>NW_017802379.1:10061050-10071823 GCF_001625305.1 Branchiostoma belcheri | reverse complement strand
GGTCACCTACACCGAGGCTCTGGCCTGGCTCTAGGCCTGGGTAGTCAGCGACAAAGCGGAGCCGAGCACCCAGGCTATCGAATTCGAAGCTCCACGACTCAAGAACTCAGTATATACGTACAGTACCGATTCATAAATGCCGCAAAAAGCCAGCATGTGCCGGCTTGTCGTAAAGGTTGCTAAGTACTGTCGCGAATTCACAATACCAGCTTTGTATTCATGTGGTTTAGTAGCATTTTTTTTGGCCGGAATTTTTTTATTCGCCCGCGCGCACTAGTTTGGGGATCTTCAGAGGATGTCATCCATAAAATTAAATCGGTGTGGCCTAACTAATGTCAAAATCACCTTGGTGAATTTAAGTTGTGTTCTATCAAATAATTGCAAGGCGAGCACGATTTTACCTTCACCTGGTCTAGCCCAACAAACTACTGCACCTGTTTATTCTCAAAGTCAAATAATTCATGTGTATAGTGAGCAGCAGGTTCGCCGACTCTGTTAACGTTCTGCTACATAATGTAATCCAACACCACAGGGTATTACTACAGCCCCAGTTACCATGGTGACAGACGTCTGGTCCAGTTCATTTCTAATCGGAAGAAGAAGAAGAAACTGAGCAAAAAACAACGTTTTATTTCTGCAAAGGTAAGGCCACAGCAAGTAATTTTTATGGATAAGGCTCTGATTTATTGTTTTGATTTTTACTTTGATGCATGAATTTTATTCCTTTTATATGTTCCCACTGAATCAAAACCATCTGTACAAAGATTGAAAACTTTCCTTTTTCTAAAATGTTTCAGTGACAAATGGATGTTAGCACAATATATGTATCATTTCTTGTTTAACAGGGTTTATGATGTCAAAATTTCAAAATATAGGAATCTTGTTTTTTTTTTTGGCCCGTCTTGTTTTCTTTTCGCCCTCTCGCATTAGTTTTGGAGTCTGGGGAGGATGGCATCCATAAAATTTATTTGCTGTGGACAAAACATAATAAGTGGCATACCCAGTAGGTCGTTCTGAGGCAGCCAGGCCATCAGTTTGGTGTTGTTGCCCAGCCCGGCCGGCTTCTGTCCCGTGTACCGCCACACCACCTTCTGTCGGAGTCGGCTGAAGGCTGCGGCGAAGATGTCTATCTGTTCCGCCCGCATAGTCATCACCACCGAGCCGAAACTGACGACAACCACCCCGTCCTCTCCAGAAGACTGCATGAACGCTTCCAGGTCCTAGGTGAATAATAATATAATAACCTTTATTGTACATTCATGCCCTATCGGGCTAAGTACAGGTAAACAGATGAAATAGGTAATATACATGTTTGTATTACAAACAGCTCTAAAACTACTCTAATACAGAGGTTCGGCTTCTTCTCGTTTCTTTGTGATGTTAAAAATATAATTTGAGATGGGTTTGTATAGTACAGGATGATCAAAGCACATAAGAAAGATAATTTTTTCAATATTAGGCAAGTATTGGAAGTATGGAAACGTACTAGTAATATATCTAACAAGGGAAATCGTAGATTTCAAACCTCCGTTTTTTTTGTGTTCTATTGGTTTAGGTTATTTGTTTGTGTGTAGTATGAAAGTTATGTGCGTAATATGTTTGTATGTGTTTGATGGCTACTGACGGTTGGTTCGGTATGGACTGTTGATTAACGTGTCTCACAGTCTGACAGTCTGCACCGTCACCCGCGCCATTACCCCCGCCGTCATCCCGCGCCGTCATTGCTGCGCCGTCACCCAAAATTTTTATCGGAACCAGACACCCCTCTGTTTGACCCCTTTTAAATGCTAAGACCCAAAACTGCAACCGCCCCATTCCTTAACAACATGGTAATTACCATTTTCAGCATGGCGGGGGTGTCCGGAGCACTTAAAAACCTTTTATTTCGACGCCCATAAACACATATGCAATTAAACAAAAACGTTCTGCATCATCTGCAGCCCAATAGCAATACGTATACCGAACCACAGACAAATCCGTCCATCCGATCGCGAGAAACAGCTGCTGACAGAAATGTTTCGAACCATAGTAAAACCTCCTCGCGGAAGGATATCTCCTTCCCCGGAGGTAAAAAGGTCATTTCTTTCATTACTATATAAATCAATAACACAGTGGGCTTCATCTTCTACTTTGTTTGAGCTACAAAAATAAACCAGACTCAGGTAGCCCATGCTCTAGTCTAGTCTAGTCTAGTAGTGTTATTCAACGACCAACAGATGACATAGCTGCTAAGAGATGCCTTGTAATAATGTCACTTACTGACTCAGTGGCCAATACCAACTAGGTTTTGATTAGATTCTACCGGTAGCGATCGACAGAGATCGCAATTGGGATCTCTTCTAGTACAATCGGTGATTCGCACACATGCACACACACACACACTGTGACACACACACTGTGACACACACACACACACACACACACACACACACACACACACACACTGTGACATACACACAGACACACTCATACACAGAGCAACAGCATGGGCTGCTTTTTTTAGTCCATCTCGTATCTCGTAACTAGCCTCGTTGGCTCCGCTTTCCAATGAGGCTACATAGACGGCATGGCAACCGTTTGCAAAAAGACTACAGAACTCTTTCCTCCACCAGTCAATCAGACTCTATAACTGGACTGTACAGATAGAGTCTGGCACAGGATAAATGGACCTTGTAAATATCTGGGTTGTACACTTACTGTACTGTTTTTATAGTTGTTACCTCCATGAAATGTGTCATGGAGGTTATATTTTCAGTTGCGTTTATCTGTCCGTCCGTCCGTCCGTCCGTCCTTCCGTCTGTCTGTTGGTCAACAAGATAACTCAAGAACGCCTGGATGGATGGGTTTCATACTTGGTGTGTTGGTAGGGTGTGACGAAAACTGGAAATGATGAGATTTTGGTCCCCCTAGTGGCTTCCCTTGGTACTGCAGCGCAACTTCCGGTTTTGATATCTCACGATCTGGACATGCTAGGGTCATGAAATTTTGATGGAAGGTAGCTCTCGTGCTTGGGAAGAAGTCATATGAGTTTGGGCCCCCTAGCGGCTTGTTCTGGAACTGCAGGGCACTTTCTGGTGAAATGTTTAAAAGCCAATAAGTCCAGACAGGAACAACATATTTTCATTATTTTTGGTGTGTAGATAGCTGAGAGAGAGCTGTACATAATTAAATGCAAATTATGCAAATGAGGACTGTATTTGCATAATTAATGAGGAAATTCTATAATTACAGTGTTTTACATTATACTATGTAACCTATGGCAGGCGGAACTTCAACAGATACTAATTATGCAAATGATGACCTAATTTGCATAATAAATGTGAAAATTCTATGATTTCGTAATGGTGAATGATGAGAATGTCATACTTGGGACATCTGTAAATTAATCAAAAGTTAACATACATCACGATGCATATATCATGTTAATGCAGAGGTCATTTGAACAATTAAAGAAGAAATTTACATTTACATATCAAGATCATATTTCATGGAGGTATGAAATCTCGGAATTCTAGTTATAAATATATAATTTTTTTACATTTTATCTTGTAAATATCAACGCCATTCAGGCAACATTGTATGTCATGTTTGCCTGTTATGTTTGGTATCCAAATAAAGAATTGAATTGGGAAGTGAACCGATGCTGGGCTCGTCAGACTCACCTCGGAAAGCGGTGCTATCTCGCCCACATTCAGCCCGCCCACCTGGACCATGTTGGGCATGGTGGGGCGGGGGAAATCCAGCACGAGGTCGGTCCGATACAGCCACAGCGCCGTACGGGACATGACGCTCTGTGTAGTCTCTCCCTCCCAAAGGTACTCCCGCGCCACACCGTCATACACGCTCCCCGCCAGCCAGCGCCGCGCCGTGTGAACAAGACTGTAAAAACCTACGTTCTGAAGTCTGTGAGAAAAAGTCATCTGATCTGTTAAATCCGTTTCTACCGACGTTACGTAGGAGAGAGGGAGAGGGACTCCTGTAGCAGTAACGTCCTGAAAGTAAACATCATACCGCAGGACGGCGACATTAGGAAGCCCGGGGTCTACACGAGCTGCCATCAGCGCGCCACAGGGGAAGATGGGGTCCGAAATCACTACCCTGTACTGTAGCGCCCTCAGGCGATCCACCAGGGTACTGTCCCTCAGTAGTAGGTCACAGTGTTTGTTCATTGTCCCGGTCATGTTGATACCTGCTTGTAAGACCTGGAAAACAGACGTCTGTCCAGCCATTGCAAAGTTGTGGTCTATAAGTTCCTTGATTCGTGCCGCGGTGCCGTGGTCTTGAAAGGTCTCAAATGAAAAATCAGGCCTCTCTGACCGTCTTTTATCTACGATGTCCTGGGGAAGAATCACGGTGACGACATGACCCCTGTTCACCAATGCCTGTCCGATTTTTGCCAACGCGAACCAGTGGCTCTCGAACCCTGGTGTAGGAATCAACAGAACCTTCTCCGAACTGGTCCTGTTCTTGGTCAAAATACTCAGCATAACGAACAAGATAACGGAACATTGAAGCTTACTCCCCATGTCGCCTAGCTCGGTATGCTTTTCAGACGCCAGTTAGTGACCAAGGACGCGTTGAACAACTCGGACAACGACAAGTGCAGACGAGGAGTTTTATTCCAGACGTGTTTACAACACGGAGTCGGTGTTAGGACTGACTCCTGGAGGGGTCACATAAACTATGAGCGCACGGGCTCATTAGCATAACCAACTCTTAGTGGCGTGATTCCTTTTCTTCTTTCTTTGCTTCTTTCTTTCCATCTTTCTATGGAGGTTAACGTAACGTTTGAAACATATATTAGTATATTGGCTACTACATATGCTTAGTAAAACAAAGTCTAGCTAACTTGAAACTTTAGAACTCAACAGCTCATATTAAAGTGCACTACTGGAAACCAGTTGCAAACTTTGGTCTTAGTTTGATGAATCATGTTTAAGATACAACTGGTTATGTTTAAACAAGAGGTAACGAACTAGCCCTGAACTTGGCTGAACTTCTACTATCTTTTATCTATATCGGTATCTAAACTAGGTCACTAACTAGCCTTGCTAGATGAGTCAAGATAACAAATATATCCTACTAGATACTGTATGTGAACATAAGAAAATACATGTATATCATCGTACTACATGTGGGTGGAAGATCACATATCATATTACGAGTGGGTCAGAGATCAGAATGTTCGTCAAGTAACGTTAGATGTTCAGGTAGCGATTTTAAATGTTCTGTAACAGGTACAGTTCAGTTCGCTGTGTGGCCGGTACAGTTCGGGTCTAGATGGCGTTATCACGGTGGTGTCGAGGGACAGAACGTACACGAGGTTCGATCGCCAGTTCTCGAAGGGGTTGATCGTCTCAGTCTTGGTTAAGCACCACTGGCGCGGAGCTCGAGTGGCGGTCGCCATGATGTCAGAACAAAGAACAAAGGAACTGACCGAGAGAAGCACGTGCGTTCGTCTGGGCGATGCAGGAACACGCCTTGTTTTGGTGCAGTTCGGTTGCGGACCCGGCGCAAGCTGTCTTCCTAAACGAAGGTTGGCCCAATCCGTCCGGTGCGGGGAACTCTCTTGGTTCGGTCGCCAACCGGCACGAAATTGTCCTCTTCGGGGAAGGGCTGCCCGGATGCGTGGTTGAACTCACAAAGGAACAAGATGGCGGGCGCGCTGCACTACCGGATGTGGCCGGAGAATGTCGATTCTCCGCCGGCTGGAATAACTGTGGACAGTCCTCCCGGTTGCGTCTTGGAGCCCCGTCGGTCGCCTCCCTGGGTGTGCCGTCGCCGAAAAGTGGTTCCGCGTGGAAATGTGGCGAAAAGGCTGAGGATCAGGGAAGGCTTGCTGACCTCGGGTGACTCTTTCTGCGGTCAAAGGAGGATGTCTGTCCGCCTCGTTGCGTGTCACTCTCCGGATGCTTTAAGGTGCGATCTCTTGGACGAAGTTTTGACGAAGCATGGGTTGGACGTTTCCCAGCGCTGCCGCCACGCCAGTTAGTGACCAAGGACGCGTTGAACAACTCGGACAACGACAAGTGCAGACGGGGAGTTTTATTCCAGACGTGTTTACAACACGGAGTCGGTGTTAGGACTGACTCCTGGGGGGGTCGCATAAACTATGAGCGCACGGGCTCATTAGCATAACCAACTCTTAGTGGCGAGACTTCAACGAATGGTCGTGTATTGTGTAAGCTATAACCTCTAGACTTCTATTACCAGCAGAGTGTGTTGATTGGCGTGATTCGTGCGTTGTACACTATATGTTTTGATCCTGACCAATCAGGGCACCTGTAAGTGTTGTTTGCAGGAGAGAGTACATAAATAGTGTCAGCAGCTTGTGTACACAGTGATCTGTTGGCCGCATTCTTGTACTCGTATGGTGCTTCACATGTTTTTCTCTTGCGTCCACGTTGTTTCATCTGAAAATGTAAGATGTTTTGTTAAGGCCACAGCATTTTTATGGATGACATTTATACAAAGTCATTTTTATGGATGACATCTGCGCGCGCATTAATTTTCGCCTGATTTTGAAAAAAAAGAAAAGAAATTTTGTTGCCTTCTGACAGTGGTCAACATGCCGAGAATGGGCAAAGATGTCTGTTGCCATGCCATGAAGAGAGGAGACAAGAAAGGGCTCTAATTTAATGTTTTGTTTTTTTACTTTGATGCAGTGACATGTGATGTTGGCTGTGTATATGTAATGTTTCCACTGAATCAAAACCATTTGTACAATGATTGAGTCAATTTTTAAAAATGTAGGAACCTTGTTTTTTTCGCCCGCTCGTATTAGATTTGGAGTCTGTGGAGGATGTGATCCATAAAATTTACTTGCTGTGGCCTAAATTCTAATCTAGAGAATTTTTGCAAAAGAAGTAATTTTAACCTATTTGATTGTATTTCTACATGTATGTATGCATGTATGCATACATGTTCATAATAGGTGATGTGGCGGAAGGAGACTTGAGAGAAGGTAAAAAGCGACCCCTGGAGAAAATGTGTCATTAAATGTACACGCATGACCGGTGCAATAGCTCAATTGGTAGAGTGCTCGCTTTGTAACCGGGAGGTCGTGAGTTCAAACCCCGGCCGGATCATACCAAAGACTTTAAAAATGGTACACACTTCTTTCTCTGCTTAGCACTCAGCACATATGAGAAAGAGTGTGGGAAGGTCAAACACACAGCACTACCATCGGACTAGCCCCCTGCTGTAGTGCATTGCACAACTGTGTGTCGCCCAAGGGCTACAGAAATGGAGATGGGCACCAGCCTACGCTCTGCATAAGGGAACGGGGGTCTTTTCTTTCTTTCATGACCGCCCTCTGCTTAGAGGCTTTGTAAAAAAAATATAACTTTACCATTTAAGAGTACTTAGAGACATGGCTTGGACAGTACAGATTTAACACTGTGGCTTCATGCGGCCAATATTTGAATATGCATGTCCTGTTTGGCCCCCTGGTATTACTGCCACTGTATGTTTTTTTTTGAGTCCCCACAATAAACCATTGATTATGTTTACCGAAGGAAAACATATTGTTTTTACTAATTAGTTTCTTCCTCTTCTGTTCCAAACACTAACCTCTGACCTGGCCAATGACACGATTTGTTGACGTCTGTCACCATGGTGACTGGTGTTGGGTTACATAATGTTGCAATTTCATGGTCTGCTCTACTCTTGTCTGACACCATATACTTCAAGTACATGTATATGAATGTGTTTGAATAAAAATTAACAGGGCAGACCATGTCTGAAGGTAAACATTGTGCATTTGCTTTGCAAATGTTACTTCTCTAGTTTATTAATTTCTTACCTTCAATAAGATGTTTTCGGCTATGGTGGAGTGGCTGTTTGTCATTTGCAACCTCTTAAAGTATACTACATTAAGTCAAACTTTCACCACGTCTTAACTTAAGCAGAGACATTGAGAGAGTGTTTCGATTTCTTTTATTTTCCTTCCTTTATGGACCATCAGTTCCACAATATACCACGTTGTAACGTTAACGTTACTTTCACGTCATTTGAAGTTAATGCATGTAAACCTGGCTGTATTCAACCCCATGTATAAGGCTACGCGTGTGATGACGGTGTAAAACACAACGGACCTTTACATCAATCATAAAGTCTACATATCGTATCAACATTAGCTCAAAATAGACACTCATTAACAGATTATTCCGGCATTGAAATGTATGCAACCGCTAATAAATGAATGAAGACCTTTATTGTACATTTTGCCCCACTGGGCTAAAGACAGGTCACATATTGACAAAGTACATCATCAATGTTGATAATAAAACGGCTATGGTACACAAGTACTTTCAACTTCCTCTCGCTTTCTGGTAATCTTATAAATGTAGTTGGCTGTATGAGTAGTTAGAGCTGGTTTGTTAAAGACTACAAGGAATATAAATTTCTCTATACTATTCAAATACTTAAATTGGGAGTATTTGCTTGACACAAAATCGAAAAGAACGTTTCTTTCGCTGTCATACATGGAACAATCCACAATAAAATGTACCTCGTCTTCTACTTTACCTAAACTACAATATTGGCAGATTCTTTGCTCTAGAGGAGTGCGGTTATGTAATAAAGAGGGTACTGGATTGTCGTAGCCTGGTATTAATTCTATTCTAGCTCACTGATCGTCTACGTTGGTGAATATCCTATATAAAGCTCTAGAGGTGGTCAAAAGAGTGAACTAGAGCGTGGGATGGATACACAGGTTTGTATCGTATTCTACATATATAGAACCGTGCCTATCTATATCTAGTTCTATGTCTAAATGGGTTAGGGTTATAGGATCAGGCACGGTTCTTGATAGTCGCCACGTATCCAAGAACATAGATTTGCATCGCCAGACACTGTTCTGGATACGCGTAGACTATCTAGAACCGTGGCTTAGCACTATATAGCCTCTACCAGGCTTCGGGGGGCTCGAGTGCGGCAAACTGTACTCCCTAGCGGACCAACTCAGCCCTCGGCATGTTATCTCTCTAATTTGGCCGATTTCTACTCTTTCTAGTTACTCTCCAAGCAGAGGTTGTAGGGGAATGATCGTTACCTTTTTATATATGGCCGTTTTTTTGTCGCTACCCCCACCCGTCGGTGGCCGGCGACCTTTTCTGGCTAATGGATACTGCCTGGCCAATTTGATACTGTCTTTTTGCCACCGAAAGGGATCTGCTTGGAGATAACTTTCTAGCTGCCTCCCGAAGCCTGGTAGAGGCTAGCTGAGCACGTGAAGCACGGTACTGGATACAGATAGAAGAACTTTATTGCACGACAATTGCACATGGTACAATATATGGCAAACTACATAAAGAGAGTAGCAAACAATAAAATGTGTTGAACAAGACCTAATGTCGAATAAACCTAACAAATCTACATCATAATTATTCAAATAATAAGGGATAGCAGAACTCTTTGATAAAGTGTAACAATCGAGTGGGCTAATCACAAGTTTCGGAATTTTTTTCTAATAACAAAGCATTCCTTTATATATCTACCTATTTCTGCGTTGTGGGGACCATTACATGTAAAGATATATTCAAATATGTCTCTAACATCGAGATTCTTGAAATCTATTGTACTTGATTCGAGAAATGTAAATAGCTTGTTACAAAAGTTTGTCTACAAGCCTAAAGGATGCTGATCGGCGGAGCAGCTGGGGTTGTGTAGGTAGTGTACGGGATAGGCGGGGCCGAAGTTGATCTCCCAGCAGCACAGCTCGCCCAGGTACTGGTACCCACGATGGTCACAGCTGCTGGTGGAGTAGTGCGCGTACAGGTGGACGGGGTTATCCGGGGTCACCTGGCGCTCTGGTGGAGAAGAGGAAAAATTCGCTATTTTTTTTTTACATCAATCTTGTTAAATTTCGACCTGATATCGTCTCTGGCACACATACGTAACTTGCTTGGAATGCGGCAATTGAAAACACTGTCAGAGAGAGGGAGAGCGAAAGAGAGGGAGAAAGAAAGGGAGAGAGAGATACAAAGACGGAGAGAGGAACTAAGTGATTCACAGAAAGACACAGAGATAGAGGCAAGAAGAGACAGAGCGATAAAGAGACAGTAGGTAGAGGAGGGAGGGAGCGAGGGAGGGAGGGAGAGAGGGAGGGAGGTTTACACACCTTTTACTCGAAATTTAAACACGCAAACACACAAAAAAACGCCAACTCATATACTTACTCAGCCTGGCACAAGCCGCGGCTCCTGCATCGTTGTTCAGGGGATGTACGGATCCGCCCAGAGCGTTAGCGGCAGCTCTCCTGTATAACACATAAAGATCATAGAATGAACAATACATTTAAAAGGTCCTGTCAATAAAGTTTATAGCAAATTCATGCCCGGGGGGCTAATTGCAGATTACAAACAGAAAAGAACAATGAAACGTAGTATAAAATAACCAAAATCTACATGATAAAAGGTAGTGGTCTAGAGCTATAGCTATGTTTAAAACTATGTCTAAGGGGTTTGACTTCTCTTTTTTAGACAATGGAAGACGTAATGTCCCACCTTTTCTAAAATTAGTGGGTTTTGGGAAGTTAAAAGAAGAATTGTTTTCACAGAATTTTTTCACTATTGACAGGATGAATAACAGAAGAAATCCACTATTGACAGGACCATCCTGTCAATAACAGAAAAATTTTCATTATTGACAGGATGGTAATAGACACTTTTTAAAATGAAAGCCTGATAATGTAGAAAAGTCTAAACTGAGTGATGTAAAAAGCATTGGACCATTATGACCCTTGCGACAGTTCCACAAAAGTGTGTTTAG
>NW_017802379.1:10055387-10057887 GCF_001625305.1 Branchiostoma belcheri | reverse complement strand
ACAGCGATGGGTTCACCACATTTTACGACATGGCAGGGAAAGGAATGCGAAACACAAGGGAAAACAATGATTTACATTGATATAACTATAATATGAAGTGACATACGACTAAAACAACAGTTGGATAGCTATTCCCTACTTTATTGGTTAGCAGTTAGTAGAAATTCTTCAATCAGTGACTGTATTTTTAAGGTAGATTACGTACCTCCAAATTTTCGGTGTCGACTGTACACCTTTCTCACGGAGTGACCTAGTCTCGCGAGAACACGAGACTAGGTCGAGACTTGTGTGGATCTTCTGACCTCCCCCGCCGCCTTTATTGGTTAGGATTTTTAATTGCATAATGCAAACTGTTGATTTTCAAAATAAAAATAACGTTCATGCCCCGCATTCCAATGCTGGAGCAGGAAAGCTTGAAATACCTACCAAAACACTTGAATACAGACATACTGTCAGTATGGAAATGCTCTGTACAGGTGTTAATCAAGTTAAATCCCAACAGCCAATCAGCAAGAAATGCTCTGTGCAGGTGGAAATGCTCTGTGCAGGTGTTAATCAAGTTAAATCCCAACAGCCAATCAGCAAGAAGAATAGAGGAAAGCTGCATGCCTATTGGTTGATGCCCTGCATTCCATTGTGATGACTCATACCCAAACGTGGTAAACATGGCACACTTACACAGTAATACATTTGCTATAACACAGCCAAAAAACTCAAATAAAACCATTCTAAAAGCCTGTATCACAAAAATTTAAAAAACGCCTAGGGGTATTTGCCCACTGTACCTCCATACCAAATTTCAGGACCTTAGGCCCTAAAATGAAGAAGCTGAATCCATTTTAAAAATGGCAGGAGAAGAAGGAGAAGGAGAAGGAGAAGAAACACCAGAAAAAGCAATATGGTTTCACCTCACCACTTCGTGGTGTGGTGAACCCATAAAAAACCTCCTTAGCGAAGGTAATGATAGGCTTCTGATAAGAAAATCTCGTAAAAGAAAATTTATAGTACTTCGTTCTCGTCGACATAAATCAGAAAAAGCTATTGCGTCGCATTACATGCTTTTACGACTTACTACACAATAGAAAACAGACTAACTTTTCTAAAAGATGAAAACGATCACAAATGCAAATTAATGCTTATTATCTATGTTAAAAATCCCTTATGCAAAAGTCAAAGAGTTCATATGTGATACGACAAAAAGTGCAGATATCTACACAAAGAAAAAAAGAAGAATACAAACTTACGGTTGTTGTTGCGTCTGTTGCACTACTTTGAAGACCTTGTGGCAGTAGTATGTGTGAAGTTTAGAAGTGCAGGGCCTTATATACACCTTGCACAGGAAGCAGATATTACGTTTTTTAATTGAAAGCCTTCTCAGAAGACGACTGTCACTGGGACGGGCGAGAACATTGGAGTGAACCATTTGGTGTCCAAAATAGGGGTGTGTAGCCAAAAAAACTGCAACAGTTGGACACCCTATGCTTAGTATATCCCAAATGACAACAGTGCCGCGCACTGGGCATGTGGTAAAATATAGTTGCGCACTGAAGCCAGTTTGGCTTGTCGTTTTAAATTAAGGCTTATCTCACCTAAAATACCTGTTTAAGTCAGTTTTTCTATTCGCAGTCTACTACACCAAAGTCAAAACAACATGGCAAAAAAGCATAAAGTCACCCTCCGTACCAAATGGAACAGTCCGTTAATATGTTTTGTAAGACAGAAGGCGAGCGGAAGTACTAGTACTTGTTGTTCATGTTTGGTTGAACTAGTCTTCAGATGCTTACCGGTACCGGAAGCCCCACTGTTCTTGACCCCTTCCTTATCAAATCTTAACCGCCGTGCGCAGGGGCCTTTTCCGGGGTAAAAAGAGGAAAGGACCCCTAAGTCAACAGTTATGTATTTAGACTTGATGACCCTCCCAGAGGTACATATACTGAGAAACAGGCGGGTATACGTAATTAACGTTGTTATCATATAGCGTGTAACTAATTTATTACGTTTTGTCAAATAAACATATCATGTGCAATGTTGTATGTAAACGTCCGTATGATCGTTTAGGTGTTCCATTTGGGGTCACCTGCGGTCATTCGAACAGAGCGGGTGTTCCATTTGGGGTCACCGGAGGTCGCAGTGTTATAGGATTTAAACACCACGGTGCTTATGAGATTTAATCACCGCTGGTAATGTTGTGGTGTCATAACCAATATGAATCTTTTGAGGAACGTTTGATTGGTCGATGTCTTCTGACTATATGATAATATATGAATAAGCAGATCTTTTGGGGGCTGTATCAAGGCAGTATCCAAGGCGGAAGTCTCCATGTAACCTCCTTGCAGTATCCAATGCACCACCCGAAAAAAATACCCGTACGAAAAATAAAGGACAAGCACCAACACGAGCCAAAAACAAACCGAAGCCTAAATTTTTGCTAGGAGAGAAATTAGATAACCGTTCGTTATCAAACTTTAACTACCAATGCCCGGTGGCTTTTTTGGAGGAA
>NW_017802379.1:10040885-10055367 GCF_001625305.1 Branchiostoma belcheri | reverse complement strand
CCCCCACAGAAGTATTAGTATTCCACCACTGTACAAGCTTCTTGGAGGATATAGGGATGTAAGCAACACTTCCTAAGAACTTCCAAGAGTAGGACATCAGTCGTACACACTGTGTCGTTATTAAATCCGGCCATAGCCAGGCATACCGGATCTATATGGCAGTCCTAACCTGAGTCTACAATCAGAACTAGCTGAACCACTGTTACTCTTGGCTCATCTCCAAGTAGATCTTTCGATGGCTGACAGTTTTAAATTGGTGGGGCAGTATGTAGTTTGCAAGACAGCATCAAATTGCCAAGACAGTATCTAATTGGTAGCCTGGGTACCATCCGGATTTTCGCTCTGCAACGCTCGAGAGTTATTATGATGATGATGATGTTATTTGAATGAACGCGGCAGTTTTTGTGTTCCGCATGAAAAATGGAGGTATTGTTTTTGGCGTGTCTGTCTGTATGTCTGTGTGTGTGTGTCTGTCTGTCTGTGTGTGTTTCCGCAACTTTGTGGTCAGCAAAACTTCAGAACGCCTTTATGGATTGTGATGATATTTGGTATGCTGGTAAGTCTTGGAAAGACAAAGGTCAAGGTCAAATATGGGCCTTCTGGTGGATGACCTTGGCACTGCAGCAGAACGTCTGGTTTTTGTATCTTTTGTCCTGAACATGCTATGGTCTTGATGTTTTGGTGACAGATAGCTTATTCTGTCAGGAATAAGTGGTCCCCCTACCAGCTTGTTCTGGAACTGCAGGGCACTTTCTGGCGAAATGTTTAAAAGCCATTAAGTCCAGATAGGAACAACATATTTTCATCATTTTTGGTGTGTAGGTAGCTGAGGGAGAGATGTGCATGATTAAATGCAAATTATGCAAATGAGGAATTTATTTGCATAATCAATAAGGAAATTCTATAATTACTTTTTATAATTTTTTACATTATACTACTTTCATACATGTAATGTATGTAACCTATGGCAGGCAGAACATCAACAGATACTAATTATGCAAATGATGACCTAATTTGCATAATTAGTTCGAAAATTCTATGATTTCTTAATGGTGAATGATGGGAATGTCATACTTGGGACATATGTAAGTTAATCAAAAGTTAACAGCACGATGCATGTATTATGTTAATGCAGAGGTCATTTGCATAATTAAAGAAGAAATTTACATTTACATATCAAGCCCATATTTCATGGAGGTATGAGATATCTGAACTCTTGTTTTACCAGGGATTAGTGGAGGGATTTGTTACATAAGGGTACAGAGGTATTGTGTGATTGTTTGACAGGATCTCCATTAGTGTAAATTCAATGCTGACTTGCTCGATGACGTTATAACCCATACCAAGTGAATGACGTAATCATACCAAGCGAAGATCGCTATAGCATAGTATATTGAGTATGTCGACCGTGAGGACGCACTGCACCTGCATGCGTAACCCGTTCTGACTTGAGCATGGCACTTTGGCAAAACGTTGGTATTTCAGGATGACATCACTTCTATGGTTAGCTGGTGTGTTACGCCGAAAGGCAGCACGTCGGCAGAACGTATTGTACCTGCGCGAAACCCGTAATGTATTGTACATAGCACTTTGACTGCTGTGAGCCGCTGTTGTTGTGAATAAGAGAGCCACATCCGGACCCTCGAGCGAAGCGTAACCAGAAAGACGACTTTGTCGTTGCCAAGAGCTTCATGTACTCTCCAAGTAGAGGTTTAGGCTTCAGCTTTTTAATTTGTCGGGCTTTCTTTTTCCACGGTGATTATGTCTTTTTTTATCTCAGTCAAACTTCGGGTGGCAGATTGAAAACTATCCTCAGTCTGGTGAGCAGACCTGTCCCTGGTGCTGAAAACTATCCTCAGTCTGGTGAGCAGACCTGTCCCTGGTGCTGAAAACTATCCTCAGTCTGGTGAGCAGACCTGTCCCTGGTGCTGAAAACTATCCTCAGTCTGGTGAGCAGACTGAAAACTATCCTTAGACCTGTCGGACGGTTTATAGAATGCTATTTTGTGGCATATCATCACAAAACAAACCGCTAGAGTGACACAGCCAATTTTTTTATTTGCGACGGAAACATCTAGAGCTTCCTATGAACAGCGGTACAATAGAGGAGGAGGGAAGTTGAAAACCCTTTCTTAATTGTCTATTTCACATTTAATCCCGCTGTAGATTATTAATCAAATCCGGCACGTCGATTTTCTGAATTGTTGTCATCATTATTCTAGTTCCCCGGCCAAGTTTCACGTACGGCAACGTAGCAGAACCCTTTCTTCTCGCAGTAGTTGGTGGAACCGTTGAGATTGATCCTGACACAACCGCCCCCTGTCTGGTCGTTCTTGTTGCGCAGCTTGCGGAGCCCAGTTAGCTGCGTGTAGGTGGTGTCAGTGGCGTCGTCGCCAGTAGTTGTATCCGCCAGGTAGTGCCAGCTCCAGGCGCCCGCGTAGCCACGGGAGTACGCGCGCTCAAACTGCTCCGTGATGCTCATTCTTCCTCCTATTGAAGGTACAATGTATCAGGGAAATGCGTACTAGTATGTAACATCACCACGACACTACAGCGTAATGTCCATATAGAATACTACACGGTGTATTCCGTATCGCCCGAGGTGCAGCCCGACCGAGGGTCGGATCACCCGATGGCCGGAGGGAGATCCGATCCGCGGGAGGGCTGGGACCGAGGGTGATGCGGAATACACCGTGTAGTATTTTATTTACGTCATCCCAACCGGGAAAACAGAAATTTCAATGTGAAATGTGCCAAAATTTGGTGTATCTAAACAAAAAGTGTAACGGCGTCAATTCCAATACCCAAATTCGATGTTCAAAGTTTTGAAAGCGGCGCACTCGGTGCGCGCGAAACGCGTTCACATTTTTCTATGAACATTTGGAAGACCGGGCCGTAGCCGTTAAGAACCCCGGGCCGTACCGCTAGTTATCACACGGGCACGGAAAACCCGTATCGAACATAATCGCGGCCCAAGTATGACATTAAAAAAGAATAAATTGTAGTATGCACAATACATTACGGGTTTCGCGCAGGTACAGTACTGTTACGTTATGCCGACGTACAAATCGACTTACCTTTTGTCTGACTAAACTCGCCAATGACCACAGGCTTGTCGTTGAGCGCAGTGTAGACGGAGGCGTCGGACACCTGCAAGAAAATAAAGTTCAAATTCTTTCATTCGCAAAACTCTTACAATAATGAAGCAACATCAGAACACAATCCTACGAAAGACCACAGGTACAATTATGTTTCTTCTTGTGTATGTACTTCGAGTTTCTATGGGTACTTCGAGTTTCTATGAGTACTTAGTGTTTCTATTGGTATACTTCGAGTTTCTATGAGTACTTCGAGTTTCTATGAGTACTTCGAGTGTCTATGAGTACTTCGAGTTTCTATGAGTACTTCGAGTTTCTATGAGTACTTCGAGTTTCTATGAGTACTTAGAGTTTCTTTGGGTATTTAGAGTTTCTATGGGTACTTCTGTTAGCACTTGGAGTTTGTATGGGATTGTAGAGTTTGTATGAGTACTTAGAGTTTCTGTGAGCACTAAGAGTTTGTATGGGAACTTAGAGTTTGTATGGGAACTCTAAGTACTCATAGAAACTCGAAGTACCCATAGAAACTCGAAGTACACACACAGGAAAAAATAATAATAATTGTACCTATGGTCTTTCGTTCAATCCACTGGTATTGTTTACCTATGCAGTTTTGAAGATTTCCCATTTTTTATTGAAAGAAACAATAATACAAAGGAAAGGGCGAAGACAAAGTGGCGGCCTGCTCAAGTTGTGCACAACTTATATTCTCTCTGGCACTTGTACATTGAAAATTAAATGTTTCACAAGTCACTAAACAATACACATAAATGCAATGGCTTTTCTTTTCCACATGTTTGTTAATGTGTGTTTCTTATGCTTCATTTTAAACTATTAAATATTTCTCTTTTGTAGCTAAGGCGAGCGGATACCAGATGGAGAGGTCACGTATTTGATTCCTTGCATTCCTGGATGAGGGCACAACGACTTTCCTCACTCAATTAAAGGCGTGAAATGGGTACCTGAATTCAATTGGGGAGGTTCTATGCCTGATTGGGTTAATGTTAGACTCATGTACGGTTCTGGTTTCGTGAGGACTATCCAGAACCGTGTCTGATCATGGTTCTGGAAAAAAGAACGGTTCTAGATACGACCACTGGGCTAGCAGAAAAAGGAAAACAGAAAAATCAAAGTTGCCTTTACCACAAACGGCGCCTGGCTGTCGTATGTCTCGCCGTGAGCGTAGGTGTGGATCTGGTAGAAGTCCAGCACGCCGGTAGCGAAACCACCGGCCTGTTGCAGGCACTGGTCCGAGTACAGGTTACGCACGCCCTGGCAAAGGAACAACAAGGCCAACGTGAACCATAATAAGAAACAAGCTTAAGAAACCTATGATTCCAAACTTTCGGGGAATATATAATGTACGTATGCTATTCACAACTGATAACAATTTCCGACAAATTAAAAGATGGGTGAAATTACGATTATAATACACAATACAGGCATAACGCCCTCCTGAAAGTAGCGCGGTACATTAGTCCCACACTCCTAGAGTAGACAACATCTGTTGTAGACGATACCACACCACCGACCAGTGTCGAATTATTTGAATTCAATAGCGGAAAATGCCAATACAGAGGAAAAAAAATAATCACATACCGAAAACCAGGAGCCCACAGTCACCAGGTGGTACTTACCTGTCCGTACTCAGACCAGGAGCCCACAGTCACCAGGTGGTACTTACCTGTCCGTACTCGGACCAGGAGCCCACAGTCACCAGGTGGTACTTACCTGTCCGTACTCGGACCAGGAGCCCACAGTCACCAGGTGGTACTTACCTGTCCGTACTCGGACCAGGAGCCAACAGTCACCAGGTGGTACTTACCTGTCCGTACTCGGACCAGGAGCCCACAGTCACCAGGTGGTACTTACCTGTCCGTACTCGGACCAGGAGCCCACAGTCACCAGGTGGTACTTACCTGTCCGTACTCGGACCAGGAGCCAACAGTCACCAGGTGATTCGGGTCCTTCTCTTTGATCGCCGCCGCCTGCCGGTTGATGAAGCGCAGCACACGCTGTCTGGGGACGTCCGTCCTGAACGGTCACACCACAAATATACAACACTACTTAAAGGGCGCAAATCTTGGTTTTTATTAAGGATCTGATTTACCTTCCTTGACCAATAACCTCTACCAGGCTTCGGATTAAGCGGGTGGAAAGACAGAAATTGGCCAAAGAGACAGATCTACATGCCAGGGGCGTTGGTCCACAAAGGTGTTAAGTGCTATGTTTAAATGTAAAACTTTTGATTCAACACGAAGGATTACATACACCTAGGGCTTTCCACCAATCACTCTGGTCCTCTTCAGTAGACTGACCCAGTGAGACTTGTCACCCCTGAAGAGAGGGTTGGAAAAGCTACTTACATCAGGTCCCATTACCCATCACTCAACCTCGACGGATGCCGACATTGTTTACCAGTTACCTTTGACCCAGCGTTCACGTCACATTTCAGAGAAGCCACGTGACAAGTCTCACTGGGTCAGTCTATTGAGGAAGATCAGAGTGACTGGTTTCAATTAAATGTTGGAGCCTTTCAAGTTACCTGCTGACTAACGTTACATTTCCACTTTGTATCAACGGTTATTGAGAACACTTAATAGTTTGCATGCATTTCGGATCTGTGTAATGACTAGATCCACAATTACAAGGAGGAGGTGTTGTAATTTGCTTGTATTGAAGGACACCTCCCAACACAAAGCCTCACCAGGTTGGGATCGGTACTGGTCCTGATGTGTCCCAGTGCGCCCATCCCGCGCCGGTGCCCTGTAGGAAACTCGTGTCGTAACAAGGGTCAGTGTCGGGCTCTATCTTCAGGCTGCCTTCAGGCTCGTTCATGATCTCCCAGCCTCCTGGAGGTCAGGGTATAGAGGTCAGAGGTTAGGCAATAGCAGAGGACAGAGTGATACTTAGCTTCAGCCTGATTTAGAGGTATCAAAAAGGTCAGATTTGAGAGTTTGGAAAATCTGAAATGCACATATATATGCATGTTCATCTTTATAACCCCACTCTGCCTTGTTTCTTAAAATGCATGTTTACCTAAAAATGAGGAGCAAATGTTAGAAACAAGACTTTCTTCTCCTCTATGAAAGCTCCGCCCCATAGCCGTTGCCAAAACCTTACCCAGCGCCCGTTGGTTCTTGAGTCCCTCGGCTAGCGGCTTGAGCGCATGCTCCACGTACGTGTTCAGTTTCAGGTCGTCCCAGATGAGGTTCTGCAGCCTCTCCCACGTGTCGTCGTGGTGAGCGCCGTTCCACAACACCAAGAACACCAACACGTTCCGCGCCTGGGCCTGTAATACACGTCAAAGTCACAAGGGGGCATGCATACCATTTCATATGTGCATGCTATGTAACTGTTATACATGTATGCGTGTTCGAGTGTGCACGAGTGTGTGTGAGTTCGTGTTAGTTTGTGTGTGTCGTTGTTTATCTAGACAAGTATGTTTGAGAGAAGTGTGTTACATATTCGTACGTACGTAGGCAAGCAGACTCTTCAGATCGGTGATCAGCTGGTTTGTGGAGTCTGTTTGCGTCACGGAGCCCCAGCTGGAGAACACAGGCGTGTGCCGTCCGTCCACGTGCAGCCACACACCTAGCGGACAACACAAAAACTGCAGGCTACCGGTGCAAACTTTACTAAATTATGCAAATGAGGTCATGATTTGAATAAAATATGTTTATTGATGTTCGGCTTCACTTAACTTCCAAATGTGGCAAGTATGACATTCCCAGCAGTTACAACTATGACAGTATAAAAATTTCCCATTAATTATGCCAATTAGGTTTTCATTTACATAATCTGTATCCTCAGGTGTTTTTTTTTCGGTCTCAATTACATGTCAAAAGTGTTTCATAGTCCTCTTATTGAACAAAGCAGATTTATAGAATTTCCTCATTAAGTATGCAAATTAGTTCCTAATTTGCATAATCGTCCTCTGATTATGTCAAACATCACTTCAGCTACATACAAACCAAAAATCACCACGATCCGTCTACTGGTTCTTGAGTTATCCTCCTTCGAAAATTTTTCAACAAATGCTCCTGCAGTTCCAGAACAAGCCGCTAGGGAAGCCAAACTCATGTCACTTCTTCCCTACCCAACGAGTATCTACCAACCAAAATTCGTGACCCTAGCATGTCCAGATCGCGAGATATCAAAACCGGAGGTTCTGCTGCAGTACCAACAAAAGCCACCAGGGGGCCCAGAATCTAATCATTTCTAGGTCTCATCAAGACCTACCCACCTACCAAGTTTCATGACGTCATGACAATGCATAGTGCCCCACCAATTTAATACTGTCAGCCACCGAAAGATCTACTTGGAGATGAGCCAAGAGTAACAGTGGTTCAGCCGTTGCTGGTTGTAGACTCAGATCAGGACTGCCATATAGATCCGGTATGCCTGGCTATGGCCGGATTTAATAACGACACAGTGTGTACGACTGGTGTCCTACTCTTGGAAGTTCTTAGGAAGTGCTGCTTACATCCCTAAATCCCCCAAGAAGCTTCTACAGTGGTGTAATATTAATACTTCTGGGGGGGGGGGGGCTCTTTTTCCTCCAAAAAAGCCACCGGGCATTGGTAGTTTCATAAGGAACGGTTATTTAATTTCTCTCGTAGCAAAAATTTAGGCTTTGGCTTGTTTTTGACGCGTTTTGGTGCTTCTTTTCCCCTTTTATGTATGAGTATTTTTTTCGGGTGGTACATTTGATACTGCAAAGGGTTATATGGAGACCTCCGCCTTGGATACTGCCTTGCTAATTTGATAATGTCTTGCAGCCCCAAAGCCCCCCCCCCCCTCAAAGATCTGTTGCTTGGAGATTATTCTATATTATCATATAGTCATACGACATCGACCAATCAAAGGTCCCTCAAACGATTCATACTTGTATTGGTTATGACGCCACAATCTTACCAGGTGTGATTAAATCACATAAACACCGTGGGCAAATGGTTTAGATATTATAACACTGCGACCAAGCCAAATGCGGCGAGTATGCAATTACGCAAAGTAGGTCTTCATTTACATAATTTATATCGCAATATGTTTGTCTCGTTCTAAATTACTTGTCACAAGTGTTTCATAGTCCTATTATCGAACGAAGCAGATTTATAGAATTTCCTCATTGATTATGCAAATTGCTCCTGATTTGCACAATTGTCATCTGATTATGTCAAGCATCACTTCAGCTACATATAAACCAAAAATCACCGCAATCCGTCTACTGGTTTTTGAGTTATCCTCCTTCGAAAATTTTTCAACAAATGCTCCTGCAGTTCCAGAACAAGCCGCTAGGGGGCCCAAATTTATGTCACTTCTTCCCTACCCAAAGAGCTATCTAACAACCAAAATTCGTGACCCTAGCATGTCCAGATCGCGAAATATCAAAACCGGAAGTTCTGCTGCAGTACCAACAAAAGCCGCCAGGGGGGGCAGAATCTAATCATTTCTAGGTCTCATCAAGACCTACCCACCTACCAAGTTTCATGACAATGCATATTAAGCTTCTTGAGTTATGCTGTTCACAAACGCTACTGAAAACATAACCTTCTTGGCGAAGGTAACTAGATAGGCACGGTTCTGGATACAGTAATATGAGTACATACGGAGTGAGTTTCCGCCGTTAATCCTGATGTCCCGAATGGCCCGCTCGTAGGCGGCCCGGGGGTGGGGGCAGAAATCCCCGAGGCTGACGTAGTCGTACGCGCCGCCTCCGAAATCGTACCCGTACCGGCACCATGCCTGGAACACAGGGCGCGCTCAGTCTCCAATCAGATGTTAGGGTTGGGGTAGACGATCGTGTGAGAAGGAGCTGCACTAATATCACATCCATAGAGCTATAGCTCCATTGATGTAGGCGATTTTATAGTGTAGACGTCGAGACCTGCGACAGATTTGCTAGCACCACGCTACCTTCAAGAAAAATACAGCTCTATGGTGGGGCTCTTTAGAAATGTAAACAGTGGTTTGCGGCTCCATGCACTGTGAAGGAATACACTTGGTTCACGTTACCTTAGAAAGATAATTAAGATAAGATGTGGATCGTGTTGGCTTCCAGCGCAGCGCATGTGATAGGCAATTGATTGATATGCTATTTTGATAGTCCACAAGCACCCTGAATGGTCAATATAATATCAGAGCCTCTACGACTGCATGTATCTGGCACCACAATTCCTAACCTCATGCTGAACATTGTGGTCTGCATGGTTTTTGCCCTAAGGCGTTGTGGCCTCTTATAATTCATAATTCAGCGTTAAAATCACCCAAAGCGATTTCGAGAGAGTAAAGCTGTTTTGAAAGTCAATTTTCTGGTCATTTATATACTGTACTAAGTATAATCATCGCTATTCCATAGCATACTGATATCTGTGAGGCAAAATATTTCTCACCATGTTGAGTCCGGACAGGAAGACCCGCTGTCCGTTCAGTTTGAAGTGCTGTCCATCCGTGGACAGGTAGTGCTGTGCCAAAGCAGCAGAAGACAGCACGGACAGCAGAACAGCGAACCGCAACATTGTTGTATGTGCTAGAGCCGATCAACTCTCACAGGTTGGGTAGAAAATGTCGGCGAGAATGATTTTTTAAAAACACAGTTTGACGTACTGCTGTGAGTCACTGTTGTTGTGAGTTATAATTAGAAAGCCACATCCGGGCCCTCGAGCGGAACGTAACCAGAAAAATGACTTTGTCGTTGTCAAGAGCTTTGCTTTGGCTTGTTTTTGACACGTTTTATGCGTTTTTTTTTTTTAATTTACCGGGCTTTCACGGTGAGGATATTTTTTTTTTACCTCAGTCAAACTTTGGGTGGCGAATGGATACGTACTTATTTGATACTGTCTTGCCAATTTGATACTGCCCAATTTATACACAGGTTTTCTTGACGTAGATGTCAAGACTGGCGCCTAATTTGATATTGTCTTGCAAACTTGATACTGTCCCACCAATTTAATACTGTCTTGCAGTCACCGAAAGATCTACTTGGAGATGAGCCAAGAGTAACAGTGGTTCAGCTTGTGCTGATTGTAGGATCAGATCAGGACTGCCATATAGATCCGGTATGCCTGACTGTGGCCGGATTGAATAATGACACAGTGTGTACGAGTACGACTGGTGTCCTACTCTTGGAAGTTCTTAGGAAGTGTTGCTTACATCCTTAAATCCCCCAAGAAGCTTGTACAGTGGTGGAATACTAATACTTCCGGGGGGGGGGGTCTCTGTTTACTCCAAAAAAGTCACCGGGCATTCGTACTTAAAGTTTGATAAGGAACGGTTATTTAATTTCTCTCGTAGCAAAAATTTAGGCTTTGGCTTGTTTTTGGCGCGTTTTGGTGCTTCTTTTCCCCTTTTATGTGTATTTTTTCGGGTGGTACATTTGATACTGCAAAGGGGTTATATGGAGAGGCCAAAAATCTAATCATTTATAGGTCTCATCAAGACCTACCCAACTACATAGTTTCATGACAATGCATATTAAAGTTCTTGAGTTATGCTGTTCACAGACAGACATACAGACAAACGGACAGACGGACAAACGCTACTGAAAATATAACCTTCTTGGTGCAGGTAATTATGTTTTGGAGTGAAACATATTTTAGAATGTAACGGCCATCGTCACATAACACATCGTCACATCCGCGAGCTGCGCTTCAAGAACGACCAGACAGGGGGCGGTTGTGTCAGGATCAATCTCAACGGTTCCACCAACTACTGCGAGAACAAGCCGACGTGCTGCCATCTGCTACAGTACTTCTACGGGTGAAGTTGTCTGTGGGGGCGACCTCTTGCGCCAGTATTGTCTTCTTTCTTAGAACTTTCTTGGTCCATGGGCCAGAGGAGATATCGGTACCACCTGAGGTGGCAAATTCTCATGGTTTTTGAAAAGAAGGGTGTCTGTGGAATATTTTTTGATATGATAGCCGTTGCACATTGGTAGCTTTGACCTTGCTATCTGACCTTGAACTTTGACCTCGTATGAACCGCTTCCTTTTGCACTAATAATGCAAAGGGGAGTGGTAAATAATCAAATATGGATATTTTTCAATGTAACTTCAATGTAACTTGGACAATGTAACTTGGACTGATAAAACAGGAACCAAGGATTATAAAAATGTTAATTTTGTTTCGATATGTCAGTTCTACAAGAAGTTATGAGCTTTCGAAAATAGATTTTTGGGTAAAAATTGGTAAAAAATAGGATGTTTACTTTTCAAAACCTGTCAAATATTCAGATTTTTGAGCCTGCTGCATGCATTCATCTGACTTTTTGTATCATTTCCTACATTTCAAGCTTTAAATCATAAAAATCCGTCAATTCTATCCGGAGATATGAGTATCTAAAAGTTTTATTCTCAAAGGCCTTCTGTGGGGAAAACCGTTGCTAGGGCCGTTGCTAAGGAGGCACTTGGCTGCTTTCCCAGCAAAATGGAGTGCACACCATATGGAAAACTTGAAGAAAACTTCTACTGGAGGAAAATTATTAATTAGAGGGCCTTGGAAATCTATATTATGTTTCTATGGTAACCGTTGCTAGGGAAAATATACCTCCCTAGCAACGCAGTAATCCCGAGTAGCTAGCATTTATTTTCTGGAATGGTTTTGTAACTCTGGTGCATTGCCTTGCTACACGTTGCTATAATTTGTTATAATTTTCTCGTTCTTTTATGTTAGATAGGTGTCGTAATGTTTGAATATAATTTGCTTTTAATTTGCATTCTGCACACGGCATGTCCGTTTGTGCCACCGATGTAAAGTCGACGAATAAAGTTCAAAGTTCAACTTAGAAGAACTTGACAACCGAATATATTTTCATTTAACGTATCTTATTTAAATCAGGACCTTTGCCTAATTTATGTGGGAATGCTAGAATATCCTTCTTTGTTGAGATAAATCTACCATTGGAGAATATGGTCAACTGAGGATCTTATTTGCATACTCCTTTTTTTTTATTTATCATTTATAAAGTTTAATATCATTTGGCGTGAGGGAATGAGGTCATGAAACTCTAGTTTTTACAATTACACTTGACTTTATTTCCACTATGAACAGAATATTTTGTGGTGGTATGATGTGAGCACAAGATACGGAGTACACCGTGTAGTATTCTTTACTAAGGCCACAGCAAGTAAATTTTATGGATGACATCCTCCGCAGACTCCAAATCTAATGCGAGCGGGCGAAAAAAAACCAAGGCGGGCCGAAAAAACAAGGTTCCTACATTTTAAAATTTTGACTCAATCATGGTACAAATGGTTTTGATTCAGGGGTATAGGATTTTCTTCTAACACAACCAGTAAGGTTCTCACCTGCTTACGTTTCGATGTCTATCAGACACCTTCCTCAGAGCTTCTGACTGGAGTTCTGCAACTCGCCGCTATTTAACGCCAAAGTAGGTGGCGCTTTTGCGGCGAGAATGCAATCCCAAACGTGGCTGAGCTTGTATCCCCCCTCGTCCCGGTTCATCACTGGGGTAGACTTCCTTATCCAGACTGCTTCTTTAATCCAACGGATTCTTCTGTTGTCCTCCCTATCTATGACCCTGGCACCCTCCCAGTCTATCACACAATTGTTTCTGGCAACATGGTCTGTGACTGCCGATTTCTTCTCTTCTTTTTGTGCTTGTTGTTTCTGGGAGCGTGTATATCTTACGGTTTCGCTGTTGTCTGCCTCTTTTCTGTGTTCTTCCAGTCTTTTGCCAAAGGTCCTGCCAGTTTCTCCAATATACACTTGATCACAGCTTTTGCATGGTATTTTATATACGCAGTCTGTTTTCACGTGGTCCCCATCTTGTCCTTGGGGTGGACAAGCAGGTTCCTCAATGTTGTTTTGGTTTCACTGCTGTGGATACCTGGTGTTTCCTGAATACCCTTTCTAGTGGTTCGGTTACTCCTTTCACATATGGGATAATCACCATGGCCCTAGTTTTCTCCCCCTCTTTCTTGTTCTTCTCTGTCTGCTTTGGCCTCTTCTCTTTCCGTTCCACCTTCCGAAAGGTCCATTCTGGGTACCCACATCGGATGAGGCTCTTCTGATGTGCTGTGTTTCTCTTTCCTTGTCCTCCTCCTCTGTCACCACCGAGTTACATCTGTCCATAAGGGTGCGGATGACTCCCAGTTTCTGGTGCAGTGGATGGTGGGACTTGAAGTTGAGATACTGGTCTGTATGTGTACTTTTTCTGTACACTAGAAGTTTTACTGTACCATCCCCCTTTCGTACCAGGAGAGTATCCAGGAACGGTAATGTGTTGTCTTTCTCCTCCTCATGCGTGAACTGAATACTTCCTGTAGGATCTATGTTGTTAAGATGGTCTGTGAGATCTTGATGGACACCCTTCTTCACTATCTCCATCACGTCGTCCACATATCTCTTCCAGAGCTTAGGTCTACAGGAAATGGGCGCTGTCGCTATGGCTTCCTGTTCCAGCCATTCCATAAACAGGTTGGCCAACACTGGGGACACAGGGCTACCCATAGCTGTCCCAAATTTCTGCTGGTAGATATCCCCCCGGAAACTGAAATAAGTGGTTGTGACAATAAAAGATAAAAGTTCTATGATGTCCTCAACCTCTAGGTTCGTCCGGTTCTTCAGCTCTTTATCCCCCTGGAGTCTTCTTCTGATGATGCCAAGTGTCTCTGGGATGGGGGTATTAGTAAAAAGGGAGACAACGTCATGGGACAAGAACATCTCATCTTCCTCTACTAATATAGTGGACATTTCTTCTGCTAAATGCTTTGAGTTCTTAATGTGGTGTGTAGACTTCCCCACCAAAGGTGCTAACAGATCTGCCAAAGCCCTGGACGTATTGTACCCTATCGAACCTGTATAATCAACTATCGGCCGCAACGGGTTTCCAGGTTTGTGTATTTTAGGAGTACAGTACATTCTCGGTACGTTTTCCGCTGTAGGATATAAATGTTTATACTGTTCTTCTGTGATCTTACTACTTTCCTTGAGACGTTTTAAAATGGCAACTAGCTTCCTCTTGTATTTCTCAGTGTTGGGTCCGACCTAGCCGCGGCGACTCTTGACTCGGGCTTACATTGCATTACCCTCAGCAAGAGTCGCGGAAAGATGCATTGGGAAAACTGCACATTTCCCGTTGGCTTCCAGATGCTCCGTTTTCGACCCGGTTTTTTGCTGTCCCGAGCTTCCCTGAAGTCTTACCTCACAATTGGCCGGGTTCGCGATACTCAGATCCCCCAAAATCGCCCGCAGCGCGACCTTTTGTACTCCGGCTCAACTGGAACCGCTCCAAAACAAACCCGCCGCCATTTTGAATATCCTCGGAAATGTTCGGCACGGCCGTCGGGCATTACCGGGCATCTGGCGATCATTACCGAAAGCGCTCCGATCGTAACCCGAAAGGCTCCGAGCGTGCCCGACGG
>NW_017802379.1:10038737-10040083 GCF_001625305.1 Branchiostoma belcheri | reverse complement strand
CTTCTGCAGTACCCCGGTCTGGTGGTCGGTTAGCGACTTCTTGGAGATGTTCACTACCCATTTCTTCAGCTGTGTGCCGGATAAATCCACGTCTAAATCCTGTTGCTGTCGTGAATTGGCTTGTTTGAGTCGGTCAAACTTTTCAAGATGGCGGTCCCGCGTCACTTGGAACTCTCGTTCCCCGGATCTGATTACATGCGAACGCACGGCTTCCTGGTAATTTTCCGGTAACTGCGCACTTAGTTCTTCCGATAAGTTTTGCTGTTTTTCCTTAAGATTTGAGATTTTTGTTGTTTATCAACCGGATTCTTTCCTTCACTAACGCCTTTTCCGCTTTCTGTATGATGTTCTTGGCATTTTCTGTGCGTATACCCGTTTTCAATCGTATGCTGGGAGGGGTGATGTCGTCGCTCTTGCACCGGAGGTTGAACACTAAGTGGTTACGATGTCTCGCAATTTTCTTCGTTTGGGCCTCCAAATCCCGGATTTTCTTGACTGTTGACTGTCCACATACTTCTCTAATTTCCGTAAATAAAGTTTCCGTAAAAAAAGTTTGACCGACTCAAACAAGCCAATTCACGACAGCAACAGGATTTAGACGTGGATTTATCCGGCACACAGCTGAAGAAATGGGTAGTGAACATCTCCAAGAAGTCGCTAACCGACCACCAGACCGGGGTACTGCAGAAGGGCCTGAACTTCGCCGTCACGCCAGACAAGGTTCCGGTGGAAGACTTCGTGGTGGCTACGGAAAGTGCATGCCTGCACTTGTCCCCAAGCAGCGCGGAGCAGTTACGGTCGGAGGTGGCAGGCATCCTGAGAACAGCGAAACCCCCGAAACCCAACATCACAAAACAAGAAAGAGAAGCCCTCAAAGAACTGAAGAAGGAAAAGGACTTGCTGATTCTCCCGGCGGACAAAGGGAAGGCAGCGGTGGTCATGGACAGAACAGACTATGAAGAAAGGTGAGTGGGATGTTAGCGGACGAGAAAACATATAGAAAACTACGGTCGGACCCAACACAGAAATACAAGAGGAAGCTAGTTGCCATTTTAAAACGTCTCAAGGAAAGTAGTAAGATCACAGAAGAACAGTATAAACATTTATATCCTACAGCGGAAAACGTACCGAGAATGTACTGTACTCCTAAAATACACAAACCTGGAAACCCGTTGCGGCCGATAGTTGATTATACAGGTTCGATAGGGTACAATACGTCCAGGGCTTTGGCAGATCTGTTAGCACCTTTGGTGGGGAAGTCTACACACCACATTAAGAACTCAAAGCATTTAGCAGAAGAAATGTCCACTATATTAGTAGAGGAAGATGAGATGTTCTTGTCCCAT
>NW_017802379.1:9997926-10038717 GCF_001625305.1 Branchiostoma belcheri | reverse complement strand
AAGACTCCAGGGGATAAAGAGCTGAAGAACCGGACGAACCTAGAGGTTGAGGACATCATAGAACTTTTATCTTTTATTGTCACAACCACTTATTTCAGTTTCCGGGGGGATATCTACCAGCAGAAATTTGGGACAGCTATGGGTAGCCCTGTGTCCCCAGTGTTGGCCAACCTGTTTATGGAATGGCTGGAACAGGAAGCCATAGCGACAGCGCCCATTTCCTGTAGACCTAAGCTCTGGAAGAGATATGTGGACGACGTGATGGAGATAGTGAAGAAGGGTGTCCATCAAGATCTCACAGACCATCTTAACAACATAGATCCTACAGGAAGTATTCAGTTCACGCATGAGGAGGAGAAAGACAACACATTACCGTTCCTGGATACTCTCCTGGTACGAAAGGGGGGATGGTACAGTAAAACTTCTAGTGTACAGAAAAAGTACACATACAGACCAGTATCTCAACTTCAAGTCCCACCATCCACTGCACCAGAAACTGGGAGTCATCCGCACCCTTATGGACAGATGTAACTCGGTGGTGACAGAGGAGGAGGACAAGGAAAGAGAAACACAGCACATCAGAAGAGCCCTCATCCGATGTGGGTACCCAGAATGGACCTTTCGGAAGGTGGAACGGAAAGAGAAGAGGCCAAAGCAGACAGAGAAGAACAAGAAAGAGGGGGAGAAAACTAGGGCCATGGTGATTATCCCATATGTGAAAGGAGTAACCGAACCACTAGAAAGGGTATTCAGGAAACACCAGGTATCCACAGCAGTGAAACCAAAAACAACATTGAGGAACCTGCTTGTCCACCCCAAGGACAAGATGGGGGACCACGTGAAAACAGACTGCGTATATAAAATACCATGCAAAAGCTGTGATCAAGTGTATATTGGAGAAACTGGCAGGACCTTTGGCAAAAGACTGGAAGAACACAGAAAAGAGGCAGACAACAGCGAAACCGTAAGATATACACGCTCCCAGAAACAACAAGCACAAAAAGAAGAGAAGAAATCGGCAGTCACAGACCATGTTGCCAGAAACAATTGTGTGATAGACTGGGAGGGTGCCAGGGTCATAGATAGGGAGGACAACAGAAGAATCCGTTGGATTAAAGAAGCAGTCTGGATAAGGAAGTCTACCCCAGTGATGAACCGGGACGAGGGGGGATACAAGCTCAGCCACGTTTGGGATTGCATTCTCGCCGCAAAAGCGCCACCTACTTTGGCGTTAAATAGCGGCGAGTTGCAGAACTCCAGTCAGAAGCTCTGAGGAAGGTGTCTGATAGACATCGAAACGTAAGCAGGTGAGAACCTTACTGGTTGTGTTAGAAGAAAATCCTATACCCTAAGTATCTTCCAACCTGATGAAATTATTTACGGGGTTTTGATTCAGTGGGAACATCACATTTACACAGCCAACATCACATATCACTGCATCACTGTAAGAAACAAAACATTAAATCAGAGTCTTTTCCTGTTTCCTGTCTTCAAAGTTATCTGCCATTCACGTTCCGGCATGGCAACAGACATATTTGCCTATTTTCGGCATGTTGCGTTGACCACTGTCAGAGGGCTACAAAATTTCTTTTTTTTTCCAAAATCAGGCGAAATTTAATGCGCGCGTTGAGGTCAACCATAAAAATTACTTGCTGTGGCCTTACTGACTCTCGCCCCAGCATGACATTTATATTTCACTTTAATTATCATGAAATGCTCTAGATATAATGTTTTACGTTATAAGCTATTCACAATCATCGAATCTAGTACAATAGATTTCAACAGACTCAATGCCATGAACAGATTTATATGTATATTCATGTATATTTATATATATGCAATGCAATGCGAAAATAGGTAATACATAAAAGACTGTTTTGATATTGGAAAAAAATTACAAACTCATGATTAGCCCTACTTGGTTGTATACTGTATTAGCTCTTGATGTTTAGTAATTAGGATTTTAATTTCCATTCTGTACTCTTTTCTCCTTTTTTGTACCATGTTCAACAGTCGTTGCCATACATTGTAACATGTACAATTGTCGTTCAATAAAGTTCTTCTATAATGAAGAATGTCGGGTATAATAATTGCGAGTTGAAAAAAATACAATTGTTCTCTAACATAAAATCTCTAACATAAAATCTAAAAACATAACACCGACAGCATAATAAACATAAAAACGTTAAGTAACAACATACCAATTAAATGTATTGCACTTTTAGTAATGATTAGAGTGACCAGTAAACTATCGTGCTCTTAAAACACGTAGAACGCTTACAAGCTGATGACCATATGAATAAAGATTCTCCGTAGTAGAGTGTCCATTAGTTAGTTTTCTTCCTATATATGCCATATAACAGTTTTCCGTGCTAAAGCAGTATAACATAAGGAGTGGTATTTATATTTCATGCACTCTTGCAATCCGTCAATTGCGATCTTTACAGTATACAATGCTACAGAAGTAATAAAACCTAACACAATACGTTTGGGAACATTCGGTTGATTACATTTATCAATACTTTTTTAAGTTAAAACTTTACAGCGGGACGCACGTTTGCTCACCAGGACTGCTAGTCTGGCAGCTGAATCTTTTAAATCACTGTTTTGCTTCATGATTAGCATTGAAAAGCTTGTTTATGGCTAGAGTGATATTTCATTTGTGACGATGACATTTTATAGGAAAATAATTTTAATAATTCTATAATTTTTTTTAGATATTTTAGCGATTTTTTGATAATTTGTGACGATGACATTTTATAGGGAAAAGACATTTTATAGAAAATAATTATTATGAATTTTAACAATGTGTAATAATGTGCAATTATGTTTTTAACAATAATACCTTTTGATAGCATATTTTAATGGCCCTTAGGTTACTCGGGGCCACGAAAGTAGGGGCTAAATTCGGGAGAACGGCCTACGTAGTGCGCTATATTTTTTTTATTGAATAAAGCAATACAAATACAAGGACGAAGTGGGACTGAACTCAAGTTATACAACTTATTTTACAGCCCCACTTAACATTTAACATAAATACAATAATCATACAAATAGTCATAAACATAACGTAGTACGCTGAAAACTAAGCCCCTATACATACGGCAATATATCAACAAGAGAAGTATTATATGATTTATATGTTACAAACAAAACAGAGTATACTATGTAACAAAGAAACGTTTAGTGCCGCCTATAAAAGCTTGGGTAAGTAACGTAATTTTTTCATTGTACTCAGAGGGTATCGCAAACGATCCCCTGAGTACAAGATGGAGCCTGGCACTTTCAGAAAGGGCATACGCTATATTAAAAATGTGATTACATAACATTTGGCTACCTCGCTACACATGGGGATAAAATAGCTTTCTCTAAGAATCCCTAATAATCGGAGGAAATAGAAATAGTTTTCCTTTTGAAGCCTCATGAGCGTGCAGGCCCCTTGCAAAGACAATTGTATCTGTTGGGTAGTCCAAAAGTCTAATACCATTTTAAGGCATTCAAGCTGAACCTTTGTGGTTTCGGGTTGGTGTTGGTGGGCCCATATCTTCATACAGGTAAGACTGCATGGCAGCCGGCCCTGTTGGGTTTCTGACTTTTTCGGATTCGGTGATAGCCTGAGACTGGACCTTCCCTGTCTGATTACGTATTAACACTGGCCATTTCTGTATATGTTGAGACCTTTGGCGGTGTTTTTACTTTGTATTCAGCTTTAAATTGAGTACGAGGTATTCGGCCCTGTTTATGCATGCCCGTAGCCAGGATTTTGAATGGGGGGTTCTTCCCACTGCTTGAGGGGACCTCGAGCGCCGAAGGTTCCTAGGGGGGTCCGGGGGCATGCTCCCCCGGGAAATTTAGAAAAATGAAACTTCTAAAATGGCTATTCGTGTGTTTTTGACAGGATTTCAAAGAAAAAATCAGAGATGAATTTTTATTCAATGACAAAGGAAGCAGTTTTTCTACGATTCCATTCTACCTTTTCTAGAAAAATCTTGGACCTTTACATTACAAAGTGGACCAAAAAGTGGACATTTACATAAAAAGTGGACGTTTACATAAAAAGTGGACCAAAAAGTGGACCTTTGAGCCTTGTGGGGGGGGGGTTCCGACCCCCTGGCTACGGGCATGTTATGTGTTATATAATGGACTTGTAGTGTCCGAGGATTCAGTGATCAAGTTTGAGGAAGTCGGCCTGTTATGTAATGAGCCTGATTAATTGCCTGACCACAACCACTGACCGTTACATCAGTTGTGGTGTTTATGTAGGCATGGGACTGACCCTGCCGTGTCTTAACATGACGGTTGTCAATATCATCACACTGGTTATCTTGACCACTAGCCACTACAATAGCTGTGGCGTTTGTGTTGCGTTCAGTGTTGGTCTGAGACTGACCCTGCCGTGTCTTAACATGATGGTTGTCAATATCTTCATACTGGTGATCTTGACCACTAGCCGTATTTGGTTCAGTGAGTGCCTGAGACTGACCCTGCCCTGTCTGATCATTTTGGTTCTTATCTTGTTCATACTGGCTATTAGTCACTTTAACAACTGTGGTCATTGTATTACGCAAAGCAGAATTGAAGTTCGAACCTGAATCAGGATTCCTTCCCCCTTTTTTGCACCAGATGATGAAACCAAGAGCCAGAAGTACCAGAGATACCAGAGATGCTGAAATCACAGCAGGTACTAATGGGAGGCTGGGACCAGATTCGTTGAAAGTACCAGTGGCGGCTAGAGTTGAAGTTGTTGACCGTTTCCATTCAGTGTCAACTGTTGGGTCAGCATTGCGTTTAAAGTACCAGTGATAGTGAGAGGTGATGGTGCCATTGTAACAGCTTTCTGTATTGCCGAATGTTGGTGTTGATTTGGTAGAGTCTTTACAGATCAGATCTTCGAGACTGACATCTTTAAGTCTTTGTCCTGAGAGGTTGGCAGGTTGGGCACATGTTATCTGTTTTACAACTGCAGGAGTTTCGATCATTGTTTTCCAAAAGGGAGCCATCTTACAGTCACAACGCCAGGGGTTGTTGTCAATGTATAAGGATGGCATGGATACCAACATGCCATTGCCTGATAGGGGAAGGACTGATAGCTGGTTTGACTGCAGGTACAAATCTTGGAGACGGGGTAAGTTTGAAAACATACCAGACTGGATGCTACTTAGCTCGTTTGAGTTCAGATTCAAACATCTGAGGCTACGTAACTTTGAGAATGTGCTAATTTGAACGCTGGTTATTTTGTTAGAGTTCAGGTACAAATATTTGAGCCTTGGTAGGTTTGAGAATGCGCCAACCCGAATACTTGAAATTTGGTTAGAGGCAAGATTCAGCAAACAGATCTGAGGTAGATTTGAAAAAATGCCAACCTGAATGCTGGTTATCTTGTTGAAGTTCAGGTACAATTGTGCAAGCCTAGATAGATTTGAGAATGCGTCAACCTGAATGCTGGTTATGCTGTTAGATTCCAGGTGCAAATGTTCGAGCTTTGTTAGATTTGAGAATGAGCCAACTCGAATGCTTGAAATCCGGTTGGAGGAGAGATTCAAGAGATAGATCCGGGTCAGATTTGAAAATATGCCAACCTGTATGTCTGATATTTGGTTGGAGGTTAGGTTCAACACCTGAGCTGCATTAGATTTGAGAATGTGCCAACGTGAATGCTGGATATATTATTGTAGTTCAGGCACAATTTTCCAAGCTTGGGTAGACTTGAAAATGTTCCTGAACAGATGTGAGTTATCTTGTTGAAAGAAAGGTACAGATTTTGCAGCTGAGGTAGATTCCAAAATGTGCCAACCTGAATTCTGGTTATCTTGTTCGACTTCAAGAACAAATTTTTTAGCTTTGGTAGATTTGAAAACGCGCCAACCGGAAGGCTTGAAATTTGGTTGGAGGAAAGATCCAACCAAGAGATATGGGAAAGATTTGAAAATGTAGCAACCTCAATGCTGGTGATGTTGTTGGAGTTCAGTAACAAGGTCCAGAGATTAGCCAGAATTGAGAATGTGCCAACCTGAATGCTTGATATTTGGTTGGATGCAAGGTTTAAGCGGCTGAGCATGGGTAGATTCGAGAATGCGCCAACATGGACGCTTGATATTTGGTTGGATGCAAGTTCTAACGTATTGATCTGGGGCATATTTGAGAATGCACCAACCTGAATGCTGGTTATTTTGTTGGAGTTAAGATTCAAGGACAAAAGTTTTGGGAGATTCTGGAAAGTGCCAACTTGAATGCCGGATATTTGGTTGGCGTTAAGGTACAATCGTCGAAGCTGACGTAGATTTGAAAATACGCCAACATGAATGCTGGATATTTGGTTGGCGTTCAGGTACAATCGTTGAAGCTGACGTAGATTTGAAAATACGCCAACACGAATGCTGGATATTTGGTTGGCGTTCAGGTACAATCGTCGAAGCTGAGGTAGATTTGAAAATACGCCAGCATGAATGCTGGTTATCTTGTTAGAGTTCAGGTACAAAGATTTGAGCTTTGGTAGATTTGTGAATGCGCCAACCGGAATACATGAAATTTGGTTGGAGGTAAGATTCAAGCAGGAAAGATTTGGGAGGTTTGAGAATGTGCCAAGTTGAATTGTGTTTATGCTGTTTGAGTTCAGGTCCAAATTTTCTAGCTTTGTTAGATGTGAGAATATGTTAGCCTGAATGCTGGTTATATTGTTGGAATTCAGTAACAAACTGGTGAGCTTGGGCAGATTTGAGAACACACCAGACTGAATACTAGTTATCTGGTTACCTTTTAAATCTAACTGGTAGATAGATGTTGGAAGGTTCTTAGGAATCTTGGTGAGGCCCAGGTTGGGGCATCTGCCTCGTGAGGATGGTGCACAGATATCATCACCTTTTGGCATGTTGGGCTCCTTCAGGATGATGAGAAGAAAAATCAGAATGTGTCGCAGCTTTCTTCCCATGTCGCCCTGCAATCTGCACAGAACGAGTAGCAGGAATTGTAAAAAAAAGGCAAACAGTGATGGCAGACTTCACACCCTTTACTCATTTTTCGTTTACAAGTTGATCAGAAATACACGGAGACATGCAAATATGCCTGATACAGTACATCACTCCCAAAGTGAATTATAGCAACAAGGCAATCAGAGATGACAGGCTTTATTTCCTTCCGTGCTGCAATTTTTGTCTGTTGTGCCTTTAAACTAAAATTGATCAATGTATCGTATGTCATCATCGGTTGGCTGCGGCACAGGCGACTGCATATTTCGTCCATTTTTCCTGTTGCATTCTATGTAAAATGTTCCATTGTTCTATACAATGCGAATTGTTTCACGAATTATCCTGCTAACGACAATAACGAACAACACAAAAGGTCAAATTCAATGACGTGGAAACCACCCACGAGGCCCATTTCCGAACTTAACCTTCGTATTCTCAACGGTAACTTGCCAACTAAAAAATCATACACAACCATTTAAGGATTCCCGAGTTATCTGGAGTACAACAAAAAACGCAAACAGAAAGGGTTAGCTCCAGTCACGTAAGAACCCCCCAAGAAGCCCATTTTGGTCCATGACAATGTCCATCGCTAAGACAACCTGCCTGCCCAAAATCGTGAACCTCGGACCATGCCTTCAAAATTTATCGTGCATAATCTGCCAAACAGTGCCAAAACGATTTCATAGCCTTCTTGTCAAAGGCCAATACTAGATCATCCAAAACTTACCTTTCAAGGGAGACAGAATATCCTAAGTTTCTGGGTTTCTAGTAACGGCGGACTTCCCTCTGTCCTCTTGCTGCAATTGTGCCACTCAGACGCGAGCTCTGGGTAGCTGTTTCGAACTGGAGTCCGACAAACAAGGTTGGATACGTCTTTCGTAATCTGGGGGTGTTGATTGTCTAAAGCTAGCTGTTTGAATATTAACAGTAGTAATAAATAATAATGGCTTATGGGTGAGGTAATACTATTAAGCAGCAACTTTGAACAGAATGTTATTTTCTGGCTATATTTTTCTCTTCTAGGAGCTCCTTCCCTAAGAAGGTTATGGAAATATAAAGTTAACATGAATTTCGTTCGTAGATGTTTGCAACGGCTGTTCGTGCCTTTTATCCGTATATACATTGTAACAGTTTTAAATCAGTCTGAGCTATCTGCATATTAATGATCATTTCTCATTTGAGGTGGCACAGACATATAGAGGCACAGGCACTAGGCGCTCTTCTTACATTATAAACAGTTTTTCCTAAACATTTCCAAAAAAAATATTATGTACTCGCTAATGACTGTTTGTTTAAAATTTCTCTTTATCTTCAATAATGTGAAAGGCCCATACACATCTTACTCTCATTACTTTATTTATGTTAAATGTCTGCTGAATGAGTATGAATATTTACCAGAATGTTTATTTTCTTCGGGCTTTCGCTGACGTATCAGTTTACACCTTATTTTTACATTTTCAAATGACCAGAAAGGGCATGATTTGGCCTAAAGTTTGCGTGAATGCAATGAGTTCTTCCAAATTGTAGTCCAGAAACCATTGAAAGGTGCAGAAACTGACTAAAAGATAGTCTTACGTACATGTTTTTTAATTGTCTGATTCAGACATTTGAATATTGATATTAAGCAGGTTGTTTACTCCCTGATCCGGTGCTTTTTGCTGACGTGTTTTATTTTACATCTTAAGGTTTAGAAATAAGCAGAAAAAAACATTATTTTCCTTTTTTTTGTATGAGTATCATTTGGCGTTTTCGCATGAAAGCATCATATTAGTCCACATTGCAGTACATGGTGGACATAAATTTTGAAATTCATCATGTAGTATTGCGTAACATGGTACATGTATTTTTTTTAGGAAAAACATGTTGAATTTTCCTTGTGTTTTTACTGCATCTAAACACCAAAATATTATCATGCATGATAACTTATGTCTCTAGATCCCATCCTATATATTTCCAGCCTCTCCTCACCTGTGTATATCCAAAAATACAAGATCATCCAAAACTTACCTTTCAAGCGAGACAGAATATCTTAAGTGTCTGAATTTTCAAGTCGTGGCGGACTTCCATCTGTCCTCTTGCAGCAATTGTGCCACTCAGACACGAGCTCTGGGTAGCTGTTTCGAACTGGAGTCTAGATCTGCCAAACGACCTTGGAGACGTCTTACGTAATCTGGGCGTGCTGATTGTCAGAAGCTAGTTGTATATTAACGACAGTAATGATAAATAATAATGGTTTATCCCTTGAAATTATCCATTCGTTGGGTGCAGTTTTCTGGTCAGCTGCTATGGGGCACTTTTAATTCATGACGACGATCAGAAGAGCTGGTTTTTCATTTTTGACATTTTCTCTTCAAGTGTTGGTTGAAACGGCCAATACCATATCGTAAAACAGCAAAGTTTAAATTAGAACGCTCCACCAGCATCGTGATGTTTCGTGGCATAAGAGAACAAGATTTTAACGTTTAGAATAAGGTTTTTATAATTTTGACAAGGGTTCGAATCCGGCAGGCGGTGGAGATCAAAGAGAAGGACTCGAATCACCTGGTGACGGTTGGTTCCTGGTCCGAATACTGACAGAAAAGAACCAGAAATGATTATAATATCACCCATATTTTAACTTACATACAAATGTAGCTAGCGATATTGGTAAGCTTAATCTTAATGTGACCGTCAACAGTCTTATAAAGAAGTATTGCATCTATTTACTGTCGTTCAAAAGGCCTGCCAATACTATCAATCAACCAATCAATCAATCAATCAATCAACCAACCAATTAATCAATCAATCAATCAATCAGTCAATCAAATGGTTTATTCTCATCGACTTTTTCAGCCACATCTTTAATGTTTCTCTCGCGCGTACGTTTGCAACTAAATTTTTGCCTTTTATACGTTTTAAATGTTTTTGTGCTGAATGTACATGTACATGTATTACGCTCCGATATGGCATCGACCGTTTCAAATGGCAAAGACCGTTTACGAGACGGAATTCGAGCGACCAACAAATTCGGCCGAAGGTCAATGACATTGTGACGCCGACTTCACAACCAAACCAAAATAGTCGGTCAAACGCGATATTTGTCATAAACATATCATATGTGAACCTTTGGCGAGCTGACTAAGCCCCCGGTTCTATTTCTGGGATGTCGAGTTTTCCAAAAGCGGTGGTATGAGTCAGATATTCGGTTACAAGTGTGTACTGGACTGTCTGGGGGAGAGGGAAGGGCACGAGTGGCTTGCGTCGCAAGCGTTTCCCTCTGGGAGTTTCTTTCGTTTCTTCTGATTTATGTCATAGAAGCTACTAGTAGAAACGTTTAATAATGGCCGAGGGAGGACGCCCAGGCAGCGCTGTGTATCTTTCCCCGGGACATTTCAACTACGAACCGGTGTCCCCCACTGCCGTGCTCGGTCCTCTGTGGTCGCGGACTTTCAGCTTTGACTTCCCGAAATATCACTCTCGTCTCCTCGACCAGGCCTTCGGGGAGGGCCTCACGTTTGCCGACTTCGGGCCGCCGACCTCGCCGGGAGGATACCTCATCCCGCGCCGCCGCCTGAAGTCGGATAAGGAGGGGTTTTCTGAGGTGAGAGTGGAAGATGGCAAGTTTGTGGCGCGGCTGGACGTGTCTGCGTTCTCGTCGGGAGACCTGACGGTGAAAACCATCGATAACAAGGTACACGTCCACGGGAAACACGAGGAGACGCAGGACCAGCACGGGCTCGTCTCGCGAGAGTTCAACCGGCAGTACCTGCTCCCGGAGGGGGTGGATCCGCTGACGGTCACGTCTAACCTGGCGGAGGACGGTGTTCTCACGGTGGAAGCCCCCCTCCCTAAACCCGTGGAGGACAAGCCAAGGAGTCGGGTGGTCTCCGTGCTGACCACTCAAGTCGGGCCAGCGTCTCAGAAGGTGACAGAAAAACAAGAACACTGGAAGACGGAGTATGAAGATGTGGATTCTGCTATGGGATTCATGTGAACTATAGTTATCAATATTATATTTTCCCTTTTCTCTGACCTTAACCCACATCCTAGTCTGAAATTTTATCTAGAATAGCCATACTACAAAAAATGTACTAGTATGTAATATGATTATCAGTTGGACATTTGATATCAGCTCATCATTCAAGCTAAGGCTAAGTGTTGTTTTCATACATATACAATACGCTGTGTCACTATTGGAATGCTTAGCATCTGCCACACCTGTTTTATTTGGTTTACCCTGTAACCCAAGTAAAGTTTAGACATGTATAAGTATGGAGGTAGAAACACAAGGAAGTGGGCAATGTCAATAGACGGATCTTGACTACCCATCATAATAAGCCTTTTGTTCTGCCCCGCTAGATCTCGCTGGGTTCTATTGTCCGCCGGCCCGGCGGTGTTTCGCTTGATTCCTATGTTCATGGTACATGTATCACCATGCTATGTTCGCCGAGGTCTCTCCCGCCAGAATTCCATATACGGCCATGAATGAGCCGAAAATGACGTCACCCAATAGCCGAGTCCACTCCGAGCGGGGACCGAGTTTCCGAGCATTTCCTTATTTGGATACAGCTGCGCATAGAAGTCAGCATCAGGTGCGGAGCAAAGTATGGATACGCAGATATGTTTATCTTTGTTGTGCGACAAAAAATGGGCGAGTTACTGCATTTTTTGTGTTGTACAAAGCTCGAATTGAACATTTTAGAACTTGAATAATAACTTGAACTTGAATACTGCCGGTTGAACAAATATAACCGTCTGGTAAAAATTTGTCTGATTTTTTCTAGATTTGCCGATATTTGGGCCAACTTATATTTATTCTGGATGGTTGACGATGTGAATTTTCCATTTTCCAAACTTCCATTATAACTGGCATTTCCGCACATTTGTAGTCAGCATAACTTCAGAATGCCTTTATGGATTGTGATGATATTTGGTATGCTGGTAGGTCTTAGGAAGCCAAAGGTCGAGGTCAAATATGGGCCTCCTGGTGGCTGACCTTGGCACTGCAGCAGAACTTCCGGGAAAACAGATGTGCGGGGTGGCAGGGAAAACAGATGTGCCCGGTTTGATTAATGAGGTTCTCCCTCTGGAATAGGCTACATGACCATATTCAGGCCAAAGGTGCTACTGTGTGTTTGAAACCAAAAACCTGTGTTATTTTTTTCTGTACTGTAGTGTACTGTGTAAAAACATTTAGAAAAACTCATATATTTCATGGAGGTATGAGATCTCCAAATTCTTCTTTAAAATTTTTATGTTGCTATAGTCACAGTGCCTGACTGGAGTGCCGTCCGTCAATTGTGTCGTCTTTGTTACATGCATGCTTCTTCTCTCGCATTTCATCGAAATAATCCTCAAAATATGATACAAAGTTATCGTAGAGTCAAAGTTGCCACGTTGTCACTGACATCAAGGACATTATACACAGATTGTCCTTGCTGACATGAATAACAATTGAAAACACTGGTGTGCCGCGCCGGGGGCTGTGAAAGCTGTGAAAGGATCTTAATGATATACATAAAGCTTTCTATTTGTAACACCATTTACAAATGCATGAAAACAAGTGTATGTACTTTAAATTTGCATGTAGTGGTTTATTAACGTCTTTTGATTCTGGCACATGACAGACCATGGTATCTGTATCAAACAGCGTACGTGTACTATATCATGAAACATGGAAGTTCCACCAACTTCCATGGCAGTGAAATAAACTCTACAACATATGGAAACATCTCAACTGTTGAGGCATGGATTCAAAAATTAAAAAAAAAAAACAATTTTTAAAAATCTGTTGAAAAACCACTGCAGATGCACCAGTCTGTACTGGAAACTTACAGTTCGGTACAATAGGCCAGTTCACAATTCCAACTGTGCATGTGCAATGTGATACTTTGTGAGTAATATGTAAATGTTGAAGGTCCCTGACACATACACAAAACTGGTTTGGACATGTACAAATCCTGGTCGAAGGTGTTGCGTAGCCTTCAACTTTAACATATTACCTATAATGCATCACTATGCACGTGCAGTTGGAACTATGAACCTTCTTATACACATGGATTTTCAACTGTGAAACAATCTGCCATACATTTCAGCAGTGTTTTCCTAATGTCAACAACATATGCCATTTTCCTCTTTTCTTGGTCCTGCATACCGTTTGCTACATTATACACTTACAGTAAAGCCTGGTCCTGCATTGCTTTCATTACTGGCATTATGTATGATAATTTCTGTTTTGAAATCTAATTCTGACAGCTATGTTTCCAATCTTGAGTACCAGTATATCTAGTTACGGAGCGGCCACGTTCATTGTAGGTCATGATACAATTTTGATGCGGTAGAATTTTTAAGTAGACTATGACAGAACTAACAGCTGAAAAGGTTCTAATACAGTCTTTTCCATAACAAGACAGCTACATTTTGCAGGACACGTGCACAAATATCCTCAAAATGTCTGCGATCCCACATTTAATGCCTGGCGTACACAACGTATATCACCGCAGCATGTCGGCAGAACATACTGCGCCTGTGCAAAACCATGAATTTTCACGTTTTTCGTTGGACGTTAGGTCACCGTTGCATTAGAATTTGGCTGTTGCAGAGGATATCTTGTCCGACATAACATTTGAAAACTACAGACGAAATGTTAACCTTATATACGCAAATATGGTCTTATATGAGACGCTCTGCCGAAGTGCTATGCACAATACATTACAGGTTTCGCGCAGGTGCAGTACGTTCTGTCGAGGTACTTATGACCGCGCCCTTACTCAGGACTACCAACACAAATACCTCTTTTGTGTTTACAACAATAAGAACAGAAAGTAATTAGGAATGGTATTAACGTCACTACATATATAATCTATGGAAGTCGTTGACACCGAAAGCTGCGTTACACTTGGGACATTTGCGTTGTCTGGTGTCGTATCTCGTCTTGACACATTCGAAGCAGAAGACGTGGAAACACTTGGTGAGCACGGCGTCCTTTTTTCTGGTGTTGCAGCATGGACATGTAAGTTTTTGCTGCAACACGAAACAACAATTTGGTTAAAGTTACAAAATGCACCGTTTACTGGAAGGAAGAGGGTCTGCATGCCTTTTTAATGAAGCGTAGCAAGCTTTTTCAATTCACCGCTAACCCCCTAAATTCACCGTTAAGCACTGCAAGGATCCCCCATTCAGACCCTCCAAGAAGTATAAATAGTTCAGGATAATAGATATAGCACAACTAATCATCTCACAGATTTAGTCTTTAGGCCACACCAATTTAATTTGTTGGTTCTCAGATTCGCCCACTTCATTTTTTCTGATTTGCAAAAAAAACAAACATTTCAGGCTCTGAATCAACTCCCAAATGCTCATATTTTGGCCCCAACAGTTAAAGGTAGTCCATTCTCTTCAGAGTTGTTACAGTTTTCCATCTATCAATCCAGTGGTTTGATTAAAAGTCTTAAATTCATTGTGTGAATTACAAAAAAGCCTGTTATGTTGACTTCATGGCTCCTATCATAGCATTTAGGGCTATCATAGGATGCCATGGTCTGTTTTATTTTTATCTTTTTTTCGCCGTGCTGCTTTATATTTTTTCTAAAAAAAATCAGCAAATCAAATTGGTGTGGCCAGTCGTGTGCAACCAAAGAAACAGAAAAGTTCAAACTGAAGATCTGCGCTCACCTTGTAAGTTTTGATCTCCTCCATTAGCACCTCATCTGCATTCTCAAAGAAGTCGTACTTCTTTTGTCTGTCGAGCTTTCTTCGTAAGCTGGAACATTCCTCCTGCAGACAAAAAAGCAGAAGAGCTTGAATTTTGTAATCATCATCATCAAAGGAAGTGATGGGGGAAATGGTGTAACCACAGACTAAAAGGAAGGTCAAGTTGGAGGCCCAAATAGTCTCCCTACTGGCTTAGAGAAAGTGAGGTTAGATTGGAGGTTAAAAGTTAAAACGGTCAAGACGGTGGTCGCCACAAACTTCCTGCAACCTATGATCCACTGCTCACCAAGTCACATCTAAAAATGTAATGTCACAGAAACGATGGTTGCTCATTCCTTGACAAAGACTGGTGTTGTACAGTTGAAAATTTGGGTCCAATTTCTTGTGTTGGAAATTACACTTTTAAACTTGCTTCATATAATTAGTATCTGATGAATAAAATATGATAGTCACCTGTTTTGTCAATTCTGCCACAAATGTGGTAAATCCTTCGTCCCATAAAAAGATTAAACACCGTCAAAATTTGTTCGCAGTACTTTTATATTTTTTGTGGTTTTTGCGACCACTTCTGCACTGTGAATTTATCATTACGGTTAACAAATAATTTGCTGACTTTCTTTTTTCTGCACCTGGTGCCACCATGAACTTATAGTTCTGTGAATACGTCCATTTTTCTCAGAATGCGAACTTTTGCTACCACAAAATAAAAGTGATTTGCAGTATAAACATACCTGTGTTCTTCTATGTTTGAACTGTTCCTTTTCTACAGCAGCAGACTTCTCTTTAATGAGTTCCTCTAGGTGCGTGGCCTGGCGCTGGATGTCGTCCTGATGGAACTTCAGGTCGTTTGCCAGCTGTGACGACTCAACGGCCTGCAAAACAAGGGAAACTGTTAATACTGTTACAGTACTTTACTTGTTTTTGCAACACCTCAGGGGGGAACCTAATGGTACAGTACTGTGTGCAGTTTGCAAGAATTTTAGGAATTGTACAGGAATTTTGTTCACAGGTATGGAATGTCCACAGGAATGTCTCCCAGCTCTGTTTGTTGACATGCCCACATTCCTGGAAACCCTTGGGAAAACCTTTCTGCCTCGGATGCCCTACTTTCTGTGACCCCGGGGCTCGTTCACTATACACTCAGGGGAGGGGAGGGTACCAAGGCTTCCTCAAAATCATGAAATCATGGCAGTACCATGCAAACAATAACCCTAATAACCACCGGCACCATGCCAATGTATGTTTTCATTGCCAGTCTTGTTTGTGGTTTCATTCAGGCTGTTTTAGCCTGCAATGTTGTTAAAGTTTCGGGGATTTAGAGAGGAGGGAAATGTTCGAGGGAAATATTATTCTACGGATTTTTAAGTCACCACAAACACTCACTCACTCACTGTCCGGTTTATTGTCTGTTGTTCCCTGTTCCAGACTAACACTAACACTACTGTACCTTTCTCTTGTGCATCTCCATGGCCTGTGCCCTCATGTTGACCTCCTTCTCCAAGGTCGCCAGAGTGTTCTGTAGGATCCTCTCCTTCTCCTCCAGTTTTCTCACCACCTGGTTCTGGGCGTCCACCTGTGTCTGTAACGTCATCACCTGGTCCGCAAGAACGTCCTTCTCCTCCCGCAGAAGCTTGTGGATCTGGTTGGACTTGATCCTCTGTACATGGACAAATGTCAGAGAAAGGTTGGGCATTAGCCAACACTTATAATTATATACATGTACATGTATGCATGCTGAAAAGTGGTAACTTAGATGTCTATGTTCCAACCTCCCTACCTGGTATGTCCTGACACCCCAACTTTCTGACAACATTGTACAATGTATCGGTATAGCTGGTGTAACCGCCCTTCGGCGTAACATACTACATGTAGCTTTGCAAGCAAGTGGCGTGGCGGCAGCTAGCTATAACACCGAACGACCTGTCATACCCAATCTTTGCACATTTAATTGCATGAATTCTTTAGCTTTGTAGTGATGATGCCCCAACTTTCTTTGGTGGCAACGAGTTCCAATCTGCGATAGTAATTGGAAAATACGAGTACCGGTATGTTTCGAAAACCCTAACACTATGTCAGAAATGTAGGAATGTCGGAATAAAAGCAGGCTAAGATGGCAAGGTGGACTTGTGGTTAGGCTTGTTGACTTAGTATCCAAAGGTTTGGGGCTCAAATACTGAACAGGCCTCGTTGTTGTGCACTTGGTAAAGTCACTTTAAAAAAAGTTGCATGTACAGTGTATTTCCTCACTCCACTTGGGCCACACTGACGTAATTTTATGGATGACATCTGTGCGCGCATTGATTTTCACCTGTTTTTACAACAAAAAAAAGCACGTCCTCCAGGGTTCTTGCCAGGGTAGTCCATGGTAGTTAGCGACAATATGGAGCTGGTGGTGCTTCTGGAGGGTGGCACCCGGGCTACAAAAGCTCCATGACGGCAAGAACTCAGTACAATCGCATAGTGACGATTTACAATTTCTGCAAAAAGCCAGCATGTGCCGGCTTATCGTATACATCGCTATGTACTACCGCAAATTCACAATACCAGCTTTGTATTCCTGTGGTTTAGTAGCACTTTTATTTTTGGCCAGAATTTTTTTTATTCCCCCACGTGCACTAGTTTGGGGGTGTTCAGGGGATGGCATCCATAAAATTAAGACAGTTTAAGGTGAAAGTGAGTTGACCCCAAAGATAAACCTTACGGAGAACATCCCAAATCCAAAAGGAGCAATGCAAAAACATATTGTGATGAGACGTTTCATCACACACAAAACTGTTTCTTTGACAATGATTTTATAAGTTGCTCATTAAAAACAGAGCAGAGCCCTCCCACCTCTGACATGAGTTTGAAGTTGGCGTCGTCCTTTTCCCGCAGCTGTTGCAGCAGCCGCACGTTCTGTTCCTGCATGTCCTCAAACGCCTGTCCTGTCACCTCCATCTCAGACAACAGGGCATCCTCCTCCTGGGCAGCAAGGAAACAAGAAAACAAACATTTCAGACTAATGAGAAGTAGTTTGGGTTTTTTGGATTATATGAGGGCCTGCACATGGGGGGGGGGCAGTGATTATGAAATTACAGAAAATTTTCACCGCCGATCACGAATTACTTTGAAGTCTCAGAGCTGGATACGACTTTACGCTTTGCGGCTACATGTATTACCAATTACGTTGATTTTGTGAGAGGCTGCCTACAGGTTACAAAGACTAAAAAGGCCTGATTACGCCTTACGAAAAAGGGTATGCAGGTCCCCTTGTAGCCTGACTGAACCTCGCTTTTCGCCGGCTCCCTAGTAGTTTGCCATGTAGGGAGCCCCCCGGAGCTTGGGTTTCACAGGCTAGTCCCCTTGTATTGGAACCATATTGTATGATCATGCAGCAGTACCTGATTGAATTACATCATAATTGTATGATTGTATGCATTGCATGATATAACATGGCATTATCATGTAACTTACTCTGTTATTACACTTTGGTTTATAGTAATTATACTAAATGTAACTTACTCTGGTATAATTACACTATGGTTTAAATTTCATACCAGTCCATTACAGAATACACATTTCTGCTGAACTCATACCACATCCTATCACCCAGGACGTGCTGGGACACAACCCTGCCAATCAACTGAAACCAAATCTACACCCACTATCTTCTATTTCTCACTCTACAGACAAGATACATTTTGTACACACAACCTTCCCTTAACCGGTGTCACCCGATGTAATACTACATTGTAAGTGTTGCTGTATTTCTGCTTTGGATCCGTGGTAATTGATGGTGTTATCTTTTGTGTTATTGTTGTGTTTATTTGTTATTTTGTAAAATGAAAAATAAATTTAAAAAAAGTCTTCTATCCTGGACATGATATATAACAAACCGGAATTTTCACACTTCCAAGAAGTGTTTTGGGTTTTCCTGCAACTGGAGGGAATTGCACAATGTAATTAAGGCCACACCAATTTAATCTGTTGGTTCCCGGATTCACCTCTTCATTTTTTCCTGATTTTCAACATAGAAAAAAGATTCTGGTTCTGAATCAACTAAAAAATGCTCATATTTTGCCCCCAACAGTTGAGGAAAGTCCTTTCCTTCCTAGTTGTTACAGTTTTTCCATCTATCAATGCAGTGGTTTGAAGTTCAAAATTCATTCCTTAAATATCAACCCAGCCTTTTGTGTTGACTTCATGGCTCCTACATGTACATGTGTACATGTATCTTAGCATTTGGGGCTTTAATAGGATGCCTAGCCCTGTTTTTATTTTTTCGCCCTGTCAATTCATATTTTTTATGAAAAAATCCGAGAACCAACAAATTAAATTGCTGTGGCTTAAGGTCATTTCCCTTTTTCTTGGCTCCATTATACTGTATGCGGAATTATCTGTAATTCTGTCTTGTCTATTGACATGTGACGTACATGTACACCTGTTAAGACAACTATTGAAACCCACAATTGTGTAAGCATAGACCACGCCACGTGTCCTAAGGCAATCTCTCTCACTGCCCTAATTGCATATTAATTGGCTACATAAAGGCCAAAATACTGTACGTCAGTAGAAGGGTAAAGGAGGTTTTCATAGTGCTCTCAGTTGCTGGCTGAAACACTTTTGCAGTACACTTACTGTAGTTACTGTAATGCATTGTAGAGCCACGTTGACTTTGCGGTGTCACCATGTAAACAAAGATATGTACAGTACATGATATAGACCAGTCCATCAACAATCACAGGGGGGTGTCAAAATGGAAAGAATACTCTGCTAATTTCAAACATAATAAAGATTATTACTGTCTCATTCATCATTAAAACGATGTCAATATCTCAGGATGTGTCAGAGAAATTGAGCATAAAGCAAAATGTTTAAACCGACCTGTGTAAAAAAAAAATATAATGGTATCTTCTGGAGGTAAACTTAACAGGTTTTTCCTGTTTCTGCTTAGTACAGTCAGCACTGCCTTAATGACTGGTCAGTGCTCACACCACCACAACACCTGCTGCCAGCACGTCTTCTAGATTCTCCAGGACAAAACTCAGACTTAAAAGTTGAAAGAACTGTCTGGACTCCTCCAAGACACCACCACCGATCGTCTTAACAGAAGATCCAGCAAATCTACTCCTGAGGAAGACACGTTGCTGAGGCAATTTCTAAAGGAATTCGAGATTCACTCAACCGTGAAGCCAATTCTGTAGGAGGAAAACACAGTTTCTGAAGGTTTGGGACTGTCAGGCACATTACAATTTCCAGAATCGGGACATAGACAAGTAGCAAATCAGGTACGTGACTGCATTGAATTGACCACTATCGTTTCAACAATCACAAATGACGAAACAGATGTGAGGCTAGTTGACTCTAAATGAGGAAGCATACGATTTCAGCACCAAAGTGAAACGGAGTGTGCTTCAAAGTCCGAAGAGAAATTTGTGGGGAACGCTGACAGAACTTTGACCACACAATGCTGTCCAGAGTGTCCAGAATGTATCTCCAATTAAGAATACAGCCAGAGCCGCTCCAGACTGAAGGACACCTCATCAACGCCTCAGGCGATGAAGACTCCGAAGACATGATGACTGTCCACTCAGAGCAGACAACAACTGAGGAAGATCCACTTCTCCTCACAGAACCCTCACACCTACACACTGAAGAAGACAACCTTACCGAGAGAGATCTACACTTTCCTGGAGCAGTCACCGGCCCAAACACAGAAGACGAGCAAGAGGAGCCTGAACCGCCCCTACCGTAGCCGGTGTGGTTCTAGTTATAGTGAGCACTGCTGTGTTTGCGTTGGCAGAACACTACTTCGGCTTGTGTACAGCAGCTGGTGTCAAAACCTCGCACCTTCTGCTGTTCCGAAGCGTTTACGCCTTCACGCTCAATCTCGGAGCGATGGCGTGCTTAGCATTTGTTAAATCATACGAGCTCAACGAGCCACAGCAGTCCCAAGTACCAATGAAATCAAGGATACCTACACTCATGATGGTAGGGCTGGCAGCAACCCTTGCTACAGTTATAACTCCTATGTCTTACCTCTTTGACCTCCCGAGAGAGTCCTTTCAAACATGTATCCTATCATTGGCTCCTACTTACACCACTGCTATTGCTTACTGCTTTCTTTCTGAGAAGTTTGCCAAAGAAAAACTGTGGACCATAGGAGTCTGTTTCGTTGGCACTTTCCTCTTTATAACAGGGATACAAAAGCCGGTAAGTGGCCCGGAAACATCGCCGGAAAAATGTGTAATAGCTATCCTCCTACCTCAGATTGTTTCCACTGCATTTGTTGGTGCTCGTGCCCTGCTAAAGAATAACGTTCACCCCACTATCTTGGTGTTTGCTGTACAACTCACCACCATCCTGTACCTGTTGCCGTTCAATTTGAAATTCCTGTACGAAACGGCGAGTTCTGAGAGCGATGTTAGCTACAGTATGGATGCATGGATGGCTGCGATTGGGCACGTCATTTGCCACACCTCTGCCACCTATCTGTTGTGCTTTGCCCTGAAGTTGGAAAAAGCCGGCATCGTGCAGGTTTTGCTGAGTGTGGCCATTCCCTTTTCCTTGTTACTAGACTATGCCATGTTTGGTAGGGTGCCCTTCACGTCACAAGCGGTAGGGGGAGCTTTAACTGCAGTAGGTGTGGCTGCACTGGTGGTCATGACTTGTTTGGAGAATAAACTGTGTAATGGTATTGGTAATATTGTACATGCGACATGAATAATATCAACTGTATAGAGTTAGATTGTCCCACACATACATATTTTAGAAGATATTGATATCATCAATGTGTCCTTAGAATTGAATATAGTCTTCAATACATGTATGTACTTTTATGTCATTTTAAAGCCTCGTGGACTTAGGAACATCTACAAGTAGTCGTGTACATGTATATCATTGTGAAGTAATTTATACTATGTTTCATGCTTCTCTTGTATTATTATTGAAAGCATGTTTGTACAGTCTGTAGGTTATAATTAGTTAGAAATAACATCAGCAATATTGTTTTTTGAGTGGTTTGCTGCCTAAAGTCATGGATACACTTAGTTTTAGTCACCATGGTAACTGGTGCTGTAGCAGAAATCCTGTGGTGTTTGATGATATTATGTAGCAAGTGGCAGAGTTGGAGGGGTTGGTCATATATTATAAATCATAATATGACGGATAATACAGTGTGAGGGTTAGAGATTCTATGTGTGTTATGTGGTGGGTTAAAAGAAATGGAAATTAATAAATGTCTGGCTGTTTGAATATATCGTTGTAATTGTTTTGGTCATTTTACCTGCAAATATGGTACATAACTAGAAAGGCCAATATTTGCTTTGGAGCAAATATAGCGATGGGTTCACCACATTTTACCACATGGCAGGGAAAGAATGAGAAACACAAGGGAAAACAATGCTTTACATTGATATAACTATAGTATGAAGTAACATACAACTAAGACTACAACAGTTGGATAGCTATTCCCTACATTATTGGTTAGGATTGCATAATGCAAACTGTTGATTTTCAAGATAAAAAGAAGCGTTCATAGCCCGCATTCCAATGCTGGAGCAGGAAAGCTTAAAATACCTACCAAAACACTTGAATACAGACATACTGTCAGTATGGCATGGCTCTGTGCAGGTGTAAATGAAGTTAAGCCAGTTAAATCCCAACAGCCAATCAGCAAGGAGAATAGAGGAAAGCTGCATGCCTATTGGTTGATGCCTTGCATGCCATTGTGATGACTCATGTCCAAATGTGGTAAACACTGCACACTTACACAGTAATACATTAGCTATTACACAGCCAAAAAACTCAAATAAAACCATTCTAAAAGCCTGTATCACAATAATTTAAAAAACGCCTAGGGGTATTTGCCCACTGTACCTCCATACCAAATTTCAGGACCTTAGGCCCTAAAATGAAGAAGCTGAATCCATTTAAAGATATGGCAGGAGGAGGAGAAGGAGGAGGAGAAGGAGAAGAAACATCAGAAAAAGCAATATGGTTTCACCACACCACTTCGTGGTGTGGTGAACCCATAATAATTATCATGATTATCATTCCCAATAACTACCCTGTTTGCAAACACAGACCAAGGCACCCCATGATAACCGGAAATGTTACAATATCAGCCATAAAGTCAACATACCAGGCTGGTTTATAATAATTAAAACAATAGATTTTGAACTTTTAATGAAACAAATTTTCATTGTTACACTAATAACAACTTTAACAACTATGAATAAATTAAGGGACATTCTTCAACTGTTAGGTCCAAACTATGTCTTTTATTGAGCATTTTACAGTTGAGAACCTACATTTTTTTTTGGTGCAAATCAGAAAAAAAATGGACAGGGCAAATCCGAGAAACAAAAATTTAAATTAGTGTGGTCCTAGAGATGTATGTTGTTAGCAGTGTTATGAATTCACAAGTTGCATGTTCCCAGGATCCTTTGCGCACAGGGTGGGGAAAGGTCGCGGTAAACCACGTGACTCATCCTCGGCTCTGGTCGGAAGAAGTCGGAAGTGTTCGCGAGCGTTCGGAAATTTCAAAAATGGCTGACACCACCGCCGGCGGCGGGAGGCACGTAGTTTTTCATGGCGTTCGTACGGCGTTCGTACGGCAAAGCGACATCGAATTTTTGCTCCATGACTATCGGTATGGGATAGGATAGGGTTGATTCAACATACTACGTGAAAATGTGACAAAAAGACAGACTTTTGAAATTGAATGCTCCCAGCCTACTATCGGCCAGATATCGCTTAGGGCACCTTCTTCCGACCAGAGGAGCCGAGGATGAGTCACGCGGTTTACCGCGACCTTTCCCCACCCTGTGCGCAAAGGATCCTGGGAATGTGCAACTTGTGAATTTGCTGTGGAGAGGACACCGCAAAAAGGGTGAGAACAAGAAGATTTATTACACTACATTGTACATGTGGGTCAATCGTCACATGGGCCAATCCATAAGCACTCACAGGGGGTGTGTCAAAATTATGGAAACTTCAAAGTATAGCAAAAAAATGTGGCTCTGGCAATTTCAAACAAATGATTCATTCTGAAGTTTATTACTGTCTCATTGCTGATTAAATGATGTCAATCTCCACGGCTATGAAATTTTCAAAAGAAATCGAGCATAACCTAAAACGTCTTACCCCACCTATGTGAAATCTTTAATGGTCCCTTCTTCAGTCAAACAGGTTCTTCAGCTGTTAATAATTATGGGATAATTACATACTGGTCTACATTTTGTACCTTGTACGCTTGACTACATGTACATGTAGCACGTTGTAGTCTTTGGGAAGAAACTCAAAAGACAGTTGAGAGAACTGACTCGACTTCTTCAAGAAACTGCTGGGGTTCGTCTTAACAGGAGATCCAGAAAATCTACTCCTCAAGAAAACACCTCAAGATACGTTGCCTTCTAGTAAGCAATTTGTCCAAAGGATTCAAGATTCGTTCAACCACGAAGCAAATTCTCCAGGACAAAGAGCCAGTTTCTGAAAGGATTGCTGGAACATCTACAACAGTTACCAGAATTTGGAGTAACTTTGGAGTAAAGATATCCAAACTAAGACAAATCAGGTATGTACTAACTGCATTGAACTGACCACAATGATATATTTCATATGATGATATATATGATCATATGGTTGATAAAACAGATCCAAGGGATAAGATCTCAGTTACGTTGACTGACTCTATATGAGGAAGCACTCAATTTTGGCACCAACATGGAACTGAGTACGCTTCAAAGTCTAGGCAAAAATTTGTGAGAAAGGCTGTCAGAACTGTGAAATTGTAAGAAACAGGAGGAGCAAGTAGAAACAGATAAAAACCCTCCTGGTCCCTGGCCGGGGTTCGAACCCACGACCAAACCCGAGCACCAGTTCTGACCCCGACGCTCTAACAAATCGGCTAAAAGGCCTAGACCCATCGGCCGGGTCAGTTGGTATCGCCTATAAACCCCCACTGTTACAAAATGACAAGTCTATCCAGAGTATCTAGAATGTGTCTCCAGTTACAAATGGAACAAGCTTCACTCCAGACTGAAGGACACCTCATCAACGCCTCAGGCGATGAAGACTCCGAAGACATGATGACTGTCCACTTGGAGCAGACAACAACTGAGGAAGATCCACTCCTCCACACAGAACTACATACTGAAGAAGAGAACCTTACTGAGAGAGATCGAGTACACTTTCCTGGAGCAGTCACCGGCCCAGATTCAAACACAGAACACCAGCAAGAGTCAGAAGCCTACCATACCATTACTGGTGTGGTTCTAGTTGTTATGGGAGCGGTTCTAGCTACAGTATGGATGCATGGATGGCTGCAATTGGTCACGTCATTTGTCACACCTCTGCCACCTAGTATGCATTGTACTTTGGCCTGAAGTATGACTCTATTATACTATGAGAAAGCTGGCATTGTGCAGGTTTTGCTGAGTGTGGCCATTCCCTTTTCGTGTTACTAAACTATGCCATGTTTGGTAGGGTGCCCTTCACATCACAAGCGGTAGGGGGAGCTTTAACTGTATTGTCATGACTTGTTTGGAGAATAAACTAGTATATATCGTGGTCATATTGTACATTATGGTTTGAATAATAACAATATATACTGTTCTTTAAAAGTTAAGAGTAAAGACTAGATTGTCCCAAAGTAGTCTGGAAGACATTCATAACTACTATAAAGTGCATATCTTAAGAATTTAACACAGTCTACATTTTATAGTATATGGACTTACATGTAAGAACATCTACAGTACAATGTATAACTTACTGAAACTACATGTATGTATCTCTTGTATGGTGTGTAGGTTAGTAATTATCAAGCTACATGTACAATATAGTTTAACTAGTTTTGAATTGCTGCCTAATATCTAGCACTATGTATACGTTAGTTTATCCTAATTATTTTACATTGTATGACTTTGACATATCCAATTTATTCACTAAACCAAAATTTTTTCTTGTTTTCTCATGTTGAGAAATTTTTTCTTGCCAGGGGAATTTTCAAGAAATTCAAGAAAACATTCTTCAAAGTTTCTGTATGTTGATTCTTACACAAAGAATTTTATTCTCCTTTTTTCTTAAGGCCACACCAATTTAATTTCTTGGTTAACGGATTCGCCGCTTCATTTTTTTCTGATTTGCAAATAAAAATAAAAATCCAGAATCAACTGCAAAATGCTCATATTTTGCCCTGAACAGTTGAAAACAGACCTTTTCATCCTAGTTGTTACAGTTATTCCATCTTTCAATGCAATGGTATCATTAAAAATTCAAAATTCATTGTTTAAATTTTGAACCAGCCTGGTGTGTTGACTTCATGGCTCTTATCGTACCATTTTGGGCCATAATACGATGCCTAAGCCTGTTTTTATTTTTATTTCTTTTTCGCCCGCCTGCTCCATTATTTTTCTAGAAAAATCCGTTAACCAAGAAATTAAATTGGTGTGGCCTAAGGACAGAAAATAATTCTATTACCATGCTCACCAACAAGAATCTTAAGAATTTGTTAGAACTTAAAGAATGTTTAAGCAAGTTGATTATTTTTTTATTGTTCTCACCTGTTTTGTGGCAGCGAGACTTTTTTGGAGTTCCTGCATTTTCTCCTCCGCTGCTTTCAATTTCTTCAAGGCTTCCTCATCGGCCAACTTCTTGCTCTCCTGTCTCTCCTTTTCCTCCATGGACTTGATGCGCTGTTTCAGTTCTTCCACCTCTGCTCGAGCTTTCTTCTCAGCTGCCATCAACTGTGGAACAGAGACCACAAGGTGTCTTACACTTCTCTGTCATGCAATTCTGTCCATCGTGATCTAACACCGTTTAACAAGCCGGCCGCTCAAACGTGTTATCCAAGCCAAGACGAACAACGGTACGCTGCAAACAAAGCGAGCATTAGAACCTGGGCCCATTCTGTCGTTAGTGTCAGATATTAGCAGCACGTCAGCAGAACGTACTGCGCCTGCGCAGAACCCCGTATTTTCTCGTTTTCCGTTGGGTTTTTGGTCAATGTTGCATCAGAATTTTGCCTGTTGAAGAGGATATTCTTTCCGACACAACATTTGGAAACTACTGTCGAAATGCTAACCTAAGCGAATACAACCTTATATGAGACATTCTGCCGAAACGCTATGTACATGTATAATACATTACGGGTTTCGCGCAGGTGAAGTACGTTCTGCCGACGTGCTGATATTAGCACATACTGACTTGATTATATGGATGACATCCTCACATGCATCAGTTTTCGCCAGTTCCCAAACAAAGTTTGTGACCACAGGGCTCGAAATTAACATGTCCCGGTGGCCAGTGACCACTAAAATTTAGGCTGGGACAACTAAAAAGACGGTTTGGGACATTTTCGGGACAATAGAAAAATAATGAACATCAGAATGTTAGCCCTTCTTTTGTTTATCAGGCACACGTCCTGGCTTTTGGCTCCGATAAACTCGTGATAATTGAAATTTATTTTTGGGACAGTTTTGGGACTATAGGAAGAAAGTTAATTTTGAGGCCTGGACCATACTGCTTCTTTAGGTACTTGAAGGATGACAGAGGTCAAAAGGAAAAGAATAAGATACCAGAGGAAGGGAAGTAGGGTTCAAATTACATGTACCACTTGCTTGTACCACTAAGTCTTCCAAAGTCAAAGATGAGAAAGAGCAAAAATGACAAATAATTGTTTGTTATACAATATTCTGTGTCCAGTCATTGTGTTCCTGACCACTTTGATGTTGTAAGAACTTTTTTGCCAAACTTTTGATTCAGGGTCACAGAGGTTCAAGCCATCTTGTTTGTTTGTTTGTTTGTTTTGCATAACTGCCTTAAGGCGTAACACACCAGTTAAATTTTGTTTGTACACTTGCATCAGTTTTTCATGTCTACATGTTTCGTTTATCAACTTTGACATGCATCACACTGTGCTTGCACAGTTTAAACAGTTAGCCAGCTTATATAAGGGCACTGATAGGAAAAGTTTTTCTTTTTGCAAAACTTTCCTAGATTTCATCAGTTTTTGGATGTTTTCCATGTGATCAAATCAGTACGGCTTTAGCACACACTCTACTGCCACTGCCACGACGGGGTTTCACACGCTCATGCACAGGGGTTCACACACAAGCCAGCGAGCGACTACGGGCTGTGCCACTGTGCGCGGAGGGAAGAACTCACACACACCATCTCCTGCTTCTGTTGCCTCAAGTCTTCGATTTCTGCCTGGGCCTTCTTCTCGGCCGCCATGAGCTAAAGGAGAGAGGGAAGGGAGCAGAAGATGTCTCAAGAAGTAAAAAAGGAAGAATTCAGGGCTCGAAATATGTTTTATCTGTATCTGTATAGCCAGTGTAACCGTCTATTTGGAGTAACACACCAGCTTCACAGGCACGCGGCAGCTGGCTATATTACACCGATCGACTTGTTACACCTAACCCTAGACCATCTAACTCTAGGCATTGTTTAAAGCTATCTAATGATAATGCCCCTACTGTACTTTATGACACTCTGCAATAGTTCTAGGAAAGAATGAATTCTTGAACACGTCATCCTTGGTTGATAAGTCTGGTACATGTACTTGAAGGCATGTTTTGGGGGGGATAGGTGCACCTAAGATTAAGGAAAATGTCAACGAAACCTAATTTTTCTGTAAATATATAAAATCATTATTTCTATCTATTTGGCCAACATAACCGCCCTTCAGAGTAACACACCAGCTTCACAGGCACACGGCGCAGCGGCAGCTGGCTACATTACACCAAACAACTTGTTACATCTAACCCTTGAACATCTAACTGCAAGCGTTGTTTAAAGCTACATTGTATCTAGTGAAGGTGCCCCTACTGTACTTGATGGCAGCTCCTCTCTACGATATTTCTAGTAAAAAAAACAAGTTTCTGAACACCTGAAACCTTAGCTGACACAAGTAACTCTGGTACTTGAAGGCATGACTATTTCTTGTTCTTTACTGAAGAATTACATGTATGAGCACAGCTCCAATTTTGGGTGCATAAAAGTGCAACCGGTATTTCGAGCTCTGAACATGTTGAAACTCAAGGACATGAGAAGAATGATTCACAGACAAGAGCATGGGTAAATTCAAATGATGAAGAAAAAAATCAGAATTAACCGAAGTAAATCATAGACAAGTTTTAAAGGGAATGGAGGAAAGTTTATTGTAATGAGTAAAGGAAAAATATTGTGCATATAAAACTAAAAGCTACAAAACTCAAAGCAAAGTTGTATTAAAGATAGAAGACTTCAGGAAATACAACATACTACAGTGTATTAGGCCAGCATACCTAGGAGATTCAAATTACATACATGTGCATGTATGTCTATGTTAGCCAGTCATTATGGAGTTCCACTGCAACTCACTAGGTGGCGTTCTGTCACTGTGTACATGTAATGTTGAGCTATCAGGATGTGTACCCAAATACATTTGCAGCTTAAGTTAATAATTGAATTAAGATGTTACACTTCCCCAAGAATGATAGGATGATTTAAATAACTGTAGTTAATGACCATAAGAATAACATTGAAGTCTCTGGTAAGGCCACAGCAAGTATTTATTATGGATGACATCAGCGCGTGCATTAATTTTAGCCTGATTTGGAAAAAAAACAAGAAATTTTGTTGCCTTCTGACAGTGGTCAACATACCAAAAATGGGCAAAGATGTCTGTTGCCATACCGGAAGGTGGGTGGCAGATACTATAAAGAGAGGAGACAAGAAAAGGCTATGACAATCTTTTGTTTCTTACTTTGATGCAGTGATATGTGATGCTGGCTGTGTATATGTGATGTTCCCACTGAATCAAAACCATTTGTACAATTATGATTGAGTCAAAATTTTAAAATGTAGAAACCTTATTTTTTTCAGCCCGCCTTGTTTTTTTTGCCCTCTCACTTTAGATTTGGGGTCTGTGGAGGATGTCATCCATAAAATTTACTTGCTGTAGCTTAAGAATAACATTGAAGTTTATGGAAACCCACACATCAAAAAATGAAGCCACAGAACAGTCTGTCCTCTTACCTGCACTTTGTCTCTCTGCTCCTTGGGGGCGCCCTTGTACATATCCAGCAGGAGCTTCATTTCCTTCTGGTTTTCTTGAGACTTCTTCAGGTCTGTCTTGAGCTGTTTTATCATTTCTGAGTCCGACTTCTTGTCACCTATTAGACATTGGTGAAAACACAAGAAAAGCAAAATGGTATCTTAATGATGTAACCATGGAGGTAACCACTTAAAACAGGACTACATTGTATTACAGATGCACACCATTGAACAGCACACTTAAAAAGCTGTTACTCCAGTTATATTTGTTAGTACATGTAAGACTTAGTATTTCAATGTACCACAAGCTTATCAAACAGCAAGGAAAAGTCCCAACTCAGCTGAGTTTACATCAAGGTAAAATGCAATTAAAGGCATCCAGTGCAGTTTTAGGGCTTGGAAAACCAATTTTTCAAAGACAATATTCTAGTCATTTATCTACATACTGAGTTAAAACCACACTATCCCAATGTATATTGACCCTCATGAAGCAAAAATTCCCAAAATTCTGACGGAAATAGGTTACAGAAGAGCCCTGGGCTGATTTTTAGGGTCCCACCCAGAAAATAAAGGACTCATCTTGGGGCTTGTTTCTGCAGTTTTAAAAGCCTGAAGTATAACATACTGACTCAAATGTGCTAATGTGAAGCAGTGTCAATATCATAAAGATTGCCTTATTCAGAATATTTCCAGTTTTGCTGCCTGAAATTGCATTGGATGGTAGTCTGGGCCAGAGACTACACAGTATAGCACCAAGTGTTCTAGCACGTGTTCTAGAAAATTTTTTCCGTCATCTCATTTTTGTTTTACGATGTACAACAATCATAGGGGGGTCCAGGCATGCTTAACTGTTCTTCTTAACTGTTTTTTACACAAGATTTTCATCAATTTTGACCATCAAGATTGACGGACTGTTTTTTAAATTTTCTGTCACATGCCACAAAGTTCCTGCAATTGACAGAAAAGTGGGTACTGGCTAGAGCCCTGGTGGATACACTCACTAAGAGTTTGAGCTACACACTAGTAGGCAATCCAAAACCAAGTCCAATCCACACAGCATTCACCAAGAGCAGAGAGCACACCAGCCTCCAAAATATACAGTCAAACCTGTCCAAGCCGGCCACCCAGGGGACGTAAAAATGGTCACCTTGGACAGGTGGTCTCCTGAAGAGGGTCGCCTCACAACATGACTGAGACATAAATGGTTTCCAAGTCAAGATGTTCTAATGCCAAATGCTGTAAATGCATTTGGGGTGAGTGGCACATGGAACAAGTTATGTCGGACAAAAACATTAACCAGCAGTGGAGGCAAACTGGCTGGTTTCTACATCATTTCTCGTTAGTTATCATCAATAATCAGCATGATCAAAATGACGTGGTCACCATGGGCAGGTATTTGGCCTTGAGCGGACCCAACTCAGGATTGTCACGGTCGCTTCGGCCAGGTGGTCACCTTGGACAGGTTGCTTAATGCTTGTGTCAATGGGGAAAATTTCTGGGACCAAGAAAAAGTGGTACACCATGGGCAGGTGACCAGCTTGAAGAGGTGGTCACCATGGCAGGTTTGACTGTACTTCCACTCCACACAAACATGTAGAACCATCCACCCTACCCTCATCACCTTTCTTCTCCTTCTCAGGCTCTTCCTTCTTCACCTCTTCCTCCTTCACTTTTACCTCCTCCTCCTTCTTCACTGCAGGCTGTTCCACCGGTGGTGCAGCCTCCCTCTGCTGGGCCTCCCCACTGTGACTCGTTCCTGGAGTTTCTGACTTCAGCTGTTTTAATGACGAAGAAGAAATTTCAGTTAATATGATCTTATAACTTTTTACATTGTTTAGGCCACACCAATTTAATTTGTTGGTTCTCGGATTCGCCTCTTCATTTTTTTTTTTCTGATTTGCCAAAAAAAGAAAGATTCTGGTTTGGAATCAACTCAAAAATGCTCATAGTTTGCCCCCAACAGTTGAGGAAAGTCCTTTTCTTCCTAGTTGTTTTCTTGCTGATACTTTTGATTCATATTTCCAGTGTTGGCTCAAATCTAGATACTTATATCTTCTCCTCAAAATTCATCAAGATAAAAGTAATAATTATTGATGTATTCTGTACCTTCTGTATTTCAGTCTGGGCTTCTCGGAGTTTTCTCTTGTAGCGAGCCACTTCCCCCTTCAGCTGCTGGTTGTGATTCTGTGTGGGAAAGTTAGGTCAAAGGTCCCAGAAAAGGTTATTTCATTTCCTGTCTTCAATTTCCTGCTATCCACGAGTTTCCCATCCCCCAGGATGCATTGCGAAAACAGGGGTCTAAACCTCATTTGCATAGGGCAGAAGACATCGGAATGATCCTGTTGATGTTAAACAGCTTGTTTTTCAGTGTGTTTTGAGGTGTTTGGGCATTTTATGCTCAATGTTAACTAAATTACTATATGGGTTGAATCTGACAACAAATAGAGAATGAATTTTTTGGGAATATGTGGTTTGTAACGTTATAGTGGTAACACTATGCTGATGCTGTAACGTTACAAACCACATGTTCCATGTTGAAAAGAACACTAAAACTTCATTCTCTATTTGTTGTCAGATTCGACCCATAGTAATTTAGTTAACGTTGAGCATAAAATGCCCCAACACCTCAAAACATACTGAAAAACAATCTGTTTAACATCAACAGGATCATTCCGATGCCTTCCTGTCCTATGCAAATGAGGTTTAGACCCCTGTTTTCGCAATGCATTCTGGGGATTGGAAACTCAATGAATATGCACATCTATGGCAACCAGTGAAAAAATGTATAATTTTAGACAGAATCAGCAGGAAATTCACAATAATAATGAATAAAACAAGAAATTCATAAAAACTAGAATAATCTTTGATTTCTAAAGTTTTGTTGACATCTTCCAAATAGAACACTGGGCAGTGCCTTCTTACCTGAAGACTTGTGATTAAATGACGGAGCTCTCTGTTGATTGGTCCTGAGTAAATACAAGACAATCATTGCAGTTACAATGGAATCATATTTTCTAAAATGCACTCATCTCATCTATCCTGTAGTTTAATTATATGAAGACGATCTGACACCTAGTTTTTTCCACCCTTCTTGGTTTTTTATTCTTCTTAATAAGGCCATGTTGATTTGATTTTATGGATGACATCCTCTGGGAACCCCAAAACTGATGCGCACGTGCGAATAAAAAAAAACTTTTGCAAAAAAAAAAAGTTGCTTTCATTATGAAATCTATATATGTGGTCATGAAGGTTGAACAAATGCCACAGAATATGGTTTGGCAAATAATCTAACTCTTCAAATTCATTCATTTATATTTTCGTCTTTTTTCGTTTGATTTTGCCATTCGACGACATTGATATCGTTTTTAGATATTGTTTTTGCAACATACAGTATATATTTGCTCATTTTGCAACTGTTTTGTTGCAAAATGAGCAAATATATACTGTATGTGGCCAAATATATACTGTATGTAGCCAAATATATACTGTATGTGGCCAAATATATACTGTACATGTATGTGGCCAAATATATACTGTATGAGGCCAAATATATATTGTATGTGGCCAAATATATACTGTATGTGGCCAAATATATACTGTATGTGGCCAAATATATACTGTATGTGGCCAAATATATACTGTATGTAGCCAAATATATACTGTATGTGGCCAAATATATACTGTACATGTATGTGGCCAAATATATACTGTATGAGGCCAAATATATATTGTATGTGGCCAAATATATACTGTATGTGGCCAAATATATACTGTATGTAGCCAAATATATACTGTATGTGGCCAAATATATACTGTACATGTATGTGGCCAAATATATACTGTATGAGGCCAAATATATATTGTATGTGGCCAAATATATACTGTACATGTATGTGGCCAAATATATACTGTATGAGGCCAAATATATATTGTATGTGGCCATACCACTTATGGCTACATGTATAAACTTCATTACAAAGAAATATGTTTCTCACTCCCAGAACTCAACCCAACTCTAGTCTTGAAGAAAGTAGAAGGATTTTGCCCTTTGACCTACCTGCCTGCTCATTGGCTGCTAGATTCTGCTCGAACTCTATCCGCAGCATCTCGTACTCCTTCCGGACCTGCGCCAGCGAGTCTTCCAACTGGATCACTTCTGTACGCAGCTTCTTCTGACAGGACAACTCGTCACTCTGTAGGGTACACAGAAAATTTTTAGTACATTTATTACTTAGGCCACAACAAATAAATTTTACAGATTACAAAGTCAAAGTCAAAGTTTATTGCACAACGATTGTCACGGGTACAGTATGTATGGCAAATAATAAGATTACTAGTTAGTATGTGTCTAACATAGTGCTATATATATGGTCAACGGACATTGTATCTGACAAAGTATTATAAAGAACTACTGGCTAGAGAATATTTCGACTCTACATGTACATTCTGCATTAAGCTAAACTATACACATGAAGGGTACAGTGAGCAGTTGTACCTGATTATACTAAACATGTTCTATGGCTACTAAACAGAGTGTATACTACATTGTAAGTTACTTGCCAGGAATGTTAAAATTCTACATATAAATTACATCCTCCGCAGACTCCAGAACTAATGCGAGAGGGCGAAAAAAAACAAGGCAGACCAAAAAAAAAAACAAGATTCCCAAATCTTCAAATTTTGACATCATAAACCTTTTTAAACAAGAAATGATGCCTACATTGTGCTAAGTTTACTGCCAACTATTACAACATCCAAAATCCATTTCTCACTTAAACGGCTTTGAAAAATAAACGTTTTCAATCATTTCAATAGTTTTGATTCAGTGGGAACATCACATAATACACAGCCACCATCGATATAAAAGGAATGAAATACATCACTGAATCAAATATTAAAAGACAAAACATTAATTAAATCAGAGCCTTGTCTTGTCTCCCCTCTGCATATTTACCTGCCATCCTCGTTCTGGCATGGCAACAGACATTTTTGCCAATTTTTGGCATGTTGACCACTGTCAGAGGGTAACAAAATTTTTCTTTTTCCAAAATCAGGCGAAAATTATTGTGTGCACTGATGTCATCCATAAAAATTACTGCTGTGGCCTTATCGGTACAAAAGTATATGGTTTTGGATGGCTGAGTTGTGGGTTTGTGTCTCTGTTTGTCCTAATAGCTTTGGTTGCCTGGTCTAATCGGTGGGGGGTGATTTTGACAGTTGATTGCTAGGGAAATCATGTCTGAAGGAGAAACATGTGAGAGTGCGTGATACCTGATTAATCTTCATCCATAACACTTAATTTCAAATTTTTTAAAGTGGCACATGTGGCAAACATGTTCAAATCAAACTTTTGGAAGCCCGTGTGATAACCACTAGAACTCCATATGAAACAGTTAGTTGCTGTATATAATAGGCCAGAACAAACGTTATCGCAGCCCCATATTCTCAGTGTCATGAATTTGTGGTAGAGAAATCACTTACAGAAATAAAACCACTGTGTACATTTTAACATTTGCATTACTATTGTTCTTGATCAGGCAGTGTTACCCACCTCCATCTGTTCTATCTGTCGGAGGTGTGTGTTCTTGGTGGTCTTCAGTAGAACGCGTGCCTCGTCCAGCGCCTGTTTCAGCTGCACACTCTCGTTGTACAGGACCGAGTACTGTGACTGTAGCGACTTGTACTCTGACGTCTCACTGATCACGTTGTCTGGCAGATTCTTCAACTGTAAATAATAGTAATAATTGTTTATTGATTGATCGATAAGTACAACCTCTAGCATGTGGCAGCGCAACTAAGCAAGTGGAGGTAAATTGTATGCTAGTGTTAAAAACAGAGAAACAAATATTACACAGTTAACATATAGACATTATGTGAGCACTATATACTAAATGAGCTTAACAATATCACAAGAAAATTGGTCAGGACTAATATAGGGTTTACATGTATTCTGTTGGTCCAGACAAAGTACATGTACATGTAGGTTGATGGCACATGGGTGGGGGAAGATTGACAAGCAGAATGGGTTAAAAGGTCAGACACAGGAAATGGGGTGAACATGAAATTCCCAGAAAATCAAGAAACCTTTCTATTATCCCAGATTTCTTGTGATATATTTTTTGTTGATAGAAAGAACACATTTTTAAATGCAATAGACCATATCCTATAGCCCCATCAACCTCTGTCAATGAAAATACTTGATGGATATGCTGCCACTCTCTTATTGGTTGAACAGTTAATTGCCATGCTGTCATTGGTTGAACTGCTAATTATGACAGTCAGGAATGGTCTATACTCACATCCATCTTGAGTTTCTCTGTCTCCTTCAATAAGACCTGGTGTTCTTGCTGTAATTTCTCCAACTCTGCCAGTCTGTTGTTGGCCAGCTCTCTCTGCTCATCTAGATCTGCCTTCAACATCTCCAACTACGACACAAAGACACAGAAACAGAACAAAAACATTCTTTTAATTTCTACAGGTACCGCTCTGACATCTGGTGATGACACACAAAAAAATAATGACACCAAAATTGGGATGGCTAGGAGTTTTCTGACCCCTGTTCTGGAGTCGTTTTATCACACAGGACTATACAGCATCTCAATATATCCATTCCAACTTTTTTTGGTTCCAAAATTTGTTTTGAACCAAATTTGTTGAGTTTGCCAGACTTGCATCTGAGTTGTTGCATCTAGCCAGTGTTAAAGGGATGGAGACCATGAGAAATTTGGGTCAAAAGTAGGTTTTGTTTTCTACTGGTACTTTCAACTGCATTCTAATCTGAGCTTGTCGATTTTTTTTCCTGTTATCAAGAAGACACTTTGGACATTCTGGTGGAGAAGAATTTATTAAAAAATGTTAAAGATAAAAACAATTTAAAAACTTTTCTGAGATAAAAAAAAAAAGAAATTAAGTTTTTAGGTCTTTTTAACATTGTCTCCTTTGAAGTAACCATGTAATTTACATGTACTCTACTACAACCTAATCATGAGTGAGGTAGCATTGCCTCCACAGTACCCCTGAGGAGTTGCCAAAAATTGTAATATGCACTTGTTACCTCCGGGCAGGCTTTTAGCTAGGATTTTTTTGTTGGGCGTCCATTTTTTGCATTGTATGCTATGCTCAGCAAAGATGCACGGTGCACAAGCTTTCTAGGGGGCCTTTTTTGAAAGTCAAAATGCTCTCAAACACTACTTTTTGCATTTTGAGTTACAAATTTTGAGGAATTTGAGTTTTTTTCCTTCAGTAAACCATCATTTTTGTATTTATAGTAAGGCTGAAGGGAGGCATGTGTGCAAGGCAGGGTTTGGAGTGGAAAAAAAACAGGGCGTCTTTAGGGTGTCCTACCAAAAAGTAGGGCGTCCAATTTCTTAGTATTTTCAGTACAGGGCGTCCAAAAGACACCCTGGACACCCCCTAGCTAAAAGCCTGCCTCCGGGGGAGGAGTCATCCTTCCGCGGAAGGGTTTTGTGGGAGATTTAGATTGTCATGTTCGCAGCTGTTTCTCGCGTTTGGGTGGACGGATTCTTTTGAGATTCGGTATATGTTTTGCTATTGGGCTGCAGATGATGCACGTTCTTTTGTTTTCATTGTATACGTGTTTTCGGGCGTGAAAATGGAGCCTTTTGATGGCCCCAGAACACCCCTTTAAGCGTAAAAGTGGTCGCGACCATTGACCTTTGGCGGGTACATGTCGGCCTTGTCCACGAAGATGACCTCTCGCACAGAGGGGTGTCTGGTCTCAATAAATTCTTTGTTTAAAACCCTAGTCCTGCGGCGCGCAACAATTGTTGTTGTTAACAACATATAAAAATATACAATAAAAAGCCCGGAGGTATAAAATCTCAGATTTTACTTGTTTAGAGCAGCAATAGTCTAATGTAGTGGAGGATATTTTGGGATGCTGTAACGTCAGGTAATAGTCACCAGAGGGTTGTTGTCCAGACTTCCCTGTCCACCAAGGTCCGCCTTCATCATCTCAAACTACAGACCAAGAGGAAAATGGGTCAAGGTCCTTTTTTTTTACCAGGCACGCTCTCTCTCTCTTTCTAATGATCACAATACAATGATACATTGCAGGGCTCAAAATACTGGGTGCATGTGCACCTTAGTCCACTTAAAATTGGAGCTGTACTGTGCACCCAATTTTTTTCTGTGGGTGCACTGGAGCACCCAAAGATTTTTGTAGGTATTTTATTAATCTGTACATATCCAATGTATAATAGTATACAGGATATTCTTGGCATCTAAGTGTCAGAAAAATAATAAAATCTTTGTTGTAGTACTTGTTCAAGATTTTGAATTTAGCTCCCATTTTAGATTCAAGCTCAGAGGAGGAGCAGTAAGATCTGTAATTAAGTTTTGTTTTATATGGTGCAACCAAAAAATTTTCTGTTCACCTAATTTTTTAGGATGGGTGCACCAGTGCACCTATTCCCAAAATGAATTTCGAGCCCTGCATTGTAGTTTTTTTTTATAACACACTGACATGAAATGCAACACAGGATAGGAAACAAATCACATTGAATATCAAGATCATGACATAAAGATCGGCAACATCTAAAATGGGAAAAATGTTGTTACATGTAGATGACTGGGAAAATGGATTTTATCCTTCTACACTCTAACCGGTATTACAATATTGAGGAAAATGACATGAACAAGACAGAATGAGGTGGTACATGTATGTTAAGACATATGTACACATTTTCTAAAGGATGAAAATATACAATTACCATGACATGTTTGATATTAATAATATGGAGTAATAAAACACAAACTGAACAAAAAAAAATCGAACTCCCATGATACATGTACATCCATCTTGCACTCACACTCCTGACTAGGGGTGGGTACCGCTTCAGCTTGATCAGGTTCAAATCCAGGTCCAGACCTGATTATAGTAACTGTATTACATTGTATTTTGAAGAGCAAGATTAACTTATCAGTGTACGATACTTTTTCGAACAAGAACGCAAAAATTAGGTTGCCCATCAGAATTTCAGGTTGCCCCACCTATAAGTTACTACTTTCGTCAAATTAATTAATGTTACATATATATATACATAAGCCTTTGACAATATTTCTAACAGCCTTTAATAATTAACTGATACTAGTAATAGCCATTAATACCTAAAATCATCTGCCGGATACAGTGGTGCAAGCCAAGTGGGCATGATTGGGGGGGGGGGCATTCTTAAAATTCAGGTAGCACACTGGGTTACCTGGGTTCAAAAATAGGTTGCCCCAAGTAAAATTTGGTTGCCGGGGCAACTGGGCAACCAGGTATTTTGCACACTGACTTATGTTTAAATTGTATACTGGAATGTTATAGTTATTTTTAATATCATTTGAATTTAGGCTAATCTATAGTATACATGTAGGTTCATTCAGAATAATTTTTTTTTACACCTTTTATGGCCAGATTACCTAAGAAGATGTCTAAATAGAAATGTCTATAATATAATAGTACTTTGTTATGAGTCTCAAAAAGTTTTTGGTCTCAGTTCTTAGAAGTTATTAGCGAGTCAGACTGAACCTGGTCCCACCCCTACTCCTGACTACCAAACCATGACAACAAAACCTCTTCTGATTCAAAAAGTTGAACCCTTTCCTTCAGCTGCCATGGAAGTACCAATCTGGTCCCTTAAGCCTAGAAGTGTCCGGCAAATTCACATGTGTATTGGAACCATATCGAACATGTGTTGGAACCATATCGAACGTGTATTGGAACCATATGAAACATGTACACATTTTGTATTGGAACCATATCAAACGTGTATTGGAACCATAATAACAAACATGTACTGGACCCATATCAAACATGTATTGGAACCATATCAACGTGTTTTGGAAACATATCAAACGTGTATTGGAACCATATCAAACATGTACACATTTTGTATTGGGAACCATAGCAAACGTGTATTGGAAACATACCAAACGTGTATTGGAACCATATCAAACGCGTATTGGAAACATATCAAACGTGTATTGGAACCATATCAAACGTGCATTGAAACCATACCAAACGTGTATTGGAACCGTACCAAACGTGTATTGGAAACGTACCAAACGTGTATTGGAACCGTACCAAACATGTATTAGAAACATACCAAACATGTATTGGAAACGTACCAAACATGTTTTGGAAACGTACCAAACGTGTATTGGAACCATATTAAACATGTGTATTACACAAACGTACACTTCTGACAGCGTCAAATACCACAGAAAGTGCTGGCAGACTTGTTTCCACCTTAAGTCATTACCTCACCAGCCTTGACACTTGTAGGGTTAAACTTAAAGCCACCCCTCTCCTACCTGTCCCTTGGGTAGTTCCTTGGCGCCCGAGGAGGTGACAGAATGGAAGGCTCCAGACTTCATCTTCTCCACCAGCTCGGCCAGGTGGAAGCCCAGCTTCTCGCACTTCTGCCGCAGCTTGTCCTTGTCGTACTGCAGGTCCTCTATCGTGTTCTTCAGTTCCGGGATCTTGATCTCCGCAGCGCCCAGCTTGTCCTGGAGGTCCGTGAACTGTGGGGGGCAACGGTTACATATTATTTGAAACCTCAGAAATTCGCATGACATAAGCCAGTTTAGGTGCAGAACATCCCATATTGTTATGAAATAAAGACTGAACTGTAACTTCCAACACTAGGTATAGAATTGGGACTTACCCCAAATTTTCGGTTGACTCCATCAACCTTGTTCACGGAATGGACCCGTCTACTCTTGGAACGTGACATCAGAGACACGTGACCGTAGTAGCGGGTCATACGTGCCTGATAACTTGTGTCGCCCCCCGTCTCTGTTCAGGGTAGGTCTGTGAGCTCTTATGTAGACTGCCTCCTTAACTCCTCTTGCAAAGAAGTCCGATTCAGAATCAAGGATTTTAACCCCTTCTAGAGATACTGAATGTCCCGGGGACTCAATGTGAATATGTTGTGAGTTATCTGGCACGTATGACCCGCTACTACGGTCATGTGTCTCTGACGTCACGTTCCAAGAGTAGACAGGTCCATTCCGTGAACAAGGTTGATGGAGTCAACCGAAAATTTGGGGTAAGTCCCAATTCTATACCTAGTGTTGGAAGTTACAGTTCAGTCTTTATTTCATAATG
>NW_017802379.1:9994366-9997906 GCF_001625305.1 Branchiostoma belcheri | reverse complement strand
AGTTATCTGGCACGTATGACCCGCTACTACGGTCATGTGTCTCTGACGTCACGTTCCAAGAGTAGACAGGTCCATTCCGTGAACAAGGTTGATGGAGTCAACCGAAAATTTGGGGTAAGTCCCAATTCTATACCTAGTGTTGGAAGTTACAGTTCAGTCTTTATTTCATAATGATTTGTACCAACACAGATGAACTTTCATGCTATCCCGTATTGTGTTAAGTTATTGAACGAACGCTGAAAAATGATCCACTTCATATCAGCCTTTACGAATACAACCCTTGCATATTACAACTTTAGAAAATTTCTGTAATTTTAACTTAGAGGAAACATTGCATCAACTATTTTTTAGTAGTAGTGTAGTAATTTTTAATGTAAACTTGATATGCAACGAATAGGTTTTTATCAAATGTAACAAACTTTTATCTAATAGCTGTACTATGGTATAAGTCCATCTTGTGTTTTAAAGCATTCTCAATTCAGCCAAATATGGCTGCTTACACAAGTTATAAGCTTTTGTATGTGCATGTATGGTACAAATAAACCTCTCTCTCTCTCTCTCTCTCTCTCTTTCTCTCTCATTATTTGTCTGTGACTGTGTGTGTACCCCTGTATCTCTATCTACATTTGTATTTACATGTATCTTAACAGGGCTCCAAATTCATTTTTGGTACTAGATATAAGTGCACTGGTGCACCCAACCTAAAAACTTAAAAATCGTATGACAAATATGACAGGACATGTCTGTCTGTACCTTGAGAGTTGTAGCGTGGTGCTTGGCCTGTAGAGTTGCCACCAGAGACTGCACTTCCTGGTTGTCTGCCGTGAGGCGCTTGTTCTCCTCCTTCACCTCCTCCTCCAGACTGGGGGCACCTTCTGTTCAGGAAATAACACAATCAACTTTCGTCCAATGACTGCAAAAGTAATTAAACGTAATTACTTATTGTATAATAAATCATGTGGGGTCGTGTGGCATAGCAATAGCGTGTTTGGCTCAGGACCAAGAAGACCTGGGTTCGAATCCTACCCAAGTCACCAATCTTGTGCCCTTGGGAAAGGCACTTAACACAACTTTCCTCACTTCACTCAGGTGTAAATGAGTACCTAGCTTCAGTTAGGGACGTCCCTTGGATAGGATGTTAAATGGAGGTCCCGTGTTTGGGGAGAGCCACACCCTATACACGTTAAAGAAACCACCACACTTATCGAAAAGAGTAGGGGACCTTCCCGGTGTGAGTGGTTCAAACCTTACAGTCTGGTCTTATGCAGCTTGTACATGTAAAGGCGGTTTACTGGTTATGTGAAACAAACAAAAACTGTGACTACAAATGTACTTACCTCCACCCTGTATGGCCTGTGCCAGTTTGTTCTTCTCTCCCTGGACCCTGTCAAAGGCTTTCACCACTTTGGCCACGGCATCCAGGGAAAACTGGACCTTCTCTTTCAGGTGCTGTTCTAGTTCTTCATCATCTCCACTGCCTGGAGTCAACATAAGATGATCAAGGTAAACAAGAAGTCAAAGATCTCATACCTCCATGAACTATTTAGAGATTTTGTGTATGTCTTGTTTCTTTTTCATTAGGCCACAGCAAGTAATTTTTATGGATGACATCCCCGCGCGCATTGATTTTCGCCTGATTTTGGACAAAAAACAAGAAATTTTGTTGCCTTCTGACAGTGGTCACCATGCTGAAAATAGGCCAAGATGTCTGTTGCCATGCCGGAACGTGGATGGCAGATAACTATAAAGAGAGGAGACAAGACAAGGCTCTGATTTAATGTTTTGTTTCTTACTTTGATACAGTGATATATGATGTTGGCTGTGTATATGTGATGTTCCTACTGAATCAAAACCATTGAGCAATGATTGAGTCAAATTTTTAAAATGAAGGGACCTTGTTTTTTTCGGCCCGCCTTGTTTTTTTTTCGCCCGCTCGCATTAGATTTGGAGTCTGTGGAGGATGTCATCCATAAAATTTACTTGTTGTGGTCTTATTGCGAATTTCTTAATTTCTCACTGATTCTCGAGACCAGAGAAATCAGGCTACGTAGGCTGGCTACACCTTTTCCCATTTTTTGGCTTCCAAAAGGCCACAGAGATGAACATAGCAGGAAATTGAGGACAGGAAAGGAGATAACCTTTTCTGGGACCTTTGAACTAACTTCCTGTTAGTGTTCCCAACATGTCTAGTGTATGTAAATAACTAAGGAAACACAACAAGCAAACACAAAAACAGACACACCAAAATAAAACCTCTGCATAAGGAAGTAAAAACTGTATTGGAACTTCCTGGTTAAAATAATTCTATAGTAGAGTAGTACATGTATTAACCCCTCACTGGGATGCCAAGCCAAGAACATGTATTAACGACTGTACTGTAGGTTCATTTACTTTTGCATTGGTCTCATTTTTTTGTGTTAGGATGAAAAAAAATTCTTAGGAAGGCTCTAAATTTGTAGCTCACACAATCCTGTAGTACAGTAGTGATACATATAGAAATGCATATTTGCGGTATCATGAATTTACAGTTAAGAGGTCATCGAAAATAAAACCACGGTGAAATGGTTTTTGTTTTTTATTGTCCAAACAGTACCCGTGCAGTCGCAGCCTGGCTGAATTGATGCAGGGTATCTCATAATAATCAATACAAATCACAACAAACAAGTGATACACATGATAGCATACATATTTGCTTCACAATTTTTTTTGTGGAAGGTCTGTGCGGCTGCCATTCGTTGCCACAAGGGACTCGGTTCTTGACTTTTAGGTTTTTTTGGACTTGAACCTAAACATTCTTACAAGTCCGGATCCAAGTCCAGTGAACCGGTATGCAACACTAACCGAAAACTTCCAGATATACAGTGTTTTTGGCCCACCTGTGAGTTGAGATAAGAAGATGCCCGTCCCCTCACTGGACGGTGCGGGGGAGGGCGTACTGAGGTCTCGGGACGAACTGGACGTGGGCTGCTCCTCCATGTCGATCGGTCCGGCCGCCAGCTGGGGTTTGGCCTCCGCTTCATTGGTCATCTGGTCACCTTCCTGTGGTGGTTCTAGGTGACCAGAGAACAAGGCAACGTTAGGCCACACCAATTTAATTTGTTGTTTCTCAGATTTTTTTCAGAAAAAATATGAAGCAACAGGGCGAAGAAAAAAAAACAGGCCAAGGCACCCCATGATAGCCGGAAATGTTACAATAAGAGCCATGAAGTGAACATACCAGGCTGGTTTATAATTAAAACAATAGATTTTGAAGTATTAATGAAACTCTCACTGAAATGGGACAAAATTAATGAAACAAAATTGCAAATTGTTAAATTAAAAAAACTTTTACAACTAGGACAAAAAGGACTTTCTTCAACCATTGGGGCCAAAATATGTCTTTCATTGAGCATTTTGCAGTTGATTTAGAATGAAAAATTTTTTTTTTTTTTGCTAAGGCCACACCAATTTAATTTCTTGGTTAACGGATTTTTCTAGAAAAATAATGGAGCGGGCGGGCGAAAAAAAATAAAAAATAAAAACAGGCCTAGGCATCCTATT
>NW_017802379.1:9950682-9994346 GCF_001625305.1 Branchiostoma belcheri | reverse complement strand
GCGAAAAAAAATAAAAAATAAAAACAGGCCTAGGCATCCTATTATGGCCCAAAATGGTACGATAGGAGCCATGAAGTCAACACACCAGGCTGGTTCAAAATTCAAACAATGAATTTTGAACTTTTAATGGAAACACTGCATTGAAAGATGGAATAACTGTAACAACTAGGATTCAAGAAGAAAAGGACTGTTTTCAACTGTTCAGGGCAAAATATGAGCATTTTGCAGTTGATTCTGAATTTTTATTTTTATTTGCAAATCAGAAAAAAATGAAGCGGGAGAATCCGTTAACCAAGAAATTAAATTGGTGTAATCAGAAAAAATGGACAGGGCGAATATAGAATAAAGAAACCTGAGCTCCTATTGATAGTTCTTGGAATGGGAGTGGTTCTCTTGAGTTAGAGGTGTGTGGCCACAAGCTCTTGGGGAGGAGGCCATATCAGAATGCTGACAGCCAGAAATTGTGTAATACTGGCTACCACTTGTGTCAATCATCGAATTAAAAAATACAAATTTATAAAGATGAGATAAATACTGAAATCCTTCCTACCAGTAGTAGCATCTTTGCTATCTGTTTGTCCCTCTTCCTCTGTGACAGGTTTCTCCTTGTTTCCAGTGTGGTCAAATCTCTGCAACATCACTCGCAAGTCCTCATCCAACTGAAAACAAAAATCAGAGATTTCAGTAGTGCTGCATACCTAAACCCAATTTTAGCTTCAGGTCCGGATTCAAGTCCAGAGGTTTAGGTTCAGGTCTGGACTTGTAAGTCTGGACCTAAACCCATGGCATATACAAAATTGAATGTTGGCAACCTTGCAATGTTGTCTGGGTGAAACTTTGGCCACATAACATGGAGGCTGACACTTGACGATGTCCGATGGCAATGTTTTCTTCGTTTTCCAGCAAAAATTTTACAGTCTACGGAAGGTTTTAGGTGGTTTGGAAAGAAAAGGGGTATGCGAAATGGTCTTTTATGGTAATAAGTCCAGACTCGGTTCTTGACTTTTAGGTTTTTTTGGACTTGAACCTAAACATTCTTACAAGTCCGAATCCAAGTCCAGTGAACCGGTATACATCACTAGATTTCAGACTTCAAGTAATTACTTGGGGTTTACCATTTAGGCCACACCGCCTTAATTCTATGGTTGACATCCACGTGCGCATTGATTTTTACCTGTTCTCAAAACAACAAAAAAAGATCATGTCCTCCAAGGTTCTGGCCTGGGTAGTTAGCGACAATACAGAGCCAGCGGTAACTCTGGAGGATGGCACCCAGGCTGCTGAAGCTCCACAACTCAAGAGCTCAGTACATGCCAATTACGTACAGTGCCGATTCATAAATTCTGCAAAAGGCGAGCATGTGCCGGCTTGTCATATAGGTCACTATGTACATTGTACTACCGTAAATTCACAATACTAGCTTTGTATTCCTGTGGTTTAGTAGCATTTTTATTTTTGGCTGGAACTTTTTTTTATTCACCTGTCCCACATGCACTAGTTTGGGGGTCTTCAGAGGATGTCATTTATAAAATTAAGTCAGTGTGGCCTTACAATAAGTTACATGAATTTATTGGAAGAACCAAGGAGATTGTATGACATAATTTAATTGGCACTAGAACAGTCTAACTGTGGAGGGTTGGAGGATCGGTCATGCAATCATTGGCTTCCTGAATTCCCCCATGGTGCCCTCTAATTCCTGCTGGCTTCCAGACAGATTCTGGGAGCTTCACTTTTACCCCATTTTCTGTGTCTGACCTTTTGACCTCCTGTCATTCTGCCTGTCAATCTTTCCCCCACTTTTTCCAGACAAGCATACATTGTACATACAAACTCACAAAACCCACCCAAAACCATACTACCGTACCCAGAAAATGTTTCATTCAACAAGCATTAAACATTATGATCATACTGTACTTCTCTCTTTAAAAAACCTGCTTAAATGAACTAATGGTACATCTATAATCATAGCAACAGATGTTCCATTACTGACCAGTGTCCAGTATCTGTTGACCAGTCCGAGCGCGGCCTCGTCGGCAAGCTGGCGTTTCTCTAACCGCTCGATCCTCTCCCTGAGTTCGTCTTCAATGGCCTTGCGCTGCTCCAAACGTTCTGCTAGCTTTCTGTTCTGGAACTGCAGCACTTTCAGGTCCAGTTCCTCCTATAGGATCATGGGACACAACATGGTTGCTATAAGTTGGTTCACAGTTAAAACTGCACTTGTGTTCGGTGGGTGTTTTGGGGTTTTTGGAGAGGTGTTTTGGGTTTTCGTGAATGTGTTGGAACTGTGCAGGGGATTGTTGATACAATTTAATATACCAGTTCCTGAATTCCTCCATATCGCCCACTTAGTTCCCATGCTGAGTCACCTTCAAGCTTGACCTCCCTGTCAATCAATTGTCCAAATCACCTCCCATCTATATCATCAAACAGACACACAAACTTACGAACAACCACTCAAAGTAATACTTCCGTACCTGAGAGTAAGATTGTGAATGAACTAGAAAGGTAACATTTGCAACAGGGTGTCTGCTACAGCACCAGTTACCATGGTGACAGCCACCTGGTCCAGGTCATTGACTTTAGTTGGAAAACAATTAGAAGAAGAAGAAATTGTATTGAAACAAAGCGAAAACAATAGCATTGAATAAACATGACATTGAGTCTACCTGTGAGGACATCTTGTCCAGTCGTACGGGCTCAAACACGATAGAAGGAATGGTGATGGACTTCTTGGCAGGCGGCGCGCCCGCCGAGGTGCTGGGAGACTCGTTGAGCGACCGTTTGGTGGCCATCTTGTCTTGTGTTAACACGTCCTACCTGAAACCCAAGAACTTTTTAATTTACTTACTCAAATCTACAGCATTTGGGGTCATATAGCACAGTCGGTAGAGTTCGGCTCACACCCAAGAGGTCGTGGGTTCAAATCCTGCCCATGTCACCAATCTTGTGCCCCTCATTGGGAAAGGCACTTAACACAACTTTCCTCACTTAACTCAGGTGTAAATGAGTACCTAGCTTCAGTTAGGGACATCCCTAGGATAGGACATTAAATGGAGGTCCCGTATTTGGGAGAGCCACACCCCACGCACGTAAAAGAACCCACCGCATTTATCGAAAAGATTAGGGGACCTTCCCAGTGTGAGTGGTTCAAACCATACAGTCCGGTCTTACACAGCTTGTACATGTGTGTACATGTACAAAACTGGTGTGTTACGCCTAAAGGTGGTTTACCGGTTATGCGAAACAGACATTTGTGTCAGGAGTTGACATAACAGGTGACTATCACCTCTTCAAGATGTCAAACCTGAGACCAGGCTGTAAGGTTTGAACCACTCACACCGGGAAGAACCCTGCTCTTTTCGATAAGTGTGGTGGGACCTACAACATGCTCGAAGTGTGGCTCTCCTTAAACACAGGACCTATGGCTTGTAAAAGGAGACAACAAAGGGGCCTGTCCGGGTTTTGAACCCAGAACCTTTTGGTTCTGTGCAGCTGGTTCTGTGTCAACAACCCTCACCACCAGACCACTGTGCCACCTATAGAAATGATGTGTTCATCAATATAGGATTTCAATGATATGTAATTTGACATTTGATATCAGGACTAAATTTTGTATTTCTTTGACCAACATATGTACATTTACAACCCACATTTTGAATTAGTATAAGTCCTGTCCATATACGTACGTAACTTGCTTTGCAGTACTTTTGTAAAATTTTGTATGCCTGATATTTTAGCATGCATATGTGCATGTGCTATCTATTTATCTAAGAATATACTTCCAAATTTGCGAGTTTAGAATCTCTTGAATTATACATATCATAATGAATCTTATTAAAGGCAGGTAAGTCTTAAAACTGCAGCATACATATCGTAAATGGCTACATAGTTATGAAGATTTTGATTTCCAAAAACCAGGAAGATTTTCGCCCCCCTCCCCATATTTTTATACCCTCTTATACAGAACACATTCTACTCTAATTCTACATTTGTAACATTCAAACACACCGTGTGAGGGTATTTGAATTTATCGTATGTATTCCTGGTCTTTACCTGGTCCCTTTGGGACAATACTTACCTAGTTTTTCGTCAAAATGAAAAAACATTGTCTAGGCGTCCTCCATCTTGAATTCTTTCCGTCACGCAAGTCTCGCGTGGTCTCGCGTGTTCTAACAAAGCGCGAGAGTTGGACGATTACACTTTTAGGGGGTGTGAACTTTCCAAATTAACGCTTACAAAACATTATACGATTTAATATTTTTTCAATGTTTTATAAATCAATAACATATATATATTTTCACTAAAGAAATACTTTTAAATGTATATTTTTGGAATACAAGTGTATTTTAGATATTTTTCAAATAAGGGTCTTTCCCGTATTATGGTATCTCCCAATTGGGTTCAATATGAGGTCATTTTGGGATTCCTGCTGCAAAGCACGTTCTGCTTTTTTTGGGAGGGAAATTCTTTTGTAATTTTAAGTTCACACCCAGCCACAACTTTTCTGCCAACAAGGGTCAGCAGATGCTACTCAACTATCACAACAGGTCAGTCAATGTTTAAAATTTATAAAGTGCGGCGAGATCTTTCTTTTTAAACGTGGAAAAGCGCGGTAAATTTTTACGTCATTTTGTCACATGGATGATGGTTTATATATACGACTTCTTAAGGGGAAATCGCAAGTTTGAGTTTGAATTTTGTAAGAGACGTACCTTTATGATGATTAGTAGTCTTGTTCCTTTCGTTTCACATATAAGAAGTTAACATGTTACATAACTAATCCCCAGTCGTACAGTGTAACATTATGTAGGTTTGACCAACCAGGACTGAAACTCTGCTTGCAAATCGTTGAGTCAGCAAAATATTTCTAGAGGTTTTTAGTATGGTTCAGCAATTTTGTTTGTTTGTTTCTGTGGCGTAACTGGTAAACAGGCTTTAATTGTATACAAGAAGTTCCTGTTTTTATACATTATGAGTACAAATTGCGAAAGACCAGACAGTACCTAAGGGGGGCCCGCATGCCCTTTTCCATAGAGCGTAATCGACCGTTTTAATTCTACATAGAGCGTAGATGGACCACTGTAATTCAACGTAATGGATTGTAGCCACTTGGAATTTATCGTAGAGCGTAATCGAGAGGTTTCCTGAATCCAGCGTAATACGTAGTCAGCTCTTAAAATTTAGCGTAGAGCATTGTCAGGACCCCCCCATGCAGGCCCCCATTAAGGTTTAATCCACTCACACCAGTAAGGACCCCTATTAGTATATTCATATACATTTCGATCAGAAGTGTTGTATGATCTTTAACATGCTTGAGATATGGCTCTTCTCAAACACGGGACCTCTAGCTTTAAGTCCCTCCGAGAGGACGTCACTAACCGAAGCTACTGAGTAGGTACTCATTTTCACCTAAGTCCAGCAAAGAAATAGGGGCATTTAGTGCTGGGGCCCGCCAGGGATTCAAACCCAGAACCTTCAGCTTCTGAGTCAACTACCCCAACCCTACATTTTTTATAAGCAAGTTGGTAGGTTGTAGATTTAATAAACTTCTCCTTGCTGTTCAAATGCCTTACCTTCACAAAGTGGACTAGATCATACTATCATAGTAGATGCTATTTAGTGTACAAACAGTTAATCTTATGTAATCATACTTAGGCCACAGCGACTTAATTTTATGGATGACATCCTCTGAAGACCCCCAAACTAGTGCACGTGGGCGAATGAAAAAAATTCTGGGCAAAAATAAGAATGCTACTAAACCACAGGAATACAAAGCTGGTATTGTGAATTTTACAGCAGTACAAAGCGACTTATAGGACACCTGCTGTCTTTTTGCGGCATTTATGAATCGGCACTGTACGTATGTACTGAGTTCTTGAGTCATGGAGCTTTGATGCCATCTGTGCCATCTTCCAGGGTTACCCATGGCTCCGCATTGTTGCTAACTACCATAGTGTGATTTTTTTTAGAACAGGCGAAAATCAATGCGTGCGTGGATGTCATCCATAGATTTAAAATTAAGCCGGTGTGGCCTTATCTTTCACTAAGTTTTAGCTCTAGAACTACTAGTAGAAGAATGTGTATTATGGCTTCAGTGTTTGGATTAGCTAATGCTACATGTCCTGTGTGTCTTACATCTGTCCTGGTTGTTAGGTCAAGCAGAACAACTGGATGCCTTCTTCTAATTAAGAAGATTCTCAAGTTACTGTCGCTGACATGTATTTTGCAGACCCCAACAGACAGAATTCTTAGAAATATAGAATACAACACGGCGTATTTCATATCGCCCGAGGTACCAGCCTGCGGGAGGGCTGGGACCGAGGGTAATGCGGAATACACCGTATTGTATTCTATTCTTGTCAAACACACATTTTATTTTTAATGTGAAATGTGCAAATTTGATGGCTGTAAACAAAAAATTGTAACAACATCAAATAATTCCAATGTCCGAATCCAGTATTCGAGTTTTTGAAAGCAACGTACTCAGTGCAGGCGAAACACATTTGAATTATTCTCTGGACTGGAACATATGGAAGTACACATACAACTGTAATAATAATTAATTGTTTATTGATCGATCGATGAGTACAATCTCTAGCATGTGGCAGCGCAACTAAAAAAGTAGTGCTGAATTGTATACTAGTGTTTATAAACAGAGAAACAAATCTTGCACAGTTAACAAATAGACAACTAAACATGATTGATAACAGTTAAACCATTAGAACCCTGGGCGATATGAGTAGTTATCACACAGGCTGGAACTCCCTGAGTGCTGTCCCCCAGAGTTACTGCCGGCTCCATATTGTCGCTAACTAGCATGGACTACCAAGCCTAGAGCCAGGCCAGAGCCTCTGAGGACATGTTTTTTTTTGGCGACGCCTCAGGGGGGAGCCTAATGGTACAGTATTGTGTGCAGTTTGCAAGAATTCTAGGAATTGCACAGGCATTTTTTTTCCACAGGAATGGAATGTCTACAGGCATGTCTGGGATTTTGCTGACACACATCTATGCCCACATTCCTACGTAGTGAAATTCCAGGAAACCCTTGGGACATTGTGGAAATTGTACAGATTCACAACTGAGCAGACACATGGGGGAGCCTAATGGTACAGTATTGTGTGCAGTTTGCAAGAATTCTAGGAATTGCACAGGCATTTTTTTTCCACAGGAATGGAATGTCTACAGGCATGTCTGGGATTTTGCTGACACACATTCTATGCCCACTATTCCTACGTAGTGAAAATTCCAGGAAACCCTTGGGACATTGTGGAAATTGTACAGATTCACAACTGAGCAGACACATGCTGATTTACATCCCTGTCCACTCCCATGCAACATTATCTAGCTCATATAGCTATAGCTCCCATGATGTTAATGATGTAAGCAGTAAGTGAGTTTTCTGAATTAGTGTAGAACATCTTCCCCTACGTATCATCGACAGTCTTCAACTCTGCTGCATTTGAACAGGTACTATATCTTTCTCTCTATAATAATTGAGAAGTTTATTGCAAATTCATGCCCGGAGGTTAATTGCCAGTTACAAACATAAAAGAACATTGAAGAACAGTATATAAAATAACTAAAATCCACATAATGAAAGGTTGTCTAAAATTATAGCTACGTCTAAGTCTAAAACTATGTCTGAAGGGTTTGACTTCTCTTTTATAACTGTAGAAGACATGTGTAACGTTATATCTGTAAGTCTCCTTCTCAGCATTTTCCCAACATGTTCAGGGTCACAATGTGAGTTATCAGAATGCCACAAAGAGGAGTATCCATTATGATCTAATACCGGTATGTCTTTAACACGTTGCAATAAAGTTTGTCTACGGGTATTTGTAGGCTTTGCTGTAAGAGAGAGCATCCGTTTGAAGGGAGTGTGAGGTTGTGTCCATTTGGACCAAGCATAACCAGAATTTAACTACTAGTATATCTATATACAAATATCTGTATCTAAAGGAAGTCTACCTAATTCTGCTCTACAGGCGACATTGCTTACTATTTCTAAATACACCAAGAACATTTTTACAGAATTGGTTGTGTACATTTTCGATAGGTGAGGTCTAATATGTAGTTTAATATAATATTTCTTGTGGACATCAGATATTGACGTTCAACTTGATAGGTTGTTAACGTTAGGTAAGCATAACCAAATCCTTCGACTAGATCAATTTGTTATAGGACAATTATTCCCCGGGTAATCATTCTCAATGGCAGATTATTTCCTGTACATTTAATAGTCCTTTATAACAGACAAGTTTATGTTTCACCTAAAATTAAAATCACACAAATCTATCACAGTTCCAACAACAGAGGAAGATTTTTACTTTTTACGATCGACACAGGTGTCCTATAGGGCTCTTTTTATTCATAAATACATTGGATGTTGTATTACCTTCTAAGGATTGCCAGGCCGTAAGAAGCACGTGGAAGGTCCCCATTTGGACAACCACACAGAACTGAAAACTAGCCCTTGTAGTGGTGAAACAGACCGCCGTGTTTCCCTGATGGGATCGGAAAACACCTCTAAGCTGACCCGCTGAGACTGGTTACCAGGCTTATAATCTCTGAACTCAGGCCGCAAATCTGTACCTCCCTGTGATGACTGCCTCAAACCAAGCCAAAGTGATCTCTCTTTTCAGCCGACAATCAGTCTGCTTTCCTCACATACCTACAATCATACCCACATTCCTTTCCCACATGCCTTTCAAGTGTATGTCCTACATTCTGACATTCTGGTCCACATTCCAGGATTCTCCACATGCCTTTAAAATGTCCTACATTCTGACATTCTGGTCCACATTCCAGTATTCCCCACATGCCTTTCAAGTGTATGTCCTACATTCTGGACCACTTTCCTACGAAGTGAAATTCCAGGAAACCCTTGCGACATTGTGGAAATTGAACAGATTCACAACTGAGCAGACACATGCTGATTCACATTCCTGTTCATGCCCCGGTCCCGGAGGCTAATTGCCAGTTACAAACATAAAAGAAGAGCAGTATATAAAATAACTAAAATCTACAAATGAAAGGTATTTGTCTAAAATTATAGCTATGTCTAAAACTATGTCTGAAGGGTTTGACTTCTCTCTTGTAAAGACTTGTAAACTGAAGAAGACATGTGTATATCTGTAAGTCAGAGTCCTTCTCAGCATTTCCCCCAACATGTTCAGGGTCACAATGTTGATTCGGAATGCCACATCCATTGTGATCTAATACTGGTATGTCTTTAAGTTTAACACGTTGCAGTAAAGTTAGTCTACGGGTATTTGTTGGAAGGCTTTGCTGTAAGAGGAGAGCATCCATTTGAAGGGAGTGTGAGGTTGTGCCCATTTGGACCAAGCATCTACCTAATTCTGCTCTACAGGCGACATTGCTACTATTTCTAAATAGATATAATAAGAATTCTAGGAATTGTACAGGCATTTTTGTCCACAGGCATGCGGAATGTCCACAGGCATTTCTCTGACCCACATCTATGCCCGCATTCCTGGAACCCTGAAGACCTGTCTGCCCCAGATGGTCCTACTTTCTGTGACCCCGGGGCTCGTTCACTATGCACTCAGGGGAGGAGTGTACTGTATCTGTCTAGAAAAAAATCATGAAATGATGGCAGTGCCATGCAAACAATAACCCTAACAGCAACCACCGTCGCCATGGCAATGTATGTTTTCATTGCCAGTCTTGTTAGTTTTTTTTTTAGGACAGGCAAAATCAATGCGCGCGGATGTCATCCATGAAATTAAGATGGTGTGGCCTAATGCCTGTGCTTTAGTCTGTGGCGTGGAGCAACTGGTATTGCTGACTGGATTAGGAAGGATTACTGTATCAGATTAAGGAGGAAGAAATTATCAGTGAGCATCTTTTGTAAACATACCTGTTTACTTCTGAAACATACATGTCATCATTAGGCTATATCTACAAGTATATATGTATATGGAAACCATCTGTGTCCTTAACTACACAGTCATTCATTTATTTCATTATTTCCAGGTATAGAAGTATTGTGTGGGTTTGTGTGTCTGTTTGTCCAGACAGAATAGATTGATAGGATGTGGGTGGGTGGGTGGTGGGGGGAAGATTGACAGGCAGAATGACTGAGGTGAAAATGTCAGACACGAGAAATGGGGTAAACCCTAGAGTAGGTTGACAGTACATGGGTGGGGTGGGGGAAGATTGACAGGCAGAATGAAAGGTCAGAAACATGAACTGTGGTAAAGGTCATGAAAACCCCAAATACTTCCTGGAAGCCTTTTTCATTCATTCATTCAATTCATTCATTGATTCAATTCATTCATTCATTCATTCATTCATTCATTCATTCATTCATTGTACAGATCAGATATTTGTGACTTTTTCTGTATGTGTGACAAGCTTTATTTTTCATTGTGTGGTATTGGAAACACTGCCGACTAAATTGTTCATGGATTTAGGATTAGGTTGTCCAATACAAATCAGTGTTCTATCCAAGCATGCTGATGAGCTCTGTCAAATATACCTCCCAGAGGAGACATTAGGCTATTACATTTTGACCAATCAATGTACATGTACATGTAGGTTACAAATGTTAGTTTTATACAATTGACTTTACAAAAGCATTCAGAAAATGTGATTTCTACAGTAGAGACCTTGACAGAGCTTCGGCCTAGGCAAAAATTGCTGAAGCAGACATTTCAAAAGCCCCTTTTGTGCCCTTAACCTTTGGAACCTGGTGACTACTAGTACTAGTCCCCCGTTGAAGGTTTGTCAAGTTGAGAAGTCACCATTGTTGTTTGAATGTTAGACAGTCCATATTTATTCACAGTCACATGCTGCTCTGTGTGCCATATGTCACAGAGCCAACTGTCGACTACCCGTTTACTAGGTATGTAGGACTAAGGTTCCGTACTATCATTTCATACTCAGGGCCAGAAATACCACCTACATAAAGGTCAGACATAGAAAATGGCGGTAGACTTGAGAGGTTGACAGCAGAGGTAGATTGACAGGCAGAATTACTCAATCTTCTTCTGCTACCTGTGGCAGAATGACTGATCAAGGTCAAAAGGTCAGATATGGGGTGAACTTGAAGTTTAAAAAAAAACAGAAGTGTGGAATCTTGACTTATTGTTATAGTCTGATTTAAAGTGCAGTCATGAAAGCATTAGTGTGAAAGTTCAGATTATACTTTTCTAAGCCTAACTCAAGGTTCTACATGATGTAGCCAGCATCAGTCTTTCTTTCTGTCATTTGAGTCATTTTTTGACTGAATTTTCGTCACAGGAGTCATGACAGACAAAATTTTACCCATCATCTTTGATGAATAAAAATCGGCATGTGAAGATATGAAAATAGATATAACTAAACTCAGTCCTAGCAAATTTGCCCCTCAAAATGCAGGAAATGGCATTTTAGAGGGTCTAGATTTCAAAATTTTCCCAGGGGAGCATGCTTCTGGACCTCCTAGGATTGTCATACTTTGCGCCTTCGGTATATGATATGATATTATAATTATAACTGATATGACAAATCAGTTTCAGGTTGGCTACAACACTGAAGAACAGGCGTTACATTGTAAATATGTATGAATTATGATTTCAGAATAACTTGACTGTCCTTGTTGCACCATTGGTAAAAAAAAGTCAGACAGACAGTACACATTGGTCATGTTTGATGAATTTCTCACCAGTCTGAAAGTAAGCTGTATGGTCGATCCCAGCCATATATTAACCACCCAGATAAACATAGCGACCACGTGTATACACCGTAAGCCACTTAGCGTATTACTGTAAATTTACTAAATTTTGCGGTGGTTTTATTCCACAGTGAAAAGAGGTATCGGCAACATTTTAAATTTAAAAAAAAAAATTTAAATTTCAAATTAAATTCAAACCAGTCTGGTCTCAGGTTTGACATCTTTGAATAGGTGATAGTCACCTGTTATGTCAATCCTTCCACAAATGTGGTAAATCTTCTTTAAATTTTTTTTTTTTATTAAAAAATTGGTAGTGAAATGAATGTACTAGTACTAGTAGTAGTCAAAAGGTAGTTTTGGATCAGGAATATGATTGGCAGAGGGATGTTTGTGTTCCTCTTTGTAATTGGTCCATCTGTAATTAGATTAAGGAAATGAAATATATTGTCTATCTTAGAATACATACGACAACAGCATAGCACACTGGTAAGATTTACACTCTAGGTGACCCAGTAGTACTTTTCCATTTGAACGTTGACTTTGTAAAACGGAAATGCAAGAGGGGCATTTCTGTGCCAAATAAAGAATGTAGTTCAGATACCAGGTCGCATACTTCAGCCCTAGCACTGTACCATGTGACATAAACTGTCTGGGGACGTCCTCGTGGCCACAGCTGCCAGTTTGGGCTCTGTCCAGCTCCTCTACCAGATACAAGGTGAAGTATACGGCTTTCTGAATGTTCCTTTTTGTGCCAAGACTAAGAATCAGTTGAAGTTCAGCCAGTAATAATAACATGTACAATGTAATTATGAATCTGTGTTGCTCATTCTCACATGCTCCAGGGAGCGTAGCGCCTTGCCGAGTTAACTAGGCATAGATTTATTTCTCTTGATATGCAATCTTTAGTTTTGTTTGCTCAGTTTTGCCTCTTAATCAATGGTTATACACTGTATATCACACCATATGGCATTATGATAATTGCTAGCATGAATCTCATAGTTCTCACCAGGCTGTTTGAGCGTATATTGTGAGTGAGGGCCCCCCTACGCTGTGATTTGGACCCCCTACACTGTGATTTAGCCCCCTACACTATGTTTCAACCAGTGTACTATGTAGAAAGTTGCCCTTCTGTACCTGACCCCTACGCTGTGAAAAAATCCTGGTGAGAACCATTGATGGTTTTATTATGTTTGCATTGAAGATTGATATGTTTTTGGTAGCATTTGTAGCAGTATTTGATTGTGCTTCAGGAGCATAACTCCAGAAGGGATGGATGGATTGTCATCTGATTTGGTACTTGGTTTAGGTCTTGGCTCATCGAAGAAATGAATTTGAGCCCCTGGCAGCTTTCATGGGGGCCCGTATGCCCTTTTCCATATAGCGTTATCAGCTGTTTTAATATTACGTAGAGCGTACATGTAGATGGACCGCTCTATTAAACTCAATGTAGAGCATAATTGGCACATTTTGCATAGAGCGTATTCGCCGCTTGAATTCTACATAATGTGTAGTAACCACTTGGAATTTAGTGTAAAGCGTAATCGAGAGGTTTCCTGAATTCAGTCTAATACGTAGCCAGCTCTCAAAATTTAGTGTAGAGTGTTGTCGGGACCCCCCCATGCAGGCCCCCTTTCATTGGCACTTGAGCAGAATTTCAAGCTTTCATATCCCATGTTTTAGACAAACTATCTTAATGGTTACAATTTTTAGGCGGTAGGTTACCGTACAATGTAGGTAGTACTTGTTCTCAGGAAGAAGCGACGTACGTGTGGCCCCTCTAGCATCTTCTTTTGGAACTGCAGGGCCAGATTTTAGTTGAAGTGAGTGCTGTAACTTAGGGTAAGTTCATTTGTTTTTGTGAGGACTTTCGTGGCAGCTGGTAGAAGGTTTTTGTGGTGTTTTGAGTTGAGTTCTGTAGTACAAATACACATGTATATATACAACATGTACATGTACTGTAACATACAGTAGTAATGGATTATGGTACGATTATCGTAATGGTCTAGTCACTGCAAAAATAAAAACCCCATGAAAATTTCAGGATTCACACGCACAGTATGATAACTGGTTTTAAAACACAAGTGCCTAAACTGTGATGATAGAAATGGCATAGAATGACCAGTTGCTCAGAAAGTAAACGTATTTTGCAGGATCTTACGGCTATGGGGAAAACAGTAAATTATAAGACAAAGACGGTCACCCTATGTACATGTAAAGTGTATATTATACTCAATAACTGGTCTGACTTTCTTATGCAAGGACCAGGCTTTTAGCTAGGGGGTGTCCAGGGTGTCTTTTGGACGCCCTGTACTGAAAATAGTAAGAAATTGGACGCCCTAATTTTTGGTAGGACACCCTAAAGACGCCCTATTTTTTCCACTCCCAACCCCTGCCATGCACACATGCCTCCCTTCAGCCTTACTATAATTACAAAATTGATGGTTTACTGAAGGAAAAAACTCAAATTCCTCAAAATTTGCACCTCAAAATGCAGAAAGTGCAAGTAGAGCATTATGAATTTCAAAAAAGCCCCCCAAAAAGCTCTTCACTGCGCATGGCATACAAAAAAATGGACACCCAACAAAAAAATCCTAGCTAAAAGCCTGGCAAGGACATGTCCTTACCTGAACCCAATATTCACTGACCTTTGATTCAAGGTTTAATACATTAAGATAACAATAGAAATCAAAATCAACAGAAAACTGAGTGCATTATTTTGTTTCAAAACTCCTTTTTTCAATGGTTGAAAAAAAAAATTCCCTGAAAGTGGGTTTTAGAAGGTAAGGCCACACCAATTTAATTTGTTGGTTCTCAGATTTTTCAGAAAAAATATGAAGCGACAGGGCGGAAAAAAATAAAAATGTCCATAGGAGCCATGAAGTCAACAAAAAAGGCTGGGTTAATATTTTAACAATGAATTTTGAACTTTTAATCAAACCATTGCATTGATAGGAAAAACTGTAACAACTAAGAAGAAAAGGACTTTCCTCAACTGTTGGGGGTAAAAATAACTAAAATGTGAGCATTTTTGAGTTGATTCAGAACCAGAATTTTTATTTTTATTTTTTTGCATATCACAAAAAACTGAAGAGACAAATCTGAGAACCAACAAATTAAATTGGTGTGGCCTAACCCAGACGTGAATGTTGAACCCTGACCGGACATGTGTGCTGTAGTCTGGTAGTCTGGTGTACCAAACATGGGCAGACAGTTGTGTTTGCTGAACAGAAATAATGCAAATACTAGTACTAGATTTTTTACTTAACCAGGTTGAGTGAGTGAAACTGACTTCAAGATCGCTTGTTCCTTTGGCGCCGCCAGTTTCAAGTTTTGTCTCTAAAGTACAGGTGGGTCTGTCATGCCCTTGTTTGTTTGTTTGTTTCGTATAACTGGTGAATTGCCTATATATAATAGGCATAACATACAACATCAGTTTTGTACAGTAGGTACAAGCTGCGTAAGACCTGAGACTAACTTAAACTGTAACCTTATAAGGTTAACTGTGATCCACTACTCACACTGGGAAGGACACTTTAATTACTCTTTTCCATATATAAGTGTGGTGGGATCTTTCACATTTTCGAGGTATGGGTCCCCTCAAACACTGGACCTCCGTCTTTACATCCCATTCCCAATAGAACATCCCTCACTGAAGCTATGTGTAGATAATCATTTTCACGAAGTCGATTGAGTAACGAATTGATAAGTTGTTACCTTTCCAAAAGGCATAACATTGAGGCCTACTACTCGTACTAGGGATTCGAACCCAGAACCTTTAGACTTCAAGGCAACAACCCTGGCCTTAACCCACAAGACCACCTTGCCAATATTTATATAGGTTGTATTATGTATGTCTGGGAAAGATGTAATAAGAAAAAAATCAGGTATACTATAATTTGAATTGACAAAAAGTGACAGTACCACATCAAGTGTCAACAGTTTGATTTTCATTTCTTGCTTTTTCATGAAGCTTTTAAGGAGCGTTGTGGCGACCGCTAGTTGGAGCCAAGTGGCCTTGATTCAAGTTTAAACTTGTGCAAAATTCTACCAATTTCCTGTGAGCTATTTTAAGAAGGATGTGCACACAGTTTCATATGGGTGAAATTTTAAAACGTGTTAGAGTACATGTAACTTACATTGTAGAGTCTTTGTAAGTGACAGTGACATATGGCCTGTCAGAATGTTAGTATGGTGAAGAACTTTGGTTACATTTCTAACACAGTATATGGTAGTGCTGCATACCGGTTCACTGGACTTGGATCCGGACTTGTAAGAATGTTTAGGTTCAAGTCCAAAAAAACCTAAAAGTCAAGAACCGAGGACTTATTACCATAAAAGACCATTTCGCATACCCCTTTTCTTTCCAAACCACCTAAAACCTTCCGCAGATTGCAAAATCTTTGCTTCAAAATGAAGGAAACATTGCCATTGGGCATTCATCAAGTATCGGCCTCCATATTATGTGGCCAAAGTTTCACCCAGACAACATTGTAAGGTTGCCAACATGCAATTTTGTATATGCCATGGGTTTAGGTCCGGACTTACAAGTCCAGAAGTGAACCTAAACCTCTGGACTTGAATCCGGACCTGAACTTTAATGTGGGTTTAGGTACACAGCACTAGTATATGGTAACATAGAAAGGGTTTTTTCGCGAAATCTCTCAACACTATGATATGCAACTATTTGACAGCATTTATTTGAGGTGAAGGTCAACCAAAAATACTGATCGTAAACAAACTACTCATGTGTCTGCAAATCGGGTGCTAGTGTCCCTGAAATGAGAGCAGTGGACGAAGGGATTCTAAGAAAAATGTCCAGACTATATGTGCATGACATACAAAATGACTGACATTAAAGTGGTTGACGTACCAAAAATACCAGCCTAGAAAACTGAAAAGAAACAGGAATAGTCATGCCTTCAAGTACCAGAGTTATCAAGCAAGTATTAAAGGTGTTCAAAACCTTGTTTTTCCTAGAACTATTGTAGAGTGGACTTGCTGCCACCAAGTACAGTAGAGGCATCATCACTAGATGTACATTTGTATAAGCTTTAACAACACTTACAGTTAGATACACATGTGCAAAGGTTAAGTATAAAACATCACCAGATTGTTCATATAGAATACAACACGGGGTATTCTGTATCGCCCGAGGTACCAGCCCGACCGCGGGTCGGATCGCCCGAAGGCCGGAGGGAGATCCGACCCGCGGGAGGGCTGGGACCGAGGGTGATGCAGAATACACCGTGTTGTATTTTATGTATGTCATACCCACCCAAGAAAACACGCCTTTCAATGCGAAATGAGCGAAAAGTTGGTGCCACTAAACCCTGAAATGCAACAACATCAATTCCAACATCCGGATGCTGTATTCGAATTTTCGAAAGCGGCGCACACGGTTAGGGCAAAACACATTCGAATCGTAAAGTACGGACCAGTTCGGAACCCGTTATCGTGGCCCAGGTATGGTATAAAGTGTAATGTGGTCAGTTGCCGCTGTGCTGGGGGCCTATGAAGCTGGCCGTGGTGTGTTACACCAAAAATTCCCAACTTAATACAAACAACTCTTTTAAACTGTGCTATTACAGTAATATTATACACTAATATCAAATATTATATTCACATTTTCTGTTGGGGTCAAAAAGTTTTAAAACAACTTGCACTAATTTGGTACTTATTTAAGACATTGTTTATATCTTGTTAACATTTATGATGCATTTAAATTATACTGATTGCCATGCGTATATATAACAGGCCAGACACGTAGACAATCTTACCCTATCCTCCAAGTGCACTTGTTGGAGGTATCGTGTCGAGTAGCTATGTGATAACAGTAATGTTAGCATGCGCACTGCCAACATGTATGCACACGTACACAGATTAGTCACTTATATAAGTTATAAAAGGGCAATACATCAAAAGGTCTTTGTGCTACATATACACGTGGGGGGTTTACCACTGATATCTATAAGCATCTTGAAATACTGGGTGCATACTTTTGTGTACCCAAATTTGTATAATGCACCTACATGTAAGTTTTGACTGTGGATACATGTACATGTATTTGTGTAGGTTTACGTCTGTAAATGTATAATTCAGTATTGTACACTTAGCATATTCTTGACATTTTTAAGCATCAGAAAAATCTTATTTTATAAAATTGCAAAATCTTACATCTTTGAATTACTTGTTTAAGTAAGCTACATTGTATATTTCAAATGCAAACTCTGAAGAAACCTGAATGATAGGTTTTGCTAGCTGACATTCTATTTTATTTTAATGTTGTTCACCCCATTTCTTTCCCAAAACTGAATTTGGAGTGCTGGCACAGGTACACACTGACAGGTCTCTTATCCTTTGGAGACTTACTTTAATTTGCATCATCTTATCTTGACTTGTCTAAATTGTCTTCTCTTATTTGCATATCAATCAATAGTTTGTGCTTATAAACCTGCATTTCTCCTAGATCTGGTCTCTCAGTCACTGACGAAAGCTAGTAGATACTAGCTGAAACGTCTGACCATTTCCAAAGTCATATCCAGTTGCTTGAGTCACTGTTTTTTGTGTATTTACCTTGATGTCTAACCTTCACCGACATAAATGTGATTTTGAACATAATTTTTTGTATTGCACCAAAATTTTTGCCAATGTGCAATTTTGCAAGTACGTATACCTGAAAAAAATTGTTTCGAGCCCTGTTTTAATGTTGTGCACCCCATTTTCTTTCCCAAAACTGAATTTGGAGCACTGGCACAGGTACACAAGTCTCCTATTCTTCGGAGACTATAACTTCAATTGTTAACTCATACGTGTAATTACCCTGTTTTTCAGGCACCTCCAGTTTTGTCCCTTGAGGTTCGGTGCACCTTTCCTGTCCAGCTGACTAACCTGCACACCTACAGTAACAGCTGTCCACTTTTGGAATAAGGAGTGAAAAATTGATTGCAAGCTGTGTGTTTAGAGCAGCCAAGAGAACAGGTAAACTATGATAGGTAGCTTTTTTTTTTCTAACATTATAACTGGTAGTTTAATAATGTTACAATTCAGGTTTCAAAGACGTAGTTACTTCCGCATTCGTTACGTTTCGCTGCGGTGTGAAGCGTTACACAAGAAATACCCCCAAATTGTACCTGTACAGGGTGATATGTAGATGGTACTGTATATGCAAAACAACAATTGTTGGGCTCCGCAGGACAAGGGTTAAATTCATTTATTTTTGCGGTAAAAGGGGAAAAAACGTTTTCCCAGTGTTTTCTGTTGACCATGAAAACAATTCTGTGATAGGAATACATGTACATCAGCAACACATATTCGTTGTGTCACAAATTCGGAGTGGAGTCGTTACTGCACAGGACTCAAAATACTGGGTGCATGTGCACCTTAGTGCACCCAAAATTGGAGTTGTGCACCTAATTGTTTTCTGTAGGTGCACTGGTGTACCCAAATATTTTTGGAGGAATTTTAAAAATTAAATGTACATGTATAATAGTATACCAGATATTCTTGGTCTCTTGAGTATCAGAAAAATAATAAAATCTTTGTTGTAGTACTTGTTTAAGATTTTGAAGTTAGCTCTCATTTTAGATTCAAGCTCAGAAGAGGACCAGTAAGACCTGCAATAAGGTTTTGTTTTATACATGTATGGTGCACCCAAAAAAATTTTGTGCACCTAATTTTTTAGGTTGGGTGAACCAGTGCACCTATTCCCAAAAATGAATTTCGAGCCCTGCTGCAAAAACAAAACCACCGCAAACATATCAAGTAAATCCTCTGTATGTAATAATGACTGTCATAATTAAAACTGACATGTGAGAAACTGCCTGACGTCAATGGCACTATCCTTTTCCCATTATCTACCATACTGTTAATTGGGCTAATTTCAAATGTGGCAGCAACTCTGACTAATCACATTGGAAACAGCTGTGATATTTAGCCTTTGTTTAATTACATAATCTCTCACTGTTAGGCCACACCAATTTAATTTGTTGGTTCTTGGATATTTTCAGAAAAAAATATGAAACGACAGGGCGAAAAAAATAAAAACCGGTCTAGGCATCCTATTATAACCCCAAATGCTACGATAGGAGCCATAAAGTCAACACAAAAGGCTGGGTTAATATTTAAACAATGAATTTTGAACTTTTAATCAAACCACTGCATTGATTGGAAAAGCTGTAACAACTAGGAAGAAAATGGACTTACCTAAATATAAAAGGATGACATCCCGTCTATAAGTTTCAAATTTTGTGTCAGAAAAAATCTGCAATAAGCAAAACTCTGATGCAACGTTGACCAAACATCCAACGAAAACCGCGAAAAATCTGCGTCTTGCACAGGTGCAGTACGTTCTGCCGATGTGCTGGCTAAACATGCCTCCTCTCCTTGGGGCCAGACCAGTGGAATGGCTACTTTAAAATTTAACTTACTTGTTTAAGCCACGTAGTCAGACTACTGTGATATCAAAAATTTTAGTGGAATGTTTTGTATTTTAAGTTTTTAATGTTGAGATGAAACACTTCATTTTTACATGGGGATTAAAATGGAGTGAAATATGCTGTACTTGCTTGCAAATGTGGCCTATCTTAATTTTAACATGTTGAGATGAAACACTCCATTTTTACTTGGGGAGTGAAATGGAGTGAAATATGCTATACTTGCTTGCACATGTGGCCTCTCTTAATTTTAACATGTTGAGATGAAACACTCCATTTTTACATGGGGAGTGAAATGGAGTGAAATATGCTGCACTTGCTTGCACATGTGGCCTCTCTTAATTTCAACATGCCTTTTTCCGTTTCAGCAAAGATGTCGCAAGTTCCACCTGTGAAGAAATGGACAACGTTCGTGACGGGTGTACTGGAGTGCCTTCTGTTTGGTGGACTCATATTCGGCTGGGCCTCTCTTGTCATCGTACTTAAGGGCGAAAAATTTTTCAGCTGCCCTCCCTCCGTCAACGGACAAGAAAACGGCTTCTCTAACAGTAGCATTGGCACGGCGGCAACACCAGTCATTTTTTCAAACGAAACGCAATTCACGACGGTTTCGCCTACGAGCGGTTCGAATGCATCTGACGTAGACTCCTGTAGCGCACCAGTAAGCGTATGCACGTATCAGGATGAACAATTGTCGCTGGTCTTCACGATAGCCAGCGCGTGTCTCAGCTTCATGGCGCTTCCCAACGGTATCCTGTACGACAAGTTTGGTACCAGGAAGACCAGGATAGTGGCAAGGTAAGGCCTGTCTGTCCCAGGGCTTGAAATTAAAGGTGGTCCAATGGCCACTGACCATAAAAATTTAGGCTGGGGCAACTAAAAAGACACTATGGAACATTTTTGGGACAATAGAAAAATAAACAACATCAGAATGTCAGCCCTTCTTTTGTTTATCAGGCACATGTCTCGGCTTTTGGATCTGGAAAAATCCCCCTGAATTTCCCGTCTACTCTGCAATTATAGTGCGCCTGGGAGTGAACATAAGCAAAATAAAGTTGACTCAAGTTGACGTCACAGAATACTGCCCCAAAAAATAGGTTGGGACACTTCATCCTCACTTCAGGACAATTGAAATTTATTTTTGGGACAGTGCTGGGACAATAGGGAGAAAAGTTAAGTTAAATAGCTTCCGTTGCATGGTTGTCGGGAGGTGATTTGGGCAGTTGATTGATAGGGAGGTCAATAAACTTGAAGGTCACAAAAACCCAAAATATTTCCCAGAAATCTGAAATCTTTGATTTCATTTTGTTTTTGGGGAGGTTCTTCTTTAACAATGTAGTGTCAGACCTTTGTAGTTTGTTACAATCTTTTTACCTCACAATTTTTTCAAGTTTATATTGAATTGGTGTCTTATCTTGTGTCCATCCCACAGTTTTACATACGCCATCGCCATGCTGATGACAGCCTTCACAACAGTTGGTAAGAACAAAAACAAACAACAACAGGGCTCGAAATACTGGGTACATGTACACCTTAGTGCACCCAAATTTGGAGCTGTGCACCCAATTTTTTTGTGGGTGCACCAGTGCACTCAAATATTTTTGCAGGCATTTTTGTACATCAAATGTATATTAGTATACAGGATATTCTTGGCATCTAAGTGTCAGAAAAATTATAAAATCTTTATTGTAGTATTTAAGCTCACATTTCAGATTCAATCTTAGAAGAGGAGCAGTAAGATCTGTAATTAGGTTTTCATATGGTGCACCCAACAATTTTTTTGTGCACCTAATTTTTTTAGGTCACCGGTGCACCAGTGCACCTATTCCCAAAAATGAATTTCGAGCCCTGAACAACAAAAATTTTAGAGTTAAACATAGTCAACAATAAGTATTCACTAGATACTGTTAATTCATTTATTTTCACAGGCACCTTATTTCAGGGTAGAAGGGTACAGGAAGTTTTCAGTGTTTTGAATTTGCAGTTGAAACAATTCTGTAGTACAGTACGATAGTAATGCATATTTACGATGTCATGAATTCGCAGTAGAGAAGTTACTGCAAAAACTGTGAAACCTAAATCACTGCTAACATGTCAAGGTTTAGGCCATACCAATTTAATTTGTTGGTTCTCGGATTGGCCTCTTCATTTTTTTCTGATTTGCAGAAAAAAAATTGGTTCTGAATCACCTCAAAAATGCTCATTTTTTGCCCCCAACAGTTAAGGAAAGTCCTTTTCTCCCTAGTTGCTACATCTATGAATGCAGTGGTTTGATTAGAAGTTCAGAATTCACTGTTAAAATATTAAACCAGCCTTTTGTGGTTTTGTGTTGACATCATGGCTCCTATCGTAGCATTTGGGGCTATATAATAGGATGCTTACACCTGTGTTTATTTTCTATTTTTTCGCCCAGTCGCTTCATATTTTTTGTGAAAAAATCCAAGAACCAACAAATTAAATTGGTGTGGCCTTACAGTATGACCATTTGGTAGCACAACAACACTGTTACAGAACCACCAATATGTATTTTTTCAGCGTCATCTGAGGTGTTGTTTGCCTCCATGTGCATCATGGCTGTGTCTGGAGGATACCTGCTCATCACCAACATGCAGGTAAAAAGCCCCACCTAGCGTATTAGAAGTGAACAACAGCAGGTTGATTGTGTCCAGCCAATGAATTCGAAGTTAGCCCACTTTTGAAGTAGTGTACCTGTAATTCACATTGGATGAAATAGGGGGTGCTTTTAACACACCACACTGTATTTCAGAAGGAAGTAATCATACTAGGCTATCTTGTGCTCTATACTTCAACCTTCTAATGATTTTACAGTCTTAGAAATCTTAGAAGTCACACAAATTTTCTCTCAAAAAATAGTTTTGGATTTAACCCTTTCCCTGCTGCCTAAACCTTATCAAATAAACTAAACGCCCATCAATCATACTTACCCGTTGCGCTGTGGGACTAAATAGACGTTTACATTTCAGGGTTGGAAATACTGGGTGCATGTGCACCTTAGTGCACCCAAAATTGTAGCTGTGCATCCAATTTTGTTTTGTGGGTGCACCAGTGCACCCAACTATCTTGGAGGTATTTTTGTACATTTTAAATGTATAATAGTATACAGGATAAAAAATTTTCCTAGAACTGTCCTAGTCTCCTAGAGTAGAACGTGTTGCCACCAAGTACAGTAGGGACGCCATCACCAGATACCGGTAGCTTTAAACAATGCAGTTACATGTAGATGTGCAAAGGTGTGACAGGTCATTTGGTGTAATATAGCCAGCTGTCACAGCGTCATGTGCCTTCAAGGGTGGTATGTTATGCTGAAGGGCAGTTACATTGTATACTGGCCATACAGATACAGAATTATACAGATACAAACAGGGACAGGTCCCGGGTACAGCCCTGGTTCTGATGCATTTCAGTTTTACACTATTAAACTGTATTTTACTGGATTGCTTTAACCAATATCTGGAGAAGAAACAGAGATCCTACCTACATGTACATGTATTAACCATATTCTTTAAACTAATATCCAAAATAAAACATTCTTTCCAAGGCCTTGTTAACTACACAGTCTAAGATATATCCCAGACACAAATCTAGTTGGTGGACCCTGAGTAGGGGGCTTGGTACATAAGGCATGTTTGCACAGGTGTGTGCCTCTTCTCTTTATGGTCAATATTGAAGCCAAACTGACCTCCTTACAGAATACCTTAAGAACACACCTGGGAAAGGTCAATGACCTTATGCCTGTAAGGGTGTGTCAAACTTCTAAGAAGTGGGAAGTTTGACCTAGACTTTACTTGTACAGGCATATTAAGGTTTAGAAGTACAACGTATTGCATTATAAGACATGCACAGCATGCTAAAAGTTTGCTCATAAGTTGGGGCTAAATTCCTAGGGCAGTCAGGTTGCAATATACTTTGCAAAATACAATGTACATGTACCTCCCATGGTACCGGTACATGTATAGTTGCAAAATGCAAACAAAAGTGTGTAGCAACCAGACAGAGGCACGATAGTCCAAATTTGAATATTATAATAAAGTGTTACACATGCATGTAGTGTGTTAGTAGGTTTTCTGTACTCCTGTGAATCATGGACACTAAATGCTGAGCTCCAAAGAAGGATACAGTCAGTAGAAATGAAGTGCCTTAGAAAAATTCTAGGGATAACATACCTGGACCGTGTTACAAACAAAGAAATCATTAAAAAAAACAGTGTAAAACAGCACTGTCAGTATGAAAAACTCCTGACAGTTGTGAAGAGAAGAAACCTTCAGTGGTACGGACATGTAATGAGATCAAATGGACTGTCGAAAACAATCCTTCAAGGAACAGTTACTGTAAAAGGAGCAAGAAAAAGGGGAAGGCAGAAGAAAATATGGGCCGACAACATCCAAGAATAGACAGGAAAAAACTTAGGGCAGCAAGGAGCTTCTTTGTTACCTTCTCAGCGTGGAAATAAGCTTTGTGCAGTGCTATACATGTTGGTTTATTAAATACCCTTTGGCCCCATGAGGGGCTAATCTTCCAGGGCTCAGCATCAGACAAAAATACAATACATAAACAAATATATACACAAAATATTGTCATGTACACATGTATGTGTAGTCATGAATTTTCTCAATGCTGTGCATGTTCTACTGAGTGTAAAGTATAGAGTCTTTCTATATGTTCATTACTTACTACAGTGCAAACTGTGTTAAAACAGAATTTTCCTGTTTTCACACACAGATTGGAAACCTGTTTGGAGACAAGCGGTCGACTGTCATCACGTTGGTGAATGGAGCCTTCGACTCTTCTTCCTTTGTGTTCCTTGTCGTTCTGGTAAGTACAGTGACTGTACTGGTACTTGGGCCAGAGAATAAGCTGGTTCACCATTTGAACTGTAAATGTCCAGTGCTAAACGGACCACAGTTACAATATAACAAGGCTGGACTCCAGGCTAACCATGTACATGTACATCATGTAGCTACATGACTTAATTTATGTTCATTCTATATTATTTTTAATCCAATGATTGATTTACTGTATAATGTTCTTAATTTTTTGTGTTTACCTTCTGTAACAATATAATTTGTCTAATTACAACATTGTAAAATTCATCTCTCTTCCTTTCAGTTGACATTTCAAAACATGAGTCATGACAGTAACGGTGACCTCATGCCAATCATAGTATCATTCCGATCTTGCGGAAGCAAGTTTCACAAATTTCTTTTTTCTCTACTTCCCACATGGATCCTTACACTTAATGCACCTGTTTTCCCTAAGATGTCACTAAAGTCATATTAGAATGTAGAATGTATTTTCACATGGTAGAAGGAGAAATGTTGGCAGAATAGAAGACTTGGTTGTGTAAAAAGACTTGGTTGTGTAAAAAGACTTGGTTGTGTAAAAGAGTCTCTTTACTCAGTGACTGATTGATTGATTGATTGACTTACCAACCTGATGAAACTATTCACAGATTGAGTGTAGAAAGGAGGTTTTCAGTGTTATACGCTTCAGACATTACTATAGCACTGTAGTAATGCATTTATTCACTGTGTCATGAATTTGCATTGTAGAGTTCACTGCAAACATATCTGTAAGCCACCATGAACATTTCAGAATTTACACTTTACCAGCTTCAATATGATTCCACTACAACCATTGACTTCTCTAACACTCAACAATATCACAACAAACAGTATAACAGTTGCAATTTTTTTTTGACAGAAAATCTACGAGGGCGGGGTGAGCTTCAAGGCCATTTTCCTCTTCTACGCTGTGGCCGCCTCGTTGTTGCTGTTACGTTCCCTCTTCCTGCTGCCGTCCAAACAGTTCCCCTGGCCCGTCCCACCAGACTACAACTATGGCATCTGCAGGGGCAAAAACACCAGCAGGAGACCACCTGGTGCTGATGTTGAACTGAACCACAACCATGAGGCAGGGGAACTGCAGCAGGAGGCCTTAATGTCCAACGGAAATGCACAGCAAAGTGAGAAGAGTGTTGCGTATGATTTCGATACTGTGTTTGAAAGGATATTTACTGCCGGAAACAGAAGTATTGTTTTGGGTGGCTGAGCTTTTATGGGTTTGTATGTATCTGAACTGAACCACAACCATGAGGCAGGGGAACTGCAGCAGGAGGCCTTAATGTCCAACGGAAATGCACAGCAAAGTGAGAGGAGTGTTGCGTATGATTTCTATAGTGTGTTTGGAAGGATGTTTACTTCCAGAAACAGAAGTATTGTTTTGGGTGGCTGAGCTATGGGTTTGTATGTATCTGTGTATTTGCCTGAACAGATTAGGTTGACAGCATCCCGGTGGAGGTAAGTCTTCAAGATTGACAGGCAAAATGACAGGACTTGAGATGAAAAATTCAATTCACATGTCATTGAAGCCAGGTGACAGTTTTTCAGCCAAGAAGGTTGTGAGCTGTTTAACAAACATGCAGCCACTCTCTCATTGGTTGAAACACTAATTGCCAAGCTATGATTGGTTGAACTGCTAATTGTGATAGACAGCTAGGATAACCTGTTCTTCTCTATAGATGAAGAAGAGGATGAGGAAGAGATCAGCACACCTGAGCTGTATTACCCCACCTTCATGAAGGGTCTGAAGTCTGGCATGTTCTACACACACATCTTCTGGTTCTCCGTCATCCAGCTCAGAAACTACTTCTTTATGGGCACGTTTAACCCTTGGATGACCAAGCTAGCCGAGGACAACGGCTGTGTAGGTGTGTGAAGTTCTGGGTTCCTGTAAGAGTGTTGTGAGCCTGGCAAGACCACGCTAATTACGCCAGAAGGTTAAATTTTTGGCTTGGGTATTTTCGAGTGACTGTGGACTATTTTTTGGTAAGCAAGTTACTGTTGGGGAGATGAAGGTCAAGTTCGAGTCTTTAACATAGCAGGTTGCTGCATTAACAGTAGACCTTTTGTGTCTATGTTAGTTTGTTTGGGAACAGGATAAACAAGATGCTGTGGATGGATCATGATAAAATTGAGTAGGTGGGTAAGGTTAAGGAAAAGGAAGGTCAAGTTCAGTAATGGACCCCTTAGCAGCAGCACTGCAGGGGCTCTTCGCAGGTTTTTGAGTTCAAGTTTTGGAATGCCGCAGTCAGCATTTTTGTAGTGTTGGATATTGCTTTATAATTGTGCATGCAGTGCTTTGAAAACTGTTATTGTCTAGTGTTAGAGCATGGACAGTCTTGCAATGTGGAAAAGTTCTGATTCCTCCAATCTTATGCCCTTGTTTTTTTACCTCCGATTCTGAATGTCCAGTCAAGAGTTACACGGAAGCGTTCGCCCTCACGCAGCTGTTTGGGGTGTTTTGCGCCCCCATGAACGGACTGATCATGGACACGTACCGCAAGTACGCCACCAAGAAGATGATGCAGGATAAGCAAGCAGGTAGGAATCATCTCTGTTCAAATGTACATCTTTTGAATCCAGTTGCTACATGTTGTACATATATAGTGCATCTCATTGCCATGTCGCCCACTGCAAATGAAAGGTACATGTAGACAAGAAATCAAAGGTCTCATACATCTGTGAAATACTTAGAGTTTAGGTGATCTTGTTTTGTTCAATTGCGATGATGCCATCTAATATACATGTACGTGACAGTGTTCGAAATACTTCTTTGAGCCAGGTAGCACAGTGTGAGCACGTCGGCAGAACGTACTGCGCCTGCGCAGAACCCCGGATTTTCGCGGTTTTCGTTGGATTTTCGGTCAACGTTACGCCAGAATTTTTTCCTGTTGCAGACGATATCTTTTCCAAAACAACATTTTGAAACCACAGACAGGATGCTAACCTTATATGGGCGAATACAACCTTATATGAGACATTCTGCCGAAGTGCTATGCACAATACATTACTAGTTTCGCGCAGGTGCAGTACGTTCTGCCGACATCCTCATCACAGTGTGCTACTTAGGGCAAAAGCTAGGTAGCACATACCAGGAAAGTAATTCAACACCACAGGCACAGGGTGACTGTTACCATGCAGCACCAGTTACCATGGTGATAGCCATTTGGTCCAGGTCGTTGACCAGTTTTTGTTTGAAGACGAATAAGCAACAGGGCAAAAACAACTTGTTTTCCCTCTGTGAAGATATGCTAAACACTAGTGGCCAGTTTTGGCCAGACAACATTGCAAGATTGCCAATATTGTATATGCCGTGGGTTAAGGTCCGGACTTACGAGTCTGGTACTGCACCTAAACCTCTGGACTTGAATCCGGACCTGAACCTAAATGTTAGTTTAGGTACACAGCACTACTAAACACATTGTCTGTATTTCAGGTGTTGAGCCAGCCTACACCAAAGCGAGCTTGGACCTTCGCTCCTGTGTGGTCGCCTTCAGTCTCACCACGTTCCTGGGTGTGCTGTTCTCCGTATGTGTGGTCATACCCGTCCTGCCCATCCAGTACCTATCCTTCATACTACAAGTCGTACTTAGGTCCTTTCTATACGGCGGGAACGCTACTTTTTTTGCAGTAGGGTAAGTTGATTTTTTGTGCTTATCTTAATCTTTGAAATGTGTTTGACTTTCAAAAAGACGTTTTGAACTGACATTTTGAACTGTCATTTATGACATCAAATTGAAGGCCCTTAGGTTACGTGTAAACTTCAACTTTTACATATTACCCATAATGCATCACAAGACACTGCACAGTTTGAACCATGAACCAGCTTATTCTGTTTGTTTTCTATTTCATCATTCGAAGTAGAAAATGTATCTTGTAAACTGTTTATTGGAACACATAAACTAATCTATTTGATTTTACAAGTTGTCTTTGTTTTATCTATATTTTGCAGTTTTAAGAGTACAATGTAGTTTGAAAAAACATGTCAATTTATAGTAGTCAAGAACTTCTGTTTGACTGTCATTTCTATTACTGTGGCATGAAATAGACATTCTCTTTGTTTTGTGTTTGTTTTTTTCAAGTCAGGCTCATCGGCAGAACGTATTGTAACTGCAAATTCTTCTAAGTTTTTGCCTGTTACAGACAATATTTTTTCTGACACATGTACAACATATTAAAACTATAGACAGACTGGTATTCTCAAATGCGCCAATGCGACCTTGAACGAGACATTCTGCTGAAGTGCTGTGCATAATACATGTAAATTACGGGTTTTGCACAGGCACAGTGCGTTCTGCCAACATGCTGCATAATGCTGTCCATAACATTTACACCACACACTGTACAAGGCCTAGGAAAAAAAAAGTTGTGTTTCCTGTGTCCCAACCGACCCTAGAAAAAACTGCAGACCCTAGGCTTTTATGGGGTGGACCCCTGCAAAGGACATAAAAATTTTTCTCACCCTATGATATGACATGTGATCATGAGTCACGAGACATTGTACAATCGGTTTACCAACATTGAAATTGAAAATATAATTGTCCTCATGCAAGTTTTACCTTGTTAAACTGTATTGTATAAGTTCAATCACTAGAGACTGCCAAAGTCTAATAAAAAAGAGAGAGAGAAAAAAAGATAATCCATTCCTACTGACCCTAATTTTATCAGGACTGAAACAGGATACACACCTTTTTTTCCTAGGCCCAACTGTAATAGTACATTCAGGGCTCGAAATGCTGGGTGCATGTGCACCTTAGTGCACCCAAAATTGGAGCTGTGCACCCAATTCTTTTTGCACCCAAATATTTTTGTAGGTATTTTTGTACATATTAAATAATAGTATGCAGGATATTCTTGGCATCTAAGCGTCAGAAAAATATTAAAATCTTTTTTGTACTTCTTGTGTAAGATTTTGAAGTTAGCTCCCATTTCAGATTCAAGCTTAGAAGAGGAGCAGTAAGATCTGTAATTATGTTTAATTTGTTTTATGTGGTGCACCCAAAAAAATTTTTGTGCACCTAATTTTTTAGGTTGGGTGCACCAGTGCACCTATTCCCAAAAATGAATTTCGAGCCCTGACATAGAGCTCTATTGGTGAAGGTTACATGCACACAATCTTTGGTGAACTAACAATGTCTCTGTCCTTCTCTGGACCAGTTACCCACCTCGCCACTTTGGCAAGATGTTTGGTGCAGACATGTTCATAGGCGGGGTAGTCAGCTGTTTCCAGTACCCCCTCTTCATTCTCACACAGGATGTCTTCCAGAAAAACCCTATGCCAGTAAGTGTTGTACTATAGGGTATATACACATGTATACAGTCAAACCTGTTCAAGTGACCATCTGGCCATTGTGACCACTTTTTGGTCCCTTAGGCCATGTCGATTTGATTATATGGATGACATCCGTGCGCGCATCATATTTCGGCCGTTTCCAAGAAAAAAAGTTTTCGACCATACTGTAAATCGTACAAAATAGTTGCAAAATGAGCAAATAGATACCGTAAGTTCCAAAAAAAATATTGGAAAATGATAATGCTGTTGAGCGCCAAAATCAAACCAAAAAGACGAAAATGTAAAGAAATGAATTTGAAGAGTAGATTACTCACCATAACAACCTTCATGACCATGTAGCAACTTTTTTTGGGGGCCATACATTTTTTTTATTTGCACGCTCGCATCAGTTTTGGGGTTTCCATAGGATGTCATCCATATAATCAAATCAACATGGCCTTACATTATAGACTGATCCCAAAGCCCCACCCACCTCAATCAAAATGCAGAGATCCAAAATAAAAACATGAAAATGAAGATATTTTACAGACATGCTCTCTCATTGGTTGAACTACTAATTGCTATTCTCTCATTGGTTGAACCACTATTTGCCATCCACCCATTGGTTGAACTGCTAATTGCTATTCTCTCATTGGTTGAACCACTATTTGCATCCACACAATGGTTGAACTGCTAATTGCTATTCTCTCATTGGTTGAACCACTATTTACCATCCACCCATTGGTTGAACTGCTAATTGATATTCTCCCATTGGTTGAACCACCATTTGCATTCCATTGGTTGAACTACTAATTGTGATGGACAGTTTGGATTGGTCTATTTATCCCATTGAAACAGGCATTTAAAATACTGTCTATAATGACCACCTGTTCACATAGGCCAGATTTTATTGGTCCCCTAATCAAGTGGTCTTCTTGTGCAGGTTTGACTGTATAACGCAGGAAAATTGTGGTACTAAATAGCTAGCTAGGAAGACCAGAGTTTATATGTATCATTTCAGTACCTGTACAGTTTCGGAATGCCGTAGCCCCCCTCCCTTTTTCCATAAACATCTTTTTTCTCCAGCTACCCTCCACGACACTTTGGGAAGATGTTAGGGTCCAACTATGGTGTTGGAGGAGTCATTCTCATGCTGCAGTACCCCATGTTCTTTTTGGATTTCACTTCAGTAAGGTTCTTGTGGTGAAAATGGTGTAGGGTCACTTTGAAGGTCACGCATAATTATGGTGTGATGGGGGTGGTAAGACTATACAATAGGGTGCACAAATTCCATTAACTGATTAACTTTGAACCCAGGTAGACACCATCCTAGTGTTGTTAACAGCAATCAGTCTATCCCATTTGTGCACATTTGTTTATAGTTACTAAGGCCACACCAATTTAATTTGTTGGTTGTCGGATATTTTCAGAAAAAGTATGAAGCAACAGGGTGAAAAAAAAAACTGGTCTAGGCATCCTCTTATAGCCTGAAATACTGCGATAGAAGCCATGAAGTTAATATTTAAACAATGAATTTTGAACTTTTAATCAAACCACTGCATTGATAGATGGAAAAACTGTAACAAGTAGGAAGAAAAGGACTTTCCTCAACTCAGGGCAAAACGAGCATTTTTGAGTTGATGCAGATCCAGATTTTTTATTATCATTATTATTTTTTTTATTTTTTGCAAATCAGAAATTGAAGAGGCAAATCCGACAACAAATTAAATTGGTGTGGCCTAATAGAGATATATTCACCGTCAAGTTAGATCTAAACTTCAATGGACCAATCAGAAGTGAGAACACAAAGATGAGGTGTAACAGTGACTTGTAAATCCCTCCCCTCAGGTAAACATCATCCTATTGGTGCTGACAGCACTGACCGTCATCCACCCTGTGTACCTGTACTTCCACTGTAAGTGGCTGGACCGGCAGTATCAGGAGAACGGGCCGCAGACCGTGAAGAAACGGCGACAGATGGAGGACGAGAATCTCCTCGTGGTGGACCAAGTGTCCACCATATAGATCTATCAGTTTTGGCGACGCCTCAGGGGCGGAGCCATTTATATAGTACTGCAATTGGTTGGAAATAATCGAAATATTCCACCAATGCATTCCCTAGGGAATTGCTTTTTTGGTGACACCTTGTTGGACCTACTCTCCAAGCTAGTGATGCATACCGGTTCACTAGACTTGGATCCGGACTTGTAAGAATGTTAAGGTTCAAGTTCAAAAAAACCTAAAAGTCAAGAACCGAGTCTGGACTTATTACCATAAAAGACTATTTCACATACCCCTTTTCTTTCCGAACCACCTAAAACTTTCCGTACATTGCAAAATCTTTGCTGCAAAATGAAGAAAACAGTGCTATCAGGCATCGTCAAGTACTGGCCTCCATGTTATGTGGCCAAAGTATCACCCAGACAACATTGCAAGGTTGCCAACATGCAATTTTGTACACGTCATGGGTTTAGGTCCGGAGTTACATGTACAAGTCCGGAACTGAACCTAAACCTCTGGACTTGAATCCGGACCTGAACCTAAAATTGAGTTTAGGTATGCATCACTACTCCAAGCAGAGGGTGGTTTTGGGGAGATCGTTACCTTTCTATGTGTCCTGTTTTTCTCTCGCTAACCCCGGGGCATATATAGAAAGGTTACGATCATCCCCACCAACCTCTGCTTCTTGTAGATGTTTCCTACATGTGGTTAGGAAAAATGTATCAGTTGCCACTGACTTTATGTTCATTAGCAGATTTCAGACCACAGAAAAGTGTTTTGGAATAATGCATTGGAACTGTGGAGGGGATTGTATGACGTAATTCGTTCAGGTATTACACACAGTCCACCACTTACTGAATTCCTCCACATACTACCCAATTCCTGGCACCAGGCACATGCTGAGCCACCTTTAGGCTTGACCTTCTTGTCAATCCTCTCCCTGCAACTGTCTTTGCTGCAGGCAAACGTGCACACAAACCCGTAGACAACACCACCCAAAACATTACCTCCATACATATTGAATGTAATTTACGGAGGTAAATCTCTCTAACCATGAATCAGAAGAGCTAATTGTTGTGACTGTCAAAAGGATGAAATGTTTGTAATATTGGATGCAATCGGGACATACAAATACAAGTGTGTGCGTGAAAAGCTAAGCATTTGTATCGATGCATCAAAACCTGCAAAGTGAAATAACATTTTTTTCTATTAATTTTAAAGCTCAAAAAATATAACATCCATAATATTTCATGGAGGTAACTAGACAAAAATGCCAAAAAATACTGTGCAGTATTTTGTTCTTAACTATGTTGATTTGAGGTTTTGTAATTTTATTTTTCCAGCCTTCTGAAAATATTTACTTGTGAAATTACGTATATTTATTAATGAAAGAAATTACTCAAGTTTATCCTTGCTGAGTTATACTCTTACTACTGTGTACATGTACTGACAAATACATTAACTGTTCTTTATAACCAAAGACATTTATTTACGTGTATAGTGTTGCTAAAGAGTATTTTATACTGTGGCAATATTGTAATGTCTGAACATGTAAGTATGTAAGTTGATGCGCTTTTGTGTAAAATCTATCTGTTTGGTGCACATATGTTTATAGAGGTACATTCACATGTTAGAAGTTCCTATACTTATTTTTTAGTAAGTTAGACCTGAGTGTGCCATGACAAAAAATTGACGCATTTTTGTAACACCTCCATGAACAATAGACCAATCCTGACTAGTGAATCACATTAGCAGTTCAACCAATGAGAAGGTGGTAATTAGTGATTTGACCAATGAGAGAGTGGCTGCATGTCTATGTTTTTAACAAGTTGGGCAGAGCTTTGGAATTGGTCTATACAAATGTGCTGCCATACTGTTCCTAGTATGTAGTGTTATGGGTTGATTAAAAAAAGCCAGTCTTAGCACAGTGAAGAACTTATTGTAGTTGGATACATACAATGTAGTACCCAACATGTTGTCATTGATAGTACCAAATTCATGACATATCAGTTGTCAAAAAAGTGTTGATGCTTGGTAGTGTCTGTATGAGCTATGTACATGTACATGTCCATGTTATTTTTCTTGACTATACAAGCCATGAAAATTATATGTGTTCTGATACATATTTTCAGTGAAAGGCTTTAAGAGCCATCTTGTTTTATGTTTGAACAGATATTCTCTGAAATGGAGGTTTTTGTAGGTGATAGCTTTATGAAAGAGTTTAGAATGGCAGTCAAAAAGTTCTAATGTTCTAAAATCCTGTATGTACTTTAGGCCACAGCAAGTAGTTTTTATGGATGACATCAGCGCGCCCATTAATTTTCGCTAGCTTGTGGGAAAAAAAAGAAATTTTGTTGCCTTTTGACAGTGGTCAACATGCCGAAAATGGGCAAAGATGTCTGTTGCCATGCTGGAAGGTGGATGGCAGATAACTATGAAGAGAAAAGACAAGAAAAGGCTCTGATTTAATGTTTTGTTTCTTACTTTGATGCAGTGATATGTGATGCTGGCTGTGTATATGTGATGTTCCCACTGAATCAAAACCATTTGTACAATGATTGAGTCAAAATTTTAAATTGTAGGAATCTTTTTTTTTTACCCACCTTGTTTTTTTTTTGCCTGCTCGCATTAGATTTGGAGTCTGTGGAGGATGTCATCCATAAAATTTACTTGCTGTGGCCTTAGAGACATTTTCTAGGTGCTGTTCTACCTCAAAATGTTGTAAGAAGAGAGACGTTATGGTACTCTGTTATAGTGTGGGAACAACAGTACTGACTGTAAACTGAACTCATTTTATTTTCTTTGGTATAAAATTTTTTGTATAGAACAACAGACAAAAAAATGGATAATGATAATGTTCAGCAGAGCGATGTTCATGAGTGAGCAGAATAAAATTTTATAATATAGTCCAAATATTACAATTTTTTTATAAGAACAGTGAAAACCCTTGCTGACCATTCTGCATTAACTGATACATATTTGGAGCATGGATAAGCGCACAGCATTATAATAACTGTTTGTCAATGAATAATTTCATTTTTTTATTACGATTGTGCCATACTTGGCCATGCTTGAATTTTTTTCAAAACTTTTTTGTTTTCCACCATTGTGCATTATTATTATTCAAATATTGTATAATACGAAGCCACACCTTGTTTATGTTAACAATGTGATTATAACAAATCTTTCTTGATAGTCCGAATTTGTATATGCTTTAACCAGGCTAGTGTTTTAATTATTGATATGTACTTAAAGGTTTCAATTATTACTTCTAAGAATAGCTAAATTGATGATGCTTTAGCTTGATTTTTAATGCATTGCGTGCATGCGCAAAAATGTTTTTCGTTTATTTTCTGGATATGGAGGCATTGTTGCTAAATATTGTATATTATGTTATTATACATGACCACTATCCTGCAATGTATAAATATAACTACATTGGAATAGTCATTGCAATGTACACTATTGTATTCAGTTGTATGATTCTAAAAGGTTTGTCAGAATAGCGCAACTGCTTTTTTGACCAATATTAGAATGGGAGCATCTCAAAATCGCCTTTCATTTGGTCATTAAAGTCTTCTCTCAGAGTTATACCGCACATAAGGCCATGTTGATGTGATTATATGGATGGCATCCTCGCGTGCATGAATTTTCGGTCGTTTCCAAAAAAAAGTTTTCAACCATACTGTAACTGGTACAAAACAGTTCAAAATGAGCAAATATATGCCATAGTTTGAAAAAAAAACATTAGAAGACGATACCAATGTCGTAGAATGTCAAAATCAAACCAAGAAGACGAAAATGTAAAGAAATTAATTTGAAGACTAGATATTCACCAAACCATACTCAGTGTCATTTGTTCAACCTTCAAAACCACGTAGATTTCATAATGAAAGCAACTTTTTTTGGCCAAACTTTTTTTTATTCGCACACTAGCATCAATTTTGGGGTTTCCAGAGGATGTCATCCATATAATCAAATCAACATGGCCTAAGGAGGAAGATTCAAAGCGAGAATGACAAATCAAAAGGTCAGACACGGGAAAGGGGGGAAACGTTCTAAATCAGACAGTAGAGCATAGACTGTAGGCAAATTTGGCTCGAAGGAGAAATTAGAATCATCAGCTGTACTGGAAAATTTTGGATAGACACACACACACACACATGTATGTCTTTAGTTTGCTACTTTATTCACCATGGCTTCATCCAATACGAACTCAGCATCTTATACAGAACAAAGTATATAGCACCATTGTCCTAGGCATGACTAACATTAGGAACCGGTATACATAAAACTAAGAATGTTCAACAGAAATGTATTACCAGTTAGATGTTGCCCACCTAGATTGTAACGTAACGGTTTTCTTTTAACATTAGATCTAACATTACTAGAATACGATAACTTCTTTCTTTAAAAATTCAAAGATAAACGAACCACCTTCAGGTAGCCATTTTGCACCGAAATGGGTATTGGTAACACAGCGAGTAGAAGGTTAAACGACAAGTGATAATACTATCATGAAAGTTCATCTGTGTTGGAGTTACATGTTTAAAGTTAAAACTTTTGGTCCAACACAAAAATTCTCTCACCTAGAGCTTTCAACCAGTCACTCTGGTCTTCCTCAGTAGACTGACCCAGTGAAGATTGTCAAGTGGCTTCTTTGAAGTGTGACGTCAACACTGGGTCAAAGGTATCTGGTAGACGATGTCAGCCCCCGTCACGGTTCAATGAAGGGTGATGGGCCCTTGTGTATATAGCTTCCTTCACCCTCTCAAGAAATAGTCTTGTTCAGTGTCCGAAATCCTTACAGTGTCAAGTGTTGTGCTGGAACAAAAGTTTTAAGCCTAAACAGACAAGTGATAATGGTGACTCAAGTTACTAGTACATGGTTTACTTCTTCCCCTCCACGGCTGGCTTGTCTTGTTTCTGGATGGGGACGGTTCTCTCCGGGCCGGCCGGCTCCAGGGCCTTCTGTGTGGGCGCCTCCACCGTCAACACTCCGTCTGTGGCCAGGGACGACGTCACCTGGGTGGGGAAGATGTCAATAGGTGTCTGATTAGTTTTCAACAGACCAAAGATTTTGGCCTTGTTCATATGAAACCACCCGAACCGCGATGCGGGTAACTCGCATTCCTCACATCTGGTCCACGTGCCATACATTTCTTGCAAACCGTGCCCGATCACGATTCTGCGAAACTGCATTCATTATGTTGTTTGATGAAAACACGCTAGGTAGCATGTTATTAATGTCAGACGAGGTCAACGACCTGTTTGCTGGTGCCCCCCCTTCCAGCGTACCTCAGCCAAATGCCAACGTAGTCCCGCCAGAGGCGGTGAAGCTCGTACTAGAACGGACATATTATTTGACCATTACTGCTCTTTAAGTTGCTGCCACGTATTATAAATAAAGAAATATCACCGCGTAATCCATGACCAGGTGAAGTCACGTTGAAATCACATTGCGTTCAGACGCAAATCACAATGAACCGATTCGAAACCACCTCTAAAAGTGGTTCGGGGTCGAGGCGCTTTCAATGTGATTTGGAGCATTCAGATGGAGCCACTTGAAACCGGCTTCGGGGGGAAACCACATGTAAAGCGCCTTCACTGACTTCATATGAACAGGGCCTTTATGACAGCTCTGTTGGGTATTTAGTGGTGTTGTGAATGGCTTTATTCATATTTATGAATTCCTCACTGCATTATATACTGTAAATTCCTCCCAGCCTGCAGTGAGACCATTTTGACCTCCAATTTGACCTTCCTGTCAGTCTATGGTTACAAACTCTCCCCTTCGCTTCTTTTATTCAACTGATTATGAACATAACGTTACAAGCAAACAAACAGACACAACAAAAACTAAACCTCTATACTTGGAGGCGATTTAAACAATCACTCACTTGAAATTAGTTGTTTCTTACACATATCAATATGAGGGATGGGGAGGGGCGGTATGAGGCCAAATTTCAAGTTTGTCTAACATTACATTACCACCAATAGTACTTAGAATTCCTCTGACTCCACACAACCACTCATGAACTTTTATGGACAATCCTAATAAACAAAGATGCATCCAAAGGAAGAAAAGTTTGTAGTTCTCTGTTTGCAGATTTCGTACAAAATCTCTCTACCATATCTACAAACATGTTATCCTAACTCTCCAAGCAGATGTTAGGGTGTGTTGGACGTCCAAAACAAGCCTAGCTAACGTCTGCCAAGAGAATACTTGGCAGAGAGAAAATGAGTTTTTTTGTGGTGTTTGAAGTTCACAATTAATTGAAACAAGAGTTAATAGGCACCAAGAGTTAAATACCTAGACTTTTTGACTCTGAACTGAACCACGCGACAACGAGCACCAAGTGACAACGTCTAGCGATATATTAGACGTTAAACAAGGACAACAACAACAACATGTAGAAGTACTAGCTGCGGCGACTGTTGCAGGGCTTCTCTTGCTTGCAGTCTTAAGCCCAAACGTAAAAGACTACAAGCAAGAGAAGCCCTGCAACTGTCGCCGCGGCTATAGAAGTACCTGAGTTATGTTCCCGATGTTATGATTTCATTGAAACGGGCCACCGCCAAGATAAAACCACCGCAAAAAAAATTTAATCCTCTACGTTACCTTCTCGGGGTCCACTCCCTCCGGCAGCAGGTATTTCCTGGTGAACTCCCGCTGGATGAATCCGTGCTCGTCCTGTTTCTCCTCGTGCCTGGCGTGCACCACCACGTAGTTCCCTACGGTCTTCACCTTGACTTCCTCGGGAGAGAACTGGTTCACGTCCACCATAACCTTGAACTTCTTATCGTCCACCTCCAGACGGGAGTCCGGACTGGGCGGCACCCCCGGGAAGGAGAACGGCTGGATGTGCATCCCGGGGGTGGGGCTGGTGGGTCCCGGGGGGCAGATGGCGAGCCCGGGCGGCGGCTGGCCGTATCCCGGCCACCAGGGGATAGCCGGGCTAGCGAACATTCTCTCATAGTCGTCTGACATTGGGAAACCGCCGAACGGGCGCTCCAGCCGCTCTAACATGGCGCGATGATGCTCCGACATCCTCCGCCTCCACTCCTCAGAAAATCCCCCGAAGGACGAGAAGGACAGGGGGATCGTTCTTTCGTCTTTTCCTGCCATTTTCGAAGACAAAAACCACCTCCGAGTCCTCACAACAAAGATGGAGCTCAGTGCACTAGCCTAGGCGACAGGGATGAAATCTTACCCGGGTGTGAGCAGACAGCGGCCGACCATATCGGGTTTTATACCCCCTGACCCCACCCCCATTTTGAACGTTCTCGGAGTTCCGAGCAAAGCCGCACGTACATAGCCTTCATCGCAGACTTGTTGGGTGTCGGCGGTATTTTTTTCTGTGAGCGACGCGAGTAATATGCGGCCGGAGGGAAGGTTTGCTGCCGAGTTTTTGCCGCGGAGAGAAGGATTCGCGCTCCAACAATCCTTCTCTCCGTGGCAAAAACTTCCTCGGCAGCAAATCGTCCCTCGCGGCCGCATATTACTGGCGTCGCTCACAGAAAAAAATAACGCCGACGCCCAGCAAGACTGCGAAGGAGGCTAGCACGTACAGTTGTACACCCTACGCCCGGCCCATTGATGGTATCTCACGCAATAAGGCCAGGAATATACGAGAAACGTCTACTGTATGAGTCATGTGTGGATTTAACTAGACCTTTAATACATCGGGCCAGCTACAGAAATGATTATATTCCATACTCTCCAAGCAGAGGTTAATAATTTTTTTGAGGGAATCTTTTTAGGCGTTTTGTCAGGCTTTTTCTATTTTGTCGACTTCTCTTTGGTTATGCTAGGATCTGATAAAGAATAGAAAGCTCTACAAAACGTCTATTAAAGAAGGCTTAAGTTTTAAAAAAGTTTAAAAAGAAGGCTAAAAACGCCCAAATAGAGGCCTGGAGAGTAAATATTCCAGGAGGGGAGAAGTCTGTAAAATTGTTGCAAAGTTTGTCAACTAAGGCCACAGCAAGTAAATTTTATGGATGACATCCTCCGCCGACTCCAAATCTAATGCGAGCGGGCGAAAAAAAACAAGGCGGGCGGAAAAAAACAAGGTTCCTACATTTCAAAATGTTGACTCAATCATGTACAAATGGTTTTTATTCAATGCGAACATCACATATCACTGCATCAAAGTAAGAAACAAAATATTAAATCAGAGCCTTTTCTTGTCTCCTCTCTTCAGTTATCTGCCTCCCGGCATGGCAACAGACATCTTTGCCCATTTTCGGCATGTTGACCACTGTCAGAGGGCAACAAAATTTCTTGTTTTTTTTTTTTCAAAATCAGGCGAAAATTAATGCGCGCGTGGATGTCATCCATAAAAATTACTTGCTGTGGCCTAAACGTCTAAATTTGTAACGTGAATGTGTTAACGTCAGGTCTATCTGATGTTTGTTTGATGATTGTTAACTTGTTCTACAATGTTGGAACATGCTAGAAATATCCTATACCCGAGTCATACTGGAAAGAAGTGTTTATAGATTTTTTAATAGTCTCAATCAAGCTAGGAATGATTTCCCGTGGTTCTGACAAACCTGTCGAATGTTCGAGAAGTTGTAACATTTCTGTCATGTCTTAAGTGTCACTGTTACTTGCTTGTAACAATTTGTTCGCAATTCGATATTTGTTTAGGCCACACCAAGTAAATTTTATGGATGACGTCCGCGCGCGCGTTGATTTTGGCCTGTTTGGCCTAGAAAAAAAACAAGAAATTCCGCTTCCTGTAACTATGACCAAAGAGTCACGACAGTGCCGAAAATAGGTTTGTACGGACCAAAGGTCCAAAGCTTATGAAGCATCAAGCAAGGAAATAATGACTTCAATAAGGAATTCAGTTTGGTACATGCTGCCACATTTGAAGAAACTTGCTGACCGCTCCATCTATCTCCCCAAAGCACAAGACGACAACTGCTGTTCCACCTGATTTATTGCTGTTTTGATGATGAATAAGACTTCTTGCTTGTTACACTGTGTCACCTCTTTCAATTTGTGTCCTAACATTTGTCGTCTCTTAGTATATTTCTAATCTAGGCATCTTGTTTCTCAGGGCCTTTCTTGTTTTTTTTTTCGCCCTCTCGCATTAGATTTAGGGTCTCCAAAGGACGTCATCTATAAAATTTACTTGGTGTGGCCTTAACGTTACTTGCTTGTAACAATTTGTTCGATATTTGTTTAGCATGATGAGACGGCAAGAATATACTAGAAACGTCGACATGACATCATCATTTTATGGACTCTGGAGTTAATTATATAAAAATGACGATCATTCACTAGTTTCCCATCCCCAGAATGCATTGCGAATCTTGGGGGGTAAATCTCATTTGCATAGCGCAGGAAGGCATCCTGTTGTTCAACAACTTGTTTTTGGCGACGTCTCAGGGAGGAGCCTAATGGTACTAGTATTGTGTGCAGTTTGCAAGAATTCTAGGAATGGTACAGGCATTTTGTCCACAGGAATGGAATGTCCACAGGCATGTCTCTGACCCACATCTATGCCCACATTCCTGGAACCCTGAAGACCTGTCTGCCCCAACTTTCTGTGCCCCGGGGCTCGTTCACTATACACTCAGGGGAGGAGTGCACTGTATCTGTACCAAGTCTTCCTCAAAATAATGGAATGATGGCAGTGCCATGCAAACAATAACCCTAACAGCAACCACCGTCGCCATGGCAATGTATGTTTTCATTGCCAGTCTTGTTCGGTGTGTTTTGAGGTGTTGGGGGCATTTTATGCTCAACATTAAATTTACTAGATCTTTCTTAGTTCCATGATCATATGAGTCAAGTCATTCTTTAGGTGTCCATGTGGGGAAGTGAAATGTGATGTTGTTGTATTTTGACCATCTTCCGAAGACCTTTTTCTCTGCGAAGAAGCGATGTGTCTGTTTCTTTAATTTTTCCATCCTGTTGTATTCATCGCATTCTTTCCCGCGGCCTTTGTCGTAATAATGGTACACCGCCGGGTAAGCATTCGGGTCCCTGTAATTAGCACAAACAACATCTGGTTAACGAAAAAAAAACATTTTCAGAAAATTATTTCATCGGGTTGGTGCAACGTAGGATATTGGTTGTTGTTTTTTTTTTCACACAACCAGTAATATCTCTCACCTGCCATGAAGTTCATATGTGTTGGCAGTTACATGTTTAAAGTTAAAATATTATTTGGTCCGATACAAAAATTCTCTCACCTATGACCTAGAGCTTTCGACCAGTCACTCTGGTCTTCCTCAATAGACTGACCCAGTGAGACTTGTCACGTGGCTTCTTTGAATTTAATGTGACGTCAACACTGAGTAAAAGTATCTGGCAGTCCGGGACGGACTACCAGATCGTCTACCAGATACCTTTGACCCAGTCACTAGTACATGTTTGACTGTGCATATCATTGGCTAGGTGGTCCTTATGTCAGGGGTGCCAGAGTATACAGTGCAATTTTATGGACTACAATGCAATTTTACGGAATACAGTGCAATTTTATTGAATACAGTGCAATCGTATTAGTCTACAGTGCAATTGTGCAGAATAAAGTGCAATCGTATTAGTATTCAGTGCAATTTTACGGAATACAGTGCAATCCTATTAGTATACAGTGCATTTTACTAGTAAATGCAGTGCTGTATACTAATACTGTATTCCGTAAAATTGCACTTTATACTAATACCATTTTACTGTATTCCGTAAAATTGCAGTGTATACTCTGGCAACCCTGTATGTAGTGGTGGTCACTAGCACAGGTTCGACTGTGATAAAAACAAGTAATCAAATAACATCAAAGACAAGTAGAAAATCATGGGGGTCAGAATCTTGGATACCGAACAGGATTACTTCAAGAGAGGCATGCATAAAAGAGGCCATATACATCAGGGCACTTCAACCATCGCTCAACCGGGACGGGGGGCGATATCGACTTCAGACAACCTTTAACCTTTGCTGACGTCACACGTGGGAAAAATCACGTGTCCACAACATTTGGGTCAGATAGCTGAGGAAGACTGAGTGATTCAGTCGAAAATTTCTGGTGAGTCAAATTTTGAGTTGGAAAACAGTTTAAGTTTTTCATAATGTAATTTACCAACTCAGATGAACTTTCATGCTGAAGTAAAAAACCACTTTACCTGCAGTTGTCTCCGTTGCTCATGCCGTACACTTTGATCCGGTCACACATCTCTGTAGCCAGGACCATCGTGAACCAGCCTGTGCTGAGCCAGATTTCTCTTCGACTTTTAGACCCCAAACACAAAAAAAATATCTTTGATATATGATATTTTACTTTATTATCTCCATTTATTACCGCTATTATCATATAGCCTATCAAACCTTACTTCTCCTTCTCCTTCTTCTTCTTCTTCTCCTGCCATTTTTTAAATGGATTCAGCTTCTTCATTTTAGGGCCTAAGGTCCT
>NW_017802379.1:9938329-9950662 GCF_001625305.1 Branchiostoma belcheri | reverse complement strand
AACTGTATACTAATACGATTGCACTGTATCCGTAAAATTGCAGTGTATACTAATACCATTTTACTGTATCCGTAAAATTGCACTGTATACTCTGGCACCTCTGTATGTAGTGGTGGTCACTAGCACAGGTTCGATTGTGATAAAAACAAGTAATCAAATAACATCAAAGACAAGTAGAAAATCATGGGGGTCAGAATCTTGGATACCGAACAGGATTACTTCAAGAGAGGCATAAAAGAGGCCATATACATCAGGGCACTTCAACCATCGCTCAACCGGGACGGGGGGCGATATCGACTTCAGACAACCTTTAACCTTTGCTGACGTCACACGTGGGAAAAATCACGTGTCCACAACATTTGGGTCAGATAGCTGAGGAAGACTGAGTGATTCAGTCGAAAATTTCTGGTGAGTCAAATTTTGAGTTGGAAAACAGTTTAAGTTTTTCATAATGTAATTTACCAACTCAGATGAACTTTCATGCTGAAGTAAAAAATCACTTTACCTGCAGTTGTCTCCGTTGCTCATGCCGTACACTTTGATCCGGTCACACATCTCTGTAGCCAGGACCATCGTGAACCAGCCTGTGCTGAGCCAGATTTCTCTTCGACTTTTAGACCCCAAACACAAAAAAAATATCTTTAATATTTGATATTTTACTTTATTACCTCCATTTAATACAGTTATCATCATATAGCCTATACAACCTTACACAGTTATTAAAGAGTGACACATTCCTGTATAACATGTATAAACTTAAATAGTACATCTGTTCCATATGGAGTCACCTGAGGTCACTGGAGCAGGGTCGTGTTCTATTTGGGTCATTGGCAGGGAACAGGTGTTCTTATGGGAGTCACCCGAGGTCATTGGAACATAACAAGTTATTTTTTTTTAAATTTTTTGGAACAGAGTAGTGTTCTATTTGGGTCACCTGTGGTCAATTATTTTATATCATACCCGGGCCGCGTTCGATAACGGGTTCTATAACGGGTTCCGGACCGGGCCGTACTTTACATGACTTCCATAAAACGATTCGAACGCGTTTCGCCCTACCCGCGTGTGCCCCTTTCGAAAATTCGAATACAGAATCCGGACGTTGGAATTGATGTCGTTGCATTTTAGGGTTTAGTGGCACCAACTTTTGGCTCATCTTGCATTGAAAGGCGTCTTTTCTTGGGTGGGCGGCCGTCGGGCGATCCGACCCGCGGTCGGGCCGATACCTCGGGCGATACGGAATACCCCGTGTTGTATTCTATATGTATTGTTTAATTTATGGATTGGGGTGAATAATGACTTGTTTTGACTCTATTTGTGACATTACGGCGTCATAAGCCATGTGGAATGGAGCCTTCTGATTGGTCAACGTTACCAGGCTATATGATAATACAGTTTATCAAATATATAAACCCAACATTTTTAGGTGATTAAGAGCATTTGAGTAATAAAAACAAATGGTTACTCACCCTGGCAAAGCAGTCTCGTTATCAAAGAGTTTGTGAGAATAGGTCATTCTCTCTGGTGTCAGCATGTAAAACTCCACGTCAGTGGAAGCCTTAGTTAGATTGAGTAAATAATTGTATGTCTCCCCCTTTCCGTCTGTCCTCATGGTACGGTCTGGACCCCATACAATCAGGCTTGACCGGTTTTCTGTGGAAATGATGTGTGTGATTTCTCTCCAGGCTTCCTCAAAGTTGGTGTGCGTGGCTACGCGGACTGTGGTCCTGGTTCCGACGTGCTTCTCAAATCCGCTCACGGGAGCGTGGTTCATACGGATCACACACTCGGCCTGGTCAATTTCCTCTCCGGCCGTGTAGTTCAGGACATGACCAGAGGTGGACACCAAGGCACAGACACTACAGTGCCGCTTGAAGGGCTAGAAAACAAGATATTTTCATTATTGATCTTTTCTCAAACACAAAATATTGATTTTTAGAGGAAGCTTTCTGGTCTTCTCGTGGATAACCCACATCACACACACAAACACACACACAACACACACACACACACACACACACACACACACACACACACACACACATACACACATACACACACAACACACACACACACACACACAACAACACACACACACACACAACACACACAACACACACACACACACACACACACACACACACACACACACACACACACACACACACACACACACACATACACACTCATGCACACACAAACACACACACATACACACACACACACACACACGCACACATACATACACATACACACGCACACACACACACAAATACACACACACATACACACACACACACACACAAACACACACACGCACACACACACACACAGAGACTTACGTCTTTATCTTTCAGAACGTTGACGTATCCACTGAGAGGGTCTGTGATATTGAACGGCGTCGGATGGACCGGACCTGGGGGGATAGTCGGACCGGCGACGGTGCCTGGGACGCTTGTCGCCGAGAGTTCTAGTTGTTGTGTACGTCTTTTACTCATATTAGCGTAACTCGGTGGCCGGGGTTTGCGTTCTCCCAGATACGTGGGAAAGTACGTCGGAAAATACACAAAGTTGCAGATCGTGAATCCCACGAGTAGTCCAATCAGGAAGGGTGTTCTGCCCTACATAGGAAATTTTAAAGTTAACATTACTCATACGTGTGCTGTGATTGGTTCACAGAAAATCGTAGAAGAACACCGAACAAATAGAGAAAACCAATGTTGTTGCTTTTTCCTCTCGGAGGAAAGTTACAGCGGAATAATTAGCTGTGTGATACAGCCTCCCGGACAGTAAACAAAGAAGGTAATGAATGGAATAGTTTTGCCACAAATGGCGGCGTTTCGTAGCACCCACCATATCTGTTCAGTATCCACATATCATAAATTGCCATTTCATATCGACATCACTTCACATCAGGATGGTAGATACATATCAGTTTTTTTAGCCCAGGTTAACAGCAAACCATTTATATCAGAGAAGAAGCAATTTGCTTGTCACCAGTCGTGCCTTTTAGTGCAAAACGATTCAACAAACTGCGTTCTGTTTCAACATTTTCTTACTACAGTCAAACCTAGCTAGAATGAAATAAAATCGCTATTGTAGACAGGTAGTCACTATAGACGGGGTTCCTAATTCTTGAGTCAATGGGAAATTATCTAAATGACCACCAAAACAAATGTGGCCACGATAGCTACAGTGGGTGGCGACTAAACTGTTTACAAGTTAGGTGATAATATTACTCATATAAAATCCGAAGATGGCAGATGAAACACAGAGTTTTAGCTTAGTTCTAGCTATACTTAAATGATTGTATTTTAGAGACTATTCAAATCTTGATAACCACATCGTGTACACTAACTGTTACGTACCTTGTGATTGAACTGAACGAAAGAACACACATCCATTTTGGCGTTTGGTAGGTGAAAACTGAACTGAAGTTCGTTGGTAGATCGCTGCAAAATGATGCTGCTGATTTTGACACGAAAAAAAAAAACTGGAACACAAAGCCTTCAGCCATGCCCTGTTTACGAAGCATCTGCCATCGCCCGTAGCCGCTCTCATGCCAGATTTCTGCCCCAAATACGTAACCCGTTGAACGAGTTACAGCTTAGCCTCTACCAGGCTTCGGGAGGCGGCTGGAAAGAGTAGAACTCGGCCAAATAGAGAGATAACATGCCTAGGGAGTTGATCTGCTGGAGAGAACAGTTTGCCTCTCAAAAATGTACTCTCTAGCGGACCAACTCCCTCGGCATGTTATCTCTCTATTTGGCCGATTTCTACTCTTTCCAGCCGCCTCCCGAAGCCTGATAGAGGATAGTTACAGGTTACAATGCGACTATTGTTCTACATGGTACAGGACTGTAGATTGGTTTATAAAAAAAACACCTAGTCTCTTTTAATTTGTCCTCTACCACTTTCGATCTTCTTCATCGTCACTAATGAATTAGCAGAACTAGTCAACACGTGTAATGAGCAACTGAAAAAACCGGTTGAACATAAACAAGGACTGGCATAGTCATCGTACATGTAGTTCCTATGTCTTATATATAACTGCTACTGTATCTTAGGTTCTTGCAGGGTAGGTTTTATGCGGTCCGCCTATTTACCGGAATACACCAGAATACACCAGAATACACAGGAATACATAATAAAGAGGGTGGCGTCTACCGGAACACACACAACTTGATACGTTAACATCCCGGGTTGCTGTATTTTGACATGAGATAACATACACATCGCTCAAGGAACAGGAATCACCAGAAATTACCGAGTGATATCCGGTCGCCATGTTTGTTGATTCCGGATTACAGTGTTTGTTTGGCGGGGTTACAGTGCACGTAACAAAAGACAGAAAGATAGAGGTTATATTTACTGAAATAAGAATTCTTTGAAACGTTTGTTAACATCACAAGTTGCTATATTTTGGCATGAAATAAAGTTATGACCCTCCGAACAAGAAATCGCTAGAAATTACTACAGCTACTGGCTGTACTTCTAGCCTCTACCAGGCTTCGGGAGGCGGCTGGATAGAGTAGAAATCGGCCAAATAGAGGGATAACATGCCAAGGGAGTTTGGTCGGCAAGGGAGCGGCAAACTGTTCTCTCCAGCCGACCAAACTCCATTGGCATGCTATCTCTCTATTTGGCCGCGATTTCTACTCTTTCTAGCCGCCTCCCGAAGCCTGGTAGAGGCTACAGTACTGTACATGATTAACTCGTCTGCTGATTTTGTGTATTTTTACTGAGGACACGACGGGCCAGGATCGCCCAGTAATTTCTTGTACCAGGACCATGTACAGTATACGATATCTTATGACAAAATATAGCAACCTGTGATCACGAAAGCAGGGTGTATTCCGATAGATTTCCAATTTCTGTGAATTTTGGTGTATTCCGGCGTACTAGTATTTCGATATATTCCGGTAAGTAGACAAACCCGGTTACATGTGTTGACTAGTTCTACCGGTTCATTAGTGACGCTGATGAACAGTGGTGCATGGGTGTCACTCGAAACGTCCGAAAGGTATCTCCGTGATTTATCCAGTAGTAGAGTTTGAATTTACTATTATGAGTATTCTTTACGTGGATCTTCGTTCTTTGGTCAAGTTCAATCACAAGGTACGTACCAGGTAGTGTGCACGATGTGGGTATGAAGTTTAGGCTATGTCTCTCCCTCTCAATTGTCCCGGAGGCTGTGTCACACAGCTAATTATTCGACCGTAGTTGTCTTCATAGGACAACTCCCAGAGGAAAAATATATGGTGAGTTATATGTGTTGACTAGTTCTACCAGTTCATTAGTGACGCTGATAAAGAATGGTGCATGGATGTCACTCGAAACGTCCGAAAGCTATCTCCGTGATTTATCCAGTAGTAGAGTTTGAATTTATTATTATGTGTAGTCTTTACGTGGATCTTTGTTCTTTGGTCAACTTCAATCACAAGGTACGTACCAGGTAGTGTACACGATGTGGGTATGAAGTTTAAGCTACGTAGTCTCTCAATTGTCCCGGAGGCTGTGTCACACAGCTAATTATTCTATCTATATATGTATACATAGATTAAGCATTAGAGATCCTGTCTATAGTGACCACCTATTTACAGTAATAATTTTCCTTGGATAGGCCATTCTAACTAGATTTGACTGTAGTAAGAAAATGGTGAAACAGAAATATTTCTTCTCTGACATGAGAGGGACAAAGTGCTGAAGATATATCCACCATCCTGAAGTATTCTACCATTACCAGGGGTCTAAATGTAACGAAAACAAATATAGTCTTTATGTAAAAATATCAAGAAATATGAAGTGATGTCGACATTTGAAAGGGCCATATATGCTTTGGGGATTGATTGACGTTACTGAACAGACAACATATGGATTCTTGTTTACTGTCCCGGAGGCTGTGGCACACAGTTGCAGTTTTTTTCAAAAGGTTAACTCTAAGAGAATAGTTTTCTTTCTTTTCTACTATTCCTGTGTACCTATTACAGCTCACATCCAATGTTGACTTTCCTATATAGAACAGAACACCCTTCCTGATTGGACTAGTCGTGGGATTCACGATCTGCAACTTTGTGTACTTCCCCACGTACTTTCCCACCACGTATCTCGGAGAACGCAGACCCCGGCCGCCGAGTTACGCTACTATGTATAACATCATCGCCGATCCCGCTAAACCACTGGAGCCATTCAATAACACAGACCCTCTCAGTGGATACGTCAACGTGCTGAAAGATAAAGCCGTAAGTCTGGCCATACTTATCTTTTTTATTTTCATTTATTTATTTATTTATTTATTTTATTGAAATTGCAACAATTCAATACACGCGGGACAGTGGCAGCTGTTGCTGGTGTTGTGTCCCGCACATAGAAACGAATACTGGCATAGAAACAATACTCGTTTTCACTTGAGTCTAGTGGGGAAAGTCGTGTAAAGTGCCTTTCCCAAGGGCACAAGATCGATGGCATGTCAGGACTCGAACCCGGAACCTCTTGGTTCCGAGTCGCGCACACGACCCCACGTGCAAAAATTTGCAGACATTTGATCCTGCAAAAAAATTCCTTTTAACATCCGTTGCTTTGCTTTTAACATTCAAAACGAATTGCTCTTACTCAGGAATGTCAACAAGTTAAATTTGTACTCTTTTGTATTTTTGCACTTCGTTGCTTCGTCAAGCATGTCTTGGCAAGCTAGTATTGCTACAATTCAAGTCAGCAAGCTGACCAATTATTTGAGTCATTAATATAAATAGTGCACACACATGCCACCTAACCAGCTATTCCCATTTCGGCTTCCGGCCAGCTTTTTTAAAAAGCTTTCTTGTTTTAAATCATTTGGTTAAAGTGAGCTCACGGCTTTGTTACTCCGAACAGAAGTATTGCTTTGGGCGGCACTGATTTGAATGTATTCCAGAATTGGAAGTGTGGTGTAATAGTCTGCATGTGCGTGTGTGCGCGCGCGTGTTTTTTTTGTATAAAGGGGTTGTCTTGATATGTGAATCGTGGATATGTCTTGATGAGTTGCCCTTTAAATAATAGTTCAGTAAATGCATGTCTCACCATGAACGCTAGCGCTCATCACATGACGTAAGTGACATGGGTTATCCAAAAGAAGATCAGAAAATTTGTTTAAAAAATTAGGCCAGTTTCAATATTTTGCGTTTGAGGAACGATTAATCATTGTGAAAATGTTCTGTTTTCTAGCCCTTCAAGCGGCACTGTAGTGTCTGTGCCTTGGTGTCCACCTCTGGTCATGTCCTGAACTACATGGCCGGAGAGGAAATTGACCAGGCCGAGTGTGTGATCCGTATGAACCACGCTCCTGTTGACGGGTTCGAGAAGCACGTCGGAACCAGGACCACAGTCCGCGTAGCCACGCACAAAAACTTTGAGGAAGCCTGGAGACAAATCACACACATCATTTCCACAGAAAACCTGTCAAACGTGTTTGTATGGGGTCCAGACCGTACCATGAGGACAGACGGAAAGGGGAAGACATACAATTATTTGCTCAGTCTAGCTAAGGCTTCCACTGACGTTGAGTTTTACATGCTGACACCAGAGAGAATGAGATATTCTCATCAACTCTTTGATAACGAGACAGGTTTGCCAAGGTGAGGAACCATATACATGTACATGTATTTCTTGATTAGGCCACAACAAGTAAATTTTATGGATGACGTCCTTTGAAGACCCTAAATCTAATGCGAGAGGGCGAAAAAAAAAACAAGAATCGCCCTAAAAACAAGATGTTTAGATTAGAAATATACTAAGAGACGACAAATGTTAGGACACAAATTGAATGAGGGGACACAGTGTAACAAGCAAGAAGTCTTTTATTCATCATCAAAACAGCAATAAATCAGGTGGAACAGCACTTGTCGTCCTGTGCTTTGGGGAGATAGATGGAGCGGTCAGCAAGTTTCTTCAAATGTGGCAGCATGTACCAAACTGAATTCCTAATGGAAGTCTTGCTTGATGCTCATAAGCTTTGGTCCGTACAAACCTATTTGCGGCACTGTCGTGACTATTTGGTCATAGTTACAGGAAGCGGAATTTCCTGTGTGTTTTTTTTCTAGGAACAGGCCAAAATCAATGCGCGCGCGGACGTCATCCATAAAATTTGCTTGGTGTGGCCTTACTTAAATGTCAGCGACATTACCTTTTGCCTCACGTATATCAGTATGCTATGGGATAGGGTTGATTTAATTTTCTACATTAAAAGAATGACCAGAAAATTGACAATTCAGTTTTGTCGCCCTGAAATTGCATTGGGTGTCTTTCATTACTTAAATGCTCTTAATTTCCTCTTCTGAATGGGGGATTTGTATAGTTGATAATCTGTATTTATATGGTGCAATATTGAGCTCGAGATTGTTCGTGGAAAATATAGAGATTGTTTCAGAGAATCTTTAGATTAAAAAAACAACAACTTGAGATTCGAGGGGAAAATCTTTAGATTTTTCGATTTTCACCGATGTGTGACGACTCCCGTTAGTGCAGTGGAGGGAAGTTTTTTGTACAAGTCTCAGCTACGTAAGGCCACAGCAAGTAAATTTTATGGATGACATCCTCCTCAGACTCCAAATCTAATGCGAGCGGGCGAAAAAAAAACAAGACGGGCCGAAAAAAACAAAGTTCCTACATTTTAAAATTTTGACTCAATCATGGTACAAATGGTTTTGATTCAGTGGGAACATCACATATACACAGCCAGCATCACATATCGATGCATCAAAGTAAGAAACAAAACATTAAATCAGAGCCTTTTCTTGTCTACTCTCTTCATAGTTATCTGCCATCCACCTTCCGGCATGGCAGCAGACATGTTTGCCCATTTTCGGCATGGTGACCACTGTCAGAAGGCAACAAAATTTCTTGTTTTTTTTTTCTTCCAAAATCAGCCGAAAATTAAAGCGCGCGCTGACGTCATCCATGTATAATTACTTGCTGTAGCCTAAGTAAAAGCTGCAAACGGTTAGAACTCTGTATCCAAAGTGCTCCAGTTTGTCCCAATTTAACCTGGGCGCTGTTTTACGTATTTTTGGGATTTCGGGACTTGGTGCAATTGACAGAAGTGTGCAATTAATTGGCTTCTACTGTAAATAAATAAGATATACATGCATTGACATATTACATAGTCATGATATTTACAAAAACATTCTTTGTTTTAAAGACGACCGGAATCAGACATCTATCTCAGTACAGGCTGGTTCACGATGGTTCTGGCTACAGAGATGTGTGACCAGATCAAAGTGTACGGCATGAGCAACGGAGACAACTGCAGGTATATAAAAGTGGTTTTCTACTTGTCTTTGGTGGTATTTTGATTACTCGTACTTTCATGCATGCATTAGGCCACACCGACTTAATTTTATGGATGACATCCGCGCGCGCGTTGATTTTCGCCTGTCCTAAAAAAATCACGTCGCAAATTCACAATACCAGCTTTGTATTCCTGTGGTATGGTAGCATTTTTATTTTTCTCCGTTTTTTTTTATTCGCCCGCGCGCACTAGTTTGGGGGTCTTCAGAGGATGTCATCCATGAAATTAAGCCGGTGTGGCCTTACAGGCAAACCTGTACTTAGTCTAGTGACCGCTCCTACAGTCAAAACTGTCCAGTGTCCACCCCTTCAGGCAAACCTGTACTAGTGACCACCGCTACATAAAAACCTGGTCATCGATATCTAGTCAAACCTACTTTGGTGTCACGTTGATGAAGGTTAGACATCCAGGTAAACGATACTCGTAAGAAAATTCAAACTCTACTACCGGATCAGTTACGGATTTTTTTATTAATTTCCGGACGTTTCGAGTGACATCTATCATCCATTCTTTTACATGATAAAGCTTCTTACAGACCTTGTTGTTTAACCGTTTTTTCTAGTTACTTGTATATAAGAGTGAATCGGTTCTCTGTTCATTTGTGACGCTGAAGAAGAGTGATGGATGTCACTCGAAACGTCCGGAAATAAATAAAAATCCGTAACTGATCCAGTAGTAGAGTTTGAATTTTCTTACGACTACTTTGGTGTCTTTTCAGTAATTCTGAAGAGTTTCTTTTTCGAAATATTTTGTTTGTTTTTGTTTGTTTGTTTCTTTGTTTGTTTGTTTGTTTTCATTAATCAGATGTTGTTGGTGCTTACAGGGACCCGAATGCTTACCCGGCGGCGTACCATTATTTTCATCATTTCTTGGACTTCCAAGGCCGGCGGAAAGAATGCGACGAGTACAACAGGATGGAGAATATGAAGACAGGTGCCCATCGCTTCTTCGCAGAGAAAAAAGTCTTCGGAAGATGGTCAAAATACCACAACATCACATTTCACTTCCCCACATGGACACCTGAAGAATGACTTGACTCATATGATCATGGAACTAAGAAAGACGGAGAACTTGACTTACTTATGTCGAGTCCTGGTGTCCCTGACCTCGAGACAAAATGGCTGACCAACACTCCCTATCTTCCATCACTTGACCCAAGTAGTCCACCTCCAGGCCAGTGTCTCTCCTTAGGCAGTCTATGTAGGTTGCAGTCGGTCTGCCAGCCTTCCTCCTCCCATGCTTGGGAGTCCACAGTACCAGCTCGGCCACAATCTCCTCTCTGCTCCTGTGACAGAGACGGAGAAAACAGTTGATATTTATCATAATAGTACCAATTATTGAACATTATAATAACAATTTTACATAAACTCTACATATTTCATGGAGGTATGAGATCTCCGAATTCTTGTTTAACATTTAGGGCGATGCAAAATGCAGAAAGTCCTTTTTATGGTCATTTCTTTTCAAAGAAGGCAAATGAATATCTTCTGGAAGTAAAGGTGGCATGCCGGCATGCCCGTAGCCAGGATTTTGAATGTGTGTGTGTGGGGTGGGGGTCGGGTTCCACTGCTTGAGGAACCAGTGAGCGCCGTAGCCGTGAGGCGACTGCCGAAGGCGCGAGGTTCCTAGGGGGGTCTGGGGGCATGCTCCCCCGGAAAATTTTGAAAAATGAACCTTCTGAAATGCCTTTTCCTGCGTTTTTGAGAGGATTTCAGAGAAAAAAAAAATCAGACATAACTTTTTATTCAATGACAAAGTGAGCAGTTTTTATATGATTCCAGGCCCGCTGATGATACGAATCAGTCCATCTAAAGAGAAATCTTGGACCTTTAGATAAAAAGTGGACCAAAATGTGGACCTTTGAGCCTTGTGGGGGGGTTCCTCCGAATCCCCCCTGGCTACGGGCTCGCACCGGGTGTGTGTTCAAAAGCTGGAAGCACAATTGTCCGCCAGAGGATGCAGGAGTTTTCTTTTACACAGCCAAATTTTCTCACCTAATGCTGAGGTCGACATTTCCAAACCGGGACCCGGCCGGGCAGTCTTTAATATGGAACAAATCCCAAAAAAAGCTACAAAAATTAACAATGGGAATATTTGCGTATATTATTGATATAAATTATTAATTTTTCTTTAATCGAAACAGCCCGGCCGGGCGCCGCTTTGGAAATGTGACCTCAGCATTTAAGTGCTGAGGTTTCGGTGTCTATCAGACCAAGGACATTATACTTGATCAGATACCTTCCTCGGAGCGTCTGACTGGAGTTCTGCTTCTCACCGCTATATGTCAGCACGTCAGCACTTAGGTGAGAAATCTTGCTTGTGTAAAAGAAAACTCCTGTATCCTGTACTGTACCAACCTGATGAAACTTTTTTCGGGAACTTGTATGCCATGTTTATTTTTAGGTCAGCAGTGATCGGGGCGTACTTGGGGGGGGGGTCAAATTTAACTCTAATTAGATTTGATTCGTATAGAAAGGTAGGCGTGGCCCTTCTCTGGCCAGAATGCTCCCGATCTTCAGCCAACATTGGTTGGTGGTCGGTGGAAGGTTCTGAATGTGTGACAAAGACTTTACATGTAACCTTTGAATCATTCTGACAAGGCAAAGCTGTTTTTGAAGGGAACTGCAGGGCTCTAATTACCAGTTCATCCATCAAGAAAAAGAACAGAAATAAAAATGTCACGTCTGGTGTATCAAATCTTTGTGTGCTCGGACCTTAATGAACTTTACTGACCACTTATTATTAGGTTTTATAGGGAAGGGCCTGGAAGACTTAGAAAAATGGATTAAAATGTGAATTATATAAAATCGTGGTGCACAATACACACACACACTCGCACATTTGCCTTCACACACACACGCATACACACACATATTCACACAGGCACACACATACACACGTGTGCGCGCGCGCGCACACACGCACACATCTAAACACACACACTTGTACACACACGCAAACACATACATACAAACTCATACACGCACACACACACACACACACAAATCCAC
>NW_017802379.1:9929888-9938165 GCF_001625305.1 Branchiostoma belcheri | reverse complement strand
ACACACACAACAACAACAACTACAACTAACACTACACACACACACACACACACACACAACACACACACACACACACACACACACACACACACACACATACACACCTTGCCACGCCTTCGAAAACTTTATGTATAACTTTCAGTGGAAATTCCACAATTTTACATCATTTTCAACCAGACCGTGGCATTGGCTTGTGATCTGTACACCTGCTGCATGTTTCAGTGTTCTTTAGTTATTTTTTTTATTTCTTTTCGCATCAGTAATGTCACTTGCTAGTTCATTTTGTTCATCTAAGTATCTATAAGGGAGGGGAGGGCCTCGACTAACAACATTGTTCAATTCGTGGGAACTAGATGTGCGTAGACCTGACCATCTGGAAAAAACATGTACATGTGACAAGTATTCTCTTCAACCTGACTTCGCGACATGTATGTTTCTTTAAGACAAGACGTTACCGATGACTTTGTGTACTTTGTACTTGTTCCCGAACTGTCTTCACCTGCGTTACGCAGAACGTGCCAGTTTTGTGCTGCTCTTTGCCCCTCATCTCATCTATCTAACCTTCTATTTATACATATCTCTTAGTTAAACTATTTGGCAGTTGGAGTAACAACGATGGACCAGCTTGTTCCGGTTTTCTCATGAATATTAATGATCTGAAAACCGGTTTTCTCCAGTTTTACCGAGACTAACGATCTGACAACCAATAGTTTTCTCCGGTTTTCCCGTGACCGACGATCTAAAAACCAGTTTTCCCCGGTTTTCTGCTCATATGGTGTCACTTAGTGTCGTGCCATTTTCTCATATTATAGCACCATTTCGCAAAATCAGCCCTAAGCGTACATGTATACGGTTGTAATAAACGGTGTACCATATATGCACCACAAAAGGCAATAAATACGGATTCCAATGATATACAAAACAACGCTATTATATCAATATAACAATAACGAAGATATATCAGAAAGATTGCGAAGTAAAGCTTCTAAAATTGTCTGTGTTATGATTTGGTTCTCATTATGCACTGTATCTGTGTCTTATAATATTGTTTACCATATTTATAAGACTAAACACTGCCACAGGTGTACTTTAGTTGTTTTTCTTGCTCAATGGCGTTTTTTGAATCACTAGTCAATCTTGAAACACTGAGAGTTCGCTAGACAAACCAAATAGACGACTAAAACCGAGAAAAGTTGAAGCACGAATCAACCACAAACATAGTTTCTGAACAATGAAATAAATTCATTAAATAGAAAAACAGGAACAAGTTTTCAAATGAGATAATGATAGCGCAAACACTGTAAGCCCTCTTGTTTGTCTTCTTAAAAAAATACTGGCCTTGAATATAGGAGATAGTATAAGCGGTCACGGGCAGTTCAGCAAGTACTAGTTTGCATAATTTATTCTTATTTGCATATCCCTTCGCCAAATCGTTTGTTTTTGTACAACGTATACGTGTCAGTACGGTGGCCCATAAGTACACTTAGTATTTTTTATTCCACTTTTATTTTCTATGGGTACTTTGTATTTTCTATGGGTTACTTTTATTTTCTATGGGTACTTGTTTTTTTCTGTGTGTCACTTTTATTTTCTATGGGTACTTTTATTTTCTATGGGTCACTTTTATTTTCTATGGGTACTTTCATTTTCCATGGGCACTTTTATTTTCTATGGGTTACTTCCATTTTCTATGGGTACTTCTATTTTCTATGGACACTTTTATTTTCTATGGGCCTTTTTTTATGGAGGGCGCACAAAACGAAGGGCGCACAAAACGATAAATCGTACAAGACGATAAAAATACCGCTCTACCCGGCGAGATCACTGAGACCCCACCAGGTAAGCATTCCGTTTTTAATTGGGGTATAACAAAATCAAAAAAAGAGTGAAAACTAGACAAGAGAGACAGGAGGTTTTTTAACTATTTTCTTTTTTTTTTTCAACTTTTCGACGTGACAGAGACATAGACAAAGGAAGGGGAATAGAAAAAGGATGTGCCAAGCTACCCACGACAGGTTACTGTCCAAGTGCTCCCACCAACCCACTCCTGCCAACTTGACACATCAAAATAAAATAATGACATAAAAGGCAGACATTTCACAACAAAAAAACTGATACGACTAGAAGGGAACGGGGGATTAGAACCGCAGGCGTAGTTTTCCCCCTACGACCTTCGCCCAACGTACTGAAGAGCACCACTGTGCTCGGAAAGCTGCCTCACCGAGGCGTACAAAGTCTAGCTTCAGTCTTGAGCGGAGGCACTCCTTGATGTACGGAACTATCTCAACGTGGGTTATAAACGTTTTGTCAAAGAGTGCCTCACATCTCGAGGACCAAATCCGTTTCCTCGCGATAGCGATGACGTAGATTATGACATCTCTCTTACACTTTGGCCAGGAGGTTGGCACAATACCGAAGATGACCATATGTTTATTGATCCGGAAGTCTGACAATATCCATCTCCTGATGAAGCCCTCCACCCATGTCCATGTGAGTAACACTTCGTTACAGGACCACATCACGTGGTCCATTGTTTCGAATCCATTGCAATTGTTCCTCGGACATGTGCCCGAGTGGATAAACCTCCACTTAGAGTACAGCAGAGCATTCGTCTTAAGGGCATGGTGGGCAACCAGCCACGCCGTGTCTGTTTTCCAGGAGGGGGTGTTGGACTGATTGGAAGGTTAAAGACCAAGGAACGGAGCGCTTGTTTAGACAGATAAGCATTCCGGAGTACACACAGCACGTGTCTGTGTGTACTTCGCGAAGTTTTTTGGTGGCTGACTAAGCGACATTCATTTTGCCTTCATGTGAATGCTCCCATTTTTATTATGGGCGGTATATTTCTGTTTACCATTCTAGGCAACTAAATTTATTTTGAACCTATTAAAACATAATATACTTTACACTTTTAAGAAAATTTTGTTTGTTTTTGCATGCAATGTTCCACACGTTTATTAATTAGGAGTATTAAATAGTGATTATTACATCCTGGCATAGATTATGTTAATGTAGGGGTTTGCGGAAAAACCTGTCCACCGATCAGGCCTAATTAATAAACGTGTGGTTCATTGCATGCAAAACAAACTAATTTTTCTTAAGGTGTTACGTATATTATGTTTTAATAGCTTCAAAGTGAATTTAGTTGCCTAGAATGGTAAACAGAAATATGCCGCCCATAATAAAAATGGGAGTATCCACATGAAAACAAAGTGAATGTCGCTTCGCCAGCCACTGAAGAACTTCGCGAAGTACACACAGAAAAAAACAAGTGTCCATAGAAAATAAAAGTACCCATAGGAAATGGAAGTACACACAGAAAGAAACAAGTACCCATAGAAACTAAAAGTGTCCATAGAAAATGAAAGTACCCATAGAAAATAAAAGTGTCCACAGAAAATAAAAGTACCCATAGAAAATAAAAGTAACCCATAGAAAATAAAAGTAACCCATAGAAAATAAAAGTAACCCATAGAAAATACAAAGTACCCATAGAAAATAAAAGTGGAATAAAAAATACTAAGTGTACTTATGGGCCTTCGTATGTCAGGATGCAGATAGAAAGTTGGACCGATCCGCCAAAGCAGCGACGGCCAACTTGTTATCAGACTTGTCTCAGAAATGTGTGAGACTTTTTATTTATTTCTTCAGTTTTCCTTTTTTTTTTCCATCTTCGGTGACCGAGAACAGCATTTCTTCACCAGAGTTGTAGTAGTTAACTTCTGAAGATATCCCGGATGGAACCTAGGCCTGCCGCGGGTACAAAAGTTGCCGGCCGGCGCCCAGGCGTCCGAGTGCCGAGAACAAGTCCCAGTCGTCCCGGCGCCTGTGTGACCGCCTGTGCCTATATGCCGGCTGTAGTATAAGACTGGACCGAAGAAGCAAGCTCGAAGCCACCAGGGGCCGTTGGGCAGTGACTTGGACACCACAGTTTGGTCCGAGAACAACAAGGTGTCACGGATGAGGGCCGAAACTCCCTAAAACAGAAGTTCTATCTGAAGACATTTTGCTCCGAGTATCAACGCTTCTCAAACCAAGGTAAGGGGATTTTGAAAAGGGCATCCGAGGCAAATTCCAAAGTCAAACTGAATTTTCAATGCCAATTTTCTGGCCATTCTTTTTATGTAGTACGTTGAGTCAACCCTATCGCATAGAAAATAGAAAAATATCTGTGAGGCAAAAATTCGATGTCGCTGACGGAAAACGATTCTTTTTGTCCGGTTGGAAGGTTCTAGCTATTCATGGACGGTCCCCCCTTTACATTTTCGTCTTTTTCGTTTGATTTTGGGATTCTACCTCATTGGTATCCTTTTCCAATATATTTTTGCAACTTACGGTACATATTCGCTCATTTTGCAACTGTTTTGTTTGATTTACAGTATGGTTGAAAACTTTTTTTCTTTTGAAAACGGCCAAAAATTCATGCGCGCGTGGATGTCATCCATATAATCAAATTAACATGGCCTTAGTAGGATGCGTGTACGTATACGTACTTCTGTATCAGTACTGTTCCTATCAAAGCCTGCATTTGTGATTGTTTTAAGTAGTAGTACTGATATAAATTGAAGACTGCAAATGGCTGTTATTCTGGTAACACAAAACTGACCCACTCAAACAGAACTGTGACTTGCTAATCTAAAATGACGCTTGTTCTGATCATGCATCAAGAGTCTAAAAGGAACGTTTCAACAGTTCCAATATAACGTTCCAAATTCTTGGATCATACTGTTGATCAGCAAACTGCAGGGAGGAGAAAGGGGAGGGGGGAACTACGTGCAGTTCCAAGACAAACCGCATCACGTATGTGGCGCAAATGTACAGGCACTGACGTCACCTGGATTCTTGCCAACAGTGGATGGTGTCTGCTTATACCACAGTCTAAGGTGTGCAATACAAACTCTCACTTAGCCGCTACAGGAATCCACAGTGATTATGGCCATGTTGTTGTGATATGGTCATGGCCTAATCCCTGTGGATTTTTGTCGGGTTGACTGTCGACAGGAACTCGAAGAAAGATCTAACAGCCGGGCAGGTGGTCTTGTTGTACACGTAGTCAGGGTTTCTAAAGGTTCTGGGTATTTACATGGATCCGAGGCGGTTATGGCAATGTTGTTTATATTAAAGGTCTCATGGTTTTAATTGTCTTGGATTTCTGTTCTACCGGTTTTCGCCAATCTACCTGTACAAAAACACATTGTGAAAACAATGCTAGAAAAGTTTGTCAAAGTGTTGTGAATGTTAGAATGAAGTGGATCCCATTTAACTTCAACACCTCGCCTTGGTCTACGAGGTCGTCTGTATCACTTGGCAGCTACAGGAATCCACAGTGATTTTGGCCATGTTGTGATATGGTCATGGTCAGTCCCTGTGGATTTTTGTCGCGCGTGGACTGTACACAAGAACTCGAAGAAAAGTCTGACAGCCGGGCAGGTGGTCTTGTTGGTCTTGTTGTACACGTAGTGAGGGTTTCTTCACTTGGACTCTAAAAGTTCTGGGTACTACATGTATCCGATGTCTCGTGGCTATAATTTCCTTGGATTTCTGTTCTACCAGCTTTCGCCAATCTATCGGTACCTTTACTAAAACACAAAGTGAAAACAATGTCAGAAAAGTTCAAGTTTTGCAAATGTGAAAATGAAGTGAATCCCCAAATGAAGTGGATCCCAGTCTCCTTGGTCTACGAGGTTGTCTGTGTCACTTGGCAGCTACAGGAATCCACAGTGATTATGGCCATGTTGTTGTGATGTGGTCATGGCCTAATCCCTGTGGATTTTTGTCGGGTTGACTGTCAACAAGAACTCGAAGAAAAGTCTAACAGCCGGGCAGGTGGTCTTGTTGTACACGTAGTCAGGGTTTCTTGACTTAGAATATAAGGTTCTGGGTACTATAATACATGGATCCGAGGCAGTCATGGCTATGTTCTTTATACGGTCTCATGGCTATAATTTCCTTGGATTTTCTGTTCTACCGGCTTTCGCCAATCTACCTGCACAAAAACACAAAGCGAAAACAATGTCAGAAAAGTTAGTCAAAGTGTTGTGAATGTTAAGAATGAAGTGGATCTCACTCTCCTTGGTCTAAGAGGTCGTCTGTGTCACTTGGCAGCTACAGGAATCCACAGTGATTATGGCCATGTTGTTGTGATGTGGTCATGGCCTAATCCCTGTGGATTTTTGTCGGGTTGACTGTCGACAAGAACTCGAAGAAAAATCTAACAGCCGGGCAGGTGGTCTTGTTGTACACGTAGTCAGGGTTTCTACAGGTTCTGGGTATTACATGGATCCGAGGCGGTTATGGCAATGTTGTTTATAAGATCTCATTCCCATAACCCCTTCGGATGTCTGTGGTACCTTTCATCATCATTGAATTGTACCCTCTATAGCAATGAACGAAATGAACATACGAAAACCCACAAATTACAGAACCCAGTAGTTTTTACTAGCAGTTTCTTAGTAGTTATCATTAGTTCTATGTGTACTGTTTTATTTTATACCAAATGTTTCTTCTGTTCCTGCAATTAGCCCTCGGGCATTAATTTGCAATAAAACATATAATTAAATGAATGTCTATCTATATGAGCATCATATTCTCCAGACATCGTAAACTTTATCTAAATTATCTATTTATCTCATTTTACTTCAGCGGAGACAAGCTTTAATTTGGTTTAGATGGTGAACTGTCTTTCAAGAAATAACAATAGAGTAGTCATCACTTAGTATACAGTGTTGAATTGTAATTGCTGAGTTGCACGCATAGTAGAATACAGGGTGATCCAGATCAATCGATGCAAATTTTATGCAAATTTATTCATGTCAGGCAGATTTATGCAGATTTAAGTTAAGGATATGCAAATACATGCAGGAATGTAGCTATTGAGCTAATTAACGACATACAATCGATTATATTGATATATTCATAACTATGAAATATTTATGTGCAATCATGAATTAATTCATATTTTTGATATGATATATTATGAGGGTGTCATGACGTCATTGGAAGAGGTCAGATAAAGTTCAGTGTGCACTTTTGAACCCGGTTACCTGGGTAACCTGTCGCCCAGTGCATCGATGTCTGTTTTCATGTTCATGATTATTACCTTCGCCAACACGAATGGAGACCGGCCTTTGACCTGGTTCAGACGGAAATTCGGGTTTATAGGAACATGATTTACTTTTATATTTTCATGTTCCTTATAACCCCGGATATCCGCTTGAACCTTCAAGCACCAAGTTCACAGGAACAAGAAATATGCTACCCTGGGATCCAGTCGGCTAGTATCGGGCCGTTAGTTTCCTTAACTCGGTAGCTAAGGGCCCTACGCCCGCCTATCTAAATTACCGCTACGGGAGGAGTTGAGTCCGAGTGAGTTAACGTTTGGCCGGCCTCTACCAGGCTTCGGGAGGCGACTGGAAAGAGTAGAAATCGGCCAGATAGAGATAGCATGCCAAGGGAGTTTAGTCCGCGGCAAACTGTTCTCTCCAGCCGACCAAAATCCCTTGGCATGCTATCTCTATTTGGCCGATTTCTACTCTTTCTAGCCGCCTCCCGAAGCCTGGTAGAGGCTAGGCCAAACTCACAGGGCAGAAATATGCAAATACGACCATGAAACTAGCATAACCTAAGTCATTACGGATGTCTATCAGTTGCCATTACCTCTATGTCAGTTTGGTTGTTTATTTGGTATGTTCTTAGTTTCTTTAAAACAGTAGAGTCAGAAGAGAGGGGTATAATGATTGAACATGCACTGCCAAAGAATACCTAATAATAAGACGGCAGCCAACATTGAACATTTTGTTTCTGATTTATATGCTATTTACAGGGACCTGAAAATGATTAGAAATAATTTTGGGCTTCTACAGAATTCCAAGGATTTCAAGGCCATGTTTTCTGCTGAACTCCATGGCCTGACTTCCTCGGATTCCTGTCGTATGCCTCATCAACACGCCAACATCAAACCTGCAACTGATTTCTACTGGTGCTTTCTATTTTAAACATGAGTCGTGGGTTCCTGATATACGTTGTTGCTGTAATATAATGCTGTACGTGTACTATTTTTTCCAACAGCAGGTGTGTGTGTGTGGGGGGGAGGTCCTACATGCAGTTCCGAGACCTACATGCAGTTCCGAGACAAACCGCATCACATACCAACAAATATTGACGTCATCTGGATTTTTGCCAGCAGTGGATGGTCTGCTTTGTTTGAGAGGTCGTCTGATGATACAGTATACCGGTGAATACGAAGGCCCACAACCACACTTCCATAGCGCGATTCTG
>NW_017802379.1:9926611-9929868 GCF_001625305.1 Branchiostoma belcheri | reverse complement strand
CAGAGGAGTGTCCATTAGCCACCGAAGCTAATGGACACTCCTCTGGCCAATGGATACTGCCTTGCCACCGTATGATCTGCTTGGAGGCTAATGGACACTCCTCTGGCCAATGGATACTGCCTTGCCACCGTATGATCTGCTTGGAGATTAATCAGTGGATGGTCTGCTTCGTTTGAGAGGTTGTCTGATGATATAGTATACCGGTGAAAGTTGGTTAAAAGTATTATCTCTTCTTTGGTATATATGCTTTAGGTTAGCACCATAACTCGTTGTAATGTTTCTATCAAAATACATGGTGAAATTTCCTCGCTTTCTTGCACGCTATTGGACTTCGTAGATGGCAAAATAAATTAAAACAACTCCAACCGCGTAAAAAAAGCCTATTTTTTGTTGATTCTAACATTTAATCACAAGACGTGGCGACGGAACACTCAAGTTTTTTTAAATTTATTTTTATGCCGCCACCAACACAGAGGACAACACAATATTAGATATTGTAATATTGTGACCTGCGTGAAGTGATGAAAGTCGTGAAAAGTGCCTTTCCCAAGGGCTCAGTATCAGTGGCATGGCAGGGTTCGATCCCGGTACCTCTTGGTTCCGAGACGAACACTACTCTACCTTCACGCCACACGACACCACCTATCTGCCAGGCGACAGAGAATTTCTGTAACCGCGAACATGGCGAACACTTGCCAATCTAACAAGGAAGGAAAGGTCTCCCATGGAGATGGGGTTTTGTGCGCGTGAAAAATTTGCGCGTGAAAAACTTGCGCGTGAAGAATCTGCGCGTGAAGATATGCAAATTAGCTGACTCCCAAGGGATTTGAAAACTTTTTGCTGTTTTAAGCTTAAAAGTTGGAAAAAAGACAAGAAAATAAAAATTTAACATCATTTTGCTTGCATTCTAGACTACATACCCTTGTTTTGTCCATTTTTTTGTGATTTCAGGTTATTTTGAAAGGTAAAGTTTTCACGCGCAAAAAAAGGTTGAAATTTGCGCGTGAAAGAATTTGTTTTAGAAAGCATGAAATCAAACTTCTAGAATGGAGAAAAGCTTCAGATTGTTACATTTTACCATCCTAAACCTCATGCTAGTAACTTTTCCATGTATTTCTTACAAATTCAAGTGATTTTCAAAAGGTCAGGTTTTATGGAAATTATGCAAATTAGCTTATTCCCAAGGGACCAACATTTTCAAACAAAAATTTTGGCTAACAGAGGGAAAATTATACCAGAGGACAACATTTGCCTGCCTAAGAATTTGGTACTGCATATTTTCTAACATATTTCTAAGACTTTTATTTTTCACGCGCAAATTTTTCACGCGCAAGTTTTTCACGCGCAAATTCTTCACGCGCAGAAAACCCGTTCCCCTCCCATGCTTCTTATGCAGAGCGTAGGGTGGTGCCCATATCCATTTCTGTAGCCCTTGGGCGACACACAGTTGTGCAATGCACTACAGCAGGGGGCTAGTCCGCTGGTAGTGCTGTGTGTTTGACCTCCCCACACTTTTTCTCATATGTGCTGAGTGCTAAGCAGAGAAAGAAGTGTGTACCATTTTTAAAGTCTTTGGTATGACCCGGCCGGGGTTTGAACTCACGACCTCCCGGTTACAAAGCGAGCACTCTACCAACTGAGCTATTGCACCGGTTAATCTAACAAGGCTAACTGGAAAACAATGATGCCAATTCTAAATGGTTGCACGGACAAAAGCAGTTTTTCATGTTTTGAGTTGTTGTAAATTTTTGAGAATTAAAATTTCTGAAGAAAAAAGCCGTGAGTTCACACATAACACGAGATAAACTCGGATGAACATGAGTTACACAGATGTTCAAAATGACGTCTGACAAAGCGTGAAACTTTCGCGAAGTCGTAGAAACATCTGTTATCACTTGTAATTCTTGGCGTGAAGTTCTAAATACCTCCTGTAAGCTACACACACTCACAGCCTACGGTGCATCTTTTCCCACGGAGAAAGAGTAACAAGATATATGAAGTGACGCAATCGACAATGACGAACGTTAACACACCGGCCTAAGTGATGACAGAAATGATGACCAAGGTCCATTGTACTTTTAGTAACACAGATGGGGCTGCAGTCACTGATAGTAAGAGTTAGAGGGCCTGCATGGCGGGCATGCAAAACTTACGAATTACGATTACGAATTACGTTAATACAAACAATTCCACGTTACCGCTATTAAATGGGTGTAATAATAATAATAACTTTATTATATCTTCTAACTTAAGTAAGAACATATCAACTACATTTTCATAAGACTAACCTAGCTAATACAAAGTGGGTGGCTAGTATGAGAAGGGTATCATCTTACACAATCGTTGGAGGAATTTCTAATATCCATGATAATGTACCTATTATACGAATTATGAGGATTTTGGGCGGCTACCTACGGATTACAAAGACTAAAAACGCCTTATACGAAAAAGGGCATGTAGGCCCTCCAGTAGACGGTGATTTTTTTTTTTTTTTTGGTTTATTAAGATGCCCTTTAGCCCAATGAGGGGCTAATCTTCCAGGGCTCATATTCATTATCGCTGTCATAATCATTTAACGGTTTATGCAAATATATGGGGAGTATTGAAATCAATGTATGTTGCTACTAATGAACGGTATTGAAATCAATGTATGTTGCTACTGTATTGCTTGAAAATAGACCACCGGTCATATTTTTGCCAACTGTTATGCCACCGGCACATCTACTTGGAGATTAGGAACAGTGGGCCGAAAAGTGGTCTACTTCACCTCCAAGGCAATTTCTCGGCAACAAAAATGGATGTTCCAAGTCAATTTTCTGGTAAACCTTTTATGCCCGTAGCCGGGGGGGGGGGGGTCGGGGTGTTCGGAAGAAACCCCCCACAAGGCTCAAAGGTCCACTTTTTGGTCCACTTTTTATGTAAAGGTCCACTTTTTGGTCCACTTTTTACGTTAAGGTCCAAGATTTTTCTTGAAAAGATGGACTGGAATCGTAGAAAAACTGCTCCCTTTGTCATGGAGTAAAAATTTATCTCTGATTTTTTCTTGGAAATCTTCTCAAAAATGCACGAAATGCCATTTTAGAAGGTTCATTTTTCAAAATTTTCCGGGGGAGCATGCCCCCGGACCCCTCTAAGAACCTCACGCCTACGGCGCTCGAGGTCCCCTCAAGCCGTCTGAAGAACCCCCCCATTCAAAATCCTGGCTACGGGCATAACAGTGACTGATCCATGTATCTGTGAGGTAAACCTTTTATGCC
>NW_017802379.1:9922653-9926591 GCF_001625305.1 Branchiostoma belcheri | reverse complement strand
TGAAAAGATGGACTGGAATCGTAGAAAAACTGCTCCCTTTGTCATCGAATAAAAGTTTATCTCTGATTTTTTCTTGGAAATCTTCTCAAAAATGCACGAAATGCCATTTTAGAAGGTTCATTTTTCAAAATTTTCCGGGGGAGCATGCCCCCGGACCCCTCTAAGAACCTCACGCCTACGGCGCTCGAGGTCCCCTCAAGCCGTCTGAAGAACCACCCCCCCATTCAAAATCCTGGCTACGGGCATAACAGTGACTGATCCATGTATCTGTGAGGCAAAACTTTGACGTGGCTGGCGGAAAACGGTTGCGTTTGTATCGTAGGCTGGGTTCTACTTATTTATGGGTGGTACCCAAAACAAAAAAGAGATACCTCACGCTTATCAATTCTGGGCAATTTCGAACACATTGGGTATGAAATGATAATGGAAATGTGTTAAGAAATGGCAGTAAATGTCAATATTAGACAGATTCTCTCATCCAGAATATGATATATTATATATTGTTTTTGCTGCCTGAAATTATAGCTATATCGACTCGGCTAGCAACAAGTGTAGATGTAGCGTGGTACAGGTGCGTTAGACATTAGACATGGCAACTGTAGACTCACGGGTCATGTAATTCGTAAACCCTAACGTTTACTTCTTCCACTACCTGAACTCTGCCAAATCACGTATCTCGCTTTGACTTCTACTAGTGTAAATACACCTTTCGATGAAGACGCAGACAAAAAGTCAGGAATCAAAAAGCCAAACGCAGGTCGCAGAAAAGTGACAATAACGCGGAGATGGGGTTTCCAGATGTTCTGTCTGTAGGATGTCTTAAAAACCACAGGATTTGTCCGTCACCGTCAAGAGGAGCTATAGGAAGTTGTAGTCCCCCTCCCCAAGATGGCGACTCAAGAAAGCGTTTTAAAGTGCTACATTCTAACGCTAAATACTCAGTAAAAGCCTATGTATTGAAACAGTAAATAGTATATACATGAAGTGTTGTTCACTTACTGTTATTTAATCACTGTTTTTTTTTCTCTTCTTGAAACACATTGAAGCATAACTCATAACTGCATACTTTGTCCGCCTATATCAGGTATGCAAAATGTCCTGCTTTTTATTTGACATTGTCTTGCATTTGATGTCTTCTATTTGTCATTTTAACTATAGTTTTTTTTAGATGAATATGTCTTTTAATCTTTGTTTTAGTTCATTTTAATAGATGAGAATGTACACACGTGACTCGCTACTCTTCTCGATAATCGGAGGTTGGAATTGGCGCCACGCCCAGAACTCTGTCATCACACACGTGGGGCAGTCGGCTTTACGTCACCGTCCGAAATGACTGCAGTTCCTCATAACATGTACGTGCAGGTCCGGTCCTGGAATGTGGAACCAGCGCCTAGGCATTAGGCCACACCAAGTCATTTTTTAAATTGATGACGTCCCCTGGAGGCCCTAAATCTTATGCGAGAGCGCGAAAAAACAAGAAGGGCCAAAAAAAAAGCTACTCTTCAAGCAGAGGTTTGGGTTTGGGGTTATCTTGGCGTGTTGCATTGTTTTTTTTTTTAATTCCAGTGTTTTTTTTTAAATTCCAGTGCAAAAGACTAAGAGAAACCCCAATAAAAAAGCCTAAAAACACGCCAAAAATAATCCCAAACCCAAACCTCTGCTCGGAGAGTAGAAAAAAAGCAAGATTCCTCGATTTGAAATATACTATCATAAGGGACGACAAAAATTAGGAAACAGATTGAATGAATGAACAGTGTACCAACCAACAAGTCTTTTATTCATCATGAAAACAGCAATAATCAGTAGAACAGCAGTTCTTGTCTTGTCCTGTTTTTTTCCTTTCATCACATCTTCCCTTATATCCTACTGACGTGAATCTTTAGTCATAGTTACAAGAAGCGGAATTGTTTTTTTTTCTGGGAACAGGCCAAAATCAATGCGCGCGCGGACGTCATCCATAAAATTTACTTGATGTGGCCCTATACAACTCACTGCCGTCCCATACATTAACACTAGAGATCACATGGAGATGATCATTGTCATCAAGAAGAACTTTGTCGCTCATAATATTGTTTTTAAAACAACACTGCTATTAAATGTATTGCATATATGATTCAAATTTAGACAGCCACAATTTATGTCTGTGATGGAAATACATGTATTACTAAAAAGGCAAGAATGCGTAACTTTTGAGTGACAACTGCAATGGAATCATTGTGGGGTCGTGTGGCGTAGCGGCAGTGCTCGACTTGGAACCAAGAGGTCCCGGGTTCGAGTCCTGACATACCACCGATCTTGTGCCCTTGGGAAAGGCACTTCACACGACTTTCCTCACTTAACTCAAGTGAAAATGAGTATTGCCCTGTCCTGTATTTGTACTCTGTGTTGGTGGCGGCATAAAATAAGTTAATATAACTTGAGTGTGCCGTCGCCATGTCTGGTCATGAAATGTTGGCATATAAAAAAATGTAATCATTTATTGTAATAAGGTACAATGTTGAGAAGAGTCCTGCCGACGGTTGGACACTGTAAGCGTCATCTTGGCAGGCGATGGAACTATTTCTTCTTAGGAAAACAAACAGATCTTTTCTCCGCGGAGGTAGACTGTTGACATTCCGGTGTGTCTTGTGAACTGACACGTAGAACATGTTAACAGACAAGAGAGAAAATGACGTTGTTTTGCGAGATGAAGGTAGACTTTGTGTAAACAGGTGTCCAGACTTCCACTGTCTAGTGGACAGTGAATAAAGGATATGAAAAACAAGTTGACAACAAATGTAATGACTGCTTTGAGATATTTTGATCCTTGATACTTCTTCAATAAGTCTTCTAAGAGCTAATACCTGTGATAAGTAAATTTTATGGATGACATACTCCGCAGACCACAAATCTAATGCTAGCGGGCGAAAAAAACAAGACGGGCCGAAAAAAACGGAAGTTCTGCTGCAGTACCATGGTCATCCACCAGGAGGCCCATATTTGACCTTGACCTTCGTCTTCCTAAGACTTACCAGCATACCAAATATCATCACAATCCATAAAGACGTTATGAAGTTATGCTGACTACAAATGTGCGGAAACACAAACACACACACAGACACACACACACACACGCGCCCAAAACAATACCTCCATTTTTCATGGAGGTAATAATCCTATGTTGTAGGGCCAGGCAAAATTAAAAAACGAAGTGATTGAAAGGTACCTGTAGTCCTTAAAAAAACTACAACAGAACACACAAACACATAAAACATACAAAAGCAATTCTTCTGTTATGACCATTTATTCAAAATCAGAAAACGTATACGATACAACAGTTCGGGAGGGCGACAACCTCCCTTCATTTGTCAATGATCAACATTGATGTCATTGTTAAAGCTGGGTGCTTAGGCTGGTTTTGTCAGCTCCATAAATACTGCCATTTCCCCATCCACTGTTTTCTTTACAGGTGACATATAATACACACCATGTGCACCACAGTTCAAACTATACCCACGTAACTTCGTTACAACTACATGTACAGTGGTTTGGCATTAAAAAAAACTTCTTTCACCCTTTTCAAACAAGCCAGCATCATAAATATAATCTTTTCACAGACACTTAAACAATCAACAGGGTAATAGTTATATTTTGTCCTTTTCGAAATATAGACTTTTTAAAAGAGAAAACGTACAGTAGTATCTTAAGAAATTGTATGAGGTAACGATACAATACTAAAGTTTAACTGCATTCTAAGATGCAAACACTTAGTACATACATATTCATCTTCCACTGTTGGACATTAAGAAACATGAAAGATACAAGTTTTCTACTTAAGTTAAGAAGTAAGAACTTCCACCAACAGTGATTAACACCACTTTTAAACTTCATCTTTCTTAACTCTTTTAAGGGGTTTACAATTCAGTAACAATATCATCTTCCTATCTATAGTACAGTAA
>NW_017802379.1:9916600-9922633 GCF_001625305.1 Branchiostoma belcheri | reverse complement strand
AAGTACAGTAAACAAACCAGATATTAGACAAATTAAGAACATCAAATGTGTGCAGTTATATACCTATCAACCTATACCAACACTTTGGTATGTATCAAATCTCTCTGTCAATTTCTTTGGATTTTATATTATCTCAAAAACTCTTGTGTAGAAGTAAGTATTCTTGTAGACATCCAACACTTAGAGAAAGGCTTTGGCATCACGCCTTGCAAATTTGTTTACCTTAATATCTAGATTTTTTAAAACTTATGTCCATAAGAAATCTTAAGTCAGAAGATTCTTGCCTTAGAATTAGATAGGACAGTGCCTGAATATACAAACATATAAAGTTACAAAAACACTTAATATACAGTTGCATTTTACCAGAAGCTCAAATCACTTAACTGCACTCACTGGCATACATTTAATACTGCCAGGTGACTTTGTATCTTTTAAATATCATCACAATTCTGGTGACAATGGCCTACAATAAATGCACAGTCCGTCTTTTGACAAAAGACTACGTTGCACTATTCCAGCTGTACCTTCTGTGAGAAAAGTACATGTATAACACACTAAACATATTCCGCCACCAATATATGATACTTGAAAGAAATGTTTGTATATGTATCCAGCAGTAACTAAAAGATGGTATTGCACATTTTGGGTTGTTCATTGCCTCATAACAGCACCATAGATACACTACTATTTGATCTACAGCTCTTTGCCCCAAACCCTTATGGTGGAATTGTATATAATCCTTTCTTGACAACAAAAACAAATTAATAATACCAAACCCTCATCATACGAACAACTAAGAGCCCTTCCTAGAATTACGTGGTGACTTCTGGATGGCAAAACTTTCCTCTAACTTGAAAATTAAACTCTGCTTTCTTAAAGACTGTGAAGGAATATTACATGCTCCTTTCTACCCTTCCAGTGGCAGTTACTTTTTTCACACTTCTGAACAGCTAATGTTATACCATAACCAGCATGGCTTGACCAGGATTCTGTTGCTCTCTTGTCACTCAAAAGTTTGCCCTGTATTGCATATATCTCTGAAACTTTGTACACGACACAACTATGCAATGCGTCCGGTTTGTCACACGGCGAACAAACTCGTGATTACAAGAGCGCTTCAGTCTGTGTGCATCTCCCTCAAGCCATGAAGACTTCATCGTTGTCAAGTTCCTCTTCCTTTATCGTCGTTATGAGGGCTTTCTGGCTCATGTTCTTTGGAAGTTCGACCGAGACTACCGACGTCTTCGGTTTGCCCACCTCGGGTTCCGCCCGTAGTCTCTTGACGTACAGGAAGAGGTAGGCAGGCAGCCCGAAGTTGAAGAACGTGAGAACCAGCAAGCCAACATTCATCTGGAGAAAGTACAATGGAGAACATGAGAGTCAGGCTGCAACAGAACAAGGTTCTGTGTAGAAGAAGCAAGCTCTTAAATGAGGCAACCAAATTCTACCCTCACTTCCACATGTTTACAGATTTAAAAAAAACACACAGTATAGTAAGAGTATGATCCTTTGTCTTCCTCTGTCACAAAAAAAGTAAAATCCAGTTGGCTTAGGAGTTAAAATCTAGTTCTAGTTGTGGAATATTGACTGTTACTAATTGTTGGTTATGTCTTTATCAAATGTTCTTTTTGTACTTGCAACTTTGTACTTGTACTTGCAACCTCGTTCAATCAATTTTCTATTGTTATTGCATGGAAAACACAATCAAGACAACACTGTATTGTCACAGATGGATTGTGGACATGCATAGTCAAACCTATCTACAATGACAACTCAATGGATTTGAAAAAAAAAACTAATAGTGATGTCGGAAAAAAGGGCTAAGTAGTATAGGACAAAGAAGAAATAGTCATTGTAGACAAGATTCGTACTAGCAAAGTATGAGGAAAGATAACCACCAGAAAATTAATCTCCAAGCAGATCTTTTGGTGGGGGTAAGACATTTCCCATTTCCCCACCCAAAAAAAGGGCCATATATAAAAAAGCAAACGATCTTCCACCATCAACCTCTGCTTGGAGAGTACAGGAAAGTCAGTGACTATATACAATGGCGATTGCACAGGTTTGACTATACAATGACTTGTATTTGAGACGTACACTGTTGGTCCCCCGAGGTTATAAGGTTGTAATAATCTACGTACCCAGAAGGGGTCCTCGTTGAGAGGTCCGTTGATGATGGTGAAGATGGGGTACTGTAGGCAGGCGAACACTGCAGAGATCAGAGACTGCAACCCTGTCAACGTGCCGAAATGGGTGTGATGATACCTGAGGATAAAACACAGGTTTGTCAGTTATCATTTCCTTACAAATACTTGTAAGCCACACCAATGTAATTTGTTGTTTCTCAGATTTTTTCGGAAAAAATATGAAGCAACAGGGCGAAATAAAAATAAGAAAAAAAAAATAGGCCAAGGCACCCCATAAAGGCCGGAAATATTACCATGAGGTCAACATACCAGGCTGGTTTATAATTAAAACTTGTACATGTACATTAATTGCTAGACAATGCATTGAAGTGTTCGTTCAATGCAAAAATCATGAACAAATATAGCAAGGAAAGTCAGTAGTATATGTTGAGTTAAGAATGCTTAAAATCTAAAAAGTAGTTCATAGACTGTACACTTACATTGTGGCATACATGGCACCAACAGTTGAATGGATAAACCCTCTGATAAGTGTGTGAAGCAAAAACGTCAGGATCTAGAAAAAGAAATAACACATAAAACATCAGCGAATGTTACAATTGCTGAAAATCATGGTATTGAAACTGTTGCAAGCTACAGAAATACACAGACCCATTGGCAAAGGAATGTGATAGATAGATTTTAGAACTGTCTCCTAGAAGATTATAGAACTGTAATAAAAAAATTCATGCTCTTTTTCCAGCAGAAATTTTAAACTGTCTCCTAGAAAGATTATAGAACTGTAATAAAAAATTCATGCTCCTTTTTCCAGCAGAAATTTTTAACTGTCTGCTAGAAAGATTATAGAACTGTAATAAAAAATTCATTGCCCTTTTTCCAGCAGAAATTTTTAACTGTCTCCTAGAAAGATTATAGAACTGTTACTAGTAATAAAAAATTCATGCTCCTTTTTCCAGCAGAAATTTTTAACTGTCTCCTAGAAAGATTATAGAACTGTAATAAAAAATTCATGCTCCTTTTTCCAGCAGAAATTTTTAACTGTCTGCTAGAAAGATTATAGAACTGTAATAAAAAAATTCATGCTTTTTCCAGCAGAAGTTTTCTCACCTGCAGCTCAAGACTTGGGATGAGGACAGTGACACCGAAGAAGATCATGAGGACATTCGTCAGGGCAAAGGCCTTCATCACATTGCTGATCTTCTGCAACTTGACCTTCTGTTGTTGTTTTTGTTTGCTGAGGGCTGTGTTGACGCTGCAAAGAAACAGAAGAATATTAGGTATTGTTTGTTTGTTTGTTTGAGCCATTTTCTTATAGAGGTTGTTGCTGCTTCCTTACTACCAGTGGAGATTTTGTTTTTGGTGTGTCTACCTGTGTTTGCTTCGGAGACACTAACAGGAAGCTAGGTCAAAGGTCCCTGAAAAGGTTATCTTATCTCCTGTCTTCAATTTCCTGATCATCATCATCATATCAAAAATTTTCTGATGTATAAGCATGATAGTAGGTTGCCTTATGGCAGCCAGTGAGAAATTACATAGACCAAATCATCAAGAAATTCATAATGTTGAATACATGCAAAACAAGAGAATTTACAAAAACTTTGTGTCTACATCAGCAGTCCAAGTACATCTAACCATGAAGTAACTAAGAGGATAATCCTGTCAGAAACCCACAAAAGTCACAATCTAAAATACCTTTTTTCACTGGAAGTGCTGCCCTTCCCATTGCACATGACGTCGTCAAGAAGTTCCTCTTTGGCACCTTTGGACTTCTTTGGCTTGGTGTTCCAGTCCAGGACAATACCGATCAGAGGCGCCATGAGGATACAAGCCATCTGGATCATCCCAAAGATGGAGGTGTAGATGTTCACTGTTGGAAACAAGTGGAAAAAAAGGTCATTTTTAACTCTTCAAAATTTCTGTCTGTCGCAAACGTTTGATAAAAAAAGTACGGAAAACAAAAAAATTTCAACATTCAACTGTAATGACTGTCTTGATGTTTCTGATTTCCTACTGGGAACATGAAAGGGCTCTGTGTTGACAAGGACACCTCAATCTGTTCAGGTCTTGGCCAATATTTTGTTATAAAAATTTTGAAATAGTTCAGTGCATTGTGATGTTTGTATTTGCTAGTTTGTCAGATTATAAATAAAACTTATTTAAATTAAATCATATCCAGTTCCTTGAGTAACTGCTTTTTGGCGTATCGTATTACCTGGATGTCTAACCTTCATCGACGTATAAATAAAACTCTTACAGAGTAAAAAGCCTTCTACAAGTTTCTTGTAATTCTTTTATGTCCTGCAAAATTGGTATTGTATTGCCAAATCTGAAAGAACCTATTTTGGAATTTCAATGTACAGTGCAAACTCTATATAGGGTGTAACAGAATACATGCATATCTAGTCAAGCATTTTACGATGTATGTATAAGTGTGCATGCAAGACAATGTCAGTGCGAAATTTAAGATTGAGCCCATCACCTACCAATATACTGGGCTCCTTTTATTGTTTCACCAAGCCCAGATTGAAGAAGCAGCATAAATAGTGGAGGGGGGGGGTAAGAGTAAAGCATTGTCCGTTAGAATAAAGCATGAAGAAATCACCACAGCAAGATCATTCAAGTAAACAGCCAAGAAGCAATCAGTAATACTGTAAGTTCATTTAAATTCACAGTGGTTTAATTATTTCAGCGTAGGTGTCTTAAATTTGCGGTAGAAACAATTCTGTAGTTCGTAGTCATACAAGGTTGACAATTTCATGGTGATCAGGAATTTGTAGAGGTCATCATGAAAATTGAAAAATAAAACCACTGCGAATGTTTCGAGATTTACAGTAGATGAAGCCACCACCACACAACAGCATGTGATCAAACAAGAACATTAAATTTCATTTTTGGCTCGTGCATTCATAATACCAGTAAGCAGAATGTTAGACTTCGTGATTAGAGCAAACATAGTTCATTCAAATTATTGTAGAAGCAGGGTGTAACAGTGAGTCATAGTGCACATACAGTAAATGAGTGGCTGTTCTGAATCATTGCAGGTTTTCAAGAAGTTGAAAAAGGCAGTGCTATTTGTTTGGAAATTATCAACAATTGCGAGTCCAGAAAAGCATCAAGAAAATATCTCGTATGCATGGTGAAATATCAGTGCAGCCAATTTCAGTCATACACGTACTTGCATGAAATATTTACATGTACATGTATTTACATGTATATGCATGAAAGCAAGAGCAGATGTGGACAGTCCTAGATGTAGGTCATTTGCGACGTGCCCAACAGGAATTGAACAAAGTCCAAAGGAAACAGTAATTTAAAGGTGGAAGGAGAGTAAACAAGATTCTGACGTCCGTGTGCGATAGAATGACGGCATCTTTCATGTCGCATAATTAGTACAAGGTCTGTTTGAATAGTCTGGTCTGTTCATCGATCACCTCTTACTAATAAAACTGGAGATTGATTTAGGAAGGAAACACAAATACAGATGTGTGTGTATAAGTACACCAGTCTACTGAGATTTCCACACTCCCTTTCTTCATAAGGCCATGTTGATTTGATTATATGGATGACATCCGCGCGCGCATGAATTTTCGGCCGTTTCCAAAAAAAAAGAAGTTTTCAACCATACTGTAAATCGTACAAAACAGTTGCAAAATGAGCAAAAATATACCATAAGTTACAAAAAAATTAATAAAAACTATACCAATGTCGTAGAATGCCAAAATCAAAACGAAAAAAGACGAAATTGTAAAGAAATGAACTTGAAGACTAGATTATTCGCCAAACCATATTCTGTGCCATTTGCTCAACCCTCATGACCACGTAGATTTCATAATGAAAAGAACTTTTTTTTTGCAAAACTTTTTTTTTATTCGCACGCGCGCATCAGTTT
>NW_017802379.1:9859860-9916580 GCF_001625305.1 Branchiostoma belcheri | reverse complement strand
GTGCCATTTGCTCAACCCTCATGACCACGTAGATTTCATAATGAAAAGAACTTTTTTTTTGCAAAACTTTTTTTTTATTCGCACGCGCGCATCAGTTTTGGGGCTCCCGGAGGATGTCATCCATATAATCAAATCAACATGGCCTAAGTTACAAGAAAAGTGTACTATCAGAAGAGTTGATTAGCACATAAAACCAAAGTTTTTATAAAGCCCTTTGTAACAGAAGATGTATCAACAGTTTTGGTTAACTCTAGTGGATGTGCTTTCTTCATGATCAAGGTCATACATGTAGAGAAAAGTGTTGTCAACTCTTCTGATGTTCACAGGAAGTAAATGCGACCTGTGTTCTGACAACCCTACATGTTCAGCTACTCAACCTATGTCCGGACAACCCAAATGTTGGAACATAGTAGAGGAGTCAGAATATTTAGGGCTGTCCAGCATGTCGGGAGAATGTACTGTGCCTGTGCGAAACCCATAATGTATTGTGCATCTATTAGTTTTCAAATGTTGTGTCTGAAAAGATATCATCTGCAATGGGCAAGATTCTGATGGAACGTTGACCAAACATTCAACAAAAACCATGTGAAAAATCTGCCAGTGCAGTGTACAAAAATAATTTTTTGAACCACGGCAAAAATTAGGTTGTCCATCAGAATTTTAGGTTGCCCCACCTGTAAGTTACTCACTTTCCTCAAATTAAGTAATGTTACATACATACACACTTTGTAACCCTTTGACAATATTTCTAACAGCCTTTAGTTAACTGATACTAGTAATAGCCATTAATACCTAAAATTAAAAAGCATCTGCCGGATACAGTGGTGCAAGCCAAGTGGGCATGATTTTTTTTGGGGGGGGAGGGCATTCTTAAAATTCAGGAAGCACACTGGGCTACCTAGGTTCAAAAATAGGTTGCCCCAAGTAAAATTTGGTTGCCCGGGGCAACTGGGCAACCAGGTACTAGTATTTTGCATGCTGCAGTGGGTTTCTCACAGGCGCAGTACGTTCTGACAACATGCTGGGGCGTCCTCCAAGCAAACGGTGCACTTGTACCAACCTTTCGAGCTGTCGGCGCCGGAAACTCTTCCCAGCATCTGACTGAGCGCTCCGATGAAGAAGATGAGTCGGAGTTGGCCGATGCACATGGTGACGACGCTCCAGAAGAACGCCATGGTGCAGATGCTCTTGGACAGCGGGGGGATAGCTGCAACAGGATGGGCTGATGTCAGCACCCAAGCCGACAAGGAAAAGTGCCAGAAGGGAGCCAGTGTTAGTGTGAATGGTGAAAATAAAATAAAAAACAAAAGAGTGGATGAGAGAATTAGAAAAACTAAAATAATCAAGGTGAAAATTATTATTAGAAAAAGGATGGAAGTAAATATGATGAAGTGAGTGAAAGATTGGCTCTTTGGAAATAGTTCATGCAAAATGAGTTTATGAATTAATGAAGATGATAGTAATACAAGGTGTCATTGTGTTATTGCCCCAGAGAGAAAGCATTGTAAGAATCATATTATGTTCACATTCGGAATGTCTGATTGGGAAACAAATTATATGCTAACAACATGCATTATGGAAGCTCATTTATCTATCAGTAGTATCTGTAATTATTGCAAAATTATAACTATGACTATGTCTGGACTTGAGATGAATGAACTAAAAAAAGGCATTGTTTCAAATGTTTTTTTTATGCATAACTGAATCAATCAATCAATCAATCAATCAATCAATCAAAAATGATTTATTGCTAAAAATCACGAACATTGCAGCAGAGAGCTGAATTGCGTTCAAAGAATGATGTACAATCATTTTAAAAACCTTAGCGACTACATGTGTACACAATCTCGGAATCAAATTGTGGTAGTAGAATTGCACGTTGAAAAATATTTACACAATATTAGGTACATTTAGCTTAGTGAAATTCAAATTTTGCTAATCTCATTCATATAAAATAGCTTGAGTTGATATTCTAAAAATGATATTCAGAAATAAGAGTTCTCCCTCACCATTGTCCACAGAGCTGTAGTCCATCTCCAGGTTGAGGTGAGAGGTCATGGTGGGTCCGCCCTTCTCGTCGATACTCAGTCGTCGGCCCACCGTGGTCACCATGCCGTAGAAGTGCTTCCCAGTCAGTTTGTGGTGGACACCAAAAGGTCTTAACACAAAGAAAAAAAACAATCGCATATAAGAAATAAGCCTAACTGAACCTCGCTTTTCGCCAGCTCCCAAGTTAGTCCGCAGACTATCTAGGGAGCCGGACAAGAGCTTGGGTTTCACTGGCTAGTAAGAAATATGAAAGAAAATGAGACACATATGTTGCAAAGTTAAGTTATTTTTTGTGCTGATCATGAAGATGAAATCATAGTCTTGAAATCTTGAAATGAAGATGAAATCATACAGTCTTGAAATCTTGAAATGTTTGCAGTTTAATTTTTGCAGTTACCCTTCCACTGTGCATTCACGACACTCCAAATATGTGTCTCTAATGTATTACCATTGTGCATGTATGACCGAAATGTTCCAATCCCAAATAAAAAACATGTAGCAAAAACCTCTGTACATCTTCCTTCTATTGTCAATAAAATAACTGAATTAGCAGTGCCATGCGAGTATGCAATTCCTTCTTGTGAATTCTTACATTGATCAATACATTATTTGATCAGTGGCAACACTGTGATTTCCAATAAAGAGATCTTGTACATTATATTCCAACTCACCTGAATTTGATTCTGAAGTCCATCTCCTCAGGACCAGGGATGGGTTCCTTAGGCACGTTGAAGTAGCAGTTCAGGATGACGAAGATCATCAGTCCGGCATAGCAGAAGAACAAGGTGTCGAAGGGAATACCGAGATCGTACAGACCCTGAAAGGCAAAAAAAAAGAACTTTAAGTTAGATTTAAGTTATTAGTATTTCTTGCTGATTCTAGTATGCATTTTCCCAGTGGTTCCCATAAGACAACAGGCATGCATATAAAAAGCAGAAAACGAAAATGAAATGAGATATGAGAATAAGGAAATGAGATAAATTTTTCTGGGACCTTTGACCTAACTTCCTGTCAGCGACTCCTTGGAGACACTTAAAGAAAGTTAGATCGAAGGTCCCAGCCACCCATCATATAGAAATAACTAAGAAAACACAAATAAACAAACAAACAAACAAACACACAGACACACTAAAAACAAAACCTCCATATACACTGAGGTAAGTTACAAAAAAACTGACCTTCATAGCTGGGAAGACTACAGCCGAGGAAGCGTACGCTCCCACAAAGAAGCTCATCATTGTCCCTCGCTTGTCCCCAAACAGGTTGGTGACCTGGAAGCCGGTGAAGACGTGGACGATTCCGCTCATACCGTTCAACGATACCGCGGGGAAGAGGAGAATAGACAACTTGGCTGAGAAGAAAAATATGAAAAGTGTAAGTATCAAGTGACATTCACAGAGATGCACAAACAAAACTTGCTATGACAAGCCCTAAATTTTAAACCGATTTTAACGTTAAATGGTTAACCGCAGTAACTGTGTAGGTGGACCTTCCTGTCCATCTGTGGTTATAAAATCTCTTATAAAAAAATACTTATGGACAAACAAGCAAACACACACACCAAAAATAATGCCTTCCCCTCCTTTCCTGCTACTTAACAGCATTCAAATACTAATTACAGACACACAAGAAAACACACAAAAACACACCGAAAACAATACCTCCATACACGGAGGTAATACTAAGTAATTAATAACACTTACTTCTTGATGCAACTGCAAATAGTACACTGGATAATCCGAACATGGCACTGCCAGCCATCCTGAGGTTCCTGGACCCGAACTTGTCCATGAACATCCCAAGAGGAAAAGTCATTCCGCTGAGTAAGAAAGATCCGATGGTATAGGCCAAGTTCAGTCTCTCGTCCTGAGCGATACAGCCTTCCTCCTCCATGGGCAGAATGACAGTCATGTTGTCTGTGATGTTGGCATCGGTGATGTTGAGGTAGTCAGTATCTACAGAGAGACCATAGAATAGAGGTCAATGTTACTAGCAGTGCCCCCTACCAACTTTACGAAGAACTACACTACTGAAGAGTCCAAAAGTTGTTTTTCCACAGATTATAATTTGTGTCGAATTCCTTTCTTGTTCCCAAAGCAAGCTGGGATTCACAAAAGCCAAAAATCTGAAAGTCTTCTCCTCTAAACACTTTCTGCAATGCACAGATGGTTGTATGACGTATAGCAGTGCTCAAATTGGTTGCCAAGAATGGCAGAGACAAGAAGGAAAATTGTGTCTGGAAATTCTGATCCCGTCTCATCCTTCTTTTTCAACATAGAGAATCCTTATTATCATTGGCCAGACAGGGAAAACGAGATTCGTTCTTTTTCTTTTATTCGAAAGCAATACAAAACTGCCCCTTTCTAAGTTTCGATCTACTTTGTTCCTTTTTGTGACTTACAAAGAAATTTCTCTTTGTACGGATTTAGTAGCTCTTCAACACGATAGTTTAGTCTGAAGGAAGACCCTGAAGTAAAAAGGTCGTAACCTTTGATTTTGGCATGACTGCAAACGCTGGTTACTTTCAACACCACGATAAACTTTGCAACACATGTCTGAGCTTCTCTGTCATCTTCGTGATACCAGGATTTTATACAGGATTACGAATGCTCTTGAATTCTCCAAGTGTTCAGACACAGTCTAAATGTCAGGGTCCCCATTAGCCAGTCATTACAGGGTCCCAATCAATCATTAGCCAATCAATAGAGAGGTTAGATAAGGCGATAGCATCTGTTTGTGTCATGTCTCTCTTTCACTATGTCCGTTACAGTCCTAATGAGCACCACTGCCTTTTTGTTTCTTTGAGCCAAGTAATCTCACTGAATTGATTCCCTACCAACAATTTACTTCAGTTACGTCACCACATGCGTGTGTGGCATGTTAGGCCCTAAAGGGATTGTTATCCTGCCTTAGAAAATTAGGCTTTACACCCATTATGAGACAATCCATTCTCTTCTTTTGCGGTCTCTTTACTCAAGAAGGTCAAATTATTTTAAATCTTCAAGTCTTCTGCTCTAAACAATTTCTGCAATGCACAGATGGTTGTATGACGTACAACAACTTGCTCAAATTGGTTGCCAGGAATGGCAGAGACAAGAAGGAAAATTTTGTCTGGAAATTCTGATCATTTTAAACCTCCTTGCTTTATTCTAGCATTGACTCCTCCAAAGAGCAGCAGACATGAAATTTACCGTAAATGACAGCCTGTACTCCCCGGTAGGATTAATATTTGAATAACACAAAGCTACCAGATGGGACAATAAAGCGTATAGGAGTCGTCAATGTGTGGTTTCAAGGATTTCTTTCGAACAAAAGACGTCTGAGGGCTGGAGGGTGGTTTAACAAATAAAGCAGCGGTAGGGGAGCGAATCAGAAGGGCTACAGCTGAACTAGGCAAGACACACTGTTTACAGGGTCTACACAGGCCAGCTCCTTGGCTCTAGGGCCAACATGCACTCCCAAGAAAATGTTACGGTAACCACAGCTCCCTTGAGTTAAAACTAGAGGGTCTATATAAATTCAGGGAAGCTGTGGTAAAATTTTGTTGGCCAGGGGGACATGTACGTTGGCACTAGAGCCAAGAATCTGGGCTGTGTGGGCCCTGGAAAAAGTCTGGCACTCAGACTAAACCAAGAAGGTCAACTGCCAACAAGTAACATACGTCAATGCAGATTTATGTCTTGGAGCATGTCTAGCTGTTTCTCAGGGTCAAGTTGAGAAGAAAACATGCCACTCGCTCAAGAAATTTTAGAGAAAAAACATTTGTCATAAAAAAGGATTAATTTTTTTAGTTTAAGAGCTTGGCTAATTATTTTTGCTAATTGCTCTATAATTGAATTTGTCTCTGTCAACATTCTTTTCTAATTTAAAAAGGAAAGTTTTAAAAATCCAACAGGATACATATTACTAGGAATGACAATAGAAGAATCTGTGACTAAATGGACAGTATATGGTTCAGTCCGACTGTCAAATAGAAACAGATATGGAGAAAGTGGAAATCATTATGGATAATTGTTCATTCATAATTCGTAACTGGAACTTAATGGTCTCTGTGAACAGGTCACCGAAGAAAGACACAGAAAACATTTTAGCCTGAATCAATGAATTTTCTACTTCAGCAACTTTGGTTGACCAGGTATTCAGGTGATTATTTTACCTCGAATTCTGCTGAAAGCCTTTTCGTCAGGCCTGGCAAAACATGCATATCAGTTTCTAGGAAAACCACTTGTCCAGCATCTAATTCTAACTCCTTGGGAAGTTAAAACCCATGAAAATAATACTACAGGTACCAATGTTTGAATTCAACTGCCACTCACTGTGACCTACTTTTAAAATGCGTACTGGTCACTCATTTGAGAGTAAAACTAAGGGGCTCAATACCAGATCTGCATAAATAAATATCAAATTGTTTACGAGGAAGGGGATTGGTCCGGCGCTGTCACACCACGGACTATAAAGGGAAATCCAGTCCACTATGTACTCCAATATAATTGATGTCAAGTGAATTGTTGATGGCTGGCTTAATGAATTTTAGATAAAATTCATGATAACACTGTGCTGTTTTGTTATGATTTTGACTAACCTTGGAGGTTATGTTCTCTTAGGTTAAAATACAACAAGCCTTGAAAAGATGCTTAATTCCACTCTAGTCTAACATCTCCAAAAACTTTCTATGGATTCCTAGCCTTTCAAGTGCCTGACAGACAAGATTTACAGTCTGAAGCACAACATGTGCTGGTCAGTGACAGCAGTAACAGGCACAAGATAAACAAGATTGAATTATCTGTCCTACATGCAGGCCTGTCAGAGAAGAAAAATGACTTAGGGCAGACCCACTACTGGCTGGGGCAAACCTAATTACACTGGCAAGACTGTCATCCTTCAACCAAGTCATACACACAAGTCCTACTGCTGAAAAACTTCTGCATTTGTTTCAGTTCACAGTCTTAAAATTTAGTAAACTTTGCCAAGTTTGCTGGACATCAAGAAACTCAATCCAAGTTTAACTTTCTCCTTGCTGCTGAACCCATAACCGATACAAATTTGGGTGTCCAATGGATACCTTAGCAGGCTGAGGGTTAGTTTAAAGAACTAAAGGCAAGACAGGACTGTTTTTAAACAAACACACCCTGGTATTTAAATCAAAACTACAACTTTGAAAACTTTCAACAGGGGGAATGGTTTGCTCCTTTCCAAATCTTTATAAAACATTATTATACGTCTTGCAGAAAACATGAAAGAGTACAGTATTTCAACTTAATCGGTTAGTGACTGGGATACAAAGGAATTGCTAAAATGAAAGAGTACAAAATTTCGACTTTTATATAGATTAGTGACTGGGACAAACAGGAATTGCTTAAAGTCTGTTTTTCAGACATTAAAGGGTCTGTTACCTCAGAAAGTAAATAAGGAGTCAGTTTGTAATCTTAGCGCTGAAAGCTGAGTGACACATGAGGGGCCCCACGGATTGAAGCACTCCATGGGCTCTTAATTCTGACAGGTGTGGTTACCCCTTAAGGTTCCTGTCAGCCCATTGGTGGACCCAGGGGGAGGGTTGTGGGCAGTGTAAACAACAACACCGTCCTGGATTGACCGCTTATCTGGTTATTGGCAATACAGGGGAGCTGAAAGGTTGATTTTATCGTAGGTAAACAGAGATGTAGAGTTTGTCTCTAGACTGAGTCACCTGGTTGTCTAGGCAAGGAAAACAATTTTAAGGCCATGGGGAAAAATGAAACAAGCCTGGGTGCCAGATGCTGGCGTTCATAAGCGATAGATTTTTTTTTTTTTGTGGGAAGAAGTCCCAATGTCCGCTAGAGTATCCGCTGCTCAAGCCCTGGCTGCCCAAAACCCTTTAGCTGTCACGCCAGCGGACGCCAAGACGGCAAAAGATAATTAGAGCCAGTGCGCCAAATCGGGGTCGGCGGGGCATATGGCTTCCCTCGCCGACCGGGTTTTCTCTCATTCACGGTAGGGGCTGGCACCCAGGCTAAAACGAAACTTACAAGAGACTGGTATTGGATGTCCAGTATGGCAACTTTAAAGAAAACACCCATCTACTTACCAGCTGGATTAAAATTTAACTCTTGATAAAAAATTTGTGACTTTCTATTTGACTACTATTAAGGCAGCGATTCAGATTTTTTCATCAGTTTCACACATTTTTTTTCCATTCATTGGTATATTGTGCCACCACCTGTTTTTGCCATTAGAGATAAGATTTGTAATCAACACCACACTGTAGAGATGTTGTGACTCTTACTTTGGACTCAGGTTTGAAGTTTTGCAAGTCTACTTGGCAAATTATGTAAGTAACCAGAGATTTGGGAATTACGAAAAGGTACTCAGCGGATCATTTTTTTGCTTTTCGGAGGTTTTCCCACAAAGAAACTGCTATCAGATGGCTTTCAAGATCAGAGCTCCTTGTCTATATTAATAAACAGTAACTTAGGCAAGAATTGCAACATCCCATGTCACTAAGCATGAGTGAACAGTCCCTTTATTTCTATCATCTCACTTTCTCAGGGATTCTGTTCAGCAAAACATCTAATCTCAAAAGAGAAGGGCTAGCAAAGGGTTTTCCATGTGAGACAAAGATAGCACAATTCCCATTTCAAATCCCAAAAATCATTTGCGCAAACACCCCTAAAACATCCATAACCTTAGAGATTCCAAAAATGTTGTATTTTGAATTTCCCGTAAATATCCTACTCCTTTTAAACCCCTACACAGCCTCCTAATCTATTTAGACCCAAATCTGCCTAGCAACAGCTTTGTGGCCAGTGGAGAATAACAGCCTCACTCTGAGGCTCATTATGCATAATGAATGCCCTGGTCGGCTGCCATTTGGTGAAGAAGATTGAGAGTTGTTTTTCACAGGCTGAGCCTCCCTGTAATTGACAAGCTGGAATTATTCCCTGGGGCGTAAAATCAGGTGTGCATGAAAAATTGCAGTATCAGCAACATCCCTTCTCGAAAACAGCAAGATGGGATAGAATGACATGGTTGGATGTAAAGGAAATTTGAAGGTAACCCCAGAAAAATTTCTTTCAATGAGGTTTGTGAGGGCAACAGTTCAGCAGGCTTCAGAACCAGTTGGATCAAATATTAGATGACATGCAAGGAGATGTTGGTCTGCTAAACTTAAAGTACACTTTGCTGCTCCCAAACTGGAGTACTCCTTTAGCAGACCAACTCCCCTGGCATGTTATCTGTCTACTTGGCAAATTTTAACTCTTTCCGGCCACTTTTGCAGAATTTAAGAGGTTAGAATTTTGGAGCAGAGTGTTCTAACTCCATTTTGGTTATATCATAATATGCCACCTTGATGTTACCGGATTAAACTGGGGATACACTTGTTTTTTCCACTGTCTACACATCTAGGCTGAAAAACAGCAATCCAAAATTTGGCACCACCAGTAAAAATCTACTGCGAGAAAAACAAGGTTGACCTCAAGGCCAACGGACGACAAGACAACTGGCAACTTTACAAGTTTAAAATAATACAAGGTTTGCCATTGGTCTCTTCTGGTAAATCAAAATGCTGTGCTGTATGATCTGTAGCCAATGTTTGTATTGGTAACAAGCGCTAAGCCTAAGTAGAAACAGTATCAAGATTTTCCCCTTGGTTTGGCAGCAAACCACAAAAAAATTACACAAATAAGGCCTGAGATGCAGATTTTTGGTCCAAGAGAGGTGCCAGTTCTCAAAATAGTTAGAAATGCAATGGGACATATAGCTAATATGATTATGAAAATGACAAAAGACATTAAAAACGAGATCTACAAGAAAGTATATGACTGTCTACCTATGAAACTCTTCTCCCTACTGCCTAACCCCAAAACAAATAAAGGTTATACCAAATGGCTACCTTTAATATATATAGCCATCTGACTACCTCCTACCACAGTCCCTTCAAAAGTACATGCTTTACTTAACCTACTTGAACCTAAGAAACCACATAAAATGTTAAGAAGCTTAGGCGACTCTTTCTTCTCAATGCCCCAGAGACCTGAATCATAGCAACTAATGACTAGGGTTATATGCACAGGTGGGCATTTATTGAAAGAAACCAGTTTCACCATTATCTCTGTGGCCTTTTACATGTAAAGGTCTTTTGTCGCCTGGCCCTACGACAAAAGAGACCACAGAACAAACAGTAATCCAAATTTGTGACCACAAAAAAATATCAACTACACCAGCCTTGGAATACCAGGTCCTCACTTCATTTACTTACTGCTGAGGACAGCAGGTTTTGCTTATGAATATTCAACAACTTCCTTATTTGGCGAAGATCCGAGCTGCGCGATGTGTGGGCATACAAGGAGGTTATTGTCTTAACCGCAAGTAAGGTGTGTTCTTTGTCGAAACAACACCGTTGGCCAATCAGGTTACAGCGTGTCTGGGAAAGAATGTTACCCGAGAAGTTTGTTCAGCGAGTCATCGAGTCATTGGGGTTCCCTGTCTGAACATGCCCCCGCTTTTTTTAAGTGACACGCAGTCCTTTTCTAGCTTTTTAAAGATCTCTTCCATATAGTAAAATGAATCAGCTTTTGTGTCAAAGTTACATTTAGCTTTCTGATAACTTGTGTAACAGTACATGCTACACAAGAACAACAAAAATACAATGTTAACTTCCTAAGTAACAGGTAATTTTAGTCCAATGGCCTCCAGACCACAAAACTTGACCAAAGAAACTAATGTCTAATACGGCACTCAAAACTTGTACATGTCACTACGAAAACACTGTAACGGGGGACATGATTTTTGGACAAAGCGTTTTTAAAAACAGAAAACCAGATGCGGCTAAATGGAACATGTATATCTCCATGGTACAAGTGAAAATTTTGTAAGGAGTGTCTTCAAATGGAGACTTGACTACTACGACCAAGTCGACAAGACGTTGTTTCTTACCTTGTCCAGAGCCGGAGCAGAGCTCTAGGTAAATTCCTTCCTTCTTGAGCATGAGGACAAGAGACCCCCAGCCAAGCAGGACTGCGGAGAAGAGAAGGTTCTCCAGAATGGCGGTGATGATGAGCCAGTAGCGTCTCCGCTGGGCCGTGAACAAACATGGTGCCATCTTGCTCGTTTTATTCCTATCAACTCCTGCAAGAAAGAAAAAATTTTAATTAGTTAAAAGTCTCTTCTATTGTCGGTTACAGAGAAAGCTTATTTGAGAAAAAAAGCTCCAGAAAAATAAGACAGAATCAGTGTATTTATGGCATACAAAACCTCTTTCCTTTCTTTTAGTTTACCTGTATCTCTTGTGCACTACAGACCAGGTGAAACTTTCTTATTTCTCTGCGAGGTCTTTTGTTTCAAAACCCACCTGCCTCAACCACTGCCTTAGGCAACCAATCAACACACAGTTTACATTGTCGTGTTGTTACACGCCCAATTTGGTGTATTGCTCTAATGCTGTTCAACTTCTTATGACACCTACCTAAAAATTTCAGTGATATCATCTTCAAATACAGCAGATATTCCAGTCTTTCTGCAGTCTTCAATCCATAAAATGTAGATTAGGCCAAGCACCAATACATACATATTGTAGGGTTTCCAATACATATGCAAATTTACCTGACACTTAAAATGAGGGTTAATTCCCTAAATTTGCATTTTTCCAACAGTTATGTCTGTTGTAAGAAGTAAAGGTACCGGTACCTAATTCGTTTTTTAATTCCTAGTGTGTTCTAAGTCATACATTGCCTGGAAAAGGATGTATTTCCTCATGAATTCTAAATTCAACACTAGAAAAAATTCAACAATAGTAACTTCTTGGCCATGTCTCTAAAATCACATTTTACATTTGAAATCCCCCCCCCCCCCAAATGTTCTGCCTTCTGAAACTACCATATTCTTTTGTATACACTTGCCCATAAAATGCACCATGTAGATTGTGTCCTTTTGAGTGAAAACAGCTGTTATTTTGTTGCTGACCAGCACAAGCTACCTGTCTCGGGTGATTGATTTGTTTTTGTGACTCCTTTTGTACTCCCAAAATAAAACTAGCTGGGTCAGCAAAAACCAAAACAGCAAGCGTCTTTGGTCAGTTTCTTTTTGTGTAGTAGACTTCATGATTTGTCCCTCCTCAAAATGGAAAATTAAGTCTTTTATATTCATTTTGTTTTGCATTAAATGACCGAAGGACACAAATTTCACATCACTCTGTGACTCAATTTTCCAAAGGTTTCTACCTAAAGAAAGAGGCATTTTCAAAAGTTAATTCTAGTTTCTAAAATCATTACACTGGCATTTCATCTCAACGTTTTCAGGAAAAAAAAAAACACATCTCAAAAATTCTGCCCATTTTTTGCAATGGATTGGGAAGTTCTCAAGTAGAAGAGGTGCAGTGGCCAATGCAATTCAAGGCGGCATACATATACAAGTTCCACCCAACCACATTTTTATTGACTGGAAGCCCGGAAAAGCCGCTTGCACGCAAGCTCCTTTCTTTTGTGGGGACCCAGAGCCTAGATATGGAGGCTCAAGTCTGGATAAAAAGGGGGAAGTGCGTTGTGGGACTGCCACGGGCGTTGTTGGGGGAAGCCGTCAGCCTTATCGTCCTGGCCAGCTGACTGCCAGCTGGTCATTAATAATCCATGAGGATGACGTAGGTTGTTTTTCAGTTTTTGGGGGAGCTGGAGGTCTCTCCGGCGCCACAAGTGGTCGGACTGAACCAACTCTGACCTAGATTTGCTTGTCTGATCCAGAGGTTTCTATTACATTTATGCAGTCGTCTAACGTTGCAGTTTAATTCTATCCTTCATATGAACAAAAAAGTCCGCGGACAAAAATACAAAAACCTAGCAAAGATCCTTCACGATTTGCTTCATTATTCAAAATCCTTCTTCCCAGGACATTATACAGATATAATGTCCTGTATAATGAGGGTCTGCATGGGGGGGTCCTGGCAACGGTTAACGGTAAATTCAGCAGGGCCGATAACGCTTAACGGTAAATTCAGGACGGCCGGCAACGCTTAACGGTAAATTGACAGGCTTTTTTTTTCGAGCTGCACTGGATTTGGTATCTCGCTTTGTGAGAAAAGGTGATCACTGACAAAATTACGTATACCTAACATGTAATGAAGCATGCATTAAAGGTATGTGTTGCCCACCTGCCCTGGCCCCCTAGTGCGTCCACAAATACCGGGGTGTCCGAGTCGACTTCGGCCAGCTTGCATTTTTTCAGTCTGCCCAGTTTTACCGATGGATTTTGAGATCGTAATCTAGGGGGGTCCGGGGGAATGCTCCCCCAGGAAATTTAGGATTTTTAAGCCTTCAAAAACGCAATTTCCCGCATTTTGAGAGGTAAATAATGGTGTTGAGAGTGTTTGTCGGTCCTTCTGATGTTTTCATATTTTACTCAAGATTTTTGTTAATTTGCCTGTCAAGTTTGCATGACGGATTCGTTAAAAAATTCTGTAACTCTCCGCAAACCTCCGGAAATTGAAGGGTAAACTGGTTCTGGCTAGAGCGGAAGGGACCAAACGCAGAAGCGCGAGCAATGTAGAGGGGTCCGGGGCATTCTCCCCAGGGAAATTTTGTATTTTTAAACCTTCAATGACGCATTTTCCTGAACTTTGATCGATAGGCAAAATTAGGCGTAACGAAGAATTATTCATTAACGCTTAACGCTGAATTCAGGATGACAAATAACGTTTTACGTTGAATTAAAACGACCAATAACGCTTCACGAGGAATATACTGCTAACGCTTAACGTTGAATTAGAGCGGGCCGGCAACGATTAACGGTAAATTAAAATAGCCCATAACGGTTAACGAAAAAGGGCATGCAGACCCTCTATAATGTCCTTGGTTCTTCAAAGCATCCCCCCAGCATGTGGATTAAAAGTTCAATATCGGAAGGATTTCCATCTTATTCCAACGCCAGCCAATCCATATATAATTTTAAGCGGCTCCTGGTTGGATTATAGCGGTGCGACCTTGTGCCAGCGCCGCATACTCCCGGTAACCATACCATCGGGGGCTCCTTTACATCTGTACGGTGCTGAGAGTGTTCCCCACCCGCCCAGTTTATCAGCGAACGCCGGGGAATTTTATAGTGTTGGCTTTGCTCCCGAAGACGACAATAATCAGAAAACCCGGCAGTCTGCCAGAAAGAAAGTAGCCCGTAAACACCCCTTTAGCTGAACAAGGAAGAATGGTTACCAGGCTAGACGCTGGCTCCCATTGACGTCGCTAAAACCTCGATACACACTGCTCAATACCTTACCTGAATATAACAAGGTTTACGGTTTCACGGTTCAATGGGTTTTGGCCGGCTCTTGCATCATATCGCCGGGAGGCCGGTCTAGATCCACTGCGGTTTTGTTACCGGTATCAGTTTACGCGCCCAATACGATTCACAAATCCACGACGAACAGCGCTTAAAAATCGGCCAAAATGTTCAAAACAAAACTATCGACTGGGTGCTAAGTGGGACTGAGATGTAAAATACGCTGTCCAGGCTGTCCCAGTTACTTTGCTTTTCTTGTAACCGGAGAAGACGGTAGGGAAATACGCCTGTCACGTTGTACCCACGTACGGTCCAATCCATAATTTCACTGTGATGTCGAAATCACCTCACATGCACATGATGAGTCAGACCCCCTCAATTCATTTCACCTCCACCGCACACGTGCTCTACACCATTCCCACTTTTCCAAAGTACTGCCAATTTTACGTGATCGTTCGACAGATTTTTTAAAACGTACGTTCTCTATAAAAATTGAAGGTTTTTGTGGTGATGCAACAACGTTACCCAGATAGCGATCTACATGGCACAAACAACTTGAAATTTTGCCATCATTATATCCAGGCACCCAGCCAAAGGTTATGAACAGATGTCAGTGTTTGGCGCAAATAGTTGGACCCCTTTATCTAAAGCAAAGCTTGATAAGAGAGAGGGCCCTACCCTGTGCCCTTTACTGTACACAACGCAATTATACAAAGGAAGGGCACAGATACACCCTATGACACCTTTACCTCTCTACACAATAGACAAGCACTGCCAGCGACCGCTTAATACCTCCAACTCCCCCTGTTAGAAACACTGTCTGGACACCCAAAAAGCTCGATGTTTTAAAACATTGTTTCCAGCGATCTATAGATAATAGGCTACCAGCGGAGATAACTGGTATAAATGTCAGGTTCTTGAAAAATAGCCGAGCCCAAATCGCCCGCCATTTTTCATACTGACGACTACTGTCATTCACTTGCCGGGCTAGTTGGCTGACAGCGCCGCTGGCACCGGTATCGTTGTAACATAGAAGTAAGGTTAGGATCTGATAGTTTTTAGAAGTGAAACGCAAAGATATCTACTGGATCTTGCTGTTGAAATGTCTTTTCTGATTCTCAATCTCTCTACTATAGACCAGCGGTGTGCGAGCTTCCATCCTATGTTCACGTTGGCAGTGCAGTGTTCGCACACACACGATTTCACCGTTTCGCTACAACTCGCTAAAATACCTCTAAAAGGGGGCAAAAAAATCAAGGACTTGCTTACCTTATATTAGAAACAGCAACAAAATTTTCCTTCAGTATGAGGCCGCCTTCCTTCCCTGTCGAAGACACAGTTCGACTTCCTTCGCCCGGCACTCAGTACTCACTCTCAGACTTGCAGTAGGCAAGTGGGCTCCTCGAATGTACGGTACGGGACATACGCTACCGCCCGGCGCTGATGTAATCCTCCTCATTTATATTCACAGCTGACAAGGAGATGCGTGCGGTCTGATTGGTTCATTTTGTGGGCGTCGTCCCGATTGGCCAATAGGAGGGCTTAAATTTCCCCTGCGTGAAACGCTAGCCAATGTGTGTCCCGTGATGGGACAGGCCTTTATGACGCCCCCGCGAGGTCTGAGCTAAGCGACGGGGCCTGGCCCGTGGATTGCGCAAGCCGTCCTTCTGAAAGAGGAGTGTGAAAAACAAGTTATACATGACGAGGTTCTATAGAAAAATCGCCTGTTGCTTCCTGTTGATGTTGTTTTTTGTTGTCGACTGGAAGAAAGAAACGGGAAGTATTTACTGGAAACAAATAGCTATATGGCGTCGTTGTCCGGGCTGACTGTTGTTCTATTTCTAAACCTTCCTGCAGTGTTCTAACCAAAGCGATGGACGAAGCTGTTTTTCGTGACCAAGAAAAGGTGACTGAAATCTATCCATTAAAATTTTCTACACTAAATTTCTGTCAGAAATTATTTCACTTCACGTTTTTTACGTGTTCCTGACCGAAAAAAATACATATCCAATTGACCTATGCTTGTATGTGAAGGAAATCAGCCGGGCGTCGGCCGGGCACTTGCGAAATCCACCGGTTGGGCAAAGCTCGCGTGGCCAGCCAAAACTGGCGGAGACCATACAATTTATACGGACATCGACATGTATATGGAGATAAAAGTCACCCTGCCCTGTCTGTATAACGTACATGTATATGTCTAGTGGTTATATTTTATATGGACTGCCTGTAGACTCTGCGTCATTTCAACCTAAAAAGGCTAAACGGTGAATTTCTTACCCACATGACAGTCATTTCAAACACTGAATAGGCTACTCTTCATAACCATAGGCAGTTACCTAAACTCTTAAAAAAAACCAAGGACGTTCTGTGATGAAAGCTCCTTGAAAAAACTGACCTAGAAACAGTAAATTGTGCATAGCGTTGCAGCGGTCTCTTATGGGGAGGAATAAGTATGTACGTCATATCCCTAGCAAGACCACTGAACACAATAAACCTTCACTATTCCAAATCACCTGATAACATGAGAGCTGAACATGAGGGTATCCTTGAGGGTGTTACGGTTTTGGCGAATGAGTCAAATATTCAATCTAGCATTTGATGACGCACTGAGTTGTTACGAAGTCAGTTGTGCGTTTCGCAAGTGGTATACAGTGTAAAAGTACAAGTAGCTGTTACTGTTCTATCCCGTTCAATCCTTGAACAGGACGCGCAAGGGAGAGTTGTCAGTAAGCTTCTAACACTTCTTTCAAATCTTTGTACCGCAGTATAATGTTGAAATGCTGGTATGAAGGCCTTGGCTACACGAGGTCGCGATGGTGTTAGCCTGGGTACCATCCTCCGCTGTTACCACGGACTATCCCTTTCGCTTGCTACCACAGAAGGAAGATCCAGCGGTAACAACGGAGGATGGCACCCAGGCTAACATGGCGTGACTTACAATAACGTGTTTATCACATCACAGCTACTCCTGCCGCTCAGAAAACATGTTTACAAATCATCACATCGACCGAGGAAAATATTTTCACCCCTTGACACCGTCGCTAGATTCGAAAATTTGAAATATTTTCACACAAAAATATTCTTGCCGGAAGCGAAGAGGCCGTTAATAACGTTATGTCTGATTTTGCAACGTCTGCACATTCTCGTCCAATGATGTGATACTCATTTTGGTGGTGTGATCGAGTCAGACTATACCTGCACTGTCTTCCGTTCCACTGCCCGAGGAAAAAGTCTGCTAGATTTATGTTCTTCTAAACATCAGTAACAGCCATGAAACGTCTACTTGGCTTCTGCCAATCATTCCAATGTCCCGAAACGCTACTGTTCAACTTTCCGTAGGAAGTAGGGTGTTGGAAATGGTACATGAATCTCTACAAAGCGTTTTTCGCGTTTTGTGAGAAAAATATGACTCAGTTTGAACTACTTTCCGTAGGAACTGAGGTGTTGGCAATAGTAAATGCAGAGCAACAAAGCGTTTTTCCCGTATTGCGAGAAAATATATGACTCATCATACTGTTCAGTGCTGTTACACATACAACCGCAATGACGTCGTTTTGTATACGTAGCGCACCCTTGAAGGGCCTATGTATTGTACATCATGGAATGGGCTTATTTCGCCGCCGTAAGAACTAGGACGAGCCTGACGAAGTGGAGGATTTGTACAAGAAAATAAGATACGCGCACATATACCTAGGCACATACAAATGTATGACAAATACAAACATCCTAACATAGAACCTAATAGTTTATTGCACGACCCCGCCATGGTAACTTGTCGCTCACTGGACTTGCAGTGTGGTAGTTGACATATGGTACACAGTGGGCATAACACTGCTGCAAGATTAACTACCTTGTACATAGGAGGGCTTGTCTACATGACCTAACTTGTCTACATAGGTAAACACCACCGACCGGTGTCAACCTTCAAGCAGATGTTAGAGAAAAATGGAAACATAGATAGTGACTGTTTCTATACTGCTTGAAGCCTAAAATAGGCCTTCCTATTGGGGTATGGATAGTAGAATTCTGCAAAAATATGGTTGATAACATTGGCATATGTGGACAAGAGAGTGTAGCCTCTACCAGGCTTCAGAGGCGGCTGGAAAGAGTATAAATTGGCCCGGGAGCGACAAACTGTACTCCTTTTAATAGCGGATCCTGGCATGTTATCTGTCTATTGAACCAATTTCTACTCTTTCTAGCCATTTCTGAATCCTGCGCCTAAGGGGAGGATAGTGATGTAACCGAGGTGGAATTCACCAGGTTCTTTGAGGATGCTGCACGGGAGACTAACTACAGGGCTGGCAAGAACACACGCAGGACACAGGCATTGCCGTTACGCACGCACGGGAGACGATGGGCTGGGACAGTCTCTCTCTGTAACCATGCTGTAACCTTCTCTCGAGCTGTCCCTGTCTCAGACTGTCTTCCCAACCCACAGAACTCCCAGCTTTTATTGTCAAACAACAGACTGGACACAGATTGAACAACAGACAGTCGTCTGGCAAGGGTAACAATACAACATTTAACACCTATATGACATGTCCTTGATGTTCCTATCATCAAAGCCTCGAATTAGCATAACCAGATTATCACACTGGCCACAAAAACTTCAAAGCCGATGGCCTCTTACAATATACATAAAAAGTGTCATTTTCAACCCCTTACAGTGACATAACTGCGTGTGCAAATGTAAACTATCTTGGAAAATTATTTTTCTTCTACTGTAGCCAGTCCAGTTTAATAGCCTAGTAGAGGCTAGCTCCTACGACTCCCACCCGACCACCCCACACAGGCTATCCTGAACTTCAGCCCCCAGTCTGCGGGGTGGAAGAGACCGCGGGGGGCCCCCCGCACCCGCTGGTCGGACGTCCTGGCCAAGGACCTGGCCCTGGTCAACATCACCCACGAAGAAGCGCAGGGGCTCGCCCAGGACAGATCGAGATGGAAGGAGGTGGTCCACCTAGTAGGCTCGACGCACATCGTGCAAGAGGACTGAGTGAGTGAGTGAGAGTGAGTGAGAGGCTAGCTCCTGATTTTGTGACAGAAGGATGGCAAGCTGACAGAAAACGCGTGCGCAGTCAGGGAGGCATCATCGCCACCGTTTGTCACCCCCAGATCTGATTCCAGATACGCGCCACCGTCCATACATAAACACAAATTGACCAGGGAAATGTCTATTAGGATTTGATTTACGCCCAAGCTTACCGCAACGACGACTGACTACATGATGATCGCAAACAGGTTGGTAACAGGCATGCGCAGTAGCGCCCGGGCGATCAGCTGAGAGGAGCAGCTGGTGTTGCCCGATTTAAACTCGCTGTTGCCATGGCTCCGCCTAGCAACGACACAGGCTCCTTTTCTGGTAAACAAGTTGTTTTTTGGACGGCCGCAAGTGATCTGTCATGCCTGTCCGTGCCCCCGGCGGTCTGGTATTTGTTTAGAGGTTGTCGGAAGACGGGCCCCCGTACCGCCCTACTCCCGCCCCTGGTGGGGATGATCCAGAAATGCAGGGGCGGTGGAGGGGTGGGTAGAGGGCGATGGTTTTAAAAATCATTCGCCACTAGTACTGTCTCCAAAAAAGAAGTCAAACCCCATAGTCATAGATAGATTTTTGCCTCTTAACATTCAGTATCATATGGTTACCTTGCAATTAGAATTCGGGCATGACATTGCGAATAGATAAATAGATTAATATACAACAGTTACCTGTTACTAGTAATTGTTTTCTTCTTTGTTGCATTTTGCACTTTTTTTCATTTCTTTAATAAACCCCCTTGATTCATACTGAACGGGAATTTGTATTGGGGGTGGGCAGGATTCTTGGTCGGTACTGGTATTTCAGTGAAGGTCATAAACAAGTAGTTATCCAAGAAAATACATAGCATCATGTGTTTTTTGAGTGACGAAGAAATTGCACTACTATTTCCCAGCAATGACTATCCCTTTATTTCGGCCAATTTCTACTATTTTTCCAGCGATCCGCGGTGCCAGGTAGAGGATATGAGCGTCCTGTGCCAAGACTTGTTTAGTGGTGACTGTAAGTTCCCCTTTTCCTTGTGGTAAGAAGAAACTTGCAACAAACAACACCCACCCACACCCCCGTCATACCCCCAGTCTCTTCGTACTACAGCGCGGTCGTCATTATGATAATAGCCATGACTCACACCCGTGAGGTGTTGTTCCGCTGACCATGGCGGAAAAACGCTGACCGCAGTGTAAAACGACACTTGTTTTTCGCTCAGCCTCTCCACGCCTGCGGCACCGGGCGATGAAACGGTTGAGTGCCGTGAAAAAACACCGTATTCATGGGATGTTGGCGAGTGTCGAGAAGGGGACCTGTTCTATGACACCTGGCGTCGGACGTTTGTCAAAGTGTCCCCGCACCAGCAAACAGAACGTCCGTTAGTACGCCTTGGTGGAAAAGTACAAGAAGAAGATATGCACAATCTATTCTAAACGTTATACAAGAGTTGAAGAGCCCAAGCGCACATACACACAGTACACACACAGTCTGTACAACAAACACATGCATGCATGCATACATACATACATACATACATACATACATACATACATACGCGCAAAAACATATGAACACGCATGAACGTGCACAAACATGCGCACGCACACACACACAACGTACAAACATACACACTCGTGAACACACGCATGCACACAGACACACACACACACACGCATGCACACACGCACGCACGCACACACACACACACACACACTCACACACACACACACACACACACTCACACACACAGTTTTGTTATGTAATAGACTGAGGGACTGTGTACATTTTGTGGTCCGTTTGAGTGACAGGGCGTGTAAAATCTATTTGCCTTGGATCAGCTAACAACAATTTGATTTACGACAAAAGAACCGAGCCAGGACACTGTAATCTCGCGTCTACCAGTCTAGACGGGAGAGGGGTACGGTTTGCCGCTGCCCTTGGCCCTGCCTAGTCTCCACCAGACTCCTTTGCAGGCTAAATAAATAGTAGAAATCGACTAATCATTTAGCAAGAGGCTTGCCTGATGGACCCTCTATGGCCAGCCAACTCCTCTGGCCAATGATGAGGAGTCTGGTGGAGACTATGCCCTGCCATGTTATCTGCCTATTTTGGCCATTTCTACTCTTTCCACTAAATTCCAGTCGCTTCTGAAGCCTGGTAGAGGCTAATCATAATCTCTCTTATAGATGTTTGGCCGAGAAAAGATTCCTCTTCTATACAACAGTCCTATAACGTTGTTTGTTTAACTAGACTATACTGAAATATCAGAAAATATCAAGATCTTGCCTCCAAATATCTGCTTGGAGATAGGGGGCCGAGACTTATTTGGACGACATTGTCCTTGTATAAGTAAAGTAGTTTAGTTATAAGTAAAGTAGTTTAGTACGAGGCTATAGGCTAGTATAGCTAATTTATGTCGGATGTAACCCAGGAACATGGTAGCATATTTGGCAGTTTTGTGTGGAAATGATTTTCAACACGTTACACGATACGCTGTTGTCCTGCCTCCAACACTCTCTTAGAACGGGCTCCCAATATAGCCTCCATTGCATGCCAAAAACTGGGGGTTTTGGGGGTCCTCAGGGTCTTTTATGTGTTATTTTCTGAATGCATATAGCTCAGAAAAACAAGAATTTTTGTCGTGTAAATCGGGCCTATTATAGGCAACATAGCCGGCCTGGTTGAATTACCCCCGTTTTTGGTCAGAAAGCAGCCGAAGACCACCAAACCCCCAGTTCTATAAGTTCTACGGAGGCTACTCCCAATACCTGATACCAGCTTGGGAAAAGGGGACTGGGACACGTTGTGTGGACAATGTTGTCCTTGACTTAGGGGTTAATTTTTGTCGGATGTAACCCAAGGACCTGTTAGGTTGTACATCGTAATTTTGGCTTCGTCTTTGCGTGTATGGAAACGATTTTCAACACGACCCAATGTTGGTTTGAATCCAACGTAGATTTCTTAGAAAGGGACGTGGATTTCCAAAAACCGCCTGTTAGTTTCCTGACCTTGACTATGAAAATATATACTTGCACTGAATGGCATTAATAACTACCACCGCGTACCGTAATGTTTGTACAGACATGCTTACAAAGATAACAAGAGGATGACTAGTTACATCCGTCAACAATAGGCGTCATGGAGCTATTTTGTTTATTTTCATATTTGCTCCATCGTGCCCATTGGGACAAAACATATTTATGAAGCATTTGTTATGATAGCCTCCCTCCCCCCCTAAAAAAATAGGGAAACAAGAGTCCATGGGACACAATTTTCCGTGAAGTAATTATAAAATTATAATTAAAAATTAATAACAATTGCTTTTTGCAGTGTGGCTGTGTTTGATACCCTCATTAACTACCGACATGCCAAATTTCAGACAAATGCATCAAAAGGGTCTTGATTTATAGCTGCAAAGACTCAGACCCGACAAAAACAATTGTTCGAAGTATGACAGTCTCATCTTAGCCAAGAATGTCTTTTGTACCATTTGCTAATAAATTATGTAAAGCAGGCCCTGATTTGCATGATTTACATCTGGTAATGTTCAACTTTACTTTAAAAATGCCACAAGAATCATCAATGCATTATATATGTAGTCTTTTCTTGTCAATTATGCAAATTAGATGTACGTTAAAAAGCGTACTGTACTAGAAAAGATTACTACACACACGTCTTGCAAAGACAGACGTAAAACACCGATAATGAACCGGATATCCTTACATCTGCTTGGAGATTAGCAACCGTCCAGTTCCTGTATACGTAGTTAGGCCATGTTAATTTGATTATATGGATGACATCCACGCGCGCATGAATTTTCGGCCGTTTCAAAAAAAAATTCAACCATACTGTAAGTCGTACAAAACGAGAAAATATATATCGTATGTTGGACAAAAAATATTGGAAAACGATACCATTGTCGTAGAATGCCAAAAACCAAACGGAAAAGACGAAAAATGAAGAAATGAAATTTGATTTTTTTTATTGAAATGAAATTTGAATTTAATTTGAATACTCTAGATTATTCGCCATACCATACCCTGTGTCATTTGTTCAACCTTCATGATCGACCACGTAGATTTCATATAATGAAAGCAACTTTTTTTTTCCAAACCTTTTTTTATTTGCACGCTCGCATCAGTTTTGGGGTTCCCAGAGGATGTCATCCATAAAATCAAATCAACATGGCCTTAGTGGTCTAAAAGCCATGAGTTGAAGTCATTTTTTCCTACATCTGCTTGAAGACTTAGCCCCATGTGTGAATGACACTTGACTTGATGACAAGACAAGAACAGCTGGAGAAGACACTCCTTGACTGCATCAGTATGACGTTAGTCTCTGTAGTGATGACAGAAGAAGAAATCCTTCTGTGAGCAGAGATAGTTAGCCTCTACCAGGTTGCTCGACGCTTGCACAAAACCACGTTCAACCACGGAGCTATAACAGATGATAGAACCCCTGATTCCCTTGTGGTTTTGGTCAGGGATTCCTGGGTTTTGGCACAGGAAGGTACGGAGTATGAGTCATGGCGGAAGGACATGGAATAAATCCTGGCCGTATTCTTCCCAGATGTGAGCACGGTTTCTAGAAGATTTCAGATGGATGGACGAAAGGGCACTTTGCGCTCCATTTGGCATCCTAAAAAACGTCGCGCTATTTTAAATTGGAGCCTGGCAAGCTCTCCGGGCATTTGTGCCAAGGCCTTGGGCTCTAGAAAAAAAAGTTGTTCAAGAATTATACAGTGGTGGGAAAAGATGGGGCCTTGATATCATTGTCCAAGAATTCGGGTATCTCAGAAGAGACGGTGATGACATGTACAGGGACGTGCGATATGCGGTGTCACGGACGGTACGCACTGTCACACACTGTATGGTTCCTAATGAAGGAGCCACCTGTTGTTGTTGACTAGCAGGTTTGGAAACACGTCCCAGCCATAGCCACCGTAGCAGGTTTATAGAACTGGGGGTTTGGTGGTCTTCGGCTGTTTTCTGATTTAAAAACGGGGGTAATTCAACCAGGTCGGCTTTGTTGTCTATATGCAATCAGAAAATAGCACAAAAAACCTCCCAAAGACCCCCCAAACCCCAGTTTTTGGCATGCTATTAACGGGCTACATGGATCCCTGGCCTCGTAACCGCTCTCTACAGACTGGTTTTGAATAGCACTGTTTGAACCAGCCACAGTAACTTTCTTTCTGACGGACTAACTTTCCAGTGAACCTTTCTTTAAGCCAGGATGCCAGACTCCTAGTGCGCTACGCCCAGAGTTAGCCAGAGTCCAGCTACCTACATACCAAAAATCACGACAATCCGTCAACAGGTTCTTGAGTTATCCTCCTTAGAGACGATTTTTCAACAAATACTCCTGCAGTTCCAGAACAAGTCGCTTGGGGGCCCAAACTTATGTCACTTCTTCCCCAGCCCAAGAGCAATCTGCCATCCGAAATTTGTGACCCTAGTATGTCCAGATCATGAGATATCAAACCCTGCAGTACCAACAAAAGCCGCCAGGGGGCCCCAAAATCTAATAATTTCTAGGTCTCATCAAGACCCACCCACCTACCAAGTTTCATGACAATGCATAAGGTTCTTGAGTAATGCTGTTCACAGACAAACAGACGGACACTGAACGCTACTGAAAACATAACCTTCTTGGCGAAGGTAAAAACGGATGTGCGCTAATGAGCCTAGGCTTGCGGCCAACGCTTCAAGCACCGCACAGATACTGGAGAAGCCTACGATGGCCTGGCTACCAGGCTAAGCCATGCCGAGATCTTGGCGCATGACTGTGCATCATGGTGAAGTCACGTTCACGCAGACTCCCTGGCTCTCGCCTGCGGTTAGACCTTTAACCACTGGAACATCCGCTGCCTTTATGCTGAGATTAGCACTATCACGCACACTTGACTTCAGCCTCAGAGGTAGCGAAAAGGCTGGAACTATAGATATGTACATGTAGTACTGTCTGTACTGTACTGAACTGCACTTTCGCAGGAGGCGACACTCTTACAACCTTACAATGTAACGTTTGAAAGATGGGCATTCATATCTATATTCGCACTAAAAAACGATAATATCTGAGCATATATTAAAGAAAAGACTGACAGTGAACTCAGTGCTTATATAATAGCGACCATCCGACTCGTCCGAAAGCTTATAAACCTTGTGTTAGAATAAGCCTCTGCCAAGGACACCCTCACTAGTACATGTGTTCTTTTCTGGACCTAAATCCTTGCTGAAAAGGACGAGCTAAAAGCTAGTAGAATCCTTGCATGCTGTCCCCGTCATTACGTACGGTAACTTGTGAAGCGCGGTCACATTCGTCGTAAGCCGTAGTACGATAGTGGTGCCGTAGAATTTTCAAGGCTGAAGCAGACTGTGACAGAACCAACCGCCGACAGTCATGTGCACGACTGTTACTCTCCAAGCAGAGGTTTGGGTTTGGGGTCATTTTTGGCGTGCTTTTAGGCTTTTTTATCGGGGTTTCCCTTTTGCACTGAATTTTTTTTCCCACCAAAACCAAAAAAAAATTCAGTGCAAAAGAGAAACCCCGATAAAAAAAGCCTAAAACACGCTAAAAATACCCCCAAACCTCTGCTTGGAGAGTACACGACTGGCCCAAGAATGCCCTCAGCAGTTTGCGATCGGGCGACATTCGTACGACAATTCTACGACGATCGCACGTCACCAGACCCTAATTTATTTTTTTAATTACTGTATGTAACAAGGTAACATACATGTAACAAGGAGTTTGGGATCCTTACAACTGTCGTTATAACAGCCAGCTTAAGATAGGGCGTTCGAAATATAGAGCATTCTCTACAGTCAGTTGCTTTTTTTTCTCCAAGATAGCGGACATTCGATGAAAAAGCGTCGAAAGTCTTCAAAACATCGTCTTCTGCATGTACGGATCTCCAATTAATTTTTATTTATTTTATTACAACATATAATGATAAAAAGGACAAGATGACGACACACTCAAGCCAAAGCTTATGTTCATGTCGATATCTAACATTACAAAAGTACAAAACAGATACAGACATGCAAGCTTTAAGGCTTAATAATAACAAAATAGAAAGAATAAGGTTACAATGGTTCCAATTAATATAGAAAAGTTTTATTGCAAATACTTGTCCGAGGGCCAATTGCTAGTTACAAACAACATAATAAAGAAAATACAGTGGTATGTGAGACTATATCTACGTCTAGCATTATACTATATTCTACAACATACATGGTACTAGTTTGATTAATTAATTGCTTCCTCACTCACGTGTGGTCACGCGGAACTCGATCCGTATTATCTGCGTCTGAGAGAAAAATAAGATAAGATAAGCACTGACCAAAATAAGATAAACACTGATCAAAGGTGTCAGTGGTCACCTGTGACTTGTGGTCATTTGGTCAGTGACCTCCGGCCGGTCGGTCAGTCCGTTTGTCCCCGGCACGTCCAGAAAAAAACACTGACCAAAGGTGTGGTCATCGCTCCGTGACCTGTGGACAGGTGTGGTCAGTCACCCTTACCCTTGCTAACCTATTAGATGCCCAATTGTTGTTGTTTTGCAAGTCCATTTTTATTTGTTTATTAAGATTTACCACATTTGGAGAAGAATTGATGTATTGGGTGACTATCACCTGTACAAGATGTCAAACCTGAGACCAGACTGTAAAGTTTGATCCATATTCACACTGAGATGGACCCTTATTATTTTCAATAAGTGTGGTGGGATTTTTAACGTGCTTGGGGTGCACGTGGCTCTCCTCAAACATGGGACCTCCAGCTTGACGTCACGTTCCATCCGAGAGGACGTCCCCAACCGAAGCTAGGTACTCATTTTGACCTGAGTCGAGTGAGGAAAAAGAAGTGCCTTTCCCCAGGACACACCACTGGGGCCTGCTAGGAATTCAATCCCAGAACCTTCAGATTTTAGAACATGACCACAAGTCCACCTTGCCATCCACACGTTCACTTTTTCTCTTTGACTACCAGGTAGCATGACCAAAACGTAATCTTCTAATACTAAACTTTTTCAAAACAGTTCAAATCCTCTAAGAAGTGACAAACAATGCCAAGACGTTTACACACCTGTGATTATAATAATCTCCAAGCAGATTTTCTGGTGGCTGCAAGACAGTGTCAAATTGGCAAGACAGTATCATTGACAGGGCAGTACAGTATTCAATGGCTGGCGAAAAAAAAAGATATCAGCAGGTCGCGTCCGGTGGTGTAGTGTCGCGTCGGGTGGTGTAGTGGTTAGCGCAATCGACTATGAACCGGGGAGACCCAGGTTCGATTCCGAGTCGTACCCGGTACATGTCTGAACATGCACCCCGACGTTGTGCCCTTGGGAAAGGCACTTAACACGACTTTCCTCACTCCACCCAGGTGTGAATGGGTACCTAACTTCGGTTGGGGAAAGTCGTATTGAGGTCACCTTGTGGCGCCGAATGGCAGCCGCACAGACCCTTGCGACATTTCCACAAAAAATGATTGTGGAACAAAATGTGTATCATGTGTATTATTTGATTGTTGTAATTGTTGTGATTTGCATTGATTATTATGTGATACCCTGCATTAATTCAGCCGTATAGAGGCTGCGACTGCACGGGTACTGTTTGGATAATAAAAACCAGTACAGAAATAGAGGTCAATAAAAACGTCAAAAAAGACGTCAAAAATAAGCCGAAGCATTTAACATTTGTGCCTACGTTTTTTTTGGGGCCGTTATATTTTTACAATTCGGTGCTTACGTCCAAGCCGCCTTCCAACAAAACCACCCAGCTAACACTTATCGTTACTGCAAACTTCAGGATCGCTTTAGATTGCCCCTGCTAAGAGACGTGTGTGTTCTCAAACTACGCTGTTTGTCGTTCTTGTTAACATTCGACCGGCTGTTGAGTCGAGTGTGCCCCGCTTATCAGGGGGTAGCCGTGTGCCCGTAGCGACCTTCAGCTGCCGTTGATATGCCAATAAAATCTCCTAATAGTAATATGTCACTTTTTAATAACCGGCCTGCGACGATAGGGGCATTTAGTATAACTTTTTTTTGTCAAGGAAGCCCCATCAGAAAAATAAAACGCAGAAGGAAGAAGTATAATTTTTTTTGTCAAGCAAGCCCCATCGGAAAAAGGTCAGAGGGCAAAATGAGCTATATTTTTTCACCTCGTACTTAACAATTTCTGGAACTTTTCTATCATACAAAGAGTTACAGGGAAGGAAATACGGCATGGTTCCCCTTAATATAATCTAATCTAAAAAAATAAAAGTTTCATTGGTCGTTGTTGGTATGGATCTGGCTGCAACTGACTATCAACATCTAGGAACATATAACGTTGCTACATTGTAAATTTGAATGTGTCAAGAAGTTACGTGTGTTACGTGTGTCGAAAAGTTAAAGAAGTCAAAGAAACCGCCAAGATGTCTAACTACTTTCGGATAAAAATGACAGTTCAATTGTTTAGTGGGACAAGAAGACGCCAATGCCCATAAAGTTTGCATCCGTAATGAGGGCGACCGAGAAGTACAAACATGTGCCTCAGGGCCCTGCGTCAGTGATGACGTCATAATCAAACGATTCAAACCGGTCGTCATGGCAACGTTACAGGTGGCTCTAAAGGCTTTCTTGAACGTTGTGTTTTGTTAGTTGTAACGGTCACAACGACCGACAGAGACAACTGACATCTAAAACACATTGGCAGACTGATAAAAGCTACATTTGCGCGTGTGTGGTGTAAGGCCACACCAAGTAAATTTTATGGATGACGTCCACGCGCGCATTGATTTTGGCCTGTTCCTAGGAAAAAACAAGAAATTCCGCTTCCTGTAACTATGACCAAAGAGTCACGACAGTGCCGAAAATAGGTTTGTACGGACCAAAGCTTATGAAGCATCAAGCAAGGAATTCGAAATCATGACTTCCTTTAGGAATTCAGTTTGGTACATGCTGCCACATTTGAAGAAACTTGCTGACCGCTCCATCTATCTCCCCAAAGCACAAGACGACAATTGCTGTTCCACCTGATTTATTGCTGTTTTGATGATGAATAAAAGACTTGTTGCTTGGTACACTGTGTCACCTCATTCAATTTGTGTCCTAACATTTGTCGTCTCTTAGTATATTTCTAATCTAGGCATCTTGTTTTTTAGGGCCCTTCTTGTTTTTTTTTTTCGCCCTCTCGCATTAGATATACAGTCTCCAAAGGACGTCATCCATAAAATTTACTTGGTGTGGCCTAAAAAATAGAAACAAGAATACATGTAGGCTTGCTCGTATTTCACTTGTTGACAAGTTTACCTGTACTTGAGTTCACTACGGTTCAGTGACTATGCCTGAGCTCCAATGTGAATGAGGAAATGATGTAACAATAGAACAGTGTGGCCTGATGTGGTACCAGTGTCACATGATGACGTGTAGGCGTTGAAAAAACAGGTGCACAAAAGATTCCACTTGTTGGAAAGTTCACTACAGTTCATAGGATATCAAGTGTCAATGATGCAACAAACAGTCTCACAGTGGTTTGTAGTGAATGTACAAGGTGTAACATACACCTTCTTAATGCTTACGTCAATGGGAAAAATTCAAGGGACCAGCAAAAACTGACCGCTATGGCCAAGTGACCATACTATACAAAGGTGACCGCTAGTACAGGTTTGACTGTATACCAGTGAGTTGAAATCATACGTGTGACTACACCAATAATTGTTTATTGCAAATTCTTGCCCGAGGGCTAATTGCAGAAACAGAAGAAACATGGTATAAAAACAGACAATTACATGTAGTACATATAGAACTACTAAGAAACTACTGGTAAAAACTACTGGGTTTGACTTCTTTTTTGAAGACAGAGGGAGACAAAGGACCCCACTTTTTCTGTAATTTGTGGGTTTTCGGATGTTATAAGAGGAGAGTAGTTTTCTTTTCATTTGTATTTTTGTGTGAAAGTTTGGGTAGAATTTGGAGGCTACGTCAAAGAGTTCATTTTGTTCATTGCTATAAAGGGTACAATTTGATTATTTTTGGCATGTTTTAGGCTTTTTTATTGGGCTTTCTTTGTACTGGTACATTTTTTGTGCCAGCCCAAGTTGGGGCAAAATGATGCAACACAGAGGTGTGGTGTGAATGTTGATAAGGCAGGCGCGCCCTTCATTCAATCTGTCGACATTGGCACACACCCTTCAAGTTCATTATAGTTCAGTGAATATTTATGGGTGTGCACGGGGAGGAATGGAGGTATGATGCAACCCAGTCCCTCTAACCTCGCCTTGTGGTGTGACAAACTGCACGTAGAGACAGCCTAGCCTCTACCAGGCACCGCTTATCGCTGGAAAAATGGTAGAAATTGGCCAAAATAAGGGGATAGTATACCAGAGAAGATCCGTGGGTTGCGAATTGGATCTTCTATGGCCCGGGATCTTCTCTGGTATACTATCCCTTTATTTCGGCCAATTTCTACTATTTTTCCAGCGATCCGCGGTGCCTGGTAGAGGCTAGAGACAGCTTAGCTTCTGACGTCAAACCTCTACTGTATATTTATGGTACAGACTGCACTGAAGGAGGAAAGTGACCCCGCATTCTTAGCTGGTTGGGAGCAGCATGGAGTTACTGTAAATGCAGTTTTACTTGTGGTGATGATATTTCACAGTAAGGAAGTATTCAAGGTGTTTGAAGTTTGCGGTTGAAGCAAACCTGTAGCAGAAATAGTAAAAAACACATACATATGTACTCCTGAAAAAAAAAACACCATGAAAGTTTTTGAATTTATATTCTTCAGCATTGGTCCATAGTGTCTCATTTTGTATCTCGTTCTTTGTTATCGGGCATAGACCTTTTGCTGGAACCACTGTAAGGTAAAATTATTTTCGCAGGGAATTACATGAGGGAAAATAAAGGAGAGTTCATGGTTCAAACAATTCTGCAGTACAGTAGAGATACAAAACACATATCTGCAGTGTTATGATTTCAAGGTCATTATGAAAAATGTAACCAGTGAACATTTCAAGATTCACAGTATGGAAGTTTATAGCAGCTTGCCCCCTGGAGTGGCAACGTTGCATCATGTAAGCATATCAGTGAAAAGTTCTGTGACCGATTGCTTTATTTTCTGATCCACTCGAAAGACTAGTCTAAAAGTCGGTTGCTGAAGTATGCTCCTATATCACATTCACTTGATGCAATAAAATCATCAATTAAAGGCACCCAAAGCAATTTCAATGCAGTAAAACTACATTTGTAGATTTTCAAAGGCAATTTTCTTGTCATTTTTTAAAAATGTAGCAAGTTGAATCAACCCTTTCCCATAGCATACTGATATCTGTGAGGCACAAATGCGATGTCGCTGACAGAAAACGGTTGCTTGTTTTGTATTGAGGCCTGGTTCTAGCTATTTATTGGTGGTACCAAAAAATAAAGAGACTCCTCACGTAGCTTGTTTTGGCACTATTCTAAATGCTATTAGTATGAAATGATGACAAAAATGTGCAAAGAAAAGGCAGCGAATATAAGACAATAAAAGACAGACCTCCTCATCCTGAATATCTTTGTTTTGCTGGTTTGAAATTGCATAGGATGCCTTTAAAAGTCTATAATGGATTGCTTATTTTCTCGTGATCCACTCAATAGACTTGTCCTTATCAGTTCTTGAACTATGCACCTATATCACGTTCACTTGTTATTCAGTTAAAAGGTGATTTCTTTCTTTCATCAAGACCCACATGATTGACTAGACCTAAAGTGGACCTATATCACATTCAACCAAGGTATCAGTGTGTTTTTTATGATTCACTTGATAGACTAGACCTAAAGTGTTCTTGAACTGTGCACCCCTATCACGTTCACTGGTAGCAGAGGCACGTTTTCTGAGCGTATCTGCACATTAGGCCATGTTGATTTGATTATATGGATGACATCCTCTGGGAACCCCAAAACTGATGTGAGCGTGCGAATAAAAAAAAGTTTTGCCCCCCCCCAAAAGTTGCTTTCATTATGAAATCTACGTGGTTTTGAAGGTTGAACAAATGACACAGAGTATGGTTTGGTGAATAATCTACTCTATTCATCTCTTTACATTTTCTTTACATTTTCGTCTTTTTCGTTTGATTTTGGCATTCTAGGACATTGCTATCATTTTCCAATGTTGTTTTTTTCAACTTACAGTATATATTTGCTCATTTTGCAACCGTTTTGTACGATTTACAGTATGGTTGAAAACTTTTTTTTTGGAAGCGGCCAAAAATTCTGGCCTCCATAGCATGCCAAAAACTGGGGGTTTTGGGGGTCTTCATGGTCTTTGGGAGCTTTTATGTGCTATTTTCTGATTGTATATATAGACAACATTGCCGGGCCTGGTTGAATTACCCCCGTTTTTAGAACTGGGCTAATCAGAAAACAGCCGAAGACCACCAAACCCCCAGTTCTAAAGCCTGCTACGGAGGCTACAAAACTTCATGTGCGCGTGGATGTCAGCCATATAATCAAATCAACATGGCCTTACAGAGCGGCCTCTCCACTTCACCTTGCCACCCAGTGTGCCGGAGTACCCCCCCTATCAGAGGTGGAGACTCCGTTATCTCCAGACACTTGAGTTTGTGGACTTCCCCTCGCAATAGAGCTTTAATTAGCTTATTAAATATTTAGAATTGGATAGTCCACTTTGGGCTATTTACTTGGATGAATGCGCATGCTCTCTGGAAAGCTCCCTCCATGTAGTTTGATGATTATGCAAGACTTTTCTGACTTCTGTTTCCAGTCCCAAAAGCTGATTGGACTTTATCTCATACTGCGTAAAATAAAGTCCACATACATGTAGGCCTATAAATAATAGACCTATAAATAATAGTACTTTATTCTATGCACATATAGCCTTGTATTCAAACAATGGAAGATAGGTTCCATTCGTTTCTTGTACAGGTTTAGCCTGTTCTTTCAATAGAGGATAGCGTGGAAGTTTTATAAAGCACAAAGGTACAAAGAGGGGAGGAGAACAAAAAGAAATTGTAGTAGTAGACATTTTTTCACACTCTCCCCAACAAATTTAAGTAACAGGTAACTACATGGACAACATGGAGAGGGATACAAGTTTTATTCATTTTGGAAATGCCAGATTTCCAGAACAAATGATTGAATTTATTTATGATTCTTTCCTATTCAGCTCACAGCTTAAATCAACTTGAATCTTCAAAATATACTTGATGAATCTTCTTTTAACATTCTTCAAAAGTGTAACACAGACTGGTCAATAGAACATACTAAATATTACTATATCTTCTTACAACATGTGTACATTCCTTATCCTTACCTTGCTATCAGAAGTTAGATAATATTAAAGTTGTGAAATCCGTGTATGGAAGTTTTGTTTTCAGTGTTACATGTACTTGGTACATTGTGTGTTACTTTGTAGTTTTTTACAGTTAAGTCACAGGAAGTGAGGTGGGAAATGGTGTAACTGCAGATTGACAGGAAGGTCATTTTGCACCGTACACCTTCTCTACTCCTATCATGATAAAGGATCTTGACTTTCTGAAAAACTTGAAAGTCTACAGTAGAAGATGTTGAAATTTTATCATTTAACATTCCAGGTTTTTATTTACTTACTATTCTCCAGAGCAGCAAACTCAAAGCAACATTTTCACAATGAAGGCAAGAAGACAGGCAACATTGTAACAGATACCTGACATAATCAATACTTAATAACAGCATCCAGATTAAATTTGCACAATCCAGAACACTTTGGACACATGCTTCTTGCTGTTCCTAGCTTATACTTACATGGCTGATATTTTGTGAACAACTTTCCTGTCACCATACGGATCATAATGACCCCCAGCGGGAGTCGTCACACATCATTAAAAATAAAAAATCTCAAGATTTTCTGACAAAATCTCAAGATTTTAAGGAAAATCTCAAGATTTTTTAAAACAATCACAAGATTTTTTAAAGTCATCTTGAAACTGTTGTTTAATCTGGACACTGTTTTATGTTATAGAACAAATAGCTGTCTGTGTCACAAAATTTCTATTTCTTTGCCTTCTCATTTTTCAAAATTATAGAGTGGTAATCAGTATTTGTTAAATACTCTAACTCTCAGACACTCAGGATTCTGTGACCAAATATGCAGAGAAGTACAAGAATGTACAAGCAAGCAGAAATGCTATAGTTTTACACAGCTTGGCTGATAAAAATCCATAATATTAACATCAAACCAGTGCTTTTCAGTTCAGTCATCTGATTGGTCGTACCAGATCACATGGACGGGGTCAAAGTTGAAGATGTCGGGGTGTCCCAGATGGTAGAACTGCTTGTCGTAGTCGGAGGTGCTCCACTGGAAGGCCGGCTGCTGGTCGTGGGTGGGACCGCTCACTGCCATCATCTCGTAGTTGGCGTACATGGAATAACTCGTCATCTGTGGACCGGAGTCAAGGTGGTTCATGTTTAATATAATGTCAATGGTGAAATGAACAGAATGATGATAATTATAATTTTAAGAAACAGTACCAGATGAAACAACAAATTCAGAGATGGCAGGCTTCGCCGCTTTACATTGGTCAGAATCACACAAACATACACACAAACACACACACAGACACACACACACAGACACACACACAATCCTTGGCCTCCTGAATTCCCCCATGTCGACCTCTACATCTGTAATTCCTGCTTGCTCCCCAGCCAGACTCTGATATGGTTGACATCCTGTCATTCTGCCTGCCCATCGTCCCCTAACCCACATGCTGTCAACCTAGGTCAGACACTCAAAACAATACTTCTGTAAATGAAAGTAAACATTGTATATGTACGTGTTACTAATTAAAAGTAAGCACTGTTGCATGAGAAAGTTTGTACTATATCTATTTCAAAATGGCTATTTCTTTCCAAAATAAGTGCAAGTTATTAACCAAGTAAGAAAGAGAAAACTGAGGGATTTTTGTTACAGGGAATCCTCAGTTTTCTTGCCACAGATCTTTAAACAAAGACCCTTAAAACTTTTCTCAGAGATGCGTGCAGACACGGCTATCCCAGGAAAGGAAGGGATCCAGGCAGGATTATAATATTTAGTCTTCTCTTTGCTGTGCTTACATCTTCTTGCCAGCTAGAGTACAAGATTAGACACTGAAGACAAAACCTTGTGTCTTGAACTGGTAAGGACTGAGTCATCCAAACTTATGGTGTCTTTAGGTGGTTTGTAAAGTCTGTAATTAGAGCAGTCTGTTTTCTGTCCTTTCAAGCAACCATGATTTAATGAACAGGAAAGAAGTCTACTACATGTAGTAATGGAGTTAGTACATGGAGACAATGTCATCAACTTTCTCACCCAACTAATTATGTATTTTACAACATGCTGATTCTTCAGGAAGATCTAATTTCAAAACATATATTAGATATTATATAACCATAGTCAGTTTATTTAAGATTTCTTTTTTCAAATGTATTTCTGATATACATATACTTGTATTTACAGTGATTGCTGTTATTGTACATGTATTCACAACAAACATTGTTCATGTCGGAAAAAAATGTTTAACTTGAGAGGTACAGCCCATACAAGGTTGACCTTAACAAAAGACCCACTGTTCTCATCTACTGAGTTCTTAAGGACCAGATTGAAGTTGTGTCACAGATGCAGACCAGGTGAAGAGAAGGGAAGGAGCGAAAGTTTGTGTGTTGACTAGGTAAGGCCACATCAAGTAATTTTTATGGATGACATCAGCGCACGCATTAATTTTCGCCTGATTTTGGGGAAAAAAAAAGAAGAAATTTTGTTGCCTTCTGACAGTGGTCAACATGCCGAAAATGGGCAAAGGATAGTCTGTTGCCATGCCGGAAGGTGGATGGCAGATAACTACATGTATAAAGAGAGGAGACAAGGAAAGGCTTTGATTTAATGTTTTGTTTCTTACTTTGATACAGTGATATGTGATGTTGGCTGTGTATATGTGATGTTCTCACTGAATCAAAACCATTTGTACAACGATTGAGTCAAAATTTTAAGATGTAGGAATGTTGTTTTTTTCGGCCCACCTTGTTTTTTTTTTCGCCCGCTTGTATTACATTGTAGATTTGGAGTCTGCGGAGGATGTCATCCATAAAATTTACTTGCTGTGGCCTAATGGTAACTGCAGGATGACTTGGTTACTGATAGGAGAATGTGGGATGTAATTCCAACAGGTGAGTCATTATACAAAAGCCTGAACCTGTTTGTTGTTCTATGAGGGTATGCATGGGGGGAACTGGCAATGCATAATGGTGAATTAAGGAGGGCCAACAATACAGTAAATTCAGGCAGGCTGGCAATACTTAACGGTAAATTACTACTAAGGTTGTTATTGCAAAACTTCAAAAGTAGCTTGAACAGATGCTTTGTACATGTTTATGAAGAATATGCATTAAGAATAATTGTATAGAAGATGAAAAACATTTTGTCCTGGAATGCCCATTGTACAGAGATCTACGCATTTAACACAACTAAACTGGGCCAGAGATTTACAAAGTTAACAAACGACAAACTGTTCACATACATAATGTCATCGTCTAAACACCTGGTGATTGAGAAACTCTGTGAATTCGTGTACGCATGTCTCAAGAGGAGAGAAGAAACTAGTAAGCTATTGTAAGCTTTAGAGTTAGATGAATTATAGTATATAGTAGCTGTTTGTTCTGTTTTTCTTCTTATACAATTCCCTATGTACTAGTAACTAGTATCATCCAATATGTTATATCATCCAGTGCATTTAGCCCGGAAGGGCATGAATATGCAATAAACATCATTGTCATTAAGAATATTTTGTGGTCTACTATGGGGCTCTATAGCTGTATTTATTTTCTATTGTTGTTTATCATAGGCTGTATGTGGGAAGGAACAGGTGGGTTTCAAGGATTCTCTTCAAGGCCTCTCATTGTATGTGCAAAACATGTTTTGGTGGATGACAGTTAATTAACTATCGGCAAACTGGTATTAGCAACTTGTAATCATTAGAAAAAAGTACTTAGTTTGTTACAAAAATGTAAATTCTAGGGTGAATTATGACATCGCTGGTGACGATAATAAGGGTTCATTAGTCCTAAACTTTACTGATTCAGAAGTACAATAAAAACATGACATCATTGAGTCTGAGCCCTGTGTGAATTTTGTGAATTTTTGTTGCTTTTGCTCATACAAGTAAAGACATTATTGGTCAAACTTTTCTGCCAAGAAAGAAAGCAGGCAATCAGAGACCATTTACAAGTGATTTACACCTGAGCAAAAACCTGAAGGCACAAATGCTGCATATGCACGCTTGTGATAACTTCATACACAGAGTTTTTTCTGAGTGTGACTCAACCCAGAGTTATCAACCAAGGATTGAGGTGTTCAAGAATTTATTAGAACTATCGCGGAGTGGAACTCACTGTCACCAAGTACAGTGGGGCATTGTCATTAGATAGCTTTAAACAATGTCTAGAGTTAGAAGTTCAAGGGTTAGGTGTAACAAGTCGATCCATGTAATGTAGTCAGCTGCCCCCACGCCGCGTGCCTGCGAAGCTGGTGTGTTGCGCCAAAGGGTGGTTATACAGGCTATACAGATACAGATACCTGCTTTGATGTACAACAAGAACGTATCTTCAAATTGAAAATTACCTTCAGGGCTTGTGTATGATCTGAACTTACATGTACATTCTTGAGTTACATCAAAGCAGGCCAATTTACACTCTACACTTTACAAAACTTAATGTATGCAGTTTTCATCAGGTTTAAATTGCATGCAAATTGGGTTATTTACAAATCATTTGTCTGTTGTTTTTCAGAAATTTCTGAGGACGAGAAAACAATTCTACATTTTTAAAGATTTCCAAACATATGTAGTATATATTTGAATCTACTTCCTTAACCGCAAAGCTGATAAAAAAAAAGGGGCCTGGTCCTTGAAAGTCAACATGAGTGGTGTGTCCTTAAAGTACCTGCAACCTTCTTACCCAAACTCCCCTGTTGTCTGACCTTGGTTCTGACACATTTACAATGTTACCTTCCCACCAGGTGCAAATTAAGAAAAACTGCTGACGGAGTCACAATCAATTTGCGGCCAGACGGCTTGACACCTTTCACCGCAATTATGTCGGTAGTCTGGCCGCCACAAACCTGACAGAGTGAGTGGCTGTTTGTTTACTTCAGCTGGACAAGGTAAACAAAACAAGGTTCTACTGCCTTTGGAAGAATAGAGGACTGAACGACATTCGTGGGTGCGCCCGTAATTACGTCGCCTTCGCCAAACACGCAAAAGGAGTCACGTGGCGGTGAAGGCACACAGCGTTCGTTCGTACGGTTTAAATCACCGGGACGATTGCGGTGTCTGGCGGCGTGGCTGTGGTTTCATTAACATACCTGTTAGGTGTTCCTTTTGAAGTTGGGAATTCCTGATCAACCGCAGACCACAAAGCACGACCACACATTCTTCAGGCGTTGTGTCAAAGTCAAAGTTAAAAATGATTTCACCTCCTTTTTGTTAGCCTCTGTAGCAGGCTTATAGAATGGGGGGGTTTGGTGGTCTTTGGCTGTTTTCTGATTATCCCACGGGGGTAATTCAACCAGGCCGGTTCTGTTGTCTATATGCAATCAGAAAATAGCACATAAAAGCTCCCAAAGACCATGAAGACCCCCAAAACCTACAGTTTTTGGCATGCTATGGAGGCTACTTCTTGTCTTCTTAATGAGGATGTTCTATGGCAAGGCCTGAATTTCGTGTTACATTGTGAATAGGTGCACCATGTGTTACAGCAATGTCCATTTTGTAAATAATGAACAGCTACATAATGCAAGCAGATTATGGTAAAAAGATTGTTTTCAAAACCAAACCAAACTTGTGGCCAGGGTGATATCACCATTTCTGTAAACTTGAGACTCTGGGGACCAGAAAAGTTGACAAATGTGTCTTCAAATCAAGACAGTGCACCAGCTGGTTGGGCTGGGGCTGTACTGAGGGTCAGAAAGGGGCGTTGTCTCTTTCTGACCAATGGACATTGTGCAAACTCAACTGACGGAAAAGCACTTTTCATACATCACCAGGGATGCAAAATATGATGCTTTTATAGAATTTCCAATCCAGAATCCATTTTTATTTTAGTTGACCAAGACACACTGAGAGATCAATAATCAAAGACACAAACTTTAAAATCCATGTCTTTGTCTTGTATTGTAAAACAGGCTGTTTGTTTCAGTAAATAAGATTCTATATACCCCCTGAAAGGTCCTCTAAGGGAAGTTTGACAGTAACTATTTAAATAGAACTTGAATTGTTGTTTTCATGAGAAATGAACCTGAAACAATGCAATAATTACATCGTCAACCTTGATTCAACAGCAATCTCCCATAAATGTGCAGAATCATCAAATATGGTGGTTGTTAAGTCTTGTATGGCCTTGGCCCTCCTAATGTCAGGGATAATAACCTTTTACACACCGAGGTAGCCCTTTGGCTACCACTCTCTGTACAGTGTTGTGCATTAAGGACAAGGTTAAAGCTGTACATTGTAATCAGCAAGTGACACTTGTTAATAAATTTCTTTCTTTTGAGAAAACAAAATGCTTATGGAGAGGAAAACTACATGTAAATCTTCCAATGGTACAAGAGGACTCGTACTAAGACTTGTCTGAATAAACATATTAAAATGAGTTCAAACAAATGACACCTCAATGATGTTACTATATAACTTAAAATGTATCACTACAACTGTACTAGAGAACTATTTCAAGCACAAACTTAAAACACAGAGGAAACCACGAGATCCTTTTCCCAGTCTTTATACTGTGAAATAAAACCACTGCGAAAGTAAACAAATTCACAGTAACTCTGTCCTGTCTGATGGTTGGTACTGACACACCACATGCCCAGCTGTTATTGACCACCTTGGGCACAAGAATGGGATATTTGAAAGGCAACATTACATACCGTACTCTTTACAATGTAGTCATGGCCTTCTACCATTATGTACACTTGTACGACCTTGCCATTTTATAGCACAGCCCAGCCATACCAAGAATAGAAGTTATGTTAAGGGCAGGGACAACACGTTGATCAAAACATCTATTGTCATAGTTGTAGACATCAGCAGAATTGAAAATTTTTTTTAATCCTCCGCCGTTTGTGTCCTTGAAAGCAGATTAGGCCAAAGCAAGTAAATTTTATGGATGACATCCTCTGCAGACTTCAAATCTAAATGTAAAATCCCCCCCTCCCCAAAAAACAAGGTAGATCTCGGAAAGAAAACAAGATGGGGAAAAATATGTAAAAAATATGCATATTCGCCGTTTTAATTCTACGTACTTTGTTGTGTCCCCTTGGAATTTATCGTAAAGCGTAATCGAGAAGTTTCCGAATTCAGCGCAAAGTGCTGTCGAGACCCCCCCCATGCAGGCACCCATACAACCTTCCAAACAACAGGAAAACTTTTAACTGACCTTCATGTCTGTGCCGCCATGACAGCGGTGTTGTAGAGCGCCAAACGGGTAGGTTCCGTTGATGGGGTTGAGGTCGGACCTGGCGGAGATGGAGTTCTCGGCGCTGTATGGCGGAGTGCAGTTACACCTGGACAGTGGGTCGTGTTGGAAGTCGTTGTACCTGGAGCGAAAATAAACACATCATCATTATATCAATCATATTTCAGACTTCTGGCAAGTATTTTGGGTTTTCGTGACAGAGTTTTCACAGAATGTATCAGAACTGTTGCAGGGATTGCAGGTTGTAACTAAACGGGTAGTGTCAAGGCTCGAAGTTAAAAGTGGTCCAATGGTCACTGACCACTACAATTTAGGCTGGGACAACTAAAAAGACAGTTTGGGACATTTTTGGGACCATAGAAAAATAATAATATATATTGAACATCAGAATGTCAGCCCTTCTTTTGTTTATTAGGCACACGTCCCGGATTTTGGATCCAGAAAAGTCCCCCCTAATTTCCTGTCTACTCTGCAATTATTGTGCGCCTGGGAGTGAACATAAGCAAAATAAAGTTGACTTCAAGTTGAAGTCATACAATACCTCTCAAAAAACAGGTTGGGACAGTTCATCCTTGCTTCGGGACAATTGAAATGTATTTTTGGCACAGTGCTGGGACAGAAGGAAGAAAAGTTAATTTTGTGTCCTGCAACTGTCAAAACCAGGTACATGACATTGTATGTAAGATGCAGAAGAGGAGTCACAAAATTCCCTTGATCATACCTCCCTACTGTATTTCAAAGGTACAGTCTATTTCTGTATGAAAGGCAATTATACGCACATGAGACAAGACGGAAATTGGCAGACGTATCAAACGATTCAAAGGACCGTGCCTCACGATTCAATTCACGACAAGAGAATCACTGATTTGAAGCGTGTTTCGCACCGATGAGGCTTTGTTAACTTGATATCAAACATACTACAGCTGAAAAGGACAGTTAAATTTAGTTTCAAATTTCCTGGTAGATCCTTTTCACGAGTAAAGCAAGGACGTTATAAAGGTCTTTGATGGTATAATAAGAAAGGATGGAAAGGAGCAGTCGTGTGTGGAGATACAATATACGTAACATTAAACAGATACGACAGATGGTTTGCTCATCACTATCTGTTGCACATCTTTTTTTCCAAGGTTGTGAGGTTAGTGACCCTTTCTCGTACCTTTCTGGTTTCAGACAGACTTTACATGGACGTCACAGTTTCCTTAACAGAAAATATAGTCAGGGGTCCTTTCCGATGTGAGGGTTCAAACCTTCTGGTCTCTGGCTTATCATCTTGGAAAGGTGATAGTCACCTGTTATGTCAATACAGGGCTCGAAATTCATTTTTGGGAATAGGTGCACTGGTGCACCCAACCTAAAAAATTAGGTGCAGAAATATTTTTTTGGCTGATCCATATGAAACAAAACCTAGTTGCAGGTCTTACTGCTCCTCTTCTGAGCTTGAATCTAAAATGAGAGCTAACTTCAAAATATTAAACAAGTACTACAACAAAGATTTTATTATTTTTCTGATACTTACAGACCAAGAATATCCAGTATACTATTATACATTTCTAATGTAAAAAATGGGTGCAGCAGTGCATCCACAGAAAAACATTAGGTGCACAGCTCCAATTTTGGATGCACTGAGGTGCACTTGCATCCAGTATTTCAAGCCCTGCAACACTTCTACTAATGTGGTAAATCTCAATAAACAAATAAATCAATAAATAGTCAGACATCATGGTGATCTCATCTGTTTGTTTTTATATCAAATGTACAGTCTTACCTGTACATTCAAGAAACTGTTTTGTGAATGCCAAGCAAAACAAGAGTTCTGAGTATGGGCTTGATATGTAAATGTAAATTTCTTCTTTAATTATGCAAAAGATACAAAAACCGGAAGTTCTGATGCAGTACCAAGGTCATCCACCAGGAGGCCCATATTTGACCTTGACCTTTGTCTTCCTAAGACTTACCAACATACCAAATATCATCATAATCCATAAAGGCGTTATGAAGTTATGCTGACTACAAACGTGCGGAAACACAAACACACAGACAGATAGACACACAGACAGACACACAGACAGACGCGCCAAAAACAATACCTCCAGCTAATTTCTGAAGGATCTTACAGCTTACTGTCTGCAGATCACATTATGGCCTTCAAGGGTGTTAACATACAGTGTACTAGTATCTGGACACTCCTGTAATACCTACATATTCCTCACAGAGGCTTTGTTTTTCCTTAAAAGTACCCAAATATCTCACTGTAAATAGTGAGATAAACGAAGTCATTAATACTTGTCACTCTCTTTTGGTAGCATAAGCACAGTGGGCAGCATGTTAAAATATTTCCAGCATGGTATGATATTAAATAATTCCTTCATTTCTTTTGTATAAGCAGATAGTGATTTGGCAAAGAGCTGGTTGAAATATCTCTGGAGCTTTCAACATCTTGAAAAAAATTCACCTGTCAAATGTAGAAATGCAAAAATAATTTAGACATAAGAATGCAGATATTTGGCATGTAGCCACTCTCTCATTGGTCGAACCGCTAACTGCCATGCTGTCATTGGTTGAACAACTAATTATGATGGACAGTCAGGATCAATCTGTAGTCTGGCACAGCAACAAGCCTGTTGCTGGGGCCGATGCTATATTAAGGCTAGCAACAGTACTATGTATTAACACACATGCATGGATTCTCCTTTCTTTTCTATATATGAAAGGCAAATATATGCCCAGGAGACAGAGCGGAAATTGGCAGACGTATCAAAGAACGGTGTCTTATCATAATTCAATTTATGTCAAGAGAATCTCTCTCTTTTGGAGCTGCTAGCCTAAGGGGACAAGGCTTGATTCATATCATTTGAACATAAACGAAAAAGAGGGTTCAAAGATTTTGTATTATTTGATATTTAGAACTCCTTTCTTTTGAAATTTTATAGACCTTAGAAACAACAGAAACCATTTGATTCAGTTCTGTTATATAATACTACTACCTATTCTTTCAAAACCGAAACCCCTATATCATATAACATTAACTGCCACATGTATACTAGATTCCAAATACTGTACAATCTCATGGGTTCGTTCCTGCCTGGACACTGTGTCCTTCAGAAAGACACATTATATGACCTTTCTCACTCCACCCAGGTATAAAATGTGTACCTGACCAGTTGGGGAGGTAAAAGGTGGTGGAAGGAGAAGGAAGGGCTCTGCCTTCAAATACCGTGCCCTAGACACAGTGGATTAACAACCCACGGCCTCTGTGGCCTCAAAAAATGCTAAAGGACTACCTTTACCTTAGTTTTTCTTTTCTGACTCATTTGAGTCAGAACATTACATAATTGTAGCACAAGCTACGTGTTCTGCACCACGTCAGTGGCTTACACCTGCTAGGCTATGTCTGATCTTGAAGACCTCGTCCTTATTTAAGGGTTAAGCAATTATTGAAGAAGTTATGCAACCTTGGAATGTATATTTAGACTGTATGCCCTGTAGGTTAGGTACACATGCACAGAGATAGCAGGAAATATTCCTGGACACAGATTTTGTCAAATGAAATTTTTAAGATACAATCATATACATGTAATAACAATCATATATAAAAGTATGATTCTGTTAAGGAACTCTGTTAGGCCACACCAATTTGATTTGTTGGTTCTTGGATTTTGTGGGAAATAAATGAAGCATGCGGGTAAAAAAAAAAAACAACACAAAACAAACAGGCTGGGTCAAAATTTTAAAAATGAACTTTGAACTTCTAATCAAACCACTGCATTGATAGATGGAAAAACTGTGACAACTAGGAAGAAAAGCACTTTCCTAGACTGCAAAATACAAGCATTTTTGAGTTGATTCAGAACCAGAATCTTTTTTTTTTGGCAAATCAGAAAAAAATGAAGAGGCGAATCCGAGAACCAACAAATTAAATTGGTGTGGACTAAGTCTTCCGTGCTATTCTAGAGACAATACCAAAGTCAAGGTCATCGTCACTACCCAACATCCTGCTGAGTTGGCAAACTTGTCAAAAACATGTCCATATTTGGGCGTTCCCCCCAAGTGCAAGGCTAAATGAAGAAAGTGTACACAGTCTAATCTGGTGTCTCCATCTGTTGTGAACCCCCAGGTCTGTCTAACACCACATCCTGACACTGACTAACATCTTCTCAAGCTGGGATTTAGATATACTAAATCCTAACATACAACTTTAATCTGGTACAGTCCATTGTAAGACCTGTTTCCTATTGTTAATCTTTAACTTTACTCCTTTGCAATGGGAAATGTTGATAGTTGACAGTAATTTCTGGACCATAAGCAATTTCTGACTAAATTCTGACATACAACTTTACTCTGGTACAGTCCACTGTAAAACCTGTTTCCTATTGTTAATCTGGCTCTTTAACTTTACTCCTTTGCAATGGGAAATGTTGATAGTTTACAGTAATTTCTGGACCATAATAAACAATTACTAAAGTCTGACATACAACTTTACTCTCAGGTACAGTCCAATGTGAGACCTGTTTCCTATTGTTAATCTGGTTCTTTTAATAACTTTACTCCTTTGCAATGGGAAATGTTGATAGTTAACAGTAATTTCTGGACCATATAAACAATTTCTGACTAAATTCTGACATACAACTTTAATCTGGTACAGTCCATTGTAAGACCTGTTTCCTATTGTTAATCTGGCTCTTTAACTTTACACCTTTGCAATGGGAAATGTTGATAGTTTACAGTAATTTCTGGACCATAAACAATTTCTTACTAAATTCTGACATACATGTATACAACTTTAATCTGGTACAGTCCACTGTAAGACCTGTTTCCTATTGTTAATCTGGCTCTTTAACTTTACACCTTTGCAATGGGAAATGTTGATAGTTTACAGTAATTTCTGGACCATAAACAATTTCTGACTAAATTCTGACATACAACTTTAATCTGGTACAGTCCACTGTTTCCTATTGTTAATCTGGCTCTTTAACTTTACTCCTTTGCAATGGGAAATGTTGATAGTCTACAGTAATTTCTTGACTATATAGTACATAATTTACTACAGATTAAAAATGGGTGACTGGAAGTTAGTATTGCCAAAAGTTCAATGGTTTCTTTATCTGTAGATGTAGGGTTTTGTGTTGTAAAAACTGCTGAAATTCTATTGGTAAAATTTGTTTCTTCAGGCTTAACAAACTAGTTTTGTACCGTAAATAAGACAGGACTATAAGGTTTGACCCATGCACTCACACACTCTTTTCGATAAGTGTGTTCGGATGTGCTGAAGGTGTGGCTCTCCTCAAACACAGGACCTACGGCTTTAGGTCCTATCCAAGAGGTTGTCTCTAACCATAACCGCACCCCCCTGGAGCAAGGAATCTGCCAATTTTGTAGTCTAGATAGAGTAGAGGATGAAGTACATTTCTCCATAGATTGTCCTTTATATGACAGTGATAGACGGACATGTTTTAAGTAAATTTCCCCACTTCGGATTCTTAACAAGTAAAGAAAAATTTATATTCCTGTTAACCTTTGATAAACCAAATCTATTACTCACACAGCATCGTACATTTATACCATTTCTAAGAAGCGAGAAGAAGTTGAAAAGACTAGAATACATTAGACATTTATATATACATGTACATGTAATAGTTATATGTATATTTATAATTATGAATATGTATTCGAATATGTATAATGTGACCTGTGCTTAGCCCAGAGGGGCAAAAATGTACAATAAAGGTCTTCATTCATTCATTGATTCTAACCAAACCTAGGTACTCATTTCCACATAAGTTGAGCAAGGAAATACATGTACATGTACTAGGTGTTAAGTACCTTTCCCAAAGGCACAACATTGGGGCCTGCCAGGGATTCGAACCCAGAACCTCTAGATTCTATGTCAACAATCCTAACCACAAAACCACCTTGCCACAGTGCAAATACTTTCTGACTACACTAACCAATCATACATGTTGACATAACTTTATTACCATCTATTAAGGGATACTAATTCAATTAGATTTACAACCATTGAGCTGTTTTGTAAACGCTGATGATTGTAGACTCAAAAAGTGCCGATTTCTGGACATGCTTGTTTTTCAAGGTCAGTGTGTTAAGGTCATCAGATAAGGTTAATATATAAGACACCCTTGTGCCTGTCCACAACACCTTTATCACGCCCAGCCGGCCGCAGCTGTGTTGACCATCCTATCAATGAGTGACCAGTAGGACAAACAGGTGGACATGAAGTGTCCAGTCTTATGTAAGGTCTGTGCCCCTGTCACAAAGTTCAGGCCAGGTTGTTAACCTTCTCCCTGCTGCCTAACCCCATTACCAAAAGAGAATAGGCAGCCAACTGGCTACTTCAGTATTCTAAAGGTTAACATGTACTGATGTAGGTACAGACACCATGCTTTTATTCCAATATTATAAAAAATTGTAAACTTGTAAAAATTGTACAGTATATCTTTTCATCTTCTCCCTGCTGCCTAACTCCATAACCAATAGAGAAAAGACAGCCAATGGCTTAACTTCAGTGTTCTTACCTGGTGCAGTTTTTTCATTATTAAAACTGATAGATAGTGGTTTACAATATTACCTACATGTACATGTACATTATACAGAACTGGAAATGTAAAAGTCCCAACTACTAAGTACCTAATACCAGCCCAGAAGAGAACAAGAAATAGCCATGCCTTCAAGTACCAGAGTTATCAACCAAGGATTGAGGTCTTCAAAAATTCATTCTTTCCTAGAACTATCACAGAGTGGAACTCGCTGTCACCAAGTACAGTAGGGGCATTGTCATTAGATAGCTTTAAACAATGTCTAGAGTTAGATGTTCAAGGGTTAGGTGTAACAAGACTAGTCGTTTGGTGTAATGTAGCCAGCTGCCGCCGCGCCGCCTGCCTGTGAAGCTGGTGTGTTACGCCAAAGGGCTGTTATACCGGCTATACAGATACAGAAGCTGGTGCATTATGCTAAAGGGTGGTTATACCGGCTATACAGATACAGAAGCTGGTGTGTTACGCCGAAGGGCTGTTATACCAGCTATACAGATACAGATACCTTAGTATACATGACTTGTGTAGATGTACAAATTTAGATTTGCATGTGTTTAGTAGTCTGTTTCTACATGTACATGTAAGTATGTCTGTTTCTAGGTACTAGTAGTGCTCAACATGTCCTTGCAAATATAGTAAAATTCAAATATAAACACTTGTAGCAAACTCGAAGAACTATTACATCATTAAATTGTTGATTTTCAAAACTGTTGATTGTAAATCTCTGAACACTCCATTGTTTGGATGTCATTTACCTCCAATAGGTTCCACTTCTTGTCATATTTTGTATACAGCTAAGTCATACGCCTGCAAAGAAATTTTACACAATGTAAATTGTTGGTTGTTGCTCAATGGCTTGCTTACAGCACACACTGTTCTATACACCATGCTGATATCTTTTGTAGTCTTTAGCATTTCTGCCTTGACCTTTAAATTCACAATCACATTGAGTGTAAAGGGTCTTGTGGTTATGGGTGGTTTGGGTTTGAATCCCAATGTTGTGCCCTTGGGCAGGTCCCAATGTTGTGCCCTTGAGAAAGGCAGTTGAAACAGTTCTGTGGTGCAGTCATAAGGCCACAGCAAGTAAATTTTATGGATGACATCCGATCCTCCGCAGACTCAAAATCTAATGCGAGGGGGCGAAAAAAAACAAGACGGGCCGAAAAAAACAAGGTTCCTACATTTAAAAATTTTGACTAAATCATTGTACAAAAGGTTTTGATTCAATAGGAAACATCACATATACACAGCGAACATCACATATCACTGCATCAAAGTAAGAAACAAAACATTAAATCAGAGCCTTTTCTTGTCTCCTCTCTTTATAGTTATCTGCCATCCACCTTCCGGCATGGCAACAGACATCGTTGCCCATTTTTGGCATGTTGACCACTGTCAAAAGGCAACAAAATTTCTTGTTTTTTTTCCACAAAATCAGGCGAAAATTAATGCACGCGCTGATGTCATCCATAAAAATTACTTGCTGTGGCCTAAGTACTATATCAGGAACGCATATTCTTGCATTTGCAGTGGTGAGGTCATGGCAAAAATAAAACCACTGTGAACATTTAAAGGTTTACAGTATACCAAGAGGTAACATAAAGTTAACCTTCATACGTGCTCCAGACTTTTCATTTTGTGGTGTGCATTGTATATTCTCTTATTGACAGATTTATAATCCATAAAATACACACATATGTACACACAGTACTTGACATGAGTAAGGTGAAAGATTTTATATGACTGCCTGAGCTTCTCTTGACTTTGATAAGGCCATGTTGATTTGATTATATGGATGACATCCTCTTGATGATGATGATGATGGAACCCCAAAACTGATGCAAGCGTGTGAATAAAAAAAAACGTTTTGCAAAAAAAAGTTTTTCATCAAGACATGAAATCTACGTGGTCATAAAGGTTGAATAAATGACATGGAGTATGGTATGGTAAATTATCTACTCTTCAAATTCATTTCTTTACATTTTTGCCTTTTTTGTTTGATTTTGGCATTTTATGACATTGGTATCGTTTTTAAATATTAATTTGCAACTTATGGTATTTATTTTGCTCATTTTGCAACTGCTTTGTACGATTTACAGTATGGTTGAAAACTTTTCTTTTTTGGAAACGGCCAAAAATTCATGCGCGTGTGGATGTCATCCATACATGTATAATCAAATCAACATGGCCTAGCAGTAAAATTTAAACATTGTCACTGGTCATAAAATCTGCTAAATGCAATTTCTTAGCACATTTGATACTGAAGCAAATGAAATGGCCCCAAAACAAGCAATGTGAGGCGTCTCTTTATTTTTTGGGTACCACCAATAAATAGCCTCCAGCCTCCAATACAAAACAAGCCACCATTTCCATCAGAAACATCACATTCTTGCAAATCAGTATGCTATGGGACAGGGTTGATTCAACTTACTACAAGAATGCCCAGAAAATTGACTTTAAAAATCCAGTTTTGCTGCCCTGAAATTGTATTGCATGCCTTAACCTGTGAAACCCAAGCTCCGGGGGGCTCCCTACATAGTCCGCCACCCAAAACTACTAGGGAGCCCACAAAAAGCGAGGTTCAGTCAGGCTATGCATGCCTTAAAGACTCAGTTTTCCACCATTTGAAATTTACATAATAATCAGAGGAGTACGTGTACCATAGCACTGTGGCAGAACATACTGCGCCCGTGCAAAACTCTGATTTTTCGCAGTTTTTGTTAGATTGTTTGGTCACTGTTGCATTCGAATTATGCCTGTTGCAGAGGATATCTTTAATGACATACCATTTGGAAACTGAAGACTGGAATTGTCAACCTTATATGCGAATATGACCTTATATGAGACTTTCTTCTGAAGTGCTATATACATGTATATACATGTATTATACATAATACAGTCATGTACATTTCAGGTTTCGTGCAGGTGCAGTACGTTCTGCCGACATGCTGGGTACCATCATCAAGCACGTCGGCAGAACGTATTGTGCATGCGCAGAACCCTGTATTTTCACGGTTTTCGGTTGATTTTTGGTCAACGTTGCATTAGAATTTTTTCTGTTGCAGAGGATATTTTTTTCGACATAACATTTGAAAACTACAGACGGGATGTTTTCCTTATATGCGCGAATACAACCTTATATGAGACATTCTGCCGAAGTATTTGCACAATACATTACAGGTTTTGCGCAGGTGCAGTACGTTCTGCCGACGTGCTGAGTACCATGATCACAGGTACAGGTACATGACCAGCTGGCTTGTTTTCTCATTAATAAACACCAGACCTGACATGAAGCAGCCATTATTGGTAATTACCATGAATTATGTACATTAGGACCACCTGTCTGGTCATGCTATAAAAATCTCTAGTTGCTAGGCAGAAAGCAGGTCTGTGCTCAGTATCACGTAAGCACAAGACATCATCATAATCATATTTCATTTTAGCACCCCTTATTTGGAAATACTTACATAAAAGACATGCCCTTTTCTTATATGCAGCTGTGGTACAATTCATAAGTTTATAGTATTATTTTTCATAAAATGCAGCTTTGCTTGAAACTTTTGATATACATGTACTAGGCAGGTATTGTATGTTTTTTAAAGACATCCAGATTGAAAGCAATTTCAGGGTTTCAAAATTGGATTTTCAATGTCAATCTTCTGGTCATTCTCTATTGCTTTGTGCTTATTTCATATACATGTCAATATCATATGTTGGTTGCTTATTTCATATCAGTTGCTGTTTCTAGCTATTAAGGAGTGGTACCAAAAATAAAGGGACTCCTAGGGTAGAAAATGTGCTAAGAAATTACAGTAAATGTCAATATCAGACAGATTTCCTTGCATGTACAATGTATACAGAACATTTTTTATTTTGCGGCCCAAAAATTTGATTTATTGCCTTTAACATTATTCCTTTGCAGTGGGGGTGGCCTATAGTAGTGTCTACTGCTGTCAACTGTCTTTTTTTGTTCTAGAAATGATGTCATCACATTAGAATGCTACCTCTGACTCGCCTCGTCTTTGATAGGAAAGTCTGTCAAAATAAGCTGAAATTCTGGTGAATTTCTGGAATGTTAATTGCTGTGAATGAAATCCTGGCTCTCTAGCTGTTAGTGTCTTCAGACTCTATAATGCCAAATACCCACAGAAAGTCAGACATTAAGCTTAGCCATTAGAACTGAATTTGGTATATGGACCCAGTTCAGACATGTAAGTTCCAAGTGTATGAACAAATTCGCAAAAAACACTGTACATCTTATATGGTGGGAGACAAAACGCATTTTATCTCAAATTGTACTCTCTATAGCAATGAACGAAATGAACTTTTTGACGCGGCCTCCAAATTCTACCCTAACTTTCGAAAATATACAAATGAAAAGAAAACTTAGTCTACTTCGCTCTTCACATCCAAAAACCCTCAAATTACAGAAAAAATAGGATCTTTTGTCTTTGTCTGTCTTCGAAAAGGAAGCCAAACCCAGTAGTTTTTAGGAAGTTATCAGTAGTTCTTTGTGTATTCATTTGCCTGTTCTTATACCAAATGTTTCTTCTGTACTTGCAATTAGCCCTCGGGCATGAATTTGCAATAAAACAATTTCTATTTATAAGGGATTGCACTGGCATAATGCCAACAGACTCCCAGCCAACTTTCCCTGTCTGACCTTTTGTGGCCTGTGGTTAGGGAATTCCACCCAGGCACTGTCAATCAAACTGTGCGGACACACAGGCAAACACGCATACACACAAACACATCCGAAACAATACCTCTGTACACGGAGGTAAAAAGAAACGTATTTGGTTGCAAGTCCCTAAACATGTCTGGGGGCCTCCATGGGGGGGTCCCCGCAACGCTCTACGCTGAATTCGGAAACTTCTCGATTACGTTTAACGTTAAATTCCAAGTGGCTATAACGCATTACGTAGAATCAAAAAGACGAATACGCTCTACCCAAAATGCGCCAATTACGCTCTACATTGAATTAGAGCGGTCCGTCTACATATACCTTCTACGTAAAATTGAAACAGCTGATTATGTTCTACGGAAAAAGGCATGCGGGCCCCCATGTCTGGTTGCACATTGCGATACCTAGAAACCCATACATGTATCACAATCATGATATGCATTGCAAATAAACCTAGATGCATTGTACATTGTATACATTCTTCTGTGTGCACAGATTGTCATGGTCTCATAACGTTTTACAACGATTTTCCCCTCTTCATATCCCAGTTTATCGTGTCCAAAAAAGAAATGACTGAACCACAAAAATCGCCCTACATGTAACTGTAAGAATACAATGCCACGTAGTAGCATATAAAAGTTTATTGTTAAGAAAACATACTATAGAGTGAGCGTAGTGTGTCCTTTAAAACTGTGGCATCTACATTTTGTGCCTTATCTTTTGGTCACCGGTTCAGTACAAATACCTTTATCTTCGATTGGTCACTCGCCTGGTGACTTGATTAACTGTGACCACCTAAAGCTACTCCTAACTTGCTATGACGCACTCCTAAAGGCATTTCAATTGCAGAAGTGATCTTTTACGATATGGTCGTAAAGATGTCTTGTTAGGCACACAGGTAGAGGTCAGCTAGAGGTTAATAGATCGCAGTCCCATAGGGAACTCCTGCACAGTTACCACAGACAAGCTGGTCATGTTTATTGCAGATCAATCTTCACTTACAGGTCATTGAAAGGGTAATGTGGAAGTGAACTGTACATGTGTAACAGTGGGGGGGGGTGGGGTTATAGGCACTACCAACTGACCCGGCCGATGGGTCTAGATCTTTTAGCTGAACCGTTAGAGCGTTGGCATGTGGACTGGTGCCCGGGTTTGGTCGTGGGTTCGAACCCCGGCCCGGGACCAGGGGTTTTTATCTGTTTCTACTCTCTCCTGTTTCTTACACATGTACAACTGTACCGCCATTTCCTGGGTTAGATCCAGTATTACAGTGTTTCAGGACAGCCACACTTTGAGCATGTTTAAGAGCCCATTGCAGAGAGGGAAGGGGTCCTTTGTAGTTAGGTCAAAGGTCCCACAAAGGTCTCAAAAGTCTTTTTTGAAGCCAAATTTTTTATGGCTGGATGCCCTTCCTAACACCAACCCAAACCAAACCCAACAGGGCCAAACCCTAGTAGGGCCCAGGAACCCTCTAACTGAGGGGGGAAATACGTGTTAAGTCCCAAGGGCACAACATCTGGGTACATGTCCGGACATCTCTGGGTCCAACCCTGGGGATTGAATCTGGGTCCCCTTGCTTGACAGTCGGATTCTGTATCCATTACACCACACAGATGCCACACACCACACAGACATTTAGAATGTGATATTTTCTCTCTGACTCAATAAACCAGTATTAATATTATTACAATTGATGTAAAATAAGAGTGATTTCTCCCTTACCTCATGAGTTTGATCATGGAGCTGACATCGGTGACTTTCTCGTGGTCTCTCCTGAAGATGTTAGCCCGCGGCGTGTGCTCGTACGTGAACCAGTCTCCGTACTTCTCAACCATGGCCGGCATCCCGCTGGCGTTGAAGATCTTTTCAAAATAACTGATCAGAAATACAAACAAAAAGATCAGAGAGTTAACCATCTCATTTTCTTTGGAACTATCATAGAGTGGAACTCGCTGCCACCAAGTACAGTAGAGGCATCATCAATTATATATAGCTTTAAACAACGTTTACAGTTAGATGTGCAAGGGTTACATGTAGGTGTAACAAGTCTTTTGGTGTAATGTAGCCAGCTGCCGCCGTGCCGCGTGCCTGCGAAGCTGCTGCGTCATGCCGAAGGACGGTTATACTGGCTTGAAGATACAAATACAGATTTCACTGTATAGCAAATACAGTCAAAACTCTTTCAGAACCTGCTTTGTTTAACTCTCTACAAGGTTAGAAAATGGTTCTTGTGGATAAAAATATTCAATTTTGTGATATTAACCTTCAGCATACTAAAGTAGCCATTTAGCTACCACTTCTTTGCTGGCTTTGGGGTTAGGTGGCAGAGAGAAGGTTAAAAAACGAACTTGACTTTTGAATAGGAAATTCTATTGAATTCCATGGTGACTCTGAAGTGAGGTCCAATTACAACCCTACAAAAATGTATGTAGCTGCATGCACAGAATTAACCTTCAGCCTGCTAAGGTAGCTTTTTGGCACCAAAAGCTTTACTTCTTGATAACATGGTACATGTACATGTACTCCTAGAAAACTTACGGTGTGTTGTAGCTTGGCCAGTAGGCCTGCTTCGCCAGGACTGACGTCACGTCATCCATAACCACCATGCCTCTGTAAACAAACAAACAAACAAACAAAACAACAGTTAAAAAACAACTTAGCAAAAGAAGTTTGAAATGTTCCGTCCGATACCCCAAATCTTTTCTGCTGTTTTTAGTCTATCCCAGTGTGAGTGGATCAAACCTTATTGTCTGGTCTTTGGCAGCTTGTACTTAGGCCCCGTTCATGATTCAAAATGTGTTTCGGTACGGCCACGATCCGAATTGATACGGAATATATTTTGCATCCTTGATTCAAAACTTGCACCCACACTGGAAACGATTTCTCACCTTGAATTGACTTGCATTTCATATGTATACCACGATTTCTTTGAACATTTCCTAGGAACCAGGCTCGTAAGGCGGAGAGTTTACGCCTGTTCGGGCGAGTGGTCACTTGTTCCTGACTCATGTCCTCCCCATAGGCTGTGCCCCGGACGCATCTGGCGCAAAACCCCACAGATTTTGAATCATGAACAGGGCCTTACTATACAAAACTGGAGTGAGTGATGACCAGGTACGCAAAACCAAAAAAAACAAAAAAACATCAAACTTACGGCAATTGTTCCAGTACAACAAGTAGTCCTTTCTCAGGTAGGTACTTGTTTGGAGTGAAAGCCTTGTAGTCCACTATCATCCATTGGTTGTTGTATCTGAATGTATTGAAACAGAGAGGAACTACAGTCACATTCAAATTGCTAACTTATCAGTTAGGCAAAACACAGGCATACAGATAAAACATTCCATAATCTGCCTAACTCTATGATTCAAGTGATGGACCCAATAATTATACTGCCTAACTACTGCACAGATATTGGCAGTGTTAAGGCCATGTTGATTTGATTATATGGGTGGCATCCTCTGGGAACCCCAAAACTGATGCGAGCGTGCGAATAAAAAAAAAAACTTTTGCAAAAAAAAGTCCCTTTCATTATGAAATCTACATAGTCATGAAGGTTGAACAAATGACACAGAGTATAGTTTAGCGACTAATCTACTCTTCAAATTCATTTCTTTACATTTTCGTCTCTTTTTTGTTTGATTTTGGCATTCTACGACATTGGTATCGTTTTTAAATATTCTTTTAGCATATATTTGCTCATTTTGCAACTGTTTTTTACGATTTACAGTATGGTTCAAAACTTCTTTTTTTTTTTGGAAACGGCCAAAATTCATGCGCGCTACGATGTCATCCATATAATCGAATCAACATGGCCTAAGTGTGAAAAAAGGTGAGAAGAAGTGCCTAACTCACGTGCCACTGTTGTACTTCTTGAATATGTTAGCCCAGTCCATGGCCTTGTTGGCCAGTCTGTTGGCTACGATGTTCCTTAACCACTCCAGTACCTGTCCCTGGGGCTGGACATACTTCCACAGAGCAGGGTTACTGTTCCCATTGGTGGTCTCTTGGGCAACCTACGCAATTTAGTCATAACAAAAAATCACAGATTTTAAACTTCTGGGAAGTAAAAATTGCATTAATGACTAACATCATAGAATGCATTATTATGTTTACCGAAGGAAAACATATTGTTTTGCTTAGTTTCTTCCTCTTCTTCTTCTCTAAACAGTGACCTCTGACCTGACCAATGACATGATTTGTTGACGTCTGTCACCATGGTGACTGGTGTTGGGTTACATAATGTTGCAATTTCATGGTCTGCCCTGCTCCTGTCACCATATACTAGTAGTACATGTATATGAATGTTTTTGAGTAAGAATTAACAGAGCAGACTATGTCCAAAGGTAAACATTATGCATTTGCTTTGCAAATGTTACTTCTCTAGTTACTCATACGATTGCATCATGAAACCTACTCCAATATCTCACCATAGTTTACGTTTCTGGTGACCACATACTTAAACCAAGGGCATACAGGGTCTAAACCCTGTCAATCAAGTAAAACCTAATCTCCGCCCACTCACATAGAAATGAAAACATACAAATCTAGGCTCAAATCAGAACCACCCAAAACAATACTTCCATCCCAGAAGTAAAAAGGATATCTTCTTAATATACAGTTAAAAGTCTCTGTTGAGGCTTGGGTGTGCAAAATCAATTTTTAGGTGCACAGAAAAAACTCTCTCTCTATAAATATATATACAATGTA
>NW_017802379.1:9850934-9859840 GCF_001625305.1 Branchiostoma belcheri | reverse complement strand
GCCTAACTCACGTGCCACTGTTGTACTTCTTGAATATGTTAGCCCAGTCCATGGCCTTGTTGGCCAGTCTGTTGGCTACGATGTCCTTAACCACTCCAGTACCTGTCCCTGGGGCTGGACATACTTCCACAGAGCAGGGTTACTGTTCCCATTGGTGGTCTCTTGGGCAACCTACGCAATTCAGTCATAACAAAATCAAAGATTTTAAACTTCTGGGAAGTAAAAATTGCATTAATGACTAACATCATAGAATGCATTATTATGTTTACCGAAGGAAAAATATTGTTTTTGCTTAGTTTCTTCCTCTTCTTCTTCTCCAAACAGTGACCTCTGACCTGACCAATGACATGATTTGTTGACGTCTGTCACCATGGTGACTGGTGTTGGGTTACATAATATTGCAATTTCATGGTCTGCTCTGCTCCTGTCTCCAATTTTGGCTTCACAAAAGTGCATATGCACCCTGTATTTCCAGCCCTGATTTTACAGTATCTATTTGAACACATTGAACTTATCTCTTACCAGGGATGAGCTTGTGATGTAGAAGTCATCTCCTGAGTACAGAACTCCAGGATAGGAGGAGAAGGAAACGGTGTGGCCTGGGATCTTATCTGCACCTAAACACACACACATGGGAACTGGAGTTAACATGGGTTCTGTTTTGGCTGTGTTTGCTTGTGTTTTTGTAGGTCTGAAGTTTTGTTTTTGGTGTGTCTGTTTGTTTGTGTGTTTGCTTGTGTTTCCTGTAGTTCTGAGGTTCTGTTTTTGGCGTGTCTGTTTGTGTGTTTTATGTGTTTCCATAGTTCTTAGGTTTTGTTTTGTTTGTGTGTTTGTTAGTGTTTTCTGTAGTTCTGAATTCTGTTTTTGGTGTGTCTGTTTGTATGTTTGCTTGTGTTTCCGTAGTTCTGTTTCTAGCTGTTTTTGGTGTGTCTGTTTGTGTGTTTGTGTTTTCTGTAGTTCTGAATTGTGTTTTTAGTGTGTCTGTTTGTGTGTTTGTTTGTGTTTTCTGTAGTTCTGAGGTTCTCTTTCTTTAGTTTCTTTAGTTCTGAAATCTGTTTCCTTAGTTCTGAAATCTGTTTTTGGTGTGTGTGTGTGTTTGCTTGTTTTTCTGTAGTTCTGTTTATTTGTGTTTCTGAAGTTATTTCTACATGCTGTAGGCATGTCAGGGACACTGCCAGGGAGTTACATGTAGTTCAAAGGTCCCAGAAAAGGTTATCTCATTTCCTGCCTTCAATTTCCAGCTCTGTGCATGTCTGTTGCCTCATAGGACCAAGGAAAGGGATTTGTATACATACGGTATTAGCGAGTATTTCAGAGGGATAGGAGATCTTTTGATTTCGTATTTCAAATTTGAATCCAACACCATTCTCACCACCCATGTTGAAGGGGAACTGGTATTTCTTGATGATCCTCAGCATGGACTGGAAGGTATTCCAAGTGTCGTGAGCCACAAACAGGTCCGTGTTGCCTGGCAACAGCTTGACGAGAGCGGAACAGGACCCAGAGCCGAGGACACGGTGGGAGTCTCTGTCCTTCAGGGCTTCCTGTAAATCCTCCATGTCACCACTGATCTGGAAAATCCTGTGGATCATGACAAAAAAGGCAGTGTACAAAATAATTTTTTGAACCAGGTTGCCCAGTCGGCAACCTACAGCAAAAATTAGGTTGCCCATCAGAATTTTAGGTTGCCCCACCTTTAACTTATATAAGTTACTACTTTCCTAAAATTAAGTAATGTTACATACATAAGCCTTTGACAATATTTCTAACAGCCTTTAGTTAACTGATACTAGTAATAGCCATTAATATCTAAATTTAAAAAGCATCTGCCGGATACAGTGGTGCAAGCCAAGTGGGCATGATTTTTTTGGGGGGTTGGAGCATTCTTGAAATTCAGGTAGCACACTGGGCTACCTAGGTTCAAAAATAGGTTGCCCCAAGTAAAATTTGGTTGCCCGGGGAAACTGGGTAACCAGGTATTTTTGCACGCTGCAAAGGGCTGGATTGTGAGGAGCTAACAATTGGTGGAGCTGAATTGCAAGGGTCTGGAGTGGCTGCTATTCGGTACTGACCTCAATACGACCCCAGGTGCAGCCATAAGACTGTAAGGTTTGAACCTCTCACACCAGGGAACATTCCATAGAAGCTGCTTCCAAAGTTTCATACGAGACACCATTAAGTGTTGCTGGGCTGCCTGAATCTAGTGTTATCATCTATCGTCCTCCTTAAATTTATCTTTAAGTGTTGCCAGGATCCCCCATACAGACCCTCATATATAGTAGATAGAAGGAACTTACAGGAAACCAAAAGGGTTGATGTCCAGAGATGGCTGTTTGGGTTCATCATTGTACCCATCATCCAGACCTGATAACTGCTGCAGAGTCAACTTAACCTGGAACAACAGATATATAACAGGTTCAAGCTTCTAAACAAATCTTGTAAGGTGAATCAAATAACTAACATACTGGAAACTTTTTCATACATACATGTCTATTACATTATAAGACATTTCAGATGCTGTCAAAAACTTGAAGGGTAACATTTGCAAAGCAATTGCATCATGTTTACCTTCACATGGCCTAGATTGGCAAATTATTGTTGCTCTGTTTAGTTTTACTCCATCACACTCATGTATCTAGTGACCAGCCCCCCTTCTAACTTGCTACATAATCCAACACTAAAGGTTGTCTACTACAGCACCAGTTACCATGGTGATTATTCTATGAAGTTTTTGGAAGTCTGTATGATAAGTGTTAGAAAATAGAACTTGTATGATTAGTGCTGCATACCTAAACCCACATTTAGGTTCAGGTCCGGATTCAAGTCCAGAGGTTTAGGTTCAGTTCCGGACTTGTAAGTCCGGACCTACAATGTAAACCCATGGCATATACAAAATTGCATGTTGGCAACCTTGCAATGTTGTCTGGGTGAAACTTTGGCCACATAACATGGAGGCCGACACTTGACGATGCCCGATAGCAATGTTTTCTTCATTTTGCAGCAAAGATTTTGCAATCTACGGAAGGTTTTAGGTGGTTTGAAAAGAAAAGGGGTATGTGAAATGGTCTTTTATGGTAATAAGTCCAGACTCAGTTCTTGACTTTTAGGTTTTTTTGGACTTGAACTTAACATTCTTAGTCTTACAAGTCTGGATCCAAGTCCAGTGAACCGGTATGCAGCACTATGTATGATAATGCTAGCCTTTGTGATAATGATATCTCCATTGAACATTATCACAACCCAGGTATAACGTAACTGAATTTTCTGTACCTGGTGCCAGTAGTCGTCTGTTTCTCCGCTAGCCTCTATCTGTTCCTTCATCCAGGCCAGGTTAGTCTTCAGGAAACTCTCCAGGTTCTTACAGAATGTACTCTTGCTGCTACAGAAGGCTGCGCCCACCGTGTTCAGCCAGTGGTTGTACATATGATCACGTGTGAGGTATCCCTCCACCAGTCCAGCCGCGTACGCCTGCACGCTGTCGTTGTACTTCTCATTGGTGGTGACGGTCAGGAACGACCAGCTGTGGGACAGAAATGGATGACATCCTTTGAAAAACCCAAGTCACTAAGTGTTAATACCTTGGCTTGAGAGACGCCACTGACTCTGAACTGAACCAAGAGTAAAACTGAGCACCTAGAGACCACGTCTAGCGACATAATAGACGTTAAACAAGGACAACAACAACAACAAAAACCCCAAACTAGCTAGTGGACGCAGGTGAATAAAAAAAAAAAATCCAGCCAAAAAAAATGCTGCTAAACCACAGGGATACAATTTCATACAAAGCTGGTACAATGTATTGTGAATGGAAGTGCATAGCGACTTTTACGACAAGCCGGCACATGCTGGCCTTTTGCGGCATTTATGAATCTTGAGTTCCGTGGATCTTTGGCAGCCTATCGTCACTTGCTACCATGGATGGCACCCAGGCCTCTCAGCCTCGGAGGAGGTGATTTTTTTTAAGAACAGGCAAAAATTAATGTGCAGGCAAATGTCAGTACATAAAATTATATGGGGGCCTTCATGCCCTTTTTTGCAAGGCATAATCAGGTCTTTTTAGCCTTCGTAATCCGTAGCCAGCCTCCCCAAAAATCAACGTAATTCGTAATAGTACATCAGCCGCAAAGTGTACAAAGTAAAGTCGTAATCAGCTGAGACTTTATAACGTAATTCGTAGTTGGCAGCAAAAATTTTGCTTAATTCGTAATCGATATAATCACTACCCCCCATCCCCCCATGCAGGCCCTCTTATATCAGTTTAGCCTTTAATACCAGATATATCTCACGACATATGCAGCAGTTTTCTGGTGAGTGATTGATTGTATCAAATCAAGACATGATCGACACATATCATTTTAAACTCGCCTCTACCAATATTCCTGATGCCCGAAGAAAAGTGGGCGTGGCTACAGAAGGACAATGGACATCTATCCATATCATTGTTGTTGTTGTCCTTGTTTAACGTCTATTATGTCGCTAGACGTGGTCTCTCTAGGTGCTCAGTTTTACGCTTGGTTGATTTGTCAGAATATTTGGTTTGCAATTTTTAAAAGATCACAAGGTTACCAGATCAACCGATTCTTTTCTGGCCATCTGAACAGCATTACAACTACAGTGTTTAAGACACAAAATTATAGATAAAACTAGCATAGCTTTGTAGCTGTAGCTTAGATCCGGTTGCAAAAACAGTGAACTTGTGACAGTCACGGAAAGGTATAGGTACTAACCCAGTCGACGATATTCTGTCCGTAAAGTTGGCCCAGGCGGCGGCGCCGGTGTCCAGCGTGTCGGTGATTTGGTAGGTCTTGGTGCCTTCATCGTACCGAACCGACGCGAGCTTACTGCCGTCAGAAACGGCGGAGAAAACGAAGGAAAACAACAAGAGACAGGAGAGCATTCTTCCGCAAACTATGTTACGAGATGTCGCCATATTGGACGTTTGCATAACATTTATCGGGAATGGACTATTCACTTTATTGAATAAAATAAACTGTTTTAAACTAATAACATGTAAACTATACTACTAAATGTATATAATATATAGACTATTCTTAATATAGCATAAATAATGTAAATAATGTCGATCTTAGTGTGTTTAAAAACGAAACTAACTGATAATATCCCTTGTTCAAAATGAACTGTTCCAATGGCTAGCGCGTGATTACGTGACCTCATGTGACCCTTTTATAATTCTTTTCCAGTTCCTCTTCCGCTTTGCTGCGACAACGCATGCTTCAACGGGCAATCCTCCATGCAGACGACATATTCCACTTGAAGGTTTCGAAATTTGAACCATAAAAAGTTTCCGTGTTCGCCACAGACTTTGACAAAGTTTCTGTTGTGTCGACCTTTCAACTTTGTTCACACAACTCGTTCCCGACATTCCTTTGGGCTGTCGTGAGTCAAAAAAGTTGTACACGCCTCGTTTTCTGACACTTTCTTCACTTTCCGTCGCCTTCCTGGCTCGTTTTTGTGTCATTTTAAGGGTGGAAATGAAGGCATGAGGACTCAGAGGCTTCACTGACTCGCTTAAAGTGTATTTTGAAGCGGTATCACCATGAAACTCAACGAGAAGAACGTCACCGCGTACGCGACATGCGCCTCCCCCATCGACAAAGATGGCTACCTCCACAAGAAGGGGGAGGTCAACCGAGGCTTCCAGCGTCGCTACTTTCTTCTCAAGGGCAACCTACTCTTCTATTTCGACAAGAAAGGAGACAAGGAGCCCATAGGAGTCATCGTTCTCGAAGGATGCACGGTCGAGCTCTCGAGCGACGCGGTAGAATCCGATTCCCCCAATGTGTTCGAGATTGTCTTTCAAGGTCCAGGGACAAGGACTTACGTCCTAATGGCAGACGACCATGACGACATGGAAGCGTGGATGAAGGCATTGCAGTGCGCTAACTATGATTACAAAAGGCTGCAGGTACAGGAGCTACAGAGGCAACTGAAAGAACTAGAAGACAGGGAGGCAAGGGGAGAAGAGGGGAATGTTATGAATGGTGCAGTAGGGGGGTGGGCACCGCAGCCTAGGGTAAACCCTTTCGATAAGGACAGGTTTGATCCAAAACGTGTCGCGCCAAAGACGGGAGTCAACTCACGACCCCGCGGACCCAACCACGACCCCCTCCCCCTCCACCAGTCAGGGGGCCACCCCCTCCCCCGCCTATCAAACCAGCCCCGGCTCCAACAACCAATCAGCAATCAGGGTCAAGTACGTTCTTTACCGCACTCGACACGTCTTCATTTCAACAGAACGGAAATGGGAGCGGTTCAGTGAGTACTGCCAAAGCGGCCAGTACTTGGTACAACGCTGCAGTCGAGAGCTCGAACTCGCGACCAAGTTCAACAGGTTCGTCCGCGTGGTACGCGGCCGTACCCCAGAACGTATCCCTTACCCAGAGTGCACCAGCCAGAGCGAGCCCAGGAGTGTCGAGACACAACGTTCGCTCCGCGGGCACTGCGGGGTCTTCCCAGTTCTACGACACGTCCGGCGCCACGAAAGTCCGATCGTTCGCTCAGATGCACAAGGACTTTGGGGCACCCGTGCAAGCGGCCATTGCAAGCTGGAGAAAGGCACACGAGACTTCGTTGATATAACAGAACATTGTGTTACAAGGGCGGCATTCTACAATGGAGTTCAAGTTGCAATGTGGACTTATGCAATATACTCTTGCTGATGTAAATGGCAGTAAACCAATGAAAGCAGACTTTTATGATGACTGCTTTTTACTATAGTTGTACTTTTTGTAGTTTACCCTAGGAAAATGTTATTATTGAAAAATGAAACAGACAGCAAGTATACTACAGTGTGTAGATTGTAAAAACTTTTGCATCAGTTTTATTTGTTTGTCATGAATTCACAGTGGAGAGATCCCAGCAAAATTTAGCCTGTTTTATGCTGTTATGAATATGAGACATTTCTTGTCATACTTAATCAGTTTTTGTTGATATCCCTGAACTAGGTTTATTGCTTTTAGTTCAGACGAAACAAGAGGACAACATATCACCATATACTAGTATATCGGTGCTTTATAGCCTCTGTAGCAGGCTTATAGAACTGGGGGTTTGGTGGTCTTTAGTTGTTTTCTGATTAGCCCAGTTCTAAAAAAACGGGGGTAATTCAACCAGGCCGGCTATGTCGTCTATATGCAATCAGAAAATAGCACACAAAAGCTCCTGAAGACCCCCAAAACCCCCAGTTTTTGGCATGCTATGGAGGCTAAGTGCTTTAGTTTTCAGGTATTCTCAATGTTGTAAAGAATTATACAAGAGAGATTACTTCCATCTACATAAGTATTGTCAACAACAGTTGTACCATCTTTAGATACTAGTAGCACAAGCAATGTGATTACTCATATGTTATCCATGATCTTGTTTGACCATAATTAAGCCATATACTGTACTCTCAAAAATTGCAAGTACTAGGTTGTATATGTATTCTCAAATACATGACATCTTGTACAGCATGTATGTAACGTTGAATTATTTTTCTTTGTACCACACTGCTCTCTAGGTTTAACATTACAACTGATTAAAAATGGACTTACAGATGTTGCTGATATTGTCTTCAGTTCATAAGTTACATAACTGTCAGTTCCTAGCTGCTTTGGGTACTAGTATGTATGATTGGGTAATGTAAGCTGGTGTTGGATTCAGAAGAGGCACACATGGGTAACAAAAAGGCACTGTTTTGGTGAATGCAGTATAACCTTAGATCATTATGACAAAGGGATGGACTGCCAGTACATGTATTTCTTCTGTTTTTTTTTTTTTTTGCTTTATCATGATAAGCATATTTTCCTCAGATTTATGATCTTTGCTTCTCAAATATAGCACATAGTCAGAATGTACTGTGCCTGTGTGAAACCCTTAATCACTATATAACTTAATGTATTAATTGTGCATAGCACTTCACCATAACACCTTGTGTAAGGTTGTATGTACTGGTACATGTATATCGACAGAATGACTTTCAGATGGTTTTCAAATAGCCTCCTTCGCAGTCTTGTTGGGCGTGGGCGTAATTTTTTCTCTGAGCGACGCGAGTAATATGCCGCCGCGAGGGACGATTTGCTGCCGAGGGACTTTTGCCACGGAGAGAAGGTTTTGTTGGAGCGCGGAAACCTTCTCTCCGTGGCAAAAGTCCCTCGGCAGCAAATCGTCCCTCGCGGCGGCATATTACTCGCGTCGCTCAGAGAAAAAATTACGCCCACGCCCAACAAGACTGCGAAGGAGGCTAATACTGATCATTCTGGCATGGGTTTCGGACAGATGCAGTATGTTCTGCCGACATGCTCTCAAATCTGGTTTTATGATGTTATAAAGTGTCATTTTTACTTTGTGTGTATAATGTCATAGTTGTGTCAGTTGAGTTTATTAAAACCAAAAAAGTTATACCACATGAAAAAGAATAAGTTTCCATTCACAACATTTCCTGAAGATATTTTAATATTCCTTTGTAAACATTGTAATCAGTAGACATTCTACACTGGTACCATATAGGCTTGTCCATTTGAGAGTTTTTCTTGATAAAAGGTATTTGTTAATTATTTAATGCCACACCAATTTAATTTGTTGGTTCTCGGATTTTTTTACAAAAAGTATGAAGTGACAGGGCAAAAAAAAATAAATAGATAAAAACAGGTCTAGGCATCCTATTATAGCCCTAAATGCTACGATGAAGTCAACACAAAAGGCAGTGTTAAAATTCAAACAATAAATTTTGAACTTTTAATCAAACCACTGCATTAATAGATAAAAAAATTGTAACAACTAGGAAGAAAAGGACTTTTCTCAACTGTTGGGGGCAAAATATGAGCATTTTTGAGTTGATTCAGGACCAATTTTTTTTTTTTTTGCAAATCAGAAAAAAATGAGGCGAATCCGAGAAACAACAAATTAAA
>NW_017802379.1:9849308-9850906 GCF_001625305.1 Branchiostoma belcheri | reverse complement strand
TCGTAGTACCCACTGACAAGCAGGAAGACCTCGTCCCTGTTGTACGTACCCACTGACAAAGCAAGGAACGACCTCGTCCCCTGTTGTAGTACCCACTGCAAAGTAGGAAGACCTGCCCCTGTTGTAGTACCCACTGCAAAGCAGGAAGACCTGGCCCCTGCTGTAGTACCCACTGCAAAGCAGGAAGACCTGTCCCCTGTTGTAGTACCCACTGCAAAGCAGGAAGACCTGTCCCCTGTTGTAGTACCCACTGCAAAGCAGGAAGACCTGGCCCCTGTTGTAGTACCCACTGCAAAGCAGGAAGACCTGGGCCCTGTGGTAGTCCCACTGCAAAGCAGGAAGACCTGTCCCCTGTTGTAGTACCCACTGCAAAGCAGGAAGACCTGGCCCCTGTTGTAGTACCCACTGCAAAGCAGGAAGACCTGTCCCCTGTTGTAGTACCCACTGCAAAGTAGGAAGACCTGGCCCTGTTGTAGTACCCACTGCAAAGTAGGAAGACCTGCCCCTGTTGTAGTACCCACTACAAAGCAGGAAGACCTGTCCCCTGTTGTAGTACCCACTGCAAAGCAGGAAGACCTGTCCCCTGTTGTAGTACCCACTGCAAAGCAGGAAGACCTGTCCCCTGTTGTAGTACCCACTGCAAAGTAGGAAGACCTGGCCCTGTTGTAGTACCCACTGCAAAGTAGGAAGACCTGCCCCTGTTGTACCAGAAAAGTAGGAAGACCTGGCCCTGTTGTAGTACCCACTGCAAAGCAGGAAGACCTGGCCCCTGTTGTAGTACCCACTGCAAAGCAGGAAGACCTGCCCCTGTTGTAGTACCCACTGCAAAGCAGGAAGACCTGTCCCCTGTTGTAGTACCCACTGCAAAGCAGGAAGACCTGTCCCCTGTTGTAGTACCCACTGCAAAGCAGGAAGACCTGCCCCTGTTGTACCAGCAAAGCAGGAAGACCTGTCCCCTGTTGGTTGATTCAGGACCAATTTTTTTTTTTTGCAAATCAGAAAAAAATGAGGCGAATCCGAGAAACAACAAATTAAATTGGTGTGGCCTAATATATTGAAGAAGAGACAAAATGTACTTAAAATGGAAAGCAAAGCAGGAAGACCTGGCCCCTGCTGTAGTACCCACTGCAAAGCAGGAAGACCTGGCCCCTGTTGTAGTACCCACTGCAAAGCAGGAAGACCTGCCCCTGTTGTAGTACCCACTGCAAAGCAGGAAGACCTGCCCCTGTTGTACCAGCAAAGCAGGAAGACCTGTCCCCTGTTGTAATACCCACTGCAAAGCAGGAAGACCTGGCCCCTGTTGTAGTACCCACTGCAAAGTAGGAAGACCTGCCCCTGTTGTAGTACCCACTACAAAGCAGGAAGACCTGCCCCTGTTGTACCAGCAAAGCAGGAAGACCTGCCCCTGTTGTACCAGCAAAGTAGGAAGACCTGGCTCCTGTTGTACCAGCAAAGTAGGAAGACCTGGCTCCTGTTGTAGTACCCGCTGCAAGCAGGAAGACCTGGCTCCAGTTGGTGCACCGGTGGTACAACTGGGACCATGTCTTCCTGCTTGCAGTTGGCAGCAATGCAGGGATCATCTTTTCACCTTGCTCCCC
>NW_017802379.1:9833055-9848903 GCF_001625305.1 Branchiostoma belcheri | reverse complement strand
ACTACTCTCTCTCTCTCTCTCTCTCTCTCTCTCTCTCTCTCTCTCTCTCTCTCTCTCTCTATATATATATATATATATATATATATATATATATGTATATATATGCATGTGGGGGCCTATGTGTGTTAGTGTTTTACTACTACATGTACTTTCAGTCAACTTTTTCTGCAACTTTCTTTTGCCTTTTCCCAGACCTTCTACGCTTACACATGTAGTATGTTATGCTTTGAAAGTTATATGTTGTCCCTAAGTAAAGTTGAATACGATAATACAAAGCACATCTTGTTCCCTGTAATTTCTTAGAATTCGGACACAAATATTGATCAATTGTTGAATGCAGCTTTCCTTTAGTTTTTCAAATGTGATCCTCAGCTGCATTGTCATAGCTGACTTTAGTTTGTTTGGCATAACCAGTAAATCTCCTTTAGGCGTAACATACCAGTTTTGTACATGTAAGTACAAGCTGCGTAAAACCGGACTGTAAGGTTTAAACCACTCGCACTGATAAGGACCTGTACTCTTTTGTAACTCTCTCTAGTAACTAGCGGTGGTTCGAGACCGTTATCAATGGTTACATTCTAGAACAACTTTCGTTGAAGAGATTCACTTGCCACGTATAGATATAACTACTGTAATTCACTTTATGTTCACAGTAGCAAAAGTTCACAGTCTGAGAAAAACGGACATGTTCACAGATCTAGAACTAAATATTCACAGTGGCGACAGGTGCAGTAAAAAGAAAGTCCAGGAATTACTCATTAGCTGTAATGATAAGTTCACGATACAGGAGAGACAGTGAAAACAGTGAATATAACAGTGCAGTGAAAAAATCAGGAATTACAGTATACGTGGCAAGTGAATCTCTTCAACGAAAGTTGTTCTAGAATGTAACCATTGATAACGGTCTATTACGAACCACGCCGCTGAAGCTTCCAAACGTTCGGCACAGTTCTAGAACACGCTTGGTCACACCGCGGAGTTTTTGCACTCTCTTTCAACTGTCAAATTTACCCTTTTACTTTATTTGTCAACTAAACTGATCAATAATTTTGAAACAGGGCAGTTCTTGCATGGGCATCATGATGATTTAAGACGGCCTTGTATATATGGTACAGTCTTGCACTGTTTCTGTTTGCTCCAGGGTATAGACGAATTAATAAGCTTAAAGTTGAAGGTAGCAGCAAATGCGTACTAAAAAGTGTCAGAAACCATTTCTGATAGAATTGCGAGCTTACAATGAAATTTATCCAACCTTACTGGCTTAAAATATTACGCAGCCTATGTGCGATAGAGAAATATCATGGCCTTGACCGATTTCTACCTGTAACAATGCACTAAGAATAAAAAAAATGAACCCACCTGTCTCCAAAAACGGAAAGACGGTCCGTCGCTATCAAAAGTTACGAACGGAATGCGCTCCGAGCGAAACAAGAGCTGATGACGTCACCCGCGTCTTTTTGTTTTATGACGTACCTTAAAAGACATTACGTCACAAAGTCGCTACTTGGAGCTCATTGGTCAATTTTTATAATCTATGGCGGTAACAGTTTTTACAAATTTGCACTCAAAGTTTGAAATTTGTCAGACAATCGGGGATTGAAGCATTTCGGCAAAAAACGACACATTAAAATGTAGAGATAACTGCCATATGTCGCTATATTTTTGGTTGCGTCAAAGTCAAAGCAGATTCGACAGCAGAGCAATTTTAGTCGTACTGCCACGGGGTACTTTTTTTGGAGTGGGAGAATGAGTCGAAGTCAAATCTACGCACCATGTGTAATTTCTTAATTAGGATGTTGTACATATACAAACACATTTCGCTTGAAAAATAAGCCATTGAACGTCGGAGATGTTTTTTTTTTTGCAATTAGGCCATGTTGATTTGATTATATGGATGACATCCGCGCGCGCATGAATTTTCGGCCGTTTCCAAAAAAAAAAGTTTTCAACCATACTGTAAATCGTACAAAACAGTTGCAAAATGAGTAGAAATATACCATAAGTTACAAAAAAAATTAATAAAAACTATACCAATGTCGTAGAATGCCAAAATCAAACGAAAAAGGACGAAATTGTATAGAAATGAACTTGAAGACTAGATTATTCGCCAAACAATATTCTGTGCCATTTGCTCAACCCCCATGACCACGTAGATTTCATAATGAAAAGTAACTTTTTTTTTGCAAAACTTTTTTTTTATTCGCACGCGCGCATCAGTTTTGGGGCTCCCGGAGGATGTCATCCATATAATCAAATCAACATGGCCTTAGATGTATTATACTACCCCTGCATTATTAGTAATACGTCACATTATGTGACGTCACATACATGGCATATTATAACACATCACACTGTACAAGAGAAGTTCCACCTGTGAACTGGTTTATTAATATTATCTTTGCTGGATTGTTCTATACATTGCTTTGTTTCAAGTCTCTAACACTGGACTAGATTACTAACTGTCCCCTAGCCACTGGAATGTTCCCCTAACCTGGACAGGCAAAGATGATACAATAGCACAGCAGTACACTTTTTTTGTCACCATTTGTGTCAGGTATTGAAAGTTTTAACCTAATACATTTTGTCGTAACATCATAGAATACATGTACATTTCGCTCTCTCAAGTATGAGTTATATAGCCTGGGTACCATCTGGATTTTCGTTACGCAACGCTCGAAAAAAATCATGATTTTTTCAAGCGTTGCGGAGCGAAAATCCGGATGGTACCCAGGCTATGAGTTATACACAAAAAGTTTAACCCTTCCACTGCTGGATAAAAATTCTAGTGGTTGCAGGAAATTCGTGTAAATGGAGGAAAATTTGCAAAAGATGTCATCAGATAGAAGCAGTTTATGGAACAAAAGGTATGTATAACATCATGATGATGAATAGACCAATCCTGAAGACCCATCAATGCAGCCATGCTCTCATTGGTTGAACCACTACTTGCTGGCTTCTCATTGGTTGACCTACTAATTGAGATGGACAGTCAGTCAGGGTTGGTCTATTTGTGAATATGGTCATGGTTGTACAGTAACAGTATACAATTTTGTCTTTCCACCTGCATGGTAAAATCTGAAATGACGGTCAGATCACAGACATGACTGATCCTATGTTTTCTTTTGTCTTGCTTGAAAATGGGCAAGCAATTATTACAATCTTTTTGCAAGGACTAGTTAACAAAAACTTCTGACATTTCTTGATTAAGCTATCCTAGTATAAATTACGCTAACATGCCAAGAAAAGAAAAAATTGATTAATAAACACAATGAACCAACTGTATATGTACAAATACATACCAACATAACATAAGCATACAAAGCACCACTGGTACAATAATCATTAATTTGAACTAATACCCTGAAATAAAAAATAAGGAATTAAAAAACATGCTTAAAACTGAGAAAAAAATTAGCCACTTCATTTTTCCTTGTTTCTGTCACACTAAGCTACAAAAATCATTGAAAGCTCTTGTTTGCTCTATTTTGGCTATATTTTGGTAATTGCCTAGGCTGCAGAGCATACAAAACCTCTGTTCTAGATCTGAAGTTACAAGGAAGCAGAGAGGGCAGTTTAGGTAACTATTGGGGCAATAGTAACTACAATAATGCAAGCATGTGTGCACAAAGTTTACAAACCCTTTTTGGGTTAAAAAATGTTTACAGGCAATTTTCCACATTTTCAATGATGATGTTTTCGTCCGCTCTTTTTATGTTTACCTTTGAAGAAGGAAAACATATTGTTTTTGCTCTGTTTTTTCTTCTTCTCCAAACACATAACTTCAATGACCTAGCCCAGATGTCTGTCACCATGGTAACTGGTGCTGTAGCAGACACCCTGTGGTTTTGGTTACATTATGCAGCAACACAAAATTGAAGGGGCTGGTCACCATGTATATGTATGTGTTTAAGTGCAGTAGTTTGTTAGGCTACACTATGTGAAGGTAAACATGATGCATTTACTTTTGCATGTTTGGATTTGTTCATCTAATAATTTACATGTACAATGATGAATTACAATACATGTATGTCGGATCAAACCACAAAGTACTAGTGTTGTTCCCATGATAAACTATATTACACCAAACTGACAAATGCAAAAGAAACACCAAACGAAATACATATACATTCCATGTTGGCATGCCACAAATGTAAAATGCAAAACGTATCTATTAACATAAATGCAAAATATACAAATTCTATTATCTATTTCTTGGCAGGACATTCTTCTATTGATGAACATCTCTAGATGTATGTGTCTTCAATGCAATGACTTTTCTTACAAAAAATGGCATCACAATAGGATAACTCTTCAAGCTGTCTCAGCAAAATACATTCACACAAGCCCTTTAGTACCTACACTAACTCTAACTAAAGCCTGGTACATTTGAAGTTATGGCTTGATATAAGCTGGTTCAAGGGGTTTGCACTGTGCATGTGCAGCATGGTGCATTGTGGGTAACATGCCAAAATTGAAGGCTCCAGAGACATAAACAAAATGTGTCTAGACAAGAACTGTTAGGCCACACCAATTTCAGTTGTTGGTTCTTGGATTCACCTCTTTATTTTTTTTCTAAAAAAAAAAGAAATTCTGGTTCTGAATCAACTCAAATATGCTCATATTTTGCCCCCAACAGTTGAGGAAAGTTCTTTTCTGCCTAGTTGTTATAGTTCTTCCATCTATCAATGCAGTGGTTTGATTAAAATCTCAAAATTCATTGTTAATTCATTGTCAAGATTAACCCAGCCGTTTTAGTTGACTTCCTGGCTCCTGTCATCGCATTTGGGGCTATAAGAGGATGCCTAGACCTGTTTTTATTTATTTATTTTTTTCGCCCTGTTGCTTCATATTTTTTCTGAAAAAATCCGAGAACCAACAAATTAAATTGGTGTGGGCTTAGAGGTCTTCACCTTCGACCCTGCACATGCGCAGTTCAAACTATGAATCAACTTATATTTGTAGTATTGCATAATTATCATCCATTACTTCACAGATATATAGGCACCTGTTTAATTGGCATACATGTACATTTGGGTATCTTTGCCAGTACAAAACACACCTTTCCTAGCAGTTAGTTCATTTTTTGTACATTACTCAGTCAACATTTTACATAACAGCACAATCATTTAAGATTGACACAATTAGCTCCATATATATTCAATAATATACATACTAAAGGTACTATCTGAATGTCTTTGAACGATATACTGACAGCTTATACCATAATTGTCACAATTTTAGTTATTGTAATACTCCTGTAGAAAACTAGAAGAGGAATTTTTGAATGTTAGGGCAGGATTAATATGATCTGAAGAAAGACAACTTCCAAACTTTATGACAGAGAATTCCTTTATAAGATATTCTAGATATAATCTTAGAAGAACGCTTTTTGAAAAGGATACATTCCATAATATTGACAGGGGGTTTAAATGATGGCTTGGCTTGCATGAGTACAGTTTCAACCACTGGCAAGAATTTGCAGAGACAAGAGCAATTTACACGTCAAGTTGAATCCCTAGATTTACAGTTGCACAGTAAAAACACCACACAAGTCATTTCACCAATGGTGAACAAGAAGTTACTCCACAGTCACAAGAAAGCAGTCTGTGTCAATGCCTTCAAAGGCTGTGTACATACATGTACATGTACATGTATACAGTCTGTTTCACAAAAGATGCCCCCTAGTGGATTTCCCCAGAACAGCACTACATGTAAAGTAGCTTACTCAACAGTCACAAGAAAGCAGTCTTTGTCAATGTCTAGATTCATGCCTAGAAAGGCTGTGGATACAGTCTGTTTGACATAAGATGCCCCCTAGTGGATTTCCCTAGAACAGCACTACATGTAAAGTAGCTTACTCAAGTCACAAGGAAGCAGTCTGTGTCAATGTCTAGATTCATGCCTTCAAAGGCTGTGTACATACATGTACATGTACATGTATACAGTCTGTTTCACAAAAGATGCCCCCTAGTGGATTTCCCTGGAACAGCACTACATGTAAAGTAGCTTACTCAACAGTCACAAGGAAGCAGTCTGTGTCAATGTCTAGATTCATGCCTTCAAAGGCTGTGTACATACATGTACATGTACATGTATACAGTCTGTTTCACAAAAGATGCCCCCTAGTGGATTTCCCTGGAACAGCACTACATGTAAAGCAGCTTACTCGACAGTCACAAGAAAGCAGTCTGTGTCAATGTCTAGATTCATGCCTTCAAAGGCTATGTATACAGTCTGTTTCACAAAAGATGCCCCCTAGTGGATTTTCCCAAAACAGCACTACATGTAAGGTAGCTTACTGCACAGTCACAAGAAAGCAGTCTGTGTCAATGTCTAGATTCATGCAATATTCAAATGCTGTGTATACAGTCTGTTGTACAAAGGTGCCCCCTGGTGGATTTTCCTGGAACAGCAATAAGTTTGAGTCTCGCTTTTCATGTTGATCATTATCAACATTTCACCATTGCAATTCCAACTAATGTCCAACATACATCTCACAAGTGTTTGGTCAATATCTAAGGCCACAGCAAGCAAATTTTATGGATGACATCCTCAGAATCACACTCTGATGCGAGCGGGTGAAAAAAAAACAAGGCGGGCCGAAAAAACAAGGTTCCTACATTTTAAAATTTTGACTCAATCATTGTACAAATGGTTTGGATTCAGTGGGAACATCACACATACACAGCCAAAGAAACAAAACATTAAATCAGAGCCTTTTCTTGTCTCCTCTCTTTATAGTTTTCTGCCATCCACCTTCCGGCATGGCAACAGACATCTTTGCCCATTTTTGGCATGGTGACCACTGTCAGAAGGCAACAAAATTTCTTGTTTTTTTTTCCAAAGTCAGGCAAAAATTAATGCGCCATGAAAATTACTTGCTGTGGCCTAATTATGAATGTTGGTGGATTAAGTATAGAATAGAATGTTGCCACTGCAATCCATGCAGCTGTCGAGGACCTAACACAATAGACTATAGAATTCCTTTGTTCCGAAGTCTTCTGCCTCTATGGTGACATGGCTCCCATGGACAGAACTTCAAAGCAGAGGTCACACACTCTGATGGGTTTGGGCTGCTCGTATTTGATGATAGGTATCATCTTGGACGAACACTTTCCACACAGGATACGTCCGCAATGTCGACTGGAGATATTAAAGAAAAAAAAACATGACGCAACAATTGTACAGTGTACAAAGTATGGCATCTACTAACCTAAGTAAGTACAACATACAGTCATAAGGCTTCATAAGGCTAATCTAATACAAAAGTGGGTGGCTAGTATGAGATAGGTATCAACTTATACAATCGTTGGAGGAGTTTCTAATATCCATACAGTCTTTGATATATATCCCTATGTATAGCAAGTACATGTAGGGGTTGTCACAAGTCAATATGTATTTAAATTTTCTTTCCAAGTTCATTGTGGTGAATGCTGGGAAAGAATCTGATAGTCTAGTGTATAGTGCATTACGTACATTAATATACTTAGGACACACAATCAAAAAATGATACAATCACGGTAAATTTTTGTTTTTCCTCAAAAACGTTACTGCTAGGACTAGACAAATTACCATCAGCAAGAAAATAGCTTGCCAACAAATTTAAAAGGACATTCTTAGAAGTAATAAAGCCACTGTCCTCTCGATTACTGCAGGATTTTTAGAGATGTTCACAGATCACCAAGCTGTGTCCAGTGTGATAGGCTAATTTTAGGGCTAAAATTATGCTAGACTTTCTGGTGATTTTGAAATTTGGCAACCTTCAGGTGATCAATAAATTCGGCCAAAGGTCTTGAAGAGTGTGACACCGGCTTAAGGAATCTTAAAATCTCTTTTGTTTGCATAACAGATTATCAAAACTACAATTTGACAAGTAGACATACAATGTCATGTAAGTCAATATTGGATGTGACAAGATAAAACTAAAAGAGTTGGAACACTCACCAATGGTGTTTCCTTGTTGCTACCCCAAACTTGGCCATACACTCCATGCAGTTTTGGCTCTCGCACCATGGGGGCTCTTTTGACAACATGTCTGTAATGTATAAATACAGAAAAACAACACTTAAAACAAATTTGCTATGACAAAATATTGTTAATGTGGCATCAGAATTTGCCTGTTGCCGATGGTATCTTTTCCGATAATACAACATTTAATTTTAACTAGTATATGGTGACAGGAGCAGAGCAGACCATAAAATTGCAACATTATGTAACCCAACAGCAGTCACCATGGTGACAGACGTCAACAAATCATGTCATTGGTCAGGTCATACTAGTAGGTCACTGTTTGGAGAAGAAGAAGAGGAAGAAACTGAGCAAAAACAATATGTTTTCCTTCAGTATACATAAAAACTATAGATGGGATCATGTCATTCTTTCTGCCGAAGTGCTATGCACAATAAGACTTGGATCCGGACTTGTAATAATGTTTAGGTTTAAGTCCAAAAAAACCTAAAAGTCAAGAACCGAGTCCGGACTTATTACCAAAAAAGACCATTTCACATACCCCTTTTCTTTCTAAACCACCTAAAACCTTCCGTAGATTTCAAAATCTTTGCTGCAAAACAAAGGAAACATTGCCATTGGGCATCGTCAAGTACTGGCCTCCATGTTATGTGGTCAAAGTTTCACCCAGAGTCCCAGACAACATTGCAAGGTTGCCAACATGCAATTTTGTATATGCCATGGGTTTACATGTAGGTGTCCAGAACTGAACCTAAACCTCTGGACTTGAATCTGGACCTGAACCTAAAATTGGGTTTAGGTATGCATCACTACGCGGAATTAGACTAGTGGAAGGCCTTCTAGAAGTGTACAATGTCATGTAGTTAAGCTAGGAACTTCTACTCACCCAATATTCTATACAGCAGCTGTTTGGTAGCCACAGGTGCGTTGAAGATGGAGACACCATGTTTGTTCATGATGCCCAGTTTGGCGCCGGCCCTGACGATAGAGCGACACAGCCCGCCGTTCCCGTTCATGTACGCCAGCATGAGCGCCGTGTTCCCCTCCGCGTCGGGCGCGTCCAGCGGGTACTCCGGCATGGACGAGTGGAACAGGTCGAAGATGGACGCCGCGTTGTCTTTACTGTACTGGGCCAGGACATGCAGGGGGTTCTGTCCTCTGGGAAAAGACAGGTATAAACACCTTTTTGCCATTGTACCACTCTGGGGTATGTAGAAGGCACATTTCTGGGGTATGTAGAAGCTTGGATAAGACAACATATTGATACAGAAGTCAAGCTTACACCCAGAATTATCATATTAGGCATTTCAGTTAATCATCCTATTGTCCTTAATATATTGTTACTACATGTAATATTGAAACTTTATATATACAAGGACAGCACAAGTTTGTCACGATTAACGGATTTATAGGCTATGTTAAATGCTATCACAAATTAGAATATGTGACAGCACAAAACTGTGGGAAAATGGATAAACATATGTTGAAATGGGGTCCACTGTATGGTAAATTGTTAGACTGATGTACATGTATTGTTTGCAAAATGTCTCTGGGTATTTACTTTTGTAATTCCTTGCATCTGAACATGTCCTCTGTTTTTCTTTGCTTTTGAAATAAAGATAAATATTATTTGAAAAAAAAGATAGGTATAAACAAGTCATGGATTACTAAATATTGTGGTAAATAATATACAGTATTGTAAATTTGTTTAGTTTCATTGGAACTGTGTAACTATTTGCAGTGTTATGAACATTTAGAGGTCACAGGAAAACAAAACCACTGCAAACATTTGAAGATTTGCAGAACAAGGAGTGTGTGCATTTTAGTAATCTAATTTGGATACAAGGGACAATATCTTAAAAATTTAAGATAAAATCAGTTTACCTGTTTCATATTTGCCAAAGAAACTTATATTAAGGGAAAATTCCTATCATAAGACAGGCAACAAGTTTACAAATCCAGCATATTTCTGTTATTTAAGAGTTCCAACGATCTGATTGTCATACTTTTTTTTTCATCTTTGGTACATCTAAATTTGCCCACCTTAAGTTGACAGCCTCTGCATTAATCTGTGACTCAGTCAGCAGGGTTCTGGCTGTGTTCAGGTGACCTTGATGTACAGCAATATGGAGAGCTGCAGACAGACAAAGAATAGAAGAATATTTGTATCACAAGACCTTGGAGGTTCCATACAGTCAGGTAAGGCCACACCAATTTAATTTGTTGCTTTTTGGATCGCCCTGTCCATTTTTTTCTGATTTGCAAAAACAAAAAATTTTCTAAATCAACTGCAAAATGCTCAATGAAAGACATATTTTGGTCCCAACGGATGAAGAAAGTCCTTTTCTTCCTAGTTCTTAAAGTTTTTCAATGTAACAAAGTTCAAAATCTATTGTTTTAATTATAAACTAGCCTGGTATGTTCACTTCATGGTTCATTTATGGCTATCATGGGGTGCCTAGGCCTGTTTTTTTTTTGCCCTGTCGCTTCATATTTTTTCTGAAAAACATCAGAGAAACAACAAATTAAATTGATGTGGCCTAATGTACCTCCCTGAAATAGTAGAGCTTTAAAGTTTGTGAATTTCTCTGAGTGTCCACCTTTCTAATAGATGTATTTTCTCACTTTGAATCAAGTTTGATCTGGCCAACAAATCCCACGCTTCCTCCTGGCTCCTGGCCAGCTTCTAGGACCTAACATCCTGTGTCTGACCTTTTCTGGTCTGTGGTTAAGTAATTCCCCCCACCACAAACATGCTGTCACTCAGCTGTCTGAGCACGCATGCAAACACACAAATACATTGTAGACACACCCAAAACAATACCTCAGTACATAGAGGTAATAAAGGTTCAAACAAACAAACAAACAAAATGTACCATTGTTGAGACTGTCGTCCTGCCCGTCGAAGTCCACGCCGTTCTGCAGGAGTACGCTACAGATGCCTGACTGGTCCAGACTGGCTGCGATGTGCAGGGCTGACTGTTTCTGACTGTTCACATCATTCACATTGGCACCTGCCAACAGCTAGACAGGAGCAAACACTTGGGTTACTTTTAGGGCTGCGTAACGGTTCACCGGACTTGGATCCGGACTTGTAAAAATGTTTAGGTTCAAGTCCAAAAAAACCTAAAAGTCAAGAACCGAGTCCAGACTTATTACCAAAAAGACCATTTCACATACCCCTTTTCTTTCTAAACCACCTAAAACCTTCCGTAGATTTCAAAATCTTTGCTGCAAAATGAAGAAAACATTGCCATCGGGCATCGTAAACTGTCGGCCTCCATGTTATGTGGCCAAAGTTTTGCCCAAACAACATTGCAAGGTTGCCAACATGCAATTTTGTATATGCCATGGGTTTAGGTCCAGACTTACAAGTCCGGAACTGAACCTAAACCTCTGGACTTGGATCCGGACCTGAACCTTAATGTGGGTTTAGGTACAAATGTATGTAGCACTAGTTACTGGTTACATTCTAGGCTAGGATTGAAATGTCATCCAAATCACGATGACAGTATATCCTGAAAATGTGTTTATTGGCAATACACTGTACATAAATTATTATTATCAAGGGTCGAAATTCATTTTTGGGAATACAATGTAGGTGCTCTGGTGCACCCAATCCAAAAAATTGGGTGCACAAAATTTTTTTTTGGTGCACAATATTAGTAGAATGTCAGCAAAAACTAATTATGTTTCATTTCTGAATAAATGTAAATAATGATTTAATTATTCTATTGACCCATAGATATTTAATAATATGCTGTAAACTACGATACATTTAACATCTTTACAATACGTAAACCTATGAAAATATTTGGGTAAACTGATGCACCCACAGAAAAATATTTGGTGCATGTATATGCACCAAGTATTTCGAGCCCTGATTATAATAGCTTGAATAGTCAAACATGGTGTTGTGGATGCAGACAAGAGAATGGGAGAAGCTGCAGCAGAGAAAAAGAGACTGCGAAAGGCTGCAGCACTAACTGTGCAAGAAGTTTTGCTGTGATTCCTTAACAGGTAATTTATGACACCACAAATTTGCATTTTGAATGTACATGTATCTCTTGAATACTGCAAAAAGTCTTTCCTTCTATCTCAAAATAAAATCACCACAAGAGTAAACAAATTTACAATAGACTCACCAAGTTCCTGACGATGATCTCAGCCCCAGCCTGTACAGCCAGGTGCAGAGGAGACATCTGTGAGGCGTCCTGTACCTTGGAGTTAACGTTGGCGTGGACGCTGATGAGGAACAGCACACTCTCGATGTCTGAGTTCTGGATAGCGATGTGCAGGAAGTTTCTGCCCTTGTTGTCAACCTGAGAGGGATGAAAGTAGAGACTTTTTATGTTTAGGCCACACCAAGTAAATTTTATGGATGACGTCCGCGCGCGCATTGATTTTGACCTGTTCCTAGAAAAAAAACAAGAAATTCCGCTTCCTGTAACTATGACCAAAGAGTCACGACAGTGCTGCAAATCGTCAGATTGACGTGAAACCCGTAACGTGAAAACAGGACAGGACGACAACTGCTGTTCCAGCTGATTTATTGCTGTTTTGATGATGAATGAAAGACTTCTATCATGTTACACTGTGTCACCTCATTCAATTTGTGTCCTAACATTTGTCGTCTCTTAGTATTTTTCTGATCTAGGCCTCTTGTTTTTTAGGGCCCTTCTTGTTTTTTTTTCGCCCTCTCGCATTAGATTTAGGGTCTCCAAAGGACGTCATCCATAAAATTTACTTGGTGTGGCCTTACTTGTTTTTGCTCAGTTTCTTCCTCTTCTTCTTCTCCAAACAGTGACCTATGATCTGACCAATGACATGATTTGTTGACGTCTGTCACCATGGTGACTGGTGTTGGGTTACATAATGTTGCAATTTTATAGTAGGAGGGATTTATACTCCTGGCTGACCATATATATGAATGTAATTGAGTAAGAATTAACAGAACAGACCATGTCGGAAGGTAAACATTATGCATTTGCTTTGCAAATGTTACTTCTCTAGTTAAGTTATGATGTAGCATGACGCTTCATATTTTTTCTGAAAAAATCAGAGAACCAACAAATTAAATTGGTGCGGCCTTAGTTACATACACAGATACAGTCCTACCTGTTCTGCAGCTGTAGGTTCTCTATCCAGTATCGCCTGCGCTGCCTTGTTGTTCTTACAGGACATGGCGGTGGCAAACGGTGAGCGGCCATGTTTGTCCTTGACGGTGAGGTCCACGTTAGGATGAGCCAGCAGCAGGGAGATGATGGCAGGACTCTGGTTAATGATGGCCACATGGATCGGGGCGTGGCCTTCAGCATCCTGAGGGTTAAGGCAGAGGAGGCACCAGTCAATATAAACCACAAGGGGAGGGGGTGCAAGTGATTTTGAACCAGTTTAAAACAGTTATTATATATATATAATAAGCTAATGATGGCCATGTGGATCGGGGTGTGGCCTTCAGCATCCTGAGGGTTAAGGCATAGGAGGCACCAATCAATATAAATCACAAGGGGAGGGGGTGGAAGTGATTTCGAACCAGATTGAAACAGTTGCATCTGTTTGTAGGTTTGCTTGTGGTTCCAGACTATTGCCAGATGCCAGGCATCTGGGGGACACTGACAGGAAGTAAGGTCAAAGGTCCAAAAAAAAGGTTATCCCATTTCCTGTCTTCAATTTACTACATGTACTATACAGCTGTCTGTTGCGTTGTGGGAGCAAGGTAGCCTCCACCAGGCCTTTCTACGGGAATACGGATAATAGAATTCGGCAAAAAAGAGAATAAAATGGGCAAACAGGGAGTCCGGCCGCGGGGAGGTAGTTTCTTTCCCTCCGAAGGCCTGCGTGGCCCAGTCAAATCTACAAGGCAGTCAAACTCCCCCGGCAAATATTCTCCTATATATAGCCAGCGTAGTTAGACTGGTAGAGACTAAGAGCGAGGGGGAAAATGTCATAAAAGACAGAATCAGTGAGAAATGTACAATCATGATGAATAAAACAAGCAATTCACACATAAAAATACTTCACAGACATATGAGATAATTGCAAGCCTGCTGCTAAAATGGCAATGAGATTTTTCAATTGTTACATTGACTTAATGACTATGCACTAACTGTCTTCCACAATTGCTACAATGTATGAAATTCTCCAAATCACTGTCACTCAAAGATTCTATTTACATGGTATCTATGACGTAATTAAAAGAAAAACATACTTGAAAAGGTGTGTTCAAAGTACGTGTAAACACAGTAGTATAGGAATTTATCCCGTTGTTGTCGAGAGTAAACAAATGACGTTGTTTAAAACTGTAAACAACTGACGTTGACGAAACGTCAGCGTTGTGAGGCACAACATCCTGCAACGTGGAATGACCTTTGCACTGCCGTGATTATACATTAAAACAAGCCCATCCCTCCTCTGCTAGTGTACATATCCTGTTGTACTATTTACACATTACAGTGGTGTGGTCTGTAGTGAGTTGGCTGGAAAGGACATCACACCGATAATACTGTACTCTGATTGAAGCCTTATAGAGTTTGATTCTTGAAATTTGCATTATTTAGTAGGATCTTCGTTTCTGGCAGTTTTTTAAAGTGCCAGGTTGTAAATCATGGCCGACGTGAAAAGTTCAGCCATACTCTTCTTTACGGTTCTGATGTGTGGGGTTTTATATGCTGAAAGCCAAGGTAAGTCAACATGTCTAATACATGTATACTTTGTACCTGCAGGTATATTGCGGGGCTTGAAATTCATTTTTGGGGATAGGTGCACTGGTGCACTCAACCTAAAAAATTAGGTGCACAAAATTTTGTTTGGGAGCACAAAATAAAACAAAACCTAATTACAGATCTTACTGCTCCTATTCTGAGCTTGAATCTGAAATGGGAGCTAACTTCAAAATATTAAACAAGTACTACAACAAAGATTAATATTTTTCTGACACTTAGATGCCAGGAATATCCTGCATACTATTACACATGTATACATTTTCATGTGTACAAAAATACCTACAAAAATATTTGGGTGCACCCACAGAAAAAAAATTGGGTGCACCGATCGATCCAATTTTGGGTGTACTAAAGTGCACATGCAGCCAGTATTTCGAGCCCTGGCTGTACATGTATGTTGGCCAGTTTACAGTCTAAACATAATGCATGGTTGTATGGTCTTCAAATTGTATCTTTAAAAAGGATTTCTATTTAAATGGGAATATTCTCAAAACAAAACTATCAGAATGACAATTCATTTTAAACAAGAGTTCCGAGATCTCATACCTCCATGAAATATGGGCTTGATATGTAAATGTAAATTTCTTCTTTAATTACGCAAATAACCTCTGCATTAACATAATATATGCATCGTGATGTTAACTTTTGATTAACTTAAAGATGTCCCAAGTATGATATTCCCATCATTCACCATTGAGAAATCATAGATTTTTTGCATTAATTATGCAAATTAGGTCATCATTTGCATAATTAGTATCTGTTGATGTTCCATCTGCCATAGGTTACATACATTACATGTATGAAAGTTCTATAATGTAAAACACTGTAATTATAGAATTTCCTCATTAATTATGCAAATAAAGTCCTCATTTGCATAATTTGCAGTTAATTATGTACATCTCTCTGTCAGATACCTACACACCAAAAATGATGAAAATATAGCTGTTCCTATCTGGACTTATTGGCTTTCAAAGATTTCGCCCGAAAGTCCCCTGCAGTTCCTGAACAAGCTGCTAGGGGGACCAAACCCACACCACTTATTCCTGACAGGAAAAGCTATCTGTCACCAAAAATTCAAGACCATAGCATGTTCAGGACCAAAGATACAAAAACCGGAAGTTCTGCTGCAGTACCAAGGTCATACACCAGGAGGCC
>NW_017802379.1:9796064-9833035 GCF_001625305.1 Branchiostoma belcheri | reverse complement strand
CGTTATGAAGTTATGCTGACTACAAAGTTAGCGGAAACACACACAGACACACACACAGACACACACACACACACACACACACACAGACACACAGACAGACGCCGCCAAAAACAATACCTCCATTTTTCATGGAGGTAACAACCCAGGGACTTTGTATGGAATACAAAATGTATAATGTAGGTTATAAAATCTTTCCCAAATGTTTAATAAGTTACCAGGGACTTTTCGCTAGCCACTGACTCCAAAGAAGAAGTGGAAAACATCTGTACAAATCAGATACAATTGTACATCTATCATAGACTAGACTTTTCTTTCTTTTTCTGCATTATTTATTGCATCTGTGTAATGTGTTCCCTTGCAATTAGCCTTCTGGCACAGATTTGCAAATAAAGTTTGATTTGATTTATATATTTATCAATAAATAATTACATTTGCTTCAAGTAAAATCAAGTATCAATGATTGTTCAGTTTGTCAAGTGGAGCAAACATTAAATTTGGCTTGGCAAAGCTACTCAATGACACCACTTCATTCATTGGCCATTCTAGCCCGAGGTCATCAGCAGCCACCAATGAGAGGGTTTAACAGACAGGGCCAGCCGTTACAGCAGAGAGGACAGCCTGTACAGCAACAGCAGGGCAGGATGCCCCGGCAGGGCGGCCGACAGCTGTCCGAACAGGAGAAAGCTAGGGTACTGTAAAGCCGGACACTTTTGCAGTGGTTTAACTTTTGCTGTGACCTTCCAGCACAAATTCACGGCACTGTCTTCCTTGTACATGTACAACTACCGTACTACAGATTTCACATAACAATGTTCATGGATTCTGCAGTGTTTAAGTTTTCAAGTTTTCCTACTAATTAGTTACAACTAAAATTCTTAATCACCCCAATGCCATTGAAAGCAAATTGCACTTGCCAGTATCTTAATCCTAACAGTTTTTAGAAAATCCACATGCTTGCTTGATATGTTCAAATTTTAAGTGTCTACTTGATATGTTCAAAATTAATGTACCAAATTGATGGTTTTATGTACACGTATAACAACAGTCCTTGTCATTTCACCATTAGAAGTTGGAAAGAAAGATGGACATGCAGAGGCAAATGGAAGAGACAAGAAAGAAAAGGGAACAGGCATTGCATAGGGTACAGCAAGAACAACAACAGGGTCAGCAAACACAGCAGCAGGCCCAACAAACACAGCAGGAGGGCCAGCAAACACCTCCTGACCAACAAACACAGCAACATGAACATCAAACACAGCAAGAGGACCAGCAAACACCTCCCATTCAACAAACACAGCAACAGGGCCAGCAAACACCTCCCATTCAACAAACACAGCAGCAGGGCCAGCAAATACAGCAACAGGGCCAGCAAACACCTCCCATTCAACAAACACAACAGCAGGGTCAACAAACACCACCCATTCAACAAACACAGCAAATACAGCAAAATGTTCAGCAGAAACAGCAACGGGGACAGCAAACACAACAACAGGCCCAGCAAACACAGCAGCAGGCCCAGCAAATACAGCAGCAGGCCCAGCAAACACCACCTATTCAACAAACACAACAGCCCCAACAAATACAGCAACAGGGCCAACAAACACAACAACAGCCCCAACAAATACAGAAACAGGACCAACAAACACCACCCATTCAACAAACACAACAACAGCCCCAACAAATACAGCAACAGGGTCAGCAAACACGACAGGCCCAACAAACACCACCTATTCAACAAACACAACAACAGTCCCAACAAATACAACAACAGGGCCAACAAACACCACCCATTCAAAAAACACAACAACAGCCCCAACAAATACAGCAACAGGGTCAGCAAACACAACAGGCCCAACAAACACCACCTATTCAACAAACACAACAACAGCCCCAACAAATACAGCAACAGGGCCAGCAAATACAGCAACAGGGCCAGCAAATACAGCAACAGGGCCAGCAAATACAGCAACAGGGCCAACAAACACAGCAACAGGGCCAGCAAACACCACCCATTCAACAAACACAGCAACAGGCTCAGCAAATACAGCAACAGGGCCAACAAACACCACCCATTCAACAAACACAGCAGCAGGGCCAGCAAATACAGCAACAGGGCCAGCAAACACAGCAACAGGGCCAGAAAACACCACCCATTCAACAAACAAAGCAACAGGCTCAGCAAATACAGCAACAGGGCCAACAAACATCACACATTCAACAAACCCAGCAACAGGGCCAGCAAATACAGCAACAGGGCCAACAAACACCTCCCATTCAACAAACAAAGCAACAGGCTCAGCAAATACAGCAGCAGGGCCAGCAAACACCTCCCATTCAACAAACACAGCAACAGGGCCAGCAAACACCTCCCATTCAACAAACACAGCAGCAGGGCCAGCAAATACAGCAACAGGGCCAGCAAACACCACCCATTCAACAAATACAGCAACAGGGACAGCAAACACCTCCCATTCAACAAACACAGCAACAGGGCCAGCAAATACAGCAACAGGGCCAGCAAACACAGCAACAGGGCCAGCAAACACCTCCCATTCAACAAACACAGCAGCAGGACCAGCAAACACCACCCATTCAACAAACACAGCAGCAAGGCCAACAAACACAGCAGCAGGGCCAACAAACACAGCAGCAAGGCCAACAAACACAGCAGCAAGGCCAACAAACACCACCCATTCAACAAACACAGCAGCAGGGTCAGCAAACACAGCAGCAGGGCCAGCAAACACCTCCCATTCAACAAACACAGCCGCAGGGTCAACAAACACCACCCATTCAACAAACACAACAGCAGGGTCAACAAACACCACTCATTCAACAAACACAGCAACAGGGCCAACAAACACAGCAGCAAGGCCAACAAACACCACCCATTCAACAAACACAGCAGCGGACAACAAACACAGCAGCAGGTCAACAAACACCACCCATCAACAAACACAGCAGCAAGGCCAGCAAACACCTCCCATTCAACAAACACAGCAACAGGGCCAGCAAACACCTCCCATTCAACAAACACAGCAACAGGGCCAGCAAACACAGCAACAGGGCCAGCAAACACCTCCCATTCAACAAACACAGCAGCAGGGCCAGCAAACACCTCCCATTCACCAAAGACAGCAGCAGGGCCAGCAAATACAGCAGCAGGGCCAACAAAACACCACCCATTCAACAAACACAGCAACAGACCCAACAAACACCACCTGGCCAACAAACACAGCAGCTGGACCAACAGTTGGTCCAACAAATACAGCTACAAGCTCAACCAACACAGCAACAGGCACAACAAACACAACCTGTACACCAAACACAGGAAGAAGTTTATGTTCAGCCGGGAGAGGAAACTCTACCAACACATTCACTTCAACAAGAACAGTCTGATCCACAAGTATACACACTACTGTAACCTGTAACTTGAGTTCTGAATTACTTCAATGTCATCTGTCTTATATTTTAAAATTTGTTCTTTTGCAGTGTATTGATAATTTTACAATTTTTTTTCTATTCATACCATAATACTTTCTTTGTCTATGTTGCTGTTGGCTAGGCACAGCAACAGCATGCACAACGGATGATGGAACAGCAAAGACTGCAACAACAGCAACAGATCCGACAACAGCAAAGACAAATGCAGCAACAGCAGCAAATGCAACAGGCACAGCAACAACAAAGGGAAATGCAGCAACTACAGCAGCAACAACAGCAGCAAGCCCAGCAGATTCTGCAACAGCAGCAAGCACAACAGGGTCAGCAGCAGCAGACACAACAATGGGGTCAGCAACAACAGCAAATACAACAGCAAGTCATGCAACAAGGTGGACAGATATATCAACAGCAGCAGCCACAGCAGCAGCAGCAACAACAACAACAGGTTGTACAAATGTATCAACAACTTGGACAGCAGCAGACACAGCAGCAACAAGTGATACAAATGCAACAGGAACAACAGACTATGCAAGAACAACAACCTCAAGTGGATCAAGAACAGCAGACACAGCAACAGATTCTACAAGAACAGCCACCACAAGTTCAAGAACTGCAGCCCCAGCAGGAACAACAGCAGGCACAGCAAAAATCTCTGAAAGAAGAACAGCAGGGAGAAATGCTACAACAAAAAATCCCAAAACAGACTGTGTCAGATACAGACAGCATAAAGCAGGAACAGCAGGATGCTGCAACTGAACAGCTGGATACTGCAGCTGAACAGCTGGATAATGCAGCTGAACAGCTGGATACTGCGGCTGAGACAGATAAAGCAGACTTACTCCAGCCACCTGAACAGCTGGATACTGCGGCTGAGACAGATAAAGCACACTTACTCCAGCCACCTGCCCCAGATGTTCAAGAGACAGAACAGAAGAAAGACATAGCTGATCAGGAACAGCACTCGGAACAACAGCAGTTAGCTGACAGCATTGAAAAGAACATGCAGCAATCTGCAGAGGACCAAGAGACTGTGGATGACCAGAAGGACCTTCAGGAGGTGGATGTTGACCAAGAAGATACAAACAAACAGGAGGAACAAGATCTGATCACTGAAAGCAAAGACAATGACACACAGTCTCAAGATGATGTTGGTGATCAAGAGTCGTTAGAGCAAAGGTATCCTACAAAAGAAATAACATCGGAAGAAGAAGACTTCGCCGATGAGAATGAAATGCCAGATTCAAAGCTACCACTGCCAGGGAAAGAGGACGCCACAGGAAAATTTGTAGACCCCATGTCGTATTTGAGAAGCTACACGCTGTCCTACAATGGCAGCAGGCTACCATCGGTGGGCTCCAATCACGGTTGGAAGCCCAGGAAGAGAGGATGGCCCAGCTGGAGATGGCTGCCGACGACCACGACTTTCAGCTGGAAACCTGTTCGGAAAGGGTCTCCTCCTTGGAGCAGATGCAGGTTGACCTCAGTAACACCATGCTGGACTACTACACCAAGGTGAGCAACGTAGAACAGGAGAAGAACACCGAGCAGGATGGGACCATTGCCAAACAGGGGGACCTGATACTGGAGGTAGATAAAAAGGTCCAACAGCAGGCAAAGAGAGCTGAGAAGCAGGAGGAGGCTATAGCAGCACTTCGGGTGGCACTAGTCCACTTCTGGGAGTCCTACGTCAAACCATCACTAACTGACGGTGAAGAAAAGGACAAACAGAAACTTGCAAAGAAAGAAGGAACTGCAGATAAAGAGGAGGAGGAGGACCTTCAGGAAGAGGCTGACCAACAATATCTCGAAGAAGACAAAGAAGAATAGACTGAATGCAAACAAAAATGAAGAATAAGACAAAAAAAAGAAATTGTCACATGGATTTTCAGATTCTGGATATTAAGTATGCCATCCTTAGCTTCCTGAATTCTGCCACCTCAACAAGTAATTAATTCCTGATGGCTTGTGTGTATTGCTAACTATCATTTACAGTCAAGTCAGACTAGAATGACTTGTTCGAAAAACTTTTCTTTTTTGGATCTTTTAATTCAGTTATTCTAGTTTATAATTACTTGATGCATAATGCATGAAACATACATATAAACACATAATATACATGTACAAGTATATGTCATACATAAGATAACTTTCAAAATTTGCATGAAAATGATAAATAAGAGTAAAGAGGCAATTAATGGGAATAAAGTTACAAGAAGTAGACAGTATGCCAAAAGTCTGATAGTGAACATCATTAAAAGTAATCAACAATTTAAAAATAGTCTGTCCTTTATCATTTTTAACAGTTGATTTAGTGTGTTGATTTTCAGTGCAATGGTAGTCATGGTTTACCAGTAATTTTAATTACATGTACTGGTTCACAATTCACAGTGTTTTGAGTTTTCGTGTCTGAATGTATTGAAACTGTGGAGGGGATTGCACATTGTAGTAGGGTATTACTGGGTACTTTCCTTCCACATACCACCCACATACCACCCACTTCTTTATGTGCTGGATCACCTTCAAGCTTGGAAACCTTATCAATCAACTGTCAAAATCACCTCACCCAAAACTCAGCCACCCAAAACAATACTTCCTTACCTTGGCTATCATGAAAGTTCATCTGTGTTGGTAGTTACATGTTTAGAGTTAAAACTTTTGGTCCAACACAAAAAAGTTCTCTCACCTAGAGCTTTCGACCAGTCACTCTGGTCTTCCTCAGTAGACTGACCCAGTGAAGCTTGTCACATGGCTTCTTTGAAGCGTGACGTCAACACTGGATCAAAGGTAGACGATATCGGCCCCCGTCGTGGTTCAAAGACCAGAGTGACTGGTCGAAAGCTCTAGGTGAGAGATTTTTTTTGTGTTGGACCAGAAGTTTTAACTCTAAACATCCTTACCTTGGCGTTGATGTCAGCGTTGTGTTCGACGAGGCACTGTGTGACCATCTCCTGCCCCCAGGAGCAGGCCAGGTGCAGGGGGGCCTGTCTGTCTCGGGCCTCTTCCTCCCCCGTCCCCCCCGGGCCAGGTCTGCGGGGACTGTTCACGTCACAACCACTGGAGGTGGGGGAAGAGAAACAAACTCAGTATTATCAGGGGTCGAAATAGATTTTGGGGCCAACTTGCACTGGTGCAAATGAAAAGAAAAATACTTGCACCGGAAGAAAAATAGTTGCACCCTCCAAAAATACAGAAGGGGGCCTGCAAGGGGGGGTCCCAACAACGCTCTACGCTGAATTCGGAAACTTCTCGATTACGCTTCACGATGAATTTCAAGTGGCTACAATGCATTATGTAGAATTAAAACGGCGAATTACGCTCTACCCAAAATGCGCCAATTACGCTCTTCGTTGAATTGGCAGTCCGTCTACGCTCTACGTAGAATTAAAATGGCTGATTACGCTCTACGGAAAAGGGCTTGCAGGCCCCCACAGAAGTGATGGGAAACATCCGCTGGCAGCGACGTAGATAGTAACCTTCTGTTACTTACAAAAAATGAAGAAAAACTTCATGGATTCTGGTTTTGTTCCTTTCCACTCCAGTTCTTTATTAATTAATATTATTGGGTAATTCTACAGGTAGTAACAGTGGATAAAGCAAACTTGCACCATGGTGCAAGCAGGCAAAAAATTAGTTGCACGACACCAAATTTACTTGCACCAAGTTGCACACAGAGGGTTATTTCGACCCCTGATTATGTATCGTTCTCAAGTGTCATGACCAGTGTTCTAGACAGCCTGAAAATTTTTCTGCCATTTCAAATTTATGTGACGTAATATCATGTCAAGCATAGTCATAGTATTAAGTGTAATTGTCTAGTACTGTCTTGCTTGTGTGTCCATAGCTAAATAAATACAGTAGTCACAATTGTCACAATCTTGTAGGGAGTGGAGGGAAATGTCATAACCACAGACTCACAGGAAGGTCAAATTATAGGTCTAAATGGAATTCCTATTCAATGAATATACTATTAGGACATATTTACATGACTCTGCAGCAGACTAACTTCCCTGTGGATTGAAATTCCTGGAATCATTCCTGTAAAATTCCTAGAATTCTTGCAGACCGCACACAATACTACATCATTTAGGCTTGCCTCTGAGGCATTGCCAAGAAAAGTAGCATCCAAGTTTAAAGCAGACATGCATGTACGTCTACACACAGACAATTAGATGATGAAATAAAAGGGACTGCAACTCCAATTCCAAGTCATGAAATAAATATTCAAGCAGCCGTAGCAACATAATGTATCCTGTACGTACATGTAGACATAATATCCGGTAGCATAAGGCCCAGTACATTTCGTACACACATATCGCGGCGAAGGAGAAAACTGTAAACACGATCATGGTTCAAAACAAGGCACTGCTCTACTTCCTACTCGTGGTTTCCAATCATCTACTCCTAGTGACCGCAGCAGAGTTACGGTGCCCTGAGAGCTGTCAGTCCGTCCAGGTTAGAGCGAGAAGAAAGCGAGTTGTCTGTCACTGTCCAGACAAAAACTGGGCGGGGTACTCCTGCAGCTGGATTGGACACGGAGGGATGTACCGCTTCCCCGCATGTCTCGAAGCCATACCAACCGACTTCGACAAGCCACGCTATCGATCTTCATCAAACATCTCCGTTCTCCTACCGTTTTTGATCGGTCTTTCCCCAACAGCCCAGAAATAGGGGTCCTTCAAATCCAACAGTCCAACGTTTCCACGGTCCATCCAGGGGCTTTCCGAGGTCTCCCTTTGGTCCACCAGCTTCGTCTTAATGACAACCGAATCTCCAGTCTTGGTACGTTGACAAATGTGTACTTTTGGGGCTCCTGATATAGTGACCTACAATTCAGTGTGCAAGAAGGGTGGAAATGTGCACAAGGACCTTTTTTTCCATGATTTGAAATTGTTTTTTTGTTTCTTTTCTTTAGTATTGGGGTTATTTTCTCCACAAAAGTACAACTTCTGCTGCTCCAAGATATCAAAGAAAAACAATGTCAAATTCAGTACCGGGGTACATGATTGTGTTCATTAACATGTGGTACTCTATTGTTTTACTGATTTTGATTTCAAGCCATGAAAATGATTTGTTCTTCAACTTAAGGTCACACCAATTTAATTTCTTGGTTAACGGATTCGCCCGCTTCATTTTTTTCTGATCTGCAAAAAAATAAAAAAATTCAGAATCAACTGCAAAATGCTCATATTTTGCCCTGAACAGTTTAAGACAGTCCTTTTCTTCCTAGTTGTTACAGTTATTCCATCTTTCAATGCAGTGGTATCATTAAAAGTTCGAAATTCATTGTTTAAATTTTGAACCAGCCTGGTGTGTTGACTTCATGGCTCCTATCGTACCATTTTGGGCCATGATGCCTAGGCCTGTTTTTATTTTTTTTTTGCCCGCCCGCTCCATTTTTTTTCTAGAAAAATCCGTTAGCCAAGTCTTAGAAATCAAATTGGTGTGGCCTACATGTAAGTCATCGGAATCCACAACAACATAATCCTATTTCATACAAATGAAAACCTACATATAATGTTACAGTATAAAATGACTGATTTGTTTATCCTCAGAACCTGATACTTTCCTTGGGCTTGAAAAGTTAAGCAAGTTGGACCTTGGAATGAACGCCATTTCCGCCGTATCCCAGAATGCATTCCGTGGCCTACCTCTCCTGACCAGGTTGGCAATTGACAAGAACCGCCTGCGTTCTGTGCCCGTCGACGCACTCCTGCCGCTTACAGCACTGGAGACTGCAAACCTTAAAATCAACCACATCACCACGATCGACAGCCAAGTCCGACGTCTGAGACACAACCATGAGGTCTTACGACGTGTTATTCTAGCAAAAAACCAGCTGAAATGTGACGAGAATCTCACCTGGTTTATCTGTAATCTACCAGACCTGGACTTTATTTCTTTTCCAGACTTACTGAAGTGTGCATCACCTGCCAACTTGAGTGGAATGTCGCTTACCACCCTGAGGAAGGACATTGGTAGTCAGACCAACACGGACAGGTCACCACAGGGAATCAGGCTGGGGAGATGTGATGAAACGTCCACCACAACAGGACCGCAAACCCACCACACCAGTCGGTACAACCACACCATTCCCACAGAGATGCCGTACACAAATACCAGGCCAGGCTCGGAGCACACCACAGGGACTCACGTTGTTCCTCTTCATAGCACAATCATCCGAGAGGAAGCCAACAGCCGCCATGACATCAATGCTATCATCACTGCTGTTGTTGTGTCCTTCTTTCTTGTGTTTGCACCAGCGGTTGTTGTCTACTTGTACGACCGTTGTTATGGGCCAGGTCTGGCTCCTCGTAACGCCCCTGCTGAAACAGACGGAACCGTGGCCGAATTGCGAGCATCGGGTGGAGACTCAGTCACAGATAGACGACCAATCCCTGCTCAGGACCAGACATCAGAGGGCAACAATGACATTGATCCGTACGCTGTGTCATACGTTGATGTGTCAGGGAAGGGGAGAAATGGGAAGCTTGCGCCATACGCAACTACTTCCTTTGCTAATATCCGGCCAATAGAAGATAACGATGACATCCCACCATATGCTGTGTCATACATGGATGTGTCGGGGAAAGGGAAAAACGGCAAGCTTGCGCCATACGCAACGACATTCATCAATGAAGACCCAGGGCCACAGCTTCAGCCATATGCAGTGACCCACGATGAAGACCCAGGGCTTCAGCTTCAGCCATACTCCGTGACCCACGATGAAGACCCAGGGCCACAGCTTCAGCCATACTCCGTGACCCACGATGAAGACCCAGGGCCACAGCTTCAGCCATACTCTGTGACCCACGATGAAGACCCAGGGCCACAGCTTCCACTATATGCAGTGACCCACGATGAAGACCCAGGGCCACAGCGTCAGCCATACTCTGTGACCCACGATGAAGACCCAGGGCCACAGCTTCAGCCGTACTCAGTGACCCACGATGAAGACCCAGGGCCTCAGCTTCAGCCATACTCTGTGACCAACGATGAAGACCCAGGACCACAGCTTCAACCATACTCCGTGACCCACGATAAAGACCCAGGGCCACAGCTTCAGCCATACTCCGTGACCCACGATGAAGACCCAGGGCCACAGCGTCAGCCATACTCCGTGACCCACGATGAAGACCCAGGGCCACAGCTTCAGCCATACTCAGTGACCCACGATGAAGACCCAGGGCCACAGCTTCAGCCATACTGCAGTGACCCACGATGAAGACCCAGGGCCACAGCTTCAGCCATACTCCGTGACCCACGATGAAGACCCAGGGCCACAGCTTCAGCCATACTCCATGACCCACGATGAAGACCCAGGACCACAGCTTCAGCCAACCTAACACTGAACTTTGCCAACTCCCTACTGTACTGACACTTCCTACCACCCATTGGCAGTTGCCAGACCCTTTCTTCAAAACAAACTGAACGTACAAAACTGACCACTACAGAAATAGTGCCATCCCTCATTCTGACATGGTCAATAAATAATTCAATGTATAATTGATTATACACAATTCATGCTATGTCCGTGATTGATGTATCACTTTCTCAAAATGATAATAAAGTATTAATGACACATATCCCTGACGACTAACATACCTGTGGATACATTCCTTACAATAGGCTTGCCCCCGAGGCATTGCCAAAAAAGTAGCATCCAAAGATCAGGTTACAGACGTACAATTTTTGATGTTTTTAATTGACCTTTCAAAATCTATAGCCAAACATGAAATGTATATTAATGTAGTCCTAATAAAAGGTGTAGACATAATATCCGGTAAATATAACATAAGGTCTGAATCTGTGTTGGAGCGAAGGAGAAATCTGTAACCACGATGTTGCGAAAAAAGATGTTGTTCTACTTCCTACTCGTGGTTTTCAATCATCTATTTATTGTGACCGAGGGAGAGTTACGGTGCCCAGACAGCTGTCATTCCATCCAAGTTGGATTGAGGCGAAAGCAAGTTGTCTGTCGCTGTCCAGACAAAAACTGGGCGGGTTCATCCTGCAGCTGGATTGGACACGGAGGGATGTACCGCTTCCCCGTATGTCTTGACGCCATACCGACCGACTTCGACAGAGCTACGTCGTCGATCTTCATCAAACATCTCCGTTCTCCTACCGTTTTGGATCAGTCTTTCCCCATCAGCCCAGCAGTGAAGGTTCTTCAAATCCAACAGTCCAACGTTTCCACGATCCAGCCAGGGGCTTTCCGAGGTCTCCCATTGGTTCGAGACCTTTACCTTAACGACAACCGCATCTCCAGTCTTGGTACGTTGACAAAAATGTACTTTTTGGGCTCCTACTCACATGTAGCTAGTAATTACAATGTATGTGAAGGAGATAATTTTCATAATTGATAAGAAACCCTATAATTCCGTACTACTAAATAATTAGTTCAATTTTTTGCGGCATTTGGGAGTAAAGTTGAAAAGATGAACATTTTTAGATTATGAACCATGTAATTTATAAAATCAGGTCATCGTTTACATTATCTATGAGGAACCACAAACACACTTCACGGAGATCTGTTGTTTTCATGATTCAAAATTGTTTCCTTTTCTTTAGTAGTGCATGCATGGTTTTTTTTCTCCGCAAAAATATATCTTTGGCTGCTGCTTTCTTATATAATAGAAAAAGGATGTCAAATTCGGTACCAGGGGTACATGTACATGCAGACTGTGTTCAGTTTTATTTATTTATTTATTCTTTGCTTCAGGCCAGAGGTTCATATAAAAACAGGGACAATACAAAAACAAGTACAATACACAAATCACAAACAGATGTTTAAAGAATGCGGCCAGTAGAGGCTTTGTGTAAACGCATCCGAATAACATAGCGTGTTAACCATATTGTTTCTCGATACGAGAAGGTGCGTGACAAATGAATAGGACAGTTTGCGCCACCTGGCGTCGAAGGTGTCGATCCATAAGTGTGTACATGTACATAACAAACTGTTACTACACCACCTACATGTAGGCTGGTTCATCTGATCATTTTAGAGCGTCATGGTATGCTGTCTTAAAATGCTCATTAACATGTGGTACTTTTTTGCTATTACGTCATACTCTTAACTATCTTACATGTAAGTCATATGAATCCACCATAACATCAATCTTATAATAAAACCTACATACAATGTATAAAATGACTGATTTTTTTATCCTCAGAACCTGACACCTTCCTTGGGCTTGAAAAGTTAAGCAACTTGGACCTTGGAATGAACCCCATTTCCGTCGTATCCCAGAATGCATTCCGTGGCCTACCTCTCCTTGACAGGTTGGCACTTAACATGAACCGCCTGCGTTCTGTGCCCGTCGACGCACTCCTGCCGCTTACAGCACTGGAGACTGTAAACCTTAAAATCAACCACATCACCACGATCGACAGCCAAGTCCTGCGTCTGAGTCACAACCAGGCCTTACGACTTATGGTAGGAAGTAACCAGCTGAAATGTGACGAGAATCTCACCTGGTTCATCTGTAACCTACCAGACCTGGACTTTATTTCTTTTCCAGACTTACTGAAGTGTGCGTCACCTGCCAACCTGAGTGGAATGTCGCTTGCCACCCTGAGGAAGGACATTGGTAGTCAGACCAACGCGGACAGTTCACCACAGGGAATCAGGCTGGGGAGATGTGATGAAACGTCCACTACAACTGGTCCGCATACCCACCACACCAGTCTGTACAACCACACCAGTCTGCACAACCACACCAGTCTGCACAACCGCACAATTCCCACAGAGATGTTGTACACAAACACCAAGCCAGGCTCAGAGTACACCAAAGGGATTGAAGTTGTTGCTCTTCTTGGTGGTCCATTCATCCCCGAGGAAGACGACAGTCGCCATGTCAATGTCATCATCACTACTATTGCTGTGACCCTCCTTGTGTTGGCATCAGAGGTTGTCATCTACTATGTCTTGTTGTACTGCTGTCGTGGCCCAGGTCTGGTCTGTCACAACGTTCCTGCTGAAAAAGACGGAAACGTCGCCGCATTGCGAGCATCGGACGGAGACTCAGTCACAAACAGTCAACCAACCCCTGCTCAGGACCAGACAACAGAGGACAACGATAACATTGAGCCGTACGCTGTGTCATACGTTGATGTGTCAGGGAAGGGGAGAAATGGGATGCTTGCGCCGTACGCAACTACTTCCTTTGCTAATATCCGGCCAATAGCAGATAACGATGACATTGAGCCGTACGCTGTGTCATACGTTGATGTGTCAGGGAAGGGGAGAAATGGGAAGCTTGCGCCGTATGCAACTACTTCCTTTGCTAATATCCGGCCAATAGAAGATAACGATGACATCCAGCCATATGCTGTGTCATACATGGATGTGTCGGGGAAAGGGAAAAACGGCAAGCTTGCGCCATACGCAACGACCTTCATCAATGAAGACCCAGGGCCATATGCAGTGACCTACGATGAAGACTCAGGGCCACAGCTTCAGCCATACGCAGTGACCAACGATGAAGACCCAGGGCCTCAGTTTCAGCCATATGCAGTGACCCACGACGAAGACGCAGAGCCACAGCTTCAGCCATATGCAGTGACCCACGATGAAGACCCAGGGCCACAGCTTCAGCCATACTCAATGACCCACAATGAAGACCCAGGGCCACAGCTTCAGCCATATGCAGTGACCCACGATGAAGACCCAGGGCCACAGCTTCAGCCATACTCCGTGACCCACGATGAAGACCCAGGGCCACAGCTTTCGGCCATACTCCGTGACCCATGATGAAGACCCAGGGCCACAGCTTCAGCCAACCTACATGTAACACTGAACTTTGCCAAGTCCCTACTGTACTGACACTTCCTACCACCCATCAGCAGTTGCCAGACCCTTTCTTCGAAACAAACTGAACTTACAAAACTAAACACTACAGAAATAGTGCTATCCCTCATTCTGACATGGTCAATATTCAATGTATAATTGATTATACACAATTCATGCTATGTCTGCGATTGATGTATCACTTTCTAACAATGATAATAAACCATTAATGACACATATCCCATACGACTAACATTCCTGTGGATACAATAGGCTTGCCCCTGAGGCATTGCCAAAAAAGTAGCATCCAAAGATCAGGTTACAGACGTACAATTTTTGATGTTTTTAATTGACATGCGATTGATGTATCACTTTCTAACAATGATAATAAACCATTAATGACACATATCCCATACGACTAACATTCCTGTGGATACAATAGGCTTGCCCCTGAGGCATTGCCAAAAAAGTAGCATCCAAAGATCAGGTTACAGACGTACAATTTTTGATGTTTTTAATTGACCTTTCAAAATCTATAGCCAAACAAGAAATGTATATTAATGTAGTCCTAATAAAAGGTGTAGACATAATATCTGGTAAATTAAATATACAATATAACAAGGTCTGAATCTGTTTTGGAGCGAAGGAGAAATCAGTAACCACGATGTTGTGATACAAGATGTTGCTCTACTTCTTACTCGTGGTTTTCAATCATCTATTTATTGTGACTGCAGCAGAGTTACGGTGCCCAGACAGCTGTCATTCCGTCCAGGTTAGAGCGAGAATAAAGCGAGTCACCTGTCACTGTCCAGATAAAAACTGGGCGGGGTCCTCTTGCAGCTGGATTGGATATGGAGGGATGTACCGCTTCCCCGTATGTCTGGACGCCCATACCAACTAACTTGGACAAAGCCACGTCTTCGATCTTCATCAGACATCTCCGTTCCCCTACCATTTTGGATCAGTCCTTCCCCAACAGCCTAGAAGTGAAGGTTCTTCAAATCCAAAAGTCCAACGTTTCCACGGTCCAGCCAGGAGCTTTCCGAGGTCTCCCATTGGTTCGAGACCTTTACCTTAATGACAACCGCATCTCCAGTCTTGGTACGTTGACAAAAATGTACTTTTTGGGCTCCTGATATATATATATATATTGTAGGTCACTAGTATATATATATATATATATATATATATATATATATATATATATATATATATATATATAGTGACCTACAATTCGGCATGAAAGAAGGGTGGAAATGTGCACAAGGATTTTTTTTCATGATTAGAAATTGTTTTCTTTTCTTTAGTATTGGGGTTATTTTCTCCGCAAAAGGTTCCGGATCAGAGTTTAAATCTGACCAGAGTCTAAGTAGTAAATCGCCTGAAATGTGACTTTGTATCGTATGTTTTGGCCGCGATATCCCTGAAATCGTAATATCTGTGTACATACTGTATCTTTGTATTTTCAGAAAAGCCCGTAAGTTGTAGCCTTTATAGGTGGCGAAATGTTGGTGGTCCAGCGAAGACTTCCTGGTATTAGTCCGCGCGGATGGTTATGTGGCCTTTTTGCCTGAACGCCGGGATAGTACGTTCTATATGCGTTGTGGGTGTGTTCGGGACATCGAAGATAGCGGTAAACGTATCGCATCGATCTTAATTAAATTCAAATTTTGGAAACATTGGGTTCCGAGCTTCTTCGAGTACTAAGCCGTTACCCTGGGAAAATTCGTTTTTTCCATGCAGCCATGGTTAAAAATGATGAAAAAAATGACCCGGCCCGTACTTAAAAATGTTCTTTGATGTGCCTTATTTACCCCTAAAAAAATTGGGCGCACTAAATATCAAGGAAGTGTATTGATAAGCGGCACGGCACCCCTTTCCACCAAAAGAGTGAAAAATTCCGACCCGCGTTTAGTACAGAAATGACAGCCTGTCGGGCTGAGGGTGTCAAATTGCTCCGAACACGGAAGAAAACTCCGGTCCGAGACCAAAAATACATCTTGGGCTGCTGCTCCGATATCATAGAAAAACAATGTCAGTCATATGAATCCACAACAACATCAATCCTATTTCATACGCATAACAACCTACATACAATGAATAAAATGACTAATTTGTTTATCCTCAGAACCTGATACCTTCCTTGGACTTGAAAAGTTAAGCAACTTGGACCTTGGAATGAACGCCATTTCCATCGTATCTCAGAATGCATTCCGTGGCCTACCTCTCCTGACCATGCTGATGTTGAACAAGAACCGCCTGCGTTCCGTGCCCGTCGACGCACTCCTGCCGCTTACAGCACTGAAGGTTGCATACCTCGGAATGAACAAAATAACCACGATCGACAGCCTAGTCCTGCGTCTGAGACACAACCACGAGGGCTTACGACGTGTTATTCTAGCAAAAAACCAGCTGAAATGTGACGAGAATCTCGCCTGGTTCGTCTGTAATCTACCAGACCTGGACTTTATTTCTTTTCCAGACTTACTGAAGTGTGCGTCACCTGCCAACTTGAGTGGAATGTCGCTAGCCACCCTGAGGAAGGACATTAGTCAGACCAACAGGTCACAACAGGGGATCAGTCTGGGGAGATGTGATGAAACGTCCACCACAACTGGTCCGCATACCCACCACACCAGTGTATATAACCACACCAGTCTGCACAACCACACTACTCTGTGCAACCATACCAGTCTGTACAACCACACCAGTCTGTACAGCCACACCAGTCTGTACAACCACACCACTCCCACAGAGATGCCATACACAAACACCAGGCCAGGCTTGGAGTACACCACAGGGATTGAAGTTGTTGCTCTTCTTGGTGGTCCATTCATACCCGAGGAAGATGACAGTCGCCATGTCAATGTCATCATCACTACTATTGCTATGACCCTCCTTGTGTTGGCATCAGAGGTTGTCGTCTACTATGTCTTGTTGTACTGCTGTGGTGGCCCAGGTCTGGTCTGGCACGACGTTCCTGCTGAAACAGACGGAAACGTGGCCGCATTGCCAGCATCGGACGGAGACTTAGTCACAAACAGTCAACCAATCCCTGCTCAGGACCAGACAACAGAGGACAACGATAACATTGAGCCATACGCTGTGTCATACGTTGATGTGTCAGGGAAGGGGAGAAATGGCAAGCTTGCGCCGTACGCAACTACTTCCTTTGGTAACATCCAGCCAATAGAAGACAACGATGACATTGAGCCGTACGCTGTGTCATACGTTGATGTGTCAGGGAAGGGGAGAAATGGGAAGCTTGCGCCATACGCAACTACTTCCTTTGCTAATATCCGGCCAATAGAAGATAACGATGACATCCCACCATATGCTGTGTCATACATGGATGTGTCGGGGAAAGGGAAAAACGGCAAGCTTGCGCCATACGCAACGACATTCATCAATGAAGACCCAGGGCCACAGCTTCAGCCATATGCAGTGACCCACTATGAAGACCCAGGGCCACAGCTTCAGCCATATTCAGTGACCCATGATGAAGACCCTGGGCCACAGCTTCAGCCATACTCTGTGACCCACGATAAAGACCCAGGGCCACAGCTTCAGCCATATGCAGTGACCCACGATGAAGACCCAGGGCCACAGCTTCAGCCATATGCAGTGACCCACAATGAAGACCCAGGGCCACAGCTTCAGCCATATGCAGTGACCCACAATTAAGACCCAGGGCCACAGCTTCAGCCATATTCAGTATAAAGACTCAGGGCCATATCTTTCCTATAGCCATATGTACATGTACATGTATGTAGTGATTGACCCACAATGAGTTTGTTCTTTGTCTTATGAAACTTATTGTGTGATGTGTCACATATGTGGTTGCTCTGTTGAATAGTGAATCCAACTCCATTTTAAAGACCTACCTTCTTACAAGGAAACAGCCTACAGACTCGTTGTTCTCATCAATGGCTCTGTGAAGCAGAGTCTGCTCACAACCGTTGGGCCCTGGTCCCCAGAAGGTCGCATCACAGCCATGTCTGACCTACAGACACAAACACACACCAGTACGTGTAACTTGTTAGAGTTTACCCTGGAAGCCAAACTCGTTTTCCGGGCCACAAGAGCCCTTCACCCGTTGGTGTAAATTACCGCTCCCGGGGAGTCTAGCCCAGGAGGAGTTTGTCTGGCCCTACAAACGAATAGGGCCGGACAAACCCCTCGGGCTCAACTCCCCCGTAGCGGTAATTTAGATAGGCGGGCGAAGGGCTCTTGGCTGCCGAAGGAAAACGGCTAACGGCCCGATACTAGTTTGGCATCCAAGGTAATGTTGATTTGATTATATGGATGACATCCGTGCGCGCATGAATTTTCGGCCGTTTCCACAAAAAAAAAGTTTTCAAGCATACCGTAAATCGTACAAAACAGTTGCAAAATGAGCAAAATATATACTGTAAGTTGCAAAAAGAATATTTAAAAACGATACCAATGTTGTGGAATGCAAAAATCAAACCAAAAAAGACGAAAATGTAAAGAAATGAATTTGAAGAATTTATAGATTATTCGCCAAACCATACTCTGTCATTTGTTTAACCTTCATGACCACGTAGATTTCATAATGAAAGCACCTTTTTTTGCAAAACTTTTTTTTATTCGCACCAGACAAAAAATGGATAAAACAGAAAGAAATGTAAAAAAAAAATACAAGTGAACAAAACTAAAATGGGACAAATCATTCTTTTCCAAAAATGAGACCATTCCTGATTTTTCAATTCTTGAATCCAGCAAGAAATTAAACTATAATCAAACTACAAGAAAAAAACATGTCTTTTTTCAACCATACACACTTGTCAACAGTATCTGTGTGTATAAAAATTTAACACTGAAGCAGTATAGCACAGAAGCTTGAAGTGATGGCAGCAAACCTATGAGGCAAAATCCATCCCCCCCCCCTTACCAGTGTAGAAGCGATATCTTCTTGTCCACTCTCCAGGGCCGCCCACAGAGGGGGGTTCCCGTCTTCGTCTACAGAGTTCAGGTCCGCCCCCCTGACACACAGGGCATCCACCACCAGGGGGAGGTGTCTCTTGATGGCCAGCTGTAGGGGGGTCTCATTCTCTTGGGTCCTGAAACAACGAAGAAAAAAATATGGGTCTTTAAAACGCTTCCAGCATTCTATTCTAATCTTTGAGACACTATAGCCAACAGTGAAGCATGATTAGTCCTGATATGTTTAATTACCCCTTAGGCCACACTAATTTAATTTCTTGGTTAAAGGATTTTTCTACAAAAATAATGGAGCGGGCAGGCGAAAAAAAATTAAAAACAGGCCTAGGCATCCTTTTATGGCTTAAAATGGTACAATACGAGCCATGAAGTCAACACACCAGGCTGGTTCAAAATTTAAACAAATTGAATTTTGAACTTTTAATGATACCACTGCATTGAAAGACACTTTGCACTGCATTGAAAGACACTTTGCACTGCATTGAAAGACACTTTTAATGATACCACTGCATTGAAAGACTGTAACAACTACATGTAGGAAGAAAAGGACTGTTCTAAACTGTTCAGGGCAAAATATGAGCATTTTGCAGTTGATTCTGAATTTTTTATTTTATCTTGCAAATCAGAAAAAAATGAAAATGAAGTGGGCGAATCCGTTAACCAAGAAATTAAATTGGTGTGGCCTTAAGCTGTTAGAAAAATCAGGTGATGTATCGGGAACATTGGCAGGAAGCTAGGTCAAAGGTTCCAGAAAAAGTTATCAGTTGTCTTCAATATCCTGCTACATGCATGTCTGTTGCCTTATGGGAGCCCGTTGGATGATGCTTACTAGTAAAAGAACTTACACATGTAAATGTACATGGAGTGAGAATTATGATAACGAATAAAACTAGATATTAACGAAAACTCACAAATATTTCTTCGATAAAATGAAAACGTAAAATTGCAACCCACCTAATGGCGATATCTGCTTGGTGCTCCAACAGGAAGAGTGCACTTATGGTGTCCTGTTTCTGTACAGCGGAGTGTAACAGAGTCATCCCGTCAGACGTCCTGTAGTTGATGCTGGCTCCCGCGCCCAACAGTTTGGCGGCGACGTCGTGCATGCCCGCCCACAGCGCTAGCCCCAGGACGGTCTGCTCCTCCGAGTCCTTCAGGTTAAAGTCCGGGATGACCTGCAGGCCGCTGCTGTCGTTCAGGGCATTTGCTGGAATGGCAAGATAGACAGGAAATGAGATAACCTTTTTCTGGGACCTTTTACGTAACTTCCTGGTAGTGCACCTATCATGTAGGACGCAGAGACATACATGTAAAAAACTAGAAAGGTAACATTGGCAACGTAAATGCATAATGTTTACCTTCGCATATGGTCTGCTCTGTAAATTCTTACTCAAGTACATTCATGTGTATGACCAGACAGGAGCCTAAATATCTCCTACTATAAAATTGCAACATTATGTAACCCAACACCAGTTACCATGGTGACAGACGTCAACAAATCATACCAATGGTCAAACCGTAACCATATGCTCCTGAATGGGTCGAAATGTCTTGCCATGCACGTCACTTTCTGCAGGAAGCTACCACCTCTGCCACCTTTGCAAATCAACAACACACCACTGAATGTATCTGTATCTGTATAGCCGGTATAACCGCCTTTCGGCGTAACACACCAGCTTGTAGCGACGAGTCTTAAAGTCCTAGGTCTGCACATTCAGAATAACTTGCACTGGGACTCCCAAGTCAAGCAGATGGTAGGAAGAGCCTCAAAGACACTGTTTCTCCTTAAAAGACTTAGAAGATGCAAGCTATCCCTCAAAGACCTGACCTCAATCTACGCTGGATATATCAGACCCATACTGGAATACGCTGTCCCGGTATGGTCACCTGGCCTCACTAAAGCTCAAATAGTGAAGCTTGAATGCGTCCAGAAACGTGTCTGCAGGATCGTGCTTGGTAACGACTACACCGGTTATGCGAACGCCCTTCAGCACCTTGGACTGACATCACTGGTGGACAGAAGGGAGCAGTTGTGCCTAAAGTTTGCGCGGACGCTGATGGAGTCTACATTCAGAGACTGGCTCCCGAGGTCGAGGGGGGAAATATCTGGTCGAAACACTCGCAACAAGCAGAAACTGAACACACCTCTTTGTCGGACCAACAGACTGAAAAACTCTCCCATTCCATACCTTGTAAACCTTCTCAACAAGGGACAGTGAACTCTGAACTGTAAACAAACTTTCTGAATGTCAAATCTTCATATCTAAAGTTTACCCTGCATCTATCTTGTTATCAATCTACGCCTAACTACGAGTTTTTAGTAGGTATTTAATCTTCTAATCTTTAAGAGATGTCAATTTGTTTTATATGGAAATTAAGAATTTATTTTTAAAACAGTAAATACCCACAGCTTGTGTATTATAATATAAAACGAGCTCAATGGTGTGTAAATACCAACGCAATTCAGACTTTTGTCTGCCATGTTTGTTTGTATAATAATTTGTATTGAAATAAAAGTAAAGCTCATTGGCCAGGTCAGAGGTTAGCATTTGGAAGGGAAGAAGAGGAAGAGGAAACGTAGCAAAAACAATATTTTTTCCTTCAGTAAACATAATAATAAAACCCCCATACACTGAAGACATTCAGACAACAAAGTTAACAAACATGTCAGCTTCAAAATGTCCAAATCAACTGAGATTTGAAAAGGGGAAAGGAGTTTTTTTGTGGTGTTCCATGCATATGTTAAAGTCCAGTTTCAACATTTACCCAGAATGTATCAACTTGGCTATTTCGCGTTTTGCATTGCTAAAGCAAACCTTTTTATGGTACCTTTGTGTTCTAGGAATATGTTGACCACGTCAGCATGTTGGTTTGCTATAGCCAGGTGCAGGGGGGTGTGGTTGTACCCCTCAGACTCTCCCTGGTCCCCCTCGTCAGAGAACATCTGTGGCCTGGCGGTGTCCAGGGCTGGGAGGGTCTGTTTGTTAGGGTTGGCTCCCATGTGTAGAAGTTTCTCCACTACTCTGGATAAACCTTGCTGGGCTGCACAGTGAAGGGGAGTTTCTCCCTGTAAACACATTAACAATACTTTAACTTTACACACATAGAGTCACCCGGACACTTTGTTTCACTTGACACTGTTATGTAAGGAATTTGGACACTGAACTTCCAGAGAGGGGTGAAGGAGGCTATTTACATCAGGGCCCATCACCCTTCACTGAACTGCGACGGGGGCCGACATCGTCTACCAGATACCTTTGACCCAGTGTTGACGTCACATTTCAAAGAAGCCACGTGACAAGCCTCACTGGGTCAGTCTACTGAGGAAGACCAGAGTGACTGGTCGAAAGCTCTAGGTGAGAGAATTTTTGTGTTGGACCAAAAGTTTTAACTTTAAACAATACTTTAAGTTCAGTAATTTTTGTCAGTGCACATTGTTCAGTTTGTTAGGGTTGGCTCCCATGTATTGGGATTCACAGTGAAAGGGAGTTTCTGCTATATACACATTAGTGGGGTCGTGTGGTGCAGTCGGTAGCGCAGACCACAGACATTTAAAGCTTATTTAAAAGCATGGAGCACAGGAATTACCTCAATGCAAAACATAATTCATAACATTCAAGACAAGTCAGTTTGGTACCCACCCTGTTGTTGGTGTGGTTGGGGTTTGCCCCATAATTAGCCAGGAACAACGCTGCTTCTTCATTTCCTGCTCGAGCTGCCAGGTGCAGCAGGCTGTCACCTGAAAACAGTGTATAAATTATGCTAATGAGGTCATTAATATGCAACTAACATCCTACAAAATCTGGTGGCAAACTACAAATCTTGGAAAATGTAAGAAAAGGATTTATCGGGAAATTGGAGATTTTAGACTTATGACAAATATTTTGGGTTTCCATGATCAAGTTCATACCATTTCCTGTGTCTGACCTTTTGACCTCCTGTCATCATGTTAATCTTCCCCCACCCAAGTGCTGTCAACCTACTCTGTTTGGACAAACACACAAACATGCAAACACACACAGCTCAGCCACCCAAAACAAAACTTAATCCTATCTCGCACCTGTGTGAGGGTTGACAGCATCAGCACTGCTGCCCCCCTTGATGAGCCTCGCAGCATAGCTGGATTCCCCATACATATCCTCTGTTGATGGGCTGTTGTCAGAGAAGGGGTTGTCAGGACTAGTAGCCTGTTTGGCAGACTCCAGCGCCAGCCACAGCACCGTCTGACCTTCATTGTTCTTCAGCTCAAGGTCAAGGCTAGAAAGAAATACATGTACATGTACCTGAGATATAAAACTTCTGCTGCAGTGCCTTTGAAAGCTGTTAGGGGGCCTAAAATCAAACTTTTTTTTCTGATACCTACCCATAATATCATAGAAATGCATCCACAGCTTCTTGAGTTATAATATAATCTCGAGTTCAACAACAACGACAAAATCAATTCTCTAATGGATGCCTTTTTTCGCAAGGGATTATGGTACTGAAAGAAAATGCCTCCACCCCTGAGGCATTGCCAAAAACAAACGAAAATGACTCACTTGCTCTGCTGTAAGAGTGAGGAGAACGCCTTCTCATTTCTGGATTCCACTGCCCTGTGGAGGGGTGTGCTGAAAAGAAAGATAACATTTTGTTACTAGTATTCAAAACATAGTGCAGAGTACTTTAGCATCCTATAACATCTATTATGATACATAATTAAAGCACAAAGGTTTAGGTTCAGTTCCAGACTCGAAAGTCAGGACCTAAACCCATGGCATATATAAAACTGCATGTTGGCAACCTTGCAATGTTGTCTGGGCAAAACTGTGGCCACATAACGTGGATGCCGACACTTGACGATGCCCGATAATTCCTTAATTTTGCAGCACAGATTTTGCAATCTATGAAAGGTTTCAGGTGGTCCAATTTGGAACGAAAAGGGGGTATGTGACATGTTTTTTTTTTTTTGAGCAAGTCCGGAATTGGTTCTTGCCTTTCTTTTTTGACTATGGACTTTTTTTGGTTCTTGAGTTTTTTTTTTACTTGAACCTAACCATTCTAGGGCAAAGGCCACCGAATGGCGCATGCCCAGAGGGCCCTGTCTGAGAACCCTTTGATTGAGTGCAGCCAAACCAACTGAAAACAGCCTTTTTCTTGTTATGTGTGGATAAATGCTGGCATTTTCCAGCTGGAGAGTTATTTCTATTTCTATTAACTTGAAAAAACTGGCTGTTAGTGTTGTTTTGGCTGCTTGGTAGGTTCTAAAACTAATCCCATCTTCTTGTCTTTTGGTGGTCTTCAAGGGGGTCAGAGGTCATGCTGCCAGTGTTTGCATGTGCCGTTATATTTATCGCTGGTCAAAAAGTGAAATTTTTGGACTAAATGGACAATTTGGAAGTTGGACTACCCTGTCAATATGTGCTTGCAATAGTTGAACATTCACGTAGGTGATTGTTGACAGCTCAGTTCTTAGATGTTTTCTAAATATTCCAATAGGGGCTGGAATCAGTGGGCTGTCCCCTCTAACAAGTCCAGACCTGGTCCAGTGAACTGGTACACAGCACTACGCTCAGACCTCCCAGGCCCTACCTGCCGGTGTTGTCCTGTGCGTTGGGGTTGGCCCCGTTAGCCAGCAGCTGGTTGTTGACCCTGGCCATGCCGTCCATGGTTCCCTGTGGGGTAAAGTCAGGACTGTAGCCGGCTGTCAGGTGCAGGGGGGTCTCCTCTGACTGGGTCGTCAGGTTCACCTTCGCTCCGTGGGTAATCAGGAAATCAGCCGCAAACTCATCACCTGGAATAGAAATTGAAAGTTTATTGCAAATACATGCCCGAGGGCTAATTGCAGTTACAAACAACATAAGAAAGAAAATACAGTGGTATGTGAGACTATATTACGTCTAGCATTATACTATATTCTACAACATGCATGGTACTAGTTTTACTGGGTTTGACTTCTTCTTTTTAGGCAGTGGAAGACGAATTTACCCACTTCTTCTATAATATGTGGGTTCTTTGATTTTAGTAGTAAAATTGTTTTTTGTGGTAGGGAACGGTGGGGAAGTAAGGCAGCATTTTGGACACGGTGCCAAATAATTGTTTTCTGATGTCGTCATAAAATGGACAGTTAGAGATGAAATGAATTTCGTCTTCAACTGCATTTGAGGAGCAATATTTACAAATTCTCTCCGACACATATATAAGGAATGCCACCTGACTGTAAGTACATTAACTTTTGCAGGGACTTTAGGCCACACCAATTTAATTTGTTGGTTCTCGGATTCACCTCTAACTTCATTTGTTTCTGATTTGCAAAAAAAAAAAGATTCTGGTTCTGAATCAACTAAAAATTGCTCATATTTCACCCCCAAAAGTTTTCTTCCTAGTTGTTACAGTTTTTCCATCTATCAATGCAGTGGTTTGATTAAAAGATCAAAATTCATTGTTTGAATATCAACCCAGCCTTTTGTGTTGACTTGTGTTGACATCAGCATGTGCATTAATTTTTGCCTGAATTTGGAAAAAGAAACATCAAATTTTGTGGCCTTCTGACAGTGGTCAACATGCCGAAAATGGGCAAAGATGTCTGTTGCCATGCTGGAATGTGGATGGCAGATAACTATGAAGAGAGGAGACAGGGAAAGGCTCTGATTTTAATGTTTTGTTTCTTACTGTGAAGCAGTGATACATGTATGTGATGCTGGCTGTGTATATGATTGTGATGTTCCCAACTGAATCAAAACCATTTGTACAATGATTGAGTCAAAATTTAAAAATGTAGGAACCTTGTTTTTTTTTGGCCCGCCTTGTTTTTTTTTTTTTTTTGCCCACTCGCTTTAGATTTGGAGTCTGTGGAGGATGTCATCCATAAAATTTACTTACTGTGGCCTAACTACAGAAAAACAAGCCAATCTGACCTCTCCTGATGGCCTTGTGCAGTAGACACTGTCCAGCGGAGTCCTTGGCATCAACATTGACCTTGTGAGTGACCAGTGTCTTGGCGATACTCTCCTGTCTCTTGGACAGGGCAAGGTCAAGGGGAAGGTCACCGCTGTTGTCCACTTCATTCAGCTTACCGGGCAGCTGGGAGGGGCAGAAAACAGAGAGGACTTTTGGGCATTTCAGTGTAAGAATTAAGTCACAGAGGCTTTCGGAATATCCTGCATCAGTTGGCAGAAACAGTTACTGTAGCTGCTGACAAAAAGTAGCGGAAGCTTGCTGCCCGATGTGGCATTAGGTCTAAGGTAAGGGATCAGTTTGCTAAAAACATTCTTATGTATAATAATTATTAATTATTAATAAACAATAATTCTTATCATAATTGTTTGCTTAGTCTGTTTCTCATACAAGAACTTGACTTTGTCTAGTATTTAAATATGAAGTTGATCTGGTAGGTTGAGTTGTGGTCCCAAGACGATTCCTTGCGGAACCCTATTTCTAACTGGAGCTGAGGCATCTGGTCCAGTTACTGAGTTTAAGTTTAACAGTATATCTCACCTGTGCATCGTACTCGATCAGGTACAGGAAAACGACATCTTCTCGCTGGTTTCTGATGGCTGCATGTAGTGGATGGTCTGTCTTGGTCTTAAACATCTTGTACAGTAGGGGTGCACCCATCCCAACAAAGTCTTCACTTGTCAAGTCACTCTGAAACAAAAAACACAGAATATAAATACTGTAAACCTTGAAATTTTTGCAGTTTTTTGCAGTGGGCTATCCACTGCAAATCCATGACACCGTGAATATCTCTGTATCTGTCTCTCTCTACTGAATTGTTTCAAAAACATTGTGAAACAAGAAACTATAAGGTAAGGCCACACCAATTTAATTTCTTGGTTAACGGATTCGCCTCTTCATTTTTTTCTGATTTGCAAATAAAAATAAAAATTCAGAATCAACTTCAAAATGCTCATATTTTGCCCTGAACAGTTGAAAACAGTCCTTTTCTTACTACTTGTTACAGTCCTTCCATCTTTTAATGCAGTGCTACCATTAAAAGTTCAAAATTTATTGTTTAAATTTTGAACCAGCCTGGTGTGTTGACTTCATGGCTCCTATCGTACCATTTTGGGCCATAATAGGATGCCTAGGCCTGTTTTTATTTTTTTTTTTTTTCGCCCGCCCGCTCCATTCTTTTTCTAGAAAAATCCGTTAACCAAGAAATTAAATTGGTGTGGCCTAACATATGCAAAGAAAATGCATATTATTATTAATGTTTATCTTCACACTCTGTTAATTCTTACTCAAACAGATTCAATATACATTATAAGGTCAGACAGGAGTCTAAATCCCTCCTACTATAAAATTGCAACATGATATAACCCAACACCAGTTACGATGGCGCCAGCCGTCGGTTCCAGGTCATTGACCTTTTTGGTTTGGAGAAGGAGAGGAAGAAGAGGAAACTGAGCAAAAACAATATGTTTTCCTTAGTTAAATATAAATACACATATGTCAGTATGTTAAAGCAAATAGCACAACTTACCCAGTGATTGGAGATGATCTCGGAGCAGTACCCTTTCAGAACCTCTGCTCCAATCTCCTCCGCAGTCTGGTAAAACCGGATACAGTTCCGAACATTCACTGATGACATCAGAGCCTTCTCACATCTGTGGAAACGAGAAAATAAAGATTTCAGACTTCTGGGATATAATTTTTGAGTTTTGTGACTTTCAAGTTCACCCCATTCCCTATGTCAGATATTTGACCTGTCATTCTGTCAATCTTCCCCACCCATGTGCTGTCAACCTATTCTCAGATTCGCCCATTTCGTGTGTCTGAACTTTTGACCTCCTGTCATTCTAGCTGTCAATTTTCCCCTACCCATGTGCTGTCAACATAAACAGACACACACACAATACAAACCCACAGCTCAGCCACCTAAAACAATACTTCTGTACCCGGATGTAACAAAATGTGGTAAAAAGGATAAGGCCACAGCAAGTAAATTTTACGGATGACATCCTCTGCAGACTCCAAATCTAATGCGAGTGGGCGAAAAAAAAAAACAAGGCAGGCCGAAAAAACCAAGGTTCCTACAATTTATAGTTTTGACTCAATCATTGTACAAATGGTTTTGATTCAGTGGGAACATCACATATACACAGCCAGCATCACATATCACTGCATCAAAGTGAGATACTAAGAAATAAAACATTAAATCAGAGCCTTTTCTTGTCTCCTCTCTTCATAGTTATCTGCCCTCCACCTTCCGACACAGCAACAGACATCTTTGCCCATTTTTGCTCATTGACCACTGTCAGAAGGCAACATAATTTCTTGTTTTTTTCTCCAAAATCAGGCAAAAATTAATGCCTGTGCTGAATCGTCATCCATAGAAATTACTTGCTGTGGCCTAATTATGCAAACCTGTCTTTCAGCCCGTCCAGTTTGTACTTGCTGGCAGCACTCATGAGTTCCAGAATGACGCTATCCTGCTCAGCCAGGTCCACATTGTCTGTGTAAACCCACTTCATCATGGTCATACCTACCTCATATGGAATGCCTGGGGAAAATACAAGAAATCAAAGATCTCGTTTTAGAGTTAAAACTTTAGATGCAACACAAAGACATCTCTCATATACAGCTTTCGACTAGTCACTCTGGTCTTCCTCAGTAGACTGACCCAGTGAAGCTTGTCACGTGGCTTCTTTGAAGTGTGACGTCAACACTGGGTCAAAGGTTATCTGGTAGATGATGTCGGCCCCCGTCACGGTTCAGTGAAGGGTGAAAGAAGCCATGTGACAAGCTTCACTGGGTCAGTCTACTGAGGAAGACCAGAGTGACTGGTTGAAAGCTCTAGATGAGAGAACTTTTTGTGTTGGATCTAAAGTTTTAACTCTAAACATGTAACTACCAAATTAAATACAGATTAACTTTCATGATAAGAAAGATCTCACACATGAAAGAAGGTTAGACATCCAGGTAACTGGATAGATTTTGAAAACTGACATTTCAAGTAGCATTCACTACCAGTCACTCACACTGTCACAGACAAAAAGTTGTGGATGCTACTTGAAATGTCTGACAGTTTTCTATCTACTAAAATCTATCTACTTGCTTGAGGAACAATTTCCTTGTGTGTCAAAGATCTCATTCCTCCATAAAATAGAGTTTTTGTGAATTTCTTGTTTCATTCATTTCATAATAGTGAGCTCGTTGCAGATTCTGTCTATGCATTTTCCAACTGGCTCCCACAAGGCAACAGCCATGCATTCAGAGCTGCAGGACATTGAAGACAGGAAACGAGATAACCTTTTCTGGAACCTTTGACCTATATGTCGATAACTTCCTGTCTGTGTCCTTGAGATACCTACCACGTGCAAAATAATTAAGGTAACACAAGCAAACAAACACACAAACACACAGAAAACAAAATGCATCACACTGGATATGTGCAGTTTAACTTTAAACCACACAGAACCTACAGTACTTAGGCCACACCAATTTAATTTGTTGGTTCTCTGATCTTTTCAGGAAAAATATGAAGCGAAAGGGTTAAAAAAAAACAGGTCTAGGCGTCCTATTATAGCCCCAAATGCTACGATAGGAGCCATGAAGTCAACACAAAAGGCTGGGTTAATATTTAAACAATGAATTTTGAACTTTCAATCAAACCACTGCATTGATAGATGTAACAACTAGGAAGAAAAGGACTTTCCTCAACTGTTGGGGGGAAAGCATGAGCATATTTGAGTTGATTCAGAACCAGAATATTTTTTTTTGGCAAATCAGAAAAAAATAAAGAGGTGAATCCGAGAGCCAGCAAATCAAATTGGTGTGGCCTGATAGAAGGATAAAATGTTACCTGTGAAATCTAAAGAGTTGACCTCTGCAAGGTCGTTGACCCCCCAGGAGTTACTCCGGGTTGCCAGGACAAACTTGTGAGCCTTGACTTCTCTCCCATCCAGATGGACCACCAGGTCACTGGGGAAATAGTCAGGAGGGAAATTTGAACATTCAAGAAGTCCAAACATTATATTTTCTCAACCATAGACTTTTTCTAGGACTGCAAAGTCTTCCTAATAATATCTAATATCGGTTGCATAATGTGCTTTTGTGCACCCAAGTTCCCATAGCGCCACTCACGTCTGTATCTGTATCGGTATAGCCGGTATAACCACCCTTCAGCGTAACACACCAGCTTCACAGGCACGCGGCGCGGTGGCAGATAGCTATATCACATCAAACGACTTGTTACACTCAATCTTTGCACATTTAATTGCAGGAGTTGTTTAAAGCTTTCTAGTGATGATGCCCCAACTATGCTTGGTGGCAACGAGTTACAGTCTATGACAGTTCTTGGGAAATACGAGTTTTTGAACACCTCGATTCTTGGTTGATAACTCTGATATTTGAAGGCATGACTGTTTCTTGTTCTTTCCGTCAAAACACAAAAATGCAAATTATAGAGATATATAAATGAAATACTTGACAAACCTGCATCCACTTTCTCATTGGTGAAATTACAAATTGCCATGCTGTCATTGGTTGAACTACTAATTGTGATGGACAGTCAGGGGCAGTCTATTTAGTAATCACTCAATGGTGTCATCAGAGTACACCTGGCTGGGGACAGCTGGCCACTACAGCCAGAGGCCGTGTTTAAGTGAAGTCACCCAAAGATTCGGGTAACTCACATTCCTCACATCTGGTCCACGTGCCACACACTCCTGTGAAACCGTGTCCGAACACAATTTGCTTGAGCTACATTTATTACTGTTTGATGATAACACGCAAGGTGGCGTGTTATTAATGTCAGAGGTCAACGACCTGCTTGCTGATGCCCCCCTCCCAGCGTATCTCGGCCGAATGCCGACGTGGTCCCACCAGAGGCGGTGAAGCTCGCCCTAGAACGGACACATTATTTGACCATTACTGCTCTTTAAGTTGCTGCCACATAAAGGTTGGTATTGCATATGAATAAAGAAATATCACCCCGTAATCCATGACCAGGCGAAGTTACATTGAAATTACATTGCGTTCAGACGCAAATCGCGATGCGGGAAAACCGATTCGAAACCACCTCTAGAAGTGGCTTGGGATCGAGGCGCTTTCAATGTGATTTCGGAGCGTTCAGATGGAGCCACTTGAAACCGGCTTCGGGGTAAACCACATGTAAAGCGCCTTGGGTGACTTCACTTAAACACGGCCAGAGTTCCAGCCTTTCAGGTGATATCTATTATACATGTATGTATATATTACCACCTAATCACAAGGGATGTCATACCATACCCATGGGACAGTGTTTTGCCATATAAAATACATGTAGCAAGCTTCTGTGGGAGGATTTTAAACCTCCTTGCTCTGTGAATGCATTTAACACTTATTACAACCAATTGGTAACATATGAAACAATGTTATTGCTAGAACAAATGAAAAGGTAAATAAAGGACTCCAATTAAATACTTTATTGCATCTACGGAAGTAGTACCATGTCAAGTGACACTGTCTTAGTAATTTATGACCTCTAATATATGGAACAGTCTTTTGACCTTTGTACCACAGAGGTCCCATATATTGGGTCATGGAAACAAATATGTCTGCCCTTATCTGGTCACACACAATATAGACAACAGTTAAAGCTGGTCAACCTGAAACAATTAAGCCAAGTCAAAAGCTTTTGAGATATGTACTAAAAGCTACATTCTCATGTTATTTCTACTTCATTGTAACTTATAACACTTACATTTTCTACATAATCAAATCAGTGGCCAGTTTGTACTGTACAGTAAAACAGTACCATTTCAGTGGCATGACCTTAGTTGACCTACTTAAAATGGTATACAAACTAAAACGAAATCTAATCTGGGAAGGGTTACTCAGTAAAACAATATAAATGACTTAACATTTTTGCAAAAAACACCGAAAAACATCTCTGTTAGTCTGCAGTTAAAATTTCCCCCTCACTTCCTATGACTCTACTGTTCAAATAACAGGGCTCGAAATACTGGGCGTGTGTGCACCTTAGTGCATCCAAATTTGGAGCTGTGCACCCAATTTTTTTCCTATGGGTGCACTGGTGCACCCAAATATTTTTGTAGGTTTACGTATGTAAAGATGTTAAATGTATACTACTGTAGTAATACAGCATATTTTTGATATCTAAGTGTCAGAAAAAGAAGAAAATCCTTGTTGTAGTATTTTTCTTTATCAATGAAACATAATTACTTTTTGCTAAAATTCTATATTTTATTATGGTACACCAAAATAATTTTTTGTGCACCCAGTTTTTTTAAGTTGGGTGCACAAGTGCATCTATTCCCAGAAATAAATTTCGAGCCCTGAATAACTATGGTAATAACAGTTGTGTCACCTGTACAGTTCCTTGTCGAACAGCTCTGCGACTGTCTTCAGAAGCCGGGCGACAAAGCTGTCCTCCCCCAGGTCTCCCGAGGCTGCGGCGGCTGCGTTGTACTTCTGCTCCACCTCGGCCAGCTTGTTCTGCAGCTTGACGTACTCCTGCCGCAGCAGGCTCAGGTGCCGCTGCAGCTTCTCCACTTCAGCTGCAGGAGAACAGTTACAATGTAGGCCATAGCAAGTAAATTCTATGGATGACATCCTCCATAGATTCCAAATTAAATGCGAGCAGGCCCGAAAAAAAGTAGTAGGAACCCTGTTTTTTTTCGGCATACAATTTAAAATTTTGACTCAATCATTGTATTTGTACAAATGGTTTTGATTCAGTGGGAACATCACATATACACAGTCGGAGTAAGAAACAAAACATTGAATCAGAGTCTTTTCTTGTCTCCTCTTTTCATAGTTTTCTGCCATCCACCTTCTGGCATGGCAACAGACATATTTGCCCATTTTCGGCATGTTGACCACTGTCAGATTCAGAAGGCAACAATTTTTTTTGTTTTCTTTTTTCCAAAATCAATGACATGTAGTTTAGTCCTGGTTATGCATTCTAGTAGTGTTATAACAACAAAAAATGGGAGATTTTAGAGTTCCAGGAAGAATTTTAATTTTTTTAATTCAAGTTCACAGGCAGTGTTTGGGGAACTGTTGAGGTGATTGAATGATGTAATTCACTCAGGTATTACACCACATCCTGAAACTTGCATGCTGGGTCACATTCAGATGACCTCCCTATCAATCAACTGTCAAAATCACCTCCCGCCCATCATGAAAGAGTGAACAGTGACAAAGTGTTATCAAAATGATGACACCCACATTAATAAATTTGTATGATAAAATGATAAAATCAGTATAATTCAAATTGATGGAAACATTGAGTCTTTTGTAATGTGAGTTCTTGTGAGCTACAAAATCTTGTGCTCAAAAAAAAGTTGGACTTTCGCAAATGTATCGATTGTGGCATGTTGTCTTGATTTTTAACACAAAACGACCACATAAAAAAGTATGCTCTTTGTCATCCAGGTTTTTTTCTTAGAAAGTATGCGTATGACGAGCTTGAAGTGTGAGCTCCCTCACATTAAAATGCGTCACATGTGGCGCAATCTTAAAGAAATGACATAACGCCGGAAACACCAAAAGATTTCAACGCCCCCACAAATATATTTGATAAGGACCTAAACTGCTAAAGCCGCTCCCACCACCCCTCCAAAACCAGCAACATCAGCTGACCCCTGGGCCACAAATACGGCAATTTGGGACATTCTGGAGATTATAGAAGATAGGATATGTCTTTACTTTACTCTAGAAGTGAAAAATAATCCTCACGATGCGTAGATTTGAAAGAAACAAGCAAATTTGTCCGAAATGACAAGTACATGTGTCCTACCTTCCGCCATGATGGACCGCAAGTCTCGCGCCTTCTCGCCCCATTTACCAAACCTCGCGAGACCCGGAAACTGGACAAGATGGAGGAAGCAGATTGCGCGGAATTTTCAAGTTCAGCGAAAGAATCGTCCAAAAATAACAAGAAACCTTCGGTAAGCTTCAGTATCAACCTGCCATGTAGCATTTCAGACACTCGTTTTCCTTGCTTGCTTGAACATGCGTCCTGTTAGCCCCGTTTTTGCAAGGTAGTGGGGAATATTTGTCGACGACAGTTTAGCCGAGTCAACCTTTAATTTTCGCGGCAAATTTTTAACAACAACAATTTTTGACCGAAAGTGTGGGTATAACTTTTTGGTTTTCCGTCAGTTTTTTCTTGTGACAGTTGTGGAATTAGCTTCACATCGTTGGATATGGTATCTGGAAAGCTGCTCGTGAAATGGCACAAAATATGTGCATTGAAAATAGTTGAAATCCCAAGGGATAATTTCATATAATTTCATGTGTCCTAAAGACCAAAGTGCATTAACTGATTTAATTGTATAACTAGTGTGTAAATAACATACACATGACGTTTACAAAAGAATGGCAACTTGCAATTGTTGTTGTTTGTTTGTTGCAACAAATTGTTGTTTTTATAAGATTGCATAATCGCTGATATTTTTCACTACCATAAAAATGTTAAATATTTCAGCTCAGCAACAAAAAAGTATCAAAGCCCCATGCATAAGGGTAAACAGTAAAATTTAGATTAAAATTTTTATTTTTATTTGATTCTATTCATTAACTTGAGATTACAATGCTTTGAGACTCACGACATTTAGCCTGGTCACGATATTTCTCTTTAAATAAAATTGGTGAATGGAAGTGAGGTAGCAGCACTTTTGAATTATTTATTGGTAGAATATCTGGTGGTAACTTTATCCATGTGTTACATATGTACTGTACAGTAACATAACCGGATGTGCAGGTATTTCAAGGACATCATATTGAAGTTGATTTACCTCCTTTGATATCCTATTTCCTTAGAAAACACTCAGAAGAGTAGAAACAGAAAGACACTCCTGGTCCCGGGCCGGGGATCGAACCCAATTGCCAAACCCCGGCACCAGTTTACAACCCAACGCTCTTACTAACAATTCGGCTAAAAGGTCTAGACCCATTAGCCTGGGTGCCATCCGATTTTTTCGGGGTAGCCGTTACAAATCGGATGGCACCCAGCTATAGACCCATCGGCCAGGTCATGATCAGTTGATAGCACCAACAAACCCCCAACTGTTACACTACTCCCCCTTTTCTTTTCAAGATACATCCTCAAAATTTCCGAATTCGACGTCCCTGGAGCAGCACTCTTTGCCAGAACTCCCAGGGCCGGTGTGGGAACCACTGTAAGAAATAGGAGAGTAGAAACAGAAAGACTCTCCTGGTCCCAGGCTGGGATCGAACCCAGGCCAGACCCGGGCACCAGCTTACAACCCTGACGCTCTAACGATTTGGCTAAAAGGTCTAGACCCATCGGCCGGGTCAGTTGATAGCTCCTACAAGCTGGTCCCAGGCCGGGGATCGAACCCATGCCAAACGTTAACCCTGCACCAGCTTACAACCCAACGCTCTAATGATTCAGCTAAAAGGTCTAGACCTGTCGGCCGGGTCAGTTGGTAGCGCCTATAATGTAGTGTAAACCCCCCCACTGTTACATTAAAAAAAACATAATAATGCATGACAATGACATATTAAGAAATTTCTGTAAGTGATTGTGCCTGTTAGATGTCGATTGCATCAATTATTAAGTAACAGTCAAATTTTTCCTGCGTGTAAATCGTAAAGGTACATAAAGCTAGAGGGCCATGAATACATTAGTTATTTTAACTGTATTGCAAAACTCATCATTGACATTGTAACAGTTGATTGTTTGTTTCAGTTTGTCAAAGCTTTGGCAAAATACAGACTAATGGGTACACTTATTACTATAAATCTTTGTATGTTTTGTGGTGAACTCTCAAAATTGCGAATTCTTGATACGGTACCACAAATACAGATACTTGCACTACTCCGGTGCAGGTATGCAGAAAAATTATAGGATTTTGAGCCCTGTGTTATCAAGATTGATGATATTTCAGGATGCAGCTTTGTCTTCAATTCTGGTTCCTGTTTTAACGGTACTGTTTGTTTGTTTGTTGGTAAACATGTCCATGTCGGCATTATATATAATGTATACCGGATCCAGAGTTATTAAAAAAACAATGCTTGTGTTTACAGAGGGACTGGGGTATGATCATTTCACATAAGCCAAATTAGTGCTAGAAGCTCAAGCATTAGGTGTTTCGTATATATAGAATACAACACGGGGTATTACGTATCGCCCGAGGTATCAGCTCGGCGGCGGGAGGGCTGGGACCAAGGGTGATGCAGATTACACCGTGTTGTATTTTATATATGTCATACCCACCCAAGAAAACGTGTACTCTCACCTCTCGAATAAAAGTACCCCCTGGAATAGAAGTACCCCCCCGACAAATCTTCAAAATCTAATAAAAGTACCCCCTGGAATAAAAGTACCCCCCGGAAAATTTAAAAATTGACATGTAAGCAACGTCTATGCTCCAAAAATGTGTTCTCATGGTGTATATATATATGTGTGCGTCTGTATGACCTTGTCACTTGCAATTATTGACAGGTCCTGAATAAACATACCCCCTTGAATATGATTCCCCCAACAAATCTTCAAAACTTTATAAATATCAGGGATCTCCCCAGAAATTCAGAACAGGGTGGAGGAGGGTGGTCTGGAAACCCCCCCTCCATGGGGGGAAGCTATTGCATTTTGTCTTTCCCAAACACAAATGGAGGTCATTTCCTGCAACTTCAGTTCTACATTTTCTGTACAATTGCAGATGTATAAGGCAGGAGAAAGGTTCAAGATTTAAAAAAAAAGTTCTATTAGCACCCTTAATTTTGAAAAAATTGGGGCATAGGTTCCCCGGATGACCCCTAACCGGGGGCCAACGGTGCTTCCACAAGTTCAACAAGTGAAAAATACATGATACAAAAT
>NW_017802379.1:9759045-9796044 GCF_001625305.1 Branchiostoma belcheri | reverse complement strand
AAAAATTGGGCATAGGTTCCCCGGATGACCCCTAACCGGGGGCCAACGGTGCTTCCACAAGTTCAACAAGTGAAAAATACATGATACAAAATGTACATGTATTTACTACCTGGAACTTGGAGCAAGTTATTCCAAAGATGTACTTACTGACATTAATATATTAAAAACTAAACCAAATCCTATTTCCCAAACAAATCACATATTGACACAGCTGAACAAATAAAAATGTGATCATGTCTATAAACTCCACTCAAAAACAATTTTTGAGAGACACTCGGGTACTAAGCGTGATAATCTCTAATATCTCATCTGATTCTCCCAATGTAAAGGATCTTTACAATCACAGCATCCAACCGCACATACATAGAAACAACAATATTACACAAGAAACCAATAAATTCGGAAAATTTCTCAGTAATGTTTGAAAATTATTCTTATTAAAATATAAGTGAATTTTTATTTCAGTTGTAGCCGAAAAAAATATTTTTCATGCGTTTAAAGTATCGTTTTAGCACTGTAATATGTAATGTACTTAGTACATGTCTTATACATTTGGATGCTATCTTGACCTTTGACCACTGTTTAACAGACAAAATGGCCGACCTGCTTTTTACAATAATATTGTAAAAAGCAGGTCGGCCATTTTGTCTTTCTCGCCGTGGCTTTTCGTAGCCGTTTTTTCGTAGCAAAATTTCTAACCATTTTAAACATTTTACGGCCTCAAAAACTCATACAACGAGGAAAACAAGTTGTAGTTGTTATTTTCATGCGTAACATTTCTTCTGGGGATGGTTTATTTTTCCGCCGAGCTGCCGAAAACTAGCGTCAAACCGCAACCATGCGGTTTCTTCGCGGCGGCCGGCGGGAGTTTTTGTATCGGAGCTTTCACGATGTAAACAAAGATAGTCGGAGTTGTTTATCTGAAAATTTTGTTGTGAAACGCCAGCGGGGTATCAGATTTTCTACTAATGACAACGTTTTCTTTGTGGCGTCATGGCGAGATCGACAATTCATCGACAATTCACAGGAATTTGTGCCGACAATGGAATGAATTTTCCCGGAACTTTTCCGATTTTGAAAAAAGAAATAAACGTACCGTCTAAAATAAGAATGTACCGGGTGGATTTTGAGGCGAAAAAAAATAAACGTACCGGTACGTTTAATAGAGAGCCGAGAGTATTTCAATGCAAGATGAGCCAAAAGTCGTTGCCCCTAAACCCTCAAATGCAACAACATCAGTTCCAACGTTCAGATTCTGTATTCGAATTTTCGAAAGCGGCGCACGCGGTTAGGGCGAAACGCGTTCGAATCGTTCTATGGAAGCCATGGAACCCGGGCCGTACCATAAAGTACGGCCCATTACGGTACCCGTTATCGAACGTTACCCCGGGTATGATATAAATATCTACATACATGTATAAGAAACAATGTATCATGGAAATGCCAGAAGGAAGAATTGATAGAAGTTCCTTTCAAATCCTCCTTTGAAATGTGGTTACAGTCAAACCGCAGCCCAAGAAGACCACTCAGATGACCAATAAAATCTGGTCTATTTAAACAGGTGGTCACTTCTTCATGCCTTATATCAATGGGAAAATTATCTAAGGTACATATGTAAGGGCCACCAATAAGTGGTCACATTGACCAGGTGGTCCTTATGTAGAGGTGTTCACCTGTACATGTTTGCCTGTACTTCCTCTGTCTGAGTTTTTAGAAATGTATGATGACCTAAAAAAAACAAGAAAATGTCCATTTGTTATGTTTGCCACGTTTCCTCTTCTTCTTCTGTTCCAAACACTAACCTCAATGACCTGATTTGTTGACGTCTGTCACCATTGTAACTGGTGTTGGGTTACATAATTTTATTAGTAGGAGGGATTTAGACTCCTGTCTGACCATATATATGAATGTATTTGAGCAGACCATATGCGAAGGTAAACATTATTCATTTGCTTTGCAAATACTAAATTCTAGTATTAATATTTGATAACTTCTTATGTTTCCTCAGCGTTACTGCCCGGACAGCAGTTCCAGTGACAGTGATGATGATGATGAGAGGATAGTCGTGACTAAGAAGCCCCCTCCCAGGAGGAGGAAGTTTAACATGAACTCCAGCGTAGCCAAGACTGGGAACCTGTACACCGGCCTGGTCAAGGACCTGTTCTCTGTCAACATGGCCACCTTGTCAGACAAACACGACTCGGGTGAGGGCTCAAAATTAAAGGTGGTCCAATGGCCACTGACCACTAAAATTTAGGCTGGGACAACTAAAAAGACACTTTGGGACATTTTGGGGACAATAGAAAAATAATCAACATCAGAATGTCAGCCCTACTTTTGTTTATCAGGCACACGTCCTGGCTTTTGGATCCAGAAAAGTCCACCCAAATTTCCTGTCTACTCTGCAGTTATAGTGCGCCTAGGAGTGAACATAAGCAAAATGAAGTTGACTTCAAGTTGAAGTCATACAACATACACTTCCCGAAAAATAGGCTGGGACAGTTCATCCTCACTTTGGGACAATTACTAGTAAAATGTATTTTTGGGACAGTGCTGGGACAATAGGAAGAAAAGTTAATTTCGAGGTCTGCTAACTATTTTTGCCTCGAAGTACGGAGGTATTGCTTTCAATGGGTATGTTTGTGTGTGTGTTTGTGTTTGTGTGTCCGTAGCGTGTGATGAGGAAGTGAGAGGGACATTTTTGTTGACACAGAAAGGAAGTTAGGTCAAAGGTCCCAAATAGGTCCTGGACTCGTAGAAAAGGTTATCGCATTTCCTGCTTTCCGTTTCCTGCTGTATACATGTACGTCTATGGGAGCAAATGGGAAAAAGCATAGAAAAATGCATACACTCACTTCTGAATCAGCAATTTCAAGAAATTCACAATAATAAGACATAAGAAAAGCTTTATTAGCATTGAACAGATTCATAAAATATCTGAATTGTCACTAATTTACAAATACAATGTCAAATTTCACGCAGAATTAAAAACCTTAAGAGAAACATTGTTACATTAACATTTACAAGTTTGCAATTTTAAAATTACAGAGATCAAATTATACATTTGTAGATATTCATAGTATTACCTGCTTTAAAAAATTACGGGTGAAATAATTTCAGAGATTCGTTATACAGTAATGTTGATTGGTATAGGAAATGTCAATGAATTGCCAAAAAACGTTAAAAGATTAATTTTTTTATTGTCTTACAGATGAAGAGAACAATGGTGGTATTGTCGTATTTGTTCCGAGCAAGTCCAAGGTGAGGAAGACCAGCCCAGAAACCTCCAACCCAGCCATGAACTCCAGAACAGAAGACTCAACCACTTTACTGGTCCTCAGCTCTGATGAAGAGGAGCAAAGCACAGACATCAGGTTGGTTTGGATAATTGTACTGTAAGCTCACTTATATTCATAGGGATTTAAGGTTTCCTAACTGGCTAATTTGGTAGTTTAACTTTCCATCGTTTTGTCACAGAAGAAATTTAGAAAGAACTGTAGTTGTACTGAATTTATGGACCATATGGATGACGTCAACATATTTTATTGCCCCAAATATAATTATCTTTAAAGTTATAATACAGCACTTTGGTACAAATAACTGCAATAAAAGTATGATTTTCATGTGCATAATGGTCAAAGCTACAAACGAACGTATGCACAAATCGATATCTACTAATTACCCGTAGTTATTAAAGAATAACCTAATAACCTAATAGCCTTTATTTATTCTCTAATAACTTCGGGTAATTAGTAGATATCAATGTGCAAATCATGTGTTCATAGCAATGATAAATGCGCCATACAGAAGTGACCACAAAAAAACTTGAATATACATATAAAAGAACCACAAATATAAAGTGATTCACAGTAAATCAATTTGAAGACAAATTGACAAGTAGAAATGTGAAGTTTCAGGTCTCCAGAAGACAGAAGTCATACCGGTACATGTATGTCCAGAGAGAGATCGCCCTCCCCACCACCCCCACCTCCCATGTCTTTTGACTCCCTGCTCCATGATGTCAACAGACTCAGGGCTACCAAGGCAAGGAAAGGCACTGAGAAGATCCTCAGGTAATACTACAGATGCAGCATGGAAAATACCTGGTGGCGCAGTTGCCCCGGGCAACCAAATTTTACTTGGGGCAACCTATTTTTGAACCTAGGTAGCCCAGTGTGCTACCTGAATTTTATGAATGCCCACTTGGCTTGCACCACTGTATCTGGCAGATGCTTTTTAATTTTAGGTATTAATGGCTATTACTAGACTAAGTATCAGTTAACTAAAGGCTGTTAGAAATATTGTCAAAGGCTTATGTACATGTAGGTAACATAACTTAATTTGAGGAAAGTAGTAACTAAAGATATAGGTGGGGCAACCTAAAATTCTGATGGGCAACCTAATTTTTGCCACTGGGCAATTTGGTTCAAAAAAGTATTTTGTACACTGTGTATTTATGTGACTTTAGGCCACACCAATTTGATTTGTTGGTTCTCGGATTTTTCAGAAAAAATATCAAGTGACGGCAAAAAAAAAAAATAGAAAGAAAGACAGACCTAGGCATCCTCTGATAGCCCCAGTAGATATGATAGGTGCCATGACATCAACATACCAGGCTGTTTCGTAATTCAAAAAAATGAATTTCAAAATCTAAAATTGAAAAAAAAATCAATGGAAACTTTATTGCACAACATTTGTAATGGATACAATATATACCCTAGCAAATTACTAGTAAACAGTTCTATACCATAAGTATGATATCTACGCTATTCTATTTATAGGGAACAGGAACTACATAGTAAAAATGCGCAGGCCTAGGAGGTGTTGTGTACATATAAAGGTTTGTGACATTTGCATATTGGACCGTTCTATTTCTCCACAGGGGTGTGGATGCTGCACTGAGAACAGTAAGGAGAAGAGAGGAGCCAGCCGGGCTGTCCTCCCCCTCCACCATCAGTTTGGACTGTTCCAGTCTATCCTCACCTGGCACACCTGTGGACAGAGAGATGACAGTTAAGGTCCGCAGCAGGTCATCAGGGACAGGTGTGCACAGGATCAAGATGAGGATGGTGAGTCTTAATGTTCAAAAGGTCAGACACAAGAAATGGGGTGAACTTGAAGTATGTTAACAGCAAATGAATAGAGGAAGATACAGGCAGAATGACAAGGTCAAAAGGTCTGGTACAGGAAATGGGGTAAACTTAAAGGTCACCAAAACCGGGAACAAGGACACCATCCACAATGAGTAACTGATTGTTATCAAGAAGATGATACAATTAATTATGACTTCCTGGTATGGAAGTAAAATAATTGTTTTGGGTGGCTGAACTGTGGGTTTGTGCTTTTTGTTTGCCCAGACAGAGACGGTTAACAGTACGTGGGGGGGAGAAAGATTGACAGGCAGACAGACAGGAGGTCAAATGGTTAGACACAGGAAATGGTGTGAAGTTGAGATTAGGTTGACAGCACTGGCCATGGGGTGGGGAAGATTTCGTCAGGCAAAATGACGGGCAGTCAAAAGGTCAGACACAGGAAAGGGAGTGAACTTGAAGGTCGACATCACAAAAACCCAAAATACTCTCTAGAAGTCTGAAATCACTGATTTCTTGTTGTTAGGGTTTAATATACATGAATACTTGTGATGTAGAAGTAAAAAAAGTTGCTTCCTTAGCAAACCATATTCAGAAAATTTTGCCTCGCTATATACAATGTAGGTACGTACGTACGTAATGATTCTCATCCAGTGAAAATCGTCTTTTTTTTTGTTCCAGAGCGAGAAGTTTGACAAGATTTTCAGGTACATGTCAGAGAGAGAACATGCACATGTAGACAGAATACTGCTGGTCCTCAGAGACTACACCATACAGGCAACTGACACACCTCACAGCATTGGGCTACACATCGCCGATATCATAGGTTAGTGGGAACATTTCTTAACTTCTGGGTATGGAAGTATTGTTTGGGGTGGCTCAGTTGTGGGTTTGTGTGTCTGTCCAGAGAGAGAGTAGGTTGACAGCACGTGGGTGAGGGGCAGCTAGATTGACAGGCAGAATGACAAGAAGTCGAAAGGTCAGACATGGGAAATAGAGTAAACTTGAAGATCAGAGATTCTGGTTAGGAACCAGCAGGAATTAGAGGTTGACACATGGGGGAATTCAGGAAGCTGAGGATTAAGAGCGAATATTCAACCCTTCACAGTTTCTGTCCTAGCCACATCATACAATATCCTAAGGCACACCAAGTTAATTTCATAGTTAACGGATTTTTCTAGAAAAACAATGGAGCGGGTGGGCGAAAAAAATAAAAACAGGCCTAGGCATCCTATTATAGCCCAAAATGGTACCATAGGAGCCATGAAGTCAACACACCAGGCTGGTTCAAAATTTAAACAGGGAATTTTGAACTTTTAATGATACCACTGGATTGAAAGATGGAATAACTGTAACAACTAGGAATAAAAGGACTGTTTTCAACTGTTCAGGGCAAAATATGAGCATTGTGCAGTTGATTCTGAATTTTTTTTTTTGCAAATCAGAAAAAAATGAAGCGGGTGAATCCGTTAGGCAAGAAATTAAATTGGTGTCGCCTAAGTTGATGCAGTGAATTCACAATCTCATCATGTTGTAAATGTGCTTCCAGACTGTTCCATAAGTACTGCAAGCATGGCTGTAGAAGAAGAGGAGGAAACTTCAACAGAGGGGAAACTGGAACTGAAGATTCAAGGCAAGGAGAGGAAGACAGAGAAAACCTTCACTGTTCACAAGGTATACATGTATATGTTTGTAATCAAGCAGCATAATAAAATTGTCTTTCATTTTCAACTTTTTTTCAAGTGAAATAAAGGTGGCAAGATGGTCTTCTGGTTAGGGTTGTTGACCTGGAATCCTAGAATGGTTCTGGGTTCGAATACCTAGCACTAATAGCAGGCCTAAATGTTGTACATAAATATTTCCCCATTCAACGGAAAATGAGTATGGCTAAGGGATGTCCTCTCAGATAGGACATGAAGTCGGGGGCCTTATAGTTTGAAGAGAGACACACCTCGAGCACGTTTTGAAAACATACATACATACATATCCTGGCTTTGATTATACTGCTGCCGGCTTCCCTGTCTCAGGGGTGGGCAGCAGTCGGCTAGTCTTGACTCCATGTCCACACTTGGCCCTGTCCTGTGGTTCGATGTTGGGGTCAGGGTATTTTTTTATACATGGGTATATTAATTTTCTGATATTTGTGGCAAACATAAAGCTGTTTTCACGATTTATGGTACAAATGTATATAATTGTCCTTTCCAGTCAGAAGAGCTGAGTAGGGTGATGCAGGAGTATGCAGACTTCCGACAGCTTCCCCTCAACAGACTCCAGTTCAAATTTGACGGAGAAGTCGTCTCTGCAAGCGACACCCCTGAAGACTTGGACATGGAGGGTGGAGAGACCATCGACGCCAGGGCCTTACAGTAGTCAGAACTTTACAGATGTCACAAACTATCATGAAAGTTCATTTGTGTTGGTAGTTACATGTTTAAAGTTAAAACTTTTGGTCCAACACAAAAAAGTTCTCTCACCTAGAGCTTTTGACCAGTCACTCTGGTCTTCCTCAGTAGACTGACCCAGTGAGGCTTGTCACATGGCTTTTTTAAAGTGTGACGTCAACACTGGGTCAAAGGTATCTGGTAGATGATGTTGGACTATTTCCTGAGAGGGGTGAAGGAGGCTATTTACATCAGGGCCCATCACCCTTCACTTAACCATGACGGGGGCCGACATCGTCTACCAGATACCTTTGACCCAGTGACGTCACACTTCAAAGAAGTCACGTGACAAGCCTCACTGGGTCAGTCTACTGAGGAAGACCAGAGTGACTGGTCGAAAGCTCTAGGTGAGACTGAGAGAATGTTTTGTGTTGGACCAAATGTTTTAACTTTAAACACAGATGTCACAAACGTTATGGCCTGGTACCAGCCTTTTTAGCTTTTGGGCACTTTCTTAGGGAAGTGACTGAGAGAGTGAATTAAAAAGAAGGAAAAAGCTAAAAAGGCTGGCATCCAGGCTAACAAAGTTATATAACTCACAGACAGGGAATTACCTCTAGAGCAACCATACACTCATCTTTTACATGTAGCAGCAGCTCCACCTATCTTCCTCACCAGGCACTGCAGTATGTGGCCTGTTGTCTAACAAAGTACTACTGTAGTAACAGAGAAGACCTCCATGTATTTTTCCTTGTACATTATGATGAAGACTGCTTGCAGAGCTGCTAGAACTTCTAAAAATGTATCCAATGTATGAAGATCTAATAATGAAGATTTAAAAATACGGGAAAAAGTAGAAGAGATGGTAAGCTGTAAATGATGTAGGAGATAGGGTAAGGAATATTGTCATGTTTGCTTTGTGTTTTTGTTTTTATTAAGTCTATTAAAGTCTGATAAAATGTATTACAAATCTTAAACTATTATTTCTCTACTCTTGCAGGGTAAAGGGGTTTAGCCCATGGGTATTTAGGGATGGGAGAGGTATTTTTAACCTTTAGAAAACTGAAGTAGCCATTTAGCTCTATGGTTAACAGGTTAGGCAGCAAGGAGGTTAAAATACCTTTAAGAAATTTCTATATTTGAAACTAAAACCTACTTTCTCACAAAAAAATTAAAAACAAGAACTTTGCTTTTCTATTAATTTTATCTTCCAATTAGCTTGTTAGGAATATCCATAAATAAACTTGTTAAATTAATAATTAATAACTAATTGGTATACATTTGCAATGATCATACCAGAACTGAACCATTTCATGTAAGGCCACACCAAGTAAATTTTATGGATGACGTCCTTTGGAGACCCTAAATCTAATGCGAGAGGGCGAAAAAAAAACAAGAAGGGCCCTAAAAAAACAAGAGGCCTAGATCAGAAATATACTAAGAGACGACAAATGTTAGGACACAAATTGAATGAGGTGACACAGTGTAACAAGCAAGAAGTCTTTTATTCATCATCAAAATAGCAATAAATCAGGTGGAACAGTGGACAGTGAAGAATTTTTTGTTATTGACAGGATGGTCCTGTCAATAGACACTTTCTTCGCGTTACGGGTTTCACGTCAATCAGACGATTTGCGACACTGTTGTGACTCTTTGGTCATAGTTACAGGAAGCGAAATTTCTTGTGTTTTTTTCTAGGAAGAGGCCAAAATCAATGCGCGCGCGGACGTCATCTATAAAATTTACTTGGTTTGGCCTAATACTGCAAAAGAGGGTATTTGGGGTTAAGTGCTTACATTGTTATACATGTATGTAGTGTGGTGTAAAGAATATTAATATGTGTTATGTAAATCTCTTGTCATTATATAGGAACTGCTGGTTAAATGAGTTCTAACTTTGCTAAGATTTTGTGCAGAAAAGTTACTCCATTAAAAGTTGAAAGAAAATGAGTGCATTATTTTTTGCTGTTATGGCCTGCGTTTGAATATTTTGAGTTATGTACTATGTTGACATGATATCAGCTGTTTACCAACAGGTATACATATGGAGGTTTTGAAAAATCTGAATCAACTCAAAAATTCTCACATTTTGCCCAGCTGTGTGGCGCTTTTAGATCACACTGATAATGTTCTAGTAAAATTTCTGTAATACTAACAGATTTATTCATATTCAAGTTGGTGGTTGAAATGCGTGTTAAATATTCACAAGGCCACACCTATTTGATTTGTTGGTTCTTAGATTTTTTTCTGAAAAAATATAATAAAAAAAAGTGACAGGGCATAAAGAAATGAAAACAGACCTAGGCATCCTATGATAGCCCGAAATGTTATGTAATTGAAACCATAAATTTCAAACTAATAATCAAGCCACTTCATTCAATGGAAAAACTGTAATTAACTTTGAAGTGAAGGGACTTCCTTCAACGGTTTGGGCCAAAATATGAGCATTTTGGAGTTGATTCCGAGTCTGAATTTTTTTTATTTTGCATATCAGAAAAAAATGAAGCTGGCAAATCCATGAACCAACAAATTAAATTGGCGTGGCCTAAGCTTGATGATGTAAAATTGTAGGAAAGGAAGGCTAGGTTTCTGTGGCTTTGGGCAGGTAATATAAGTTAACTCTTCTTAGTATCTGTCTACTCCATCCTATTCTAGCTCTGGTTCTTTCACAGTTTTGGCATACACTATTTTCAAAGTCTGTAAAATGGGTCATTTTTTATTGTTTTTAGACCAAAAATGTTTATTCTTGGCTCCTGTGCCCTGGTATTAACATTGTACTTTACAATAATATATCTTGGGTCTTTTGGGGCTATTTCAATTTAATTTTAGACTCAAAATATATTTTTACTTCTACACCCTCTATAAGCAAATGACTCAAAATTTGGCAAGGAGGTGCCTTGGACCCTATTCAAATTTTGTCATACTCGACTTAATGATTATTTATTTTGTGAAAGGGTAACTTGGCCTAACGTTTCTGTGAATGCATGAAGTTCGTCATGCAGTAAAAGAACCAAGACGCAGTACTACTAGATTGTAGGTAAGGCCTTAAGTCTCTTGAAGTTGTCATAATCAATATTTTTGACATTGACGCTAATCACTAGTAACAACTTGAGAATTAAGGAACTGTACAGGCAGGTATTGTGCTGTTCATCACAATCAGTGTTTTCCTTTATTGACTGGAACCAAGCTTCACAATGGACATCCTAATATATAGCCATGCAAGATATATGCACATGCTGTCTTAAGCTGTCTGAAGAATTATAAAAAAGATCATTCTTTTAAAGATCTCTCTTAACCTCTTGAAACCATGTCTGCTGTTATCCATGTTAATCACAATCAGTGTTTTTTTTTCTTCAACTGTAGAACCAAGCTTCACAATTGGCAGAAAATACAGTCAATTAGAATATGTATATCATTGGTTTATTTCAAACACAAACACAAATCACAATACAGCTCCATCACTAGGCAGCCACAAGGCTGAATTGCGTGAATAAAAGCTTTAGACAGTGAAATAAAATCCTGATCATCATTCCGAGTTGTAAAAACAGCCATTAAATCATATTAAAATCATACATTTACACAGACTATTCATGATTTAAAATGTGCACATGCTGTCTCAAAATTTGTGAAAAGAACTGTTACAAATTCTTCTAATCAAAAATATCTGTCTAAACCATGACTTCTGAAAATTATAAACATAAACATACAATGTATAACTTGTATATCGTTTCTTCAGCTGATATTCCTAGAGTTGGAACCATCCTCATGCATACATACAAAATGTTCATTCAATTTCATTTGACTCAGTTCTGGACCAGCAAAATGTGTTGCACAATCTGCCATCATACAAAAATTGTTGGAGCAATATGTGATACAATTATGTTGCTTATTTAAAAAGAACCTGTCTTCTAAACACTTCTTTAATTGAACATGTTCTAGATTTTAAGTTGAATTTTAAGTTACTTATTAAGATGCAAGCTTCAGTACTCAGTACTTACCAACAATAAATGCATCATATTACAATAAAATTGTAGGAGCAATAAATGGTACAATCATGTAACTTATTAAGAAAAATCTTTCTACTACACATTGTTTTAATATACAAATATCAAGTTACTTACTACATACAACTTTCAATACGTGCAGTACTTACCATTGACCAGTAAAGGCATTAGATTATTCATTTCCTACAATTATCCATCTAACCCTCTCCCTGCTGCCTAACCCCATAAACAACAAAGTTGGTGCCAAAAGGCTACCATATTAGGCTGAAGGGTGGGGTGAGACTCGCCTTTACAGGCTCAACCACTAGCATGGCATACAATAAATGCAAATTGAAATTAAAGACTTATTGCCCATCTATCATAAAAAGTAAAGTTTACATGTATCAACTTGTGAGCCTGCATGGAAGCTGGCCCTGTGGTATTTAGTGATTTCTGACATTCAAGGATTCAGTGTTGGTCTGAGACTGGCCCTGCAGTCTGATTTTGACCACTGGTTATTTCTGTAGTGTTTGGGTCCTCTGACTTTCATACATAAGATTTGTCTGTAGGGCAGCTAGCAATGGTTCATGCGATAAATTTTTAATATCCAAGGATTGAGTTGTGGCATGATACTGACCCTGCTCTGTCTGATCGTGACCACTGGTTATTTCTGTAGGTTTTGGCTCCTTTTCTGTTGTTTTCACACCTACATACATATGATTTGTCTGTAAGGCAGCTAGTAGTGCATCATGTGATAAATCTTTAAAATCCAAAGATTGAGTTGTGGCCTGAGACTGGCCCTGCTCTGTCTGATCGTGACCACTGGTTATTTCTGTAGTGTTTGGGTCCTCTGGTGGTGTTTTCACACCTACATACATAGGATTTGTCTGTAAGGCAGCTAGTAGTGCATCATGTGATAAATCTTTAAAATCCAAAGATTGAGTTGTGGCCTGATACTGACCCTGCTCTGTCTGATCGTGACCACTGGTTATTTCTGTAGGTTTTGGCTCCTCTTGTGATGTTTTCACACCTACATAGTTTGGTTGTCGCCCTCTATTATATAATGGGCTTCTAGTGTGCAAGGACCCAGTGGTATATAGTGGACCAGTAGACTTGCCACAATTCTCTGTGGAATGGCTGTCAACATTTAATGGACTTTTATTGTCCAAGGAATCACTGGCTATATTTGAGACAGTTTGCCTCGCATTATATAATGGACTTTTGCTGTCCCAGGAGTCAGCATTCTTGTTTAGGGCATTTGGCTTTGTCTGCTTGTGCTGTTTCATATTTTCATACTGGTGATCGTGACCACTAGTTACAACAGCTTCTGTTTTTATGTTGGATTCAGTGATGGCCCGAGACTGGCCCTGCCTTGTCTGATTATGCTTGTCTACATCTTCATACTCATGATCAAGACCACTAGTTACTACAACAGCTGTGGTGTTGGATTCAGTGATGGCTTGACACTGGCCCTGCCCTGTCTGATTATGTCTGTCTACATCTTCATACTGGTGATCAGAATCACGTCTAGTTATTACAGGTGGTATTTTTCTGTTGGATTCAGTGATGGCCCGAGACCGACCCTGCCTTGTCTGATTATGTTGGTCTACATCTTCATACTCGTGATCAAGACCACTAGTTACTACAACAGCTGTGGTGTTTGTGTTGTGCAAAGCAGGGTTGGAGTTCAAACCTGAATCAGGATCCCTCCCCCTTCTTTTGCACCAGATTGTCAAAATGACAACAATAGCGAGACATATCACTGAACCAACAACAGCCAAAATGACAACCGGTACTAGGGGGAAACTGAGACCAGATTCATGGAAAGTACCAGTGACTGCAAGAGTTGAAGTTGTTGACCTTTTCCATTCAGTCGTGATTGTGCCATTGAAACAATTATTTGCGCTTTGCAATTGGTGACCAGCCAGCTGCGTGAAAAACTTGGAGCTTATAGGATATTCTGTTGGGGTTACATCGATTTCTGTATTGCCAAATGAAGATGTTGACACTATTACAGCAGATGAGCTCTGGGCCTCAACACTTGGTGTTGATTCAGTTGGGTCATTACAGACCAGATCTTCAGGACTGACATCTCTAAGTTTTTGTCCTGAGAGGTTGGCAGGTTGGGCACATGTTATCTGTTTTAGAACTGCAGAAGTTTCAACCATTGTTTGCCTAAAGGGAGTCATCTTACAGTCACACTGCCAGGGATTGTTGTCAATATATAATTCGGGAATGGATGCCAACGTGTCATTGGCTAATAGGGGAAGGACAGTTAGCTGGTTTGACTGCAGGTACAAATGTTTGAGGGAAGGTAGATTTGAGAATGTGCCAACCTGAATGCTGTGTATGTTGTTGGAGTTCAGGTACAATCTTTTAAGAATGGGTAGATTTGAGAATGTGCCAGCCTGAATGCTGGTTATGTTATTGGAGTTCAGGTTCAACTGTTGGAGCCCAGATAGATTTGAGAGTGCACCAACCTGAATGCTATTTATGTTGTTGCACCTCAGGTTCAACCAATAGAGCTTGGGTAGATTTGAGAATGTGCCAATCTGAATTCTGGTTATGCTATTGGAGTACAGGTGCAATTGTTGAAGCTTGGGTAGATTTGAGAACACAGTGTCACCAACTCGAATGTTTGATATTTGGTTGAAGCCAATGTTCAATCTATGTATATTTGAGAATGTGCCAACCTGATTGCTGGATATTTGGTTGTAGTCAATCATCAACCAGATCTGGGGTAGATTTGAGAATGTGCCAGCCTGAATGCTGGATATCTGGTTGTGGTCAAGGTACAAAAAATGGAGTTGTGGTAGATTTGAGAACGTGCCAGCCTGAATGCTTGTTATCATGTTGGAGCTAAGGCACAAATATTTGAGCTTAGGTAGATTAGAGAATGTGCCAACCTTAATAATGGATAGTTGGTTGGATGTAAGTGACAAGCGCTGGAGCTTGGGTAGATTTGAGATTGCCCCTACATCAATGCTGGATATTTGGTTGGAGTTGATAATCAACTTGAAGAGCCGGGTTAAATTTGAGAATGTACCAAACTTAAGGCTGGTTATGTTGTTCGATCCTAAATACATTGATGAGAGCGAGGGTAGATTTGAGAGTACACCAGGTTGAATACTAGCTATCTCATTATTGTTTAAATTTAACGAGTATGTGAATGATGGAAGGTTATGAGGGATGTTAGTAAGGCCCAGGTTGGGACAATTACAGTATATATTGTTGTATATATGTTCTGATTTCACACAGCTGCAGTCAGCTTCTGGCATGTTGGGCTCCTTCAGGATGATGAGAAGAAAAATCAGCAAGTGTCGCAGCTTCCTTCCCATGTCGCCCTGTAGTCTACACAGAACAAGTAGCAGGAATCAATCAGTGATGGCAGACTTCACACCCTTTGCCCATCCTTCTTTGCAAGTAGATAAACTGAACTGTTCAGAAACATACAGACACACAGAAAGACGTGCTCACTACAGACATACCCAATACAGGTACAGTACTTCACTCCTAAGGCCACACCAATTTAATTTGTTGTTTCTCTGATTTTTTCAGAAAAAAATATGAAGCAACAGGGCGAAAAAAAACAACAGACCAAGGCATTCCATTATAGTGAAAATGTTACAATATGAGCCATAAAGTGAACATATCAGGCTGGTTTATAATGAAAACAGTAGATTTTAACTTTAATGGAAGAAAATTGGCATTGTTACATTGATAAACTTTGACAACTAGGAAGAAAAGGACTTTCTTCAACCGTTGGGACCAAAATATGTCTTTCATTGAGCATTTTGCAGTTGATTTAGAACCTGCAAATCAGAAAAAAAGAGACAGGGCGAATATTAATCCGAGAAACAACCAATCAAATTGGTGTGGCCTAATGTGAACCATGGTAAAAGACAATGGACTAGAGCTGGCAGGCTTCATTTCGTTCAATATCCTTTAATATTCACTCAATATGATGATGAATATGTACGCAGTGCTACTAGTTTTGTGTGTGAAAGCTCTAAACTAACATTCATTGTGTCTTTTGTATACATACTGTATACATTGTATGTTTTAGTTAAATGTTTCATTTCATTTATTATGCAAGGTGAATTGGCCACCAACTGTTCCTCCCCACAAAACCCCAGATGGTAGAAGTGGAAGGATAAGGAGAAAGACGAAATGACAACTTGAAGGTTAATTTTTTCATGTGAATGAATTAAATCTGATGAATATACATGTACTTGGTAGTATGTATTTTGTCGATGCAGAAACACCACACACAGACAAACACAAACACAAATCAGAAAGAACAGAAAAGCCAAATAGACATCACTCCTTCTGGGTGAATTAATTCTATAATCTTTTAACCCGACAAAATTATTTTTGTTATAATACTAGCTCCTCCCCTGAGAAGGATATGGAAATATGGGGGCCCGCATGTCCTTTTCCGTAGAGCATAATCAGCCGTTTTAATTCTACATAGATCATAGAGCGTAGATGGACCACTCTACTTCAACGTAGAGCGTAATTGGCGCATTTGCGTAGAGCGTATTCACCGTTTTGATTCTACTTAACGTGTTGTAGCCACTTGGAATTTAACGTAAAGCGTAATCGAGAGTTTTCTGAATTCAGAGTAATACGTAGCCAGCTCTCAAAATTTTGCATAGAGCGTTGTCGGGACTCCCCCCATGCAGGCCCCAAATATCAACAGTTTTTAATCAGTCTGAGCCTGGATATCTGCATATCACGGTGGTAAAATCTGGGCTGTAAAGTTCCCACATTTCATAGAATCCGAACAGTGTTCGATCGTGTTCGATCTGGGCGATTCGAATCGAACCCGCGTTCCATTTCGGGGTCACATGCGGTCATTTACAATAAAGCGGCAAAACAAGCCCTTCTGCCTGAGTGACTCGCAACAGATAAAAAACAACACTTTTCTATAGATTCAAACAGTTTCCAGGACACTACATGTCCGCTATCATTTTTTTGTGGACATGTAACATGTAGCAAAGCTACTGTCGTATCCTTGGGTGACCTTGAATGCTGTAATGATTCTTTACGCCTCTATGAATAACACGGTGCACACTTTTGGGAGATATGACATGTCTGCAAAACTCGTTCAAACCTGGAAGCGTGGAGAGTCAAACATACCCCAATTACGGCTCAAAATGACTGTCACGGTTGTCCCGAAAATCGTGCTTTTGGGATTTTTGAAACATGCGTTTCATTTTGAATTATGGGTAATTGAGTCCTAAAAAGCCCAAAAATTCGATTTTTCACCTATTTGTCGACAAAAAATATACTTATAGTCAGAAATTAAAAAATCCCAAAAGCACGATTTTTCGTCTTATTCCTAGTCGTCGAAAAATATAAAAATCAGTGATCTTGCGTAATATGTGTAGCCAGGTTTGCTCGGTGATTGGCTAAAATATGACGCTGCGAAATCCCGAAAAATTTATCGACTTTTTTTTAATGAAATACGAAAAAATCATCCATTTAGCGCAAAAAAATCACAATTGAATGTATGTCAAGACGATAATTTTATTTTATATCAACGATATTTTCCCTTCGACACTAGTTTGTTTATTTTCAAATGTTTTGCGATTAGCCCAAAATAGCGTCTTGTAACCTGATACTTTATCGAACGCCCCCAGCAATGGGAATGAATGGCCTAGTGACAGACCGCCGTGTATTAATATTTGGGTACAGACTTACAGGGTACTGGAATGTTCTTCACAGATTCATGCCAGCTTTTCCTAGCATTTCTAAAATTCAAACTATATATGTATGTATGGTTTAACCTCCAGATTATTTTAGTGAACATGCATACGAAACAACGTTAACTGCATGTTTAAAAAGCCATCATCCACCTTACATTTAATCTTAATATACATGCATGTACAGTTGGTTGATTGTCTGATTTATGCTGTTTGAATATTAATGTTTAGCAGGTTGTTTACTTTGAGATCTGGTGTATTTTGCTGACGTCTCAGTTGTTAAGACAAATTTTACATTTTAAGGCTTGGGAATAAGCAGAAAAAGCAAATATTTGGCCGTTTTATGTGAATGCATTGAGTACTTCCGTGTTGTGCCTAGTTTAATCGTATGGACACAATTTTGAAATTCATTAGAAAAACAACCGTGCCAAAGCATTAAATTTTGTTCTTTCTTGGGGAAAAAACGAATGAATTTTCTCATATTAGATGATGTAAAAACCTTTTGCTACATCTAAACCTGTGAAAACAGAAATCTTGCATGATAACCAATGTCTGTTTTAGTCATCTATCTTCTATTCCAGCCTCTTTAAATTTTCTCATGTATGTACAGAAAATACTAGACCTTACCTGAAGGTTCAGCCACGACTTACCTTTCAAGCCAGTCAGAAAACCTTTAATTATTTTATGGTCATGATGATCTTTCCGCAGTTTTCTTTCTGCTGTTGTGCCTCTCCGATGTGAGCTAGATGCGTAGCTCGTCCAAAATGGAGTCTGACAAACAAGCTTTGAAAAATCTTACGCAATCTGGGTGTGTGTTGATTGTCTGAAGCTAGCTGGTTGAATATTAACATTAATGATAAATAATAATGATTTGTTCCTTGAAGTCGCCTTATAATATGTCTTACATGATGCATGAAACCTTCTTGGGTGCAATAATCTTGTCAGCTGCTATGTGGCGCTTTTACATCACACTGATAATGTTGTAGTAAAATTTCTGTAATCCTAACAGAGTTACTCGTCTTCAAGTTGGTGGTTGAAATGCATGTTAACTTTTCATAAGGCCAGACTTATTTGATTTATTGCTTCTTGGATTTTTTCAGGACCCACAGGACCTTATCCACACTGTTGCCATACACTACTTTATCATTTAATGATATTTGTTTTGCGATGGGGTGACTTGGCCTACACTGAGTTCTTCCATATTGTAGTTGAAGAGCCAAGAATTAGTAGATAACCAACTAGGTAAGGCCTTAATTATTAAGTCTCTTGAAGTTCTCATAATCAGTATGAAATAAATCAGGCTCGGAAGAAAACTAGCGGCACTGTTAACAAACGGAAACCTTCTCCGAGCCCTGAATCAAACGTAAATTCCCTTACCGCTATGGACACATGTCCGCTGCGCAATTTAAAAGCAAGCCTTTCCTCCAAATTCGGGAACGCTGCGGGAAAATGACGGGTCCATTTATTCAGTATATGTACTGGAGATTACTAGCTCCACAACATAAAATTATATTCATTCAACCGTCGCCTTAGCAATAATTTTTTATTGCTAGTCTTGTTCGCCCTGTCGCTTCATATTTTTTCTGGGAACATTTGAGAACAAACTTAATTGGTGTGACCTAACCAACTTAAGAAACAAAGATCAGACATACCTGTTTGCATCAGTATTTTTATTTGCATGAAATGCAAACAATACAGCAGAAAAGAGGGTATGGTGACTCCGAGAGGCAGGGGCAAGTTCTCGGTACATGAGGTATCTGTACTTGTATGTGTACCTGTCAATTATTATAGATTTAAACTAAGGCAACAGCAGCTCCAAACTGAGCTTTGCAATACACAACTAGTCACTACCATCCCAACCAATTGTGCTTTCTAACATTTAGTGCTAACCAAGATATTATTCTTGTCAAAATCTGTAACGTTACTCCAAAATATGGTCACCCTTACATTTTCTAGGTCTTTCACCTATGATGAGAGTCTGCTACCTTGTGTTTTTTTTTCGGTCCAAAGCATTTCTTCTATGTAATATTACTACATCTTAAAGCTGTATGTTTGTACATGTTTCCACACACATTTACATACATGGCATACGGGTAGTTCTGTATTTCACTGTAGAGTAAGCTGCTTGGAGTTGAAAATACAAATTTTGTGACGTCAAATGTTTAAATCTAAGGATTCCTTGACAAGTAGTGAGTATGTAATACTTCTTTGTCTTATGTGGTTGACGCAAAACATTTGTCTAGTAGTACATGTACCAGTAAATTGTACTGGCCTCTCATTTTGTGGATTTTTTCAAGGCTTTTGAGCCCATTACAGTAATACATGTTATCGGTAACACATTCTGGGCCCTCACTCTGCACCACACTCAAACATTGCAAAAGCAAGACACAACAAAATAAGCCGGTTCACAATTTGAACTGAGTATGTGTCAGGTCCAAGGGAAAGGCCCCTATTAAACCTACTTACAAACAGTTCTTGTCTAGATCATGCTTCATATATATCCAGACATGTTTTGTATACGTCTCGGGGGTCTTCAACTTTGTTGTTACCCACAATGCATCATGCTGCACATGCACAGTTTAAACTGTGAACCAGTTTATTGGCGGAAACAAAAATTGCACACCCTGCCATTTTCCATCTCTTGTAGTATCTGTTTTATCAATCCATAATTCAAGATAATCTCAACGATATTTTTGCCATCATCTTAGGTTTTGTCCAAGGTTTTTGGTTCCAAGGTCAGTGGTAAAGCAAAAGGACAACAACGTTATTCCTTGGCAGTGTTCTTGCCAGCCTGAATTTTTTTTCCATCATCTCAATTTTGTTTGAAGTCATTTTGAAAACTTCAAAATCTTGTCCCTCTGAAACGCTGCACATGTATTTCCTGCATTTTGAGGGGAAAATTTTAGTTCAATGACATCTCTTTCCGTATCTTTACATGCCAATTTTTGTCCATCCAAGATGACACCAAGATGACAGACAGGGCAAAACTTTTGTACATCATAAGTGGCAAAATTTCAACAAGACAGACACTGGCTAGAACACTGGACCTTGGCATTCAAATCATTTTACTACATAACAAACAGATGGTAACATGGCACGGTATGCAGCTTTCGTGTCCAAATTCCAATTGAGAATATGATATATAAAAGTCTATCTAGGTGCACACATTGATCTGACACTACAGTAGCCGGCCCGCGGTGGTTAGGAGCCCTTCTTGAGTGAGGACATGCCAGCTCTCATGATCTCATCCACCAGTAGCAGGTTGGAGGCTATCACCGTGCTAAAAACAAGGGAATAAAATAAAGGATGTTACTGTGAATTCATTTATTTTTGGATTTTATTTTGCAAACATTTTAACATTTACAGTAGCAAGGTCATTCAGATTTCCGACATCATTATTTGTTTCATTTGTTGTAAATTCCCTTTGCCACACTGGTATAAATTATGTTAAGTTATAATTTATGTTATATCTGATTCTCTGTACCTTTTTATTTGTTTTGATTTTGTATTTTGTCGGTGCCTTATAAGCCCATATATGGGCTGGGCGACATATTGATCGCAATGGCATGAAAATAAACAGTCATTCATTCATTCATTCATTCTGTATCTACGCAAGACTTTTGTTTCATACTTTCTCCTCTATTTAGAACAGGTAGACATTGACTCACACAAAGTTCCTAACAAAGATTCACTCAACTTCTGTGGTTGACATCCTAAAGGATGTCTTCACTGGCAATTCATTTTGACAAGGAAGTATGGTACCAGTAATTCAAACAAAAAGTGACTAAAGTTTTATGTGAGTGCAAAAGAGCCATGCGCATGTTCCTAAGACTAGTACTTTATAGACCTATCCCAAAGCCACAGAAACACCGCCACTCTATGATTGGTCTCACCAATAAATTGCAATGCTAACATTGGTTGAACAGTTTTTGCTGAATAGTGATAGACAGTCAGAATCAGTCTATTGACTGCATGTTTGACCAGGACTCACCAGGAGTTGATAATCTGCTTCTTCACACAGTGGTTGTCCCAGATCCCAGCGTCACCTGCATTTATCGCCTCACCTGATCAAGAAATAAAAGATCAGGAGGTTCATGGTACATTTTTACAAAGCAGGGATCTCACTTAACACAAGATGTAAGACTGCAGACTTAAACATTTAAACATTACAGGCAGAGCTCTGCCAGTTCAGAAGTGTCACAACATATCCACATGGAGTCACCCGGACACTTTGTTTCACTTGACACTTGGATACAAGGATTTTGGACACTGAACAAGACTATTTCCTGAGAGGGGTGAAGGAGGCTATTTACATCAGGGCCCATCACCTTTCACTGAACCACGATGGGGGCCGACATCGTCTACCAGATACCTTTGGCTCAGTGTTGATGTCACATTTCAAAGAAGCCACGTGACAAGCCTCACTGGGGAAGACCAGAGTGACTGGTCGAAAGCTCTAGGTGAGAGACCTTTTTTGTGTTGGACCAAAAGTTTTAACTTTAAACACACTACTGACCTGTTGAGATGTCGAAGCCCACCGGCATGCCTGCCTCTGCGTACTCCTGCTGTAGTTTCACCATGGTGTCCTGGGGGTCCTGGCCGGAGTTCTGGGCTAGGACCTGGACAACAACAACCAATACATCAGGCCACACCAACTTGATTTTCATCTATATGACAATAAAGTTCTTGGAAATTCTTGCCCAGAGACTAATTACAAGTGGCATAAAACTGACCCAGTGACAATAAATATTACTGTAATTCCTGACTTTTTCACTGTTATGTTCACTGTTTTCACTGTCACCTCTGTACTGTGAACGTATCATTACAGTTAACAGTTAATTCCTGGACTTTCTTTTTCCTGCACCTGTCGCCACCGTGAACATATAGTTCCATGAACACATCCATTTTCCTCAGACCGTGAACTTTTGCTACCGTGAACATAAATTACTGAATTACACTATTAAATGTATTGCATGTGACCACCAGTGCAAATGCTGACCCTAACTTGTTGGGTTTGACATATTTAGAGTCAAAGTATCCCATTTTTCTCTGTGATAAATGTATGATGTGTAGTTAGTTTCTGTGATGTTAAGAGGAGAGAAGTTTTCTTTTTGTCTGTAAACATGGAGAAATTAAGATGGAATTTGGTGATTTCATAAAGTTGGAAAGGAAAATGTTTGTTTCACACAACCGGTAAACCGCCTTTAGGCGTAACACACCAGTTTTGTACATGTACATACATGTACAAGCTGCGTAAGACCGAACTGTCAGGTTTGAACCACTCACACCGGGAAGGTCCCCTATTCTTTTCAATAAGTGCAGTGGGTTCTTTAACATGCGTGGGGTGTGGCTCTCCTCAAACACGGGACCTCCATTTAACGTCCTATCCGAGGGACGTTAAATCCAGCATCAGAGTAGAGTCTACCCATATAGACAAACCTACCTTAGGAATGACAAGCAGGGCATCAGCGAAAGCCTGGACCCCGAGCCTGGCGCGACCCTTCACGGTCTTGGCATATTCCGACAGTGCAGAATGGCAGGCAACTTCAAACGCTCCAGCTCCTGGTACCACACAACCTGCAATAGAAAAATAAACATCATCCCTGTTACTGCATTCAACTCAACCAAAATCTAAAAAAACATGTTTTTTTTCTATCACATGAGGTTGAAGTTCACAAGTATAAGCTGACTTAAGTTTGAGTTTCAACATACTCTTTTTACAATTTCATCACAAGATATCAGACATTTCGTTCAGACCTTCGAAAAGTATTTGGGGTTTTGTCTAACCTTTTGTCATCCTGTTCATTGTCTGTCAATCTTCCCACCCACATGCTGTAAACATACTATCAAGTTTAACCCCATTTCTGGTGTCTGACCACCTCTCATTCTGTCAATCTTCCCCACCCACATGCTGTCAACCTATGCTCCAGTTCATCCCATTTCCTGCATTTATACTTCTTACCCTATCATTCTGCCTGTCAAACTTCCCCACCCACGTGCTATCAAACAACTGTCTTGACACACACACAAATCCACTGACAAGTCCACACCAAACACGAGTTTACCCAATATTCTCTACAATTTCAGCACAATAATTCATAGTGCTGTGTACCTACATGTAAACCCACATTTAGGTTCAAGTCCAGAGGTTTAGGTTCAGTTCCTGACTCGTAAGTCCGGACCTAACCCATGGCATATATATACAAAATTGCATGTTGGCAACCTTGCAATGTTGTTTGGGCAAAACTTAGACCACATAACATGGCCGACACTTGATGATGCCCGATGGCATTGTTTTCTTCATTTTGCAGCACAGTTTTTGCAATCTATGGAAGGTTTTAGGTGGTTTGGAAAGAAAAGGGGTATGTGATATGTTTTTTTTTAATAAGTCCAGAATCGGTTCTTCACTTTTAGTTTTTTCTGGACTTGAACCTAAACATTTTTACAGTCCAGTGAACCGGTACACAGCACTGATTATTAGCGTACCGTCCTCGATGGCGTTCTTGACGGCCCTGAGTCCGTCGTGGATGGCGTCCTTGATCTGGTTGAGGGTGTGTTTGTTGGGTCCCTTCACCAGCAGGGTCACTGACCTCGGGTTCGCACACTCCTCCACAAACGTGAACTTAGCCTCACCCTGGAAATAAACACAAATTCTCTTATTTTTGGCAGTGACTTAAAGGCATGCAATGCGATTTCAGAGAAGCATAACTGGAAATATTCTGAATAAGGCAATCCTAACAATATTGACACATACTGCTTCACATTAGCACATTTCAATCAGCATTTAATACTTAGGGTATTTAAAACTGCAGAAACAAGTCCGAAGATGAGTCCTTTATTTTATGGGTGGTACCCTAAAAATCAGCCAAGGGCCCTTCCAGTAACCATTTTCTGTCAGAATTTTGGGAATTTTAGTTCCCTGAGGGTCCATATACATTGGGATAGCATTGTTTCAAGTATGTAGATAAGTGTCTAGAATATTGACTTTGAAACATTGGGTTTCCAAGCCCTAAGAATTGCATTGAATGCCTTTAATCTCATTGTAGAAATAGAACGATATTTTCACAGTGCTTTAAGTTTGCAGCATTCTGTAATACAGTAGTGATACAAAAGAAATACTTATTTACAGTGGCATGAATAACACCACTGTGAAAACAAAACACTGCAAACAGTTCAAGATTTACAGTATGCTTACTGAAGTTCATACATTGCATAACCAGTAAACCAATCCCAGCTGTCTATCAAAATAACCATTTTCAACCAATAAGACAGCTGCTATGTGTCAATCTAATTACTGTGAGATTTAATCCCTTCTAAACATTTCCTGAGAGGGATTCTACAACGTCGCGACCGTTGAACTCTGAACCCTTACCAGCACGTGTTCGTAGACGAGCCCGGCCTCTCCGAGACAGTCCGCGGTCAGGTCGTTGACGTCGTTCATGGCCATACCTCCGCAGGCGAGCGACAGGCGCTCCATGTTCCTCCGCTTGGCTCTCCTCAGCGCCATGATGCCTTCCTTAGCCAGCATGTCCAGGGAGAAGGGGTCGATGCCCTGCAGGTCAAAAAAGTCAGCTTCATTTAGTATCAATCTTCTGTTCTTTTAAGAGAATAACCTAAAACTACTCAAACACATTTATGAATATGGTCAAACAGAAAATTGCAACATGATGTAATCCAACACTAGTTACCATGGTGACAGACATCTGGTTCAGGTCACTGGCCTTTTGTGTTTGGAAATGAGGAAACAGAGCAAAAACAATATGTTTTCCTTTGGTAAACATAACTGCTCTGTATTACATTTTACCAATCCTTAATACCTTTGAATAAGAAATTAGAGATTTCATACTTCTGGAAAGTATGCAATCTTCGGCTTCCTGAATTCCCCCATGTCCACCTCTAATTCCTGGTGGCTCCTGACCAGATTCTGGGACCATCATGTCGACCCCATTTCCTGTGGCTGACCTTCTGATCTGTCATTCTGACTGTCAATCTTCCTCACCCATGTGATGTCAATTACCCTCAAGTTCACCCCATTTCCTATGTTTGATCTTTGGACCTCCCATCATTCTGCCTGTCCATCTGTCACCCACCTTTGTGCTATCAACCTACTCTGTCCGGACAAATGGACACACATCTTCATGTATTCAGCCATGTGTGACAGGCTTAACAGAAACATAAGCATGACTACCTTCTGGTTGATGAGCACGAAGCCCTTGTTGTTTCCCTCACAGACTTTCTTCTTCAGGTCAATGACCTTCTGCACTCTCTCCAGGACGTACTTCCGCTCTGCCAGAACCAGCTTCTCGCGCTCAGCCGCGCTCTTGTAGAAGAACCCGGAATTCACTTCGCTAATGGAAATAAAAGTTCATTGAATATTAAGCATTTATCAAATCAGTTTTCAACACAATTTATACTACTTATTAGATATATTTGAATTATGCTTAACTTTCCATATTGATTGCCTATTCTGTGTATTTTTATATTTGTTGTCATTGACTATGTAAATGTTGATGTTGTATATGTGTTTTTGTATGGGGGAAGGCAACTTGTAAAGGTAAGTATGTACCTGTTTTGTCCTCCCTTTCACTTTGTGAAAATCAAAATTAACAAATAAACAAATGGCACATTCTTTTAACAGACTTAAAGAAACTGAGCAATTATTTTTAATAAAAAATCAGAGATTTCAGACTTCTGGGAGCCTTTTGACCTTCTAGCTCTAGTTCACCCAATTTCCTGTGTCTGACCTTCTGACCTATTGTCATTCTGCATGACAATAATTGGTGCATGTTAGCAAATACATGTATGCAAAAATCAACAGGATTAAGATGTTCCCAATTCTCCTAACTTAGAGGGGTTGGCCATCAAAAGGCCCCGAAATCAACTTTTCTTCCTATTGTCCCAGCACTCTCCCAAAAATAAATTTAAATTGTCCCAAGTGAGGATGAACTGTCCCAACCGGGAAGAATTGTATGACTTTATTTTGCTTATGTTCACTCCCAGGTGCACTATAATTGCAGAGTAGACAGGAAATTTGGAGGGGATTTTTCCGGCTCCAAAAGCCGGGACATGTGCCTGATAAACAAAAGGGATGACATTCTGATGCTGATTATTTTTCTTTTGTCCCAAAAATGTCCTAAAGTGTGTTTTTAGTTGTCCCAACGTAAATTTTATTGGTCAGTGGCCACTGGATCACCTTTAATTTTGAGCCCTGCATCAAGCTGCTAGAGGCCTGACCAGTGGAAGGGCTACTACAAGCGTGATGTAATCGGCTACGTGATTGGTCAGACTTACGTTTTCTCGTACTCCATGGACACGTTACACGTGAAGATGTAGGCGTCCTCCACCCTCTTGGGCATGTCGGGATGGCGACCGCCGTGGTCCATCACCAGACCGCGAACCAACCTGACATTAGTGACAAATGGTATTTTAGAGCTTCATCAAAATATTGCTGTTTGTTATGTTGGTACCAGTAAAACAAGCTACTGTAAGTCTTGAAATATTCGTGGTTGTTTAATCCTTGAATTTTTCGGTGACAAATTCATGACTCCTGTACTACAGAACTGTTTCAATTGCAAACTGTAAACTAGAGAAGTAACACTTGCAAAGCAAATGTATAATGTTTACCTTCGGACATGGTCTGCCCTGTTAATTTTTACTCAAAACATATTCACATACATGTACTACTAGTATATGGTGACAGGAGCAAAGCAGACCATGAAATTGCAACATTATGTAACCCAACACCAGTCACCATGGTGACAGACGTCAACAAATCATGTCATTGGCCAGGTCAGAGGTTAGTGTTTGGAACAGAAGAAGAGGAAGAAACTGAGTAAAAACAATATGTTTTTCTTCAGTAAACATAACAATGCAAAAAAAATCCCCAGGAAAGCCATTTTTGTGTGAGAACTTACTGTGTGTCGGAGTCAGTCTTGTGCTGCATCTCCATAATCTCCACCATGTGAAGGTCCAGGGGTTCTCCTTCCTTTCTTATAGCAAGGACGGCATCAACTATGCACTGCAATCAACAAGAAATTGGACATTTCAGACCTCTGGGAAGTATGTCAACCTACTCTGTCCAGACAGACACACAAAACCACACCTCAGAAGTCAATCAAATCAACTGCCAATTTTATGTCTCAAGCATGTGATTTAGGCCACACCAATTTAATTTCTTGGTTAACGGATTCGCCGCTTCATTTCTTTCTGATTTGCAAATAAAAATAAAAATTCAGAATCAACTGCAAAATGCTCATATTTTGCCCTGAACAGTTGAAAACAGTCCTTTTCTTACTACTTACTGTTTCCAGACAAAGCATATACAAGTGTACAAAATAGTCCATGCATGTAATGGGACAAAGTACATAAATTATTCAACACATACAATACATTACATAAAAAAAGAGTGTGTCAATTAATTAAAAGACATAACTGCTTCAAACTTTGAATACATACACCAAATATTTCATGAATAAACAAAGGCTAAACAAACAAACAAACCTCTGTCAGGTGATCGGCCAGGTCCTCGTGTACTTTGGTCCTGAGGGAAGTTCTGGCCACGTTGATGAGGATCTCCCTGTTCATGTCCTGCTGTACCTTCACCTGGTCCAACACCTGGGAAAAACAGAAGGTTGTGGTTTTATGGTCTATGGGAGACATCTAGCAGGTGCACATCAAACTGCAGCCTGTCAGAGTTTAGCAGCAAAGACTATAGTATAGAAACACTACTTACCTCCAGGGCCTTTGTCTTGGACAACTCGAACCCTTCAACTACCAGTCTAGGATGCAGACCCTGTAAGACAATAGAGAAGAACTGTAAATTCAAATGACAAAAGGATGTAAGAAGAATGACAAAAGGATGTTAAAAGTCAACTGACAAAAGGATTTTAGACTTACGGAAAGGATTTTGGGTTTTCTAGGCCTTCAAGCAAGTTCCCCCCATTTCCTGTGTCTGACCTTTTGAGCTGTTATCCTGCCTGTCATGTTCCCCCCACCCATGTGGTGTCAACCCACACTGTCTGGACAAGCATATACACATGCCCACAGACAATCTACCCAAAACAATACCTCTGTAGGCCACACCAATTTAATTTGTTGGTTCTCAGATTTTTCCAGAAAAAAATGAAGCGACAGGGCAGGAAAAAAAAATAAAAACAGGTCTAGGCATCCTATTATAGCCCTAAATGCTACGATAGGAGCCATGTCAACACAAAAGGCTGGGTTGATATTTAAAGAACAAACTTCGAACTTTTAATCAAACCACTGCATTGATAGATGGAAAAACTGTAACAACTAGAAAGAAAAGCACTTTCCTCAACTGTTGGGGACAAAATATGAGCATTTTTTAATTGATTCATAACCAGAATCTTTTTTATTTATTCTAAATCAGAAAAAAATGAAGAGGTGAATCCGAGAACCAACAAATAAAATTGGTGTGGCCGTACCCGGAAACAAAAACTTGAATTTTACCTCAGAGATGTAGAGGTCGGCTTGTTTCAGCAGCTCTCCTATGATGAGGACAGTGGAGGTGGTCCCGTCACCGGTGATGTCATCCTGTGCTGTCGCGACTCTCGCGATCAGCGACGCAGTCGGGTGCTGGATTTGCTGTACGCAAGAATGGCACAAAACGTGATGTAAAAAGAAGAATTCTGAGAAATTGTACTGAAAGACAGATGGCGAAAAGAACACGGTGTTCGATAAGTTTGAAGTAGTGCTGCATACCTAATAAACCCATATTTAGGTTCAGGTCCAGATTCAAGTCCAGAGGTTTAGGTTCAGTTCCGGACTTGTAAGTCCGGACCTAAACCCCTGGCACGTGGCATATACAAAATTGCATGTTGGCAACCTTAAAATGTTGTCTGGGTGAAACTTTGGCCACATAACATGGAGGCCGGTACTTGATGATGCCCGATGGCAATGTTTTCTTCATTTTGCAGCACAGATTTTGCAACCTACGGAAGGTTTTAGGTGATTTGGAAAGAAAAAGGGTGTGTGAAATGGTCTTTAATGGTAATAAGTCCGGACTCAGTTCTTGACTTTTAGGTTTTTTTTGGACTTGAACCTAAACATTCTTACAAGACCGGATCCAAGTCCAGTGAACTGGTACGCAGCACTAGTTTGAAGTATGCATGCAGTACCCACACTGCACATGCACACTTACAACAGCATATCGACAGAACGTACTGCGCCTGCAGGAAACTTGGATTTTTACTCCGTGAAGGAGGTCAGGACCTCCGGACGGAGTGTTGTAATCGGCTGATTTTTCATGTTCGCAGTCAAAACACTGGGTTCTCTTTGTGTAATCGGCACGCAATTTGATACGCCGTCTGCGGGCATGCCCGTGTTGATGCACGAATGTGTATTTTTGCCGTTGCTGCTTTCGCGGTCAATGTAATATCGCAGACGCACCCCTACAATTACGAGGCGAATTGGAACGGTCCAGAAAAACGCGTTGTTTGGAATAGCGGGGGGGAGGTAAAAGGTTCATGCAGATACGGGGTGGTTTTTATAAGTGGTTCCAGATGTTTTTGCCCACGGTTAAGAGATGCCAAGTTTTTTGGAAGATGTTCGCAGCCAAAACGCATTCTGCCGTACGTCGCATATCTGTGTAATTTCGCATGTGGTGTTGCATTATGTCCGGGATGATGCACGTCTTTTTATTTTTACCGTAGCTGTTTTGATATTGGAGTAAATGCATATTTTAGAAACATCCCTACTTTTACAATCCTGTGGAATAGGCCGTAGGTTTAGGCAGTTGTCTGGTAGCAGAGGTACTGTAAGCAGATATCCTGGTTATCTGGCCGACGGTAGTACTAGTAACACTCGCGGTGATTACAGCAACTCCAGGCGCGCTTAATTAGGTACAGGCACGGTAAGACGGTGGGGCTGACCATGATAGTCCGATCTTTACCTTCGCCAAGAAGGTTATGTTTTCAGAGGCGTTCGTGTATGCGTGTGTGTGTGTGTGTGTGTCTGTAAACACGATAACTTGAGAAGGCCTTGATGGATTGTCTTGATACTTGGTAGGTGGGTAGGTCTTAATGAGACCTCAAAATGATTAGATTTTGGGCCCCCTAGCAGCTTGTTACGGTACTGCAGCTGAACTTCCGGTTTTGATATCTCATGATCCAGACATGCCAGGGTGACGAAATTCAGATGGCACGTAGCTCTTGTGCTGGGAAAGAAGTGACGTGAGTTTGGGCCCCCTAGCGGCTTGCTCTGGAACTGCAGGACTATCTATTTGAATATATTCAAAAGAGAATAACTCAAGAATCGGTTGACGGATCGTCGTGACTTTTGGTATGCATGTAGCTTACGTGATGCTTAATATAATTATGTGACAATTATGCAAATATGGATGTAATTTGCATAATTTATGGAGAAATTCTATAAATCAGCTGCATTCCATCATAGGACTATTGAAGCTTGTCGCATTGGTAATTGAGAACGAGATAGACACAGGCAGATATTGATTATTTAAATGAATACTTAATTTGCATAATTAATGAGAAAATGTTATAATTCTGTAATGATAACTGCCTGGAATTTCATATTTATGGTCTTTGAAAGTACAGTGAAGGTGAACATCATTAAACATAATGTATTCAAATCAGGACCTCATTTGCATAATTTATGAGGAAATGCTAGAATGGCATTGTTTGTTAATATAAGACTGTCTTTTGGTTGAGAATATGATAAACTGATAAAATTCATAAGAAAGAGGATCCTATTTGCACAAGCAGGGGGAATAATCTATCATTTGTCAGCCATAAAGATTAACATCATTTGGCGAAGGTATGAGATCGGGGAGCTCTAGTTATGTGAATGCAATGATTGTGTGTGTGTAATTAAAATGAACTTCGAACTTGAAGCACAGTATCTTTACACGCCCTGGGAGCAGTAATGGATTTAGCTCTTTGTATGTTTTATGCTTGTGACGCGCCGTCATTGTATTAACCGTTGCCTAATTTAATATAATGTCTGCACAGTAGGTCTGGCGTTGACGCTTGGGATTTTGTTTAAATATGTAAAACTTCACGGAGGATTGTCACCTATGGCTTCTTGTTTAATGGTTTTCGTTGGATGTTTTCTCATCTTTGCATCGCTGGCAGCAGAATAATCAAAGCCTGGATATGTATGTATGTATGTATGTATGTATGCATCAGAATTTTGTCTGTTACAGACAATATCTTTCCCAACACAACATTTGAAAACTTAAGACGGGACATTATCCTTAAATAGGGGACTACAACGTTAAACGATACATTCTGCCAAAGTGCTATGTATAATACATTACAGGTTTTGTGCAGGCATAATATGTTCTGCCAACGGGCTAGTTTGAATCGTGAACTGGTATCTCTTCTTACCATTTCATGCAGCAGCACATTGCCATCTTTGGTCAGCTTGATATCACCTGCACCTGACACCAACCTGCAAACAAAATGTATCTTTAGTAGTCATAAAATCATTGCAGCGGGTTTTTTTTTACACTCTTGTTGTAGACATGTGCTGTTTTACAGTTACTAGTACAGAATCTAAACTGCAAACTCAAAGACCATAGTGAAATCTAGATAATGAGAGGGTTGAGAAGTGAATAAGAGGGTTGAATTTCTTTTGTTTCTTTTCTTCTTTCCTGTTCATTCGATACCATCCAACAAACAGATTCCCCAGGGAATCTGCATTATTTTTGTTCCCTTGTGTACATATTAAAATTACACATACTGCGTTAAAATTACAAATATCCAAATATGGGCTATCGTCGTCGTATAATAAAAGTGTGGAAAATAGAAAAATGCTTGTCATCTACATCTATAATTTCTACTATCTGCACAGCCTTCTTGGATAATTAAATTGCATTAACTTCATCAGCCATGGAACCGCTATACGTAAAAGTAGAGGACTAAAACTGCCACAAAAACAGTTTACGAATGTTCAATTTACGTTTGTGTAGGAGAAACGGCTAACGGAAAAGACTATGTTGAGTGCAAATACATTCTGCCGGCTCCAGAATGTTCCAGATCTTTGCACGTGCTTCTCTTGCCCACCCTCCTGTCACCACAAAAAACGGTAAAAATCGTCCCCGTAGGAGCCGACACTCACATCTTCATGGTGCCCTTCGGTCCAAGGTTAGACTTGAGAACGTCTTGGAGACCTCTAGCTGCGGAGATATTGACGGCCAAGGCCTGTGCGGCCCTGGCAACTTCGGCCTTCGGGTTGAGAGCCTTGATCGCAGCCATCTTTGTCAGTCTTTCCCGGTCTCGTCGTTGGGGAGAAATCTCGCTATTTCTCGCGATGCTGAAGTCCCGCGTAGTACGAGATTTACCGGTTGAGTCCACTACAAAAATAGGGCAGGTAAGGTTTGTACTTGTTTCACAATATACCCTTATATAAAACGAAAGAAACAATTTACTAAATAATATTTCTATACAAATATATGCTTATTACTAATAAATATATATTACAGAGCAATTTGGGTTCCAAATTGTAGTACACTGTAAAGAAATAAAAGGTTATAAAAAGTTTGTTCCCCCCAAAACTCGGTGTAATTAGTAGGCGAAAGGTCAACGTCCTTGTGGCCGGAGGACCACATCGACGCAGGCGTACAGCCACGACCACCTCCGTTTCTCCCAAGTTGTGTCCCAAGAAATCTCCATTTCTTGAAGAAACCGGGCAACAGATAAAGGTACGAAGGCGTTTTTCTGTTTCTCTAAGATGTTACCTTACACCATTGCTCGACATATATGCCTTGAAAGATATTTTCGTACCGTTTTATACTGCTAAACTGTGCTAACCTTACCCTATATAGAACGCCTCTAGCCGGCCGTTGCGCTTTGATATCCAAGCAGATATGCCTATGTATGGTTCTTTGTTATACGTTTTGGTTCTCATTTTATTATTAGATGACTATAAAGCATATGACCACACGATAAAGTTTCCTATACCTCCAAAAGACCTACAAAAATCGTACCATTTTAATAGCTTTACAATTCAGCCAAGAACATCCAAACATCTGCTTGGATACTTAGGTTTGCCGACGTTTCGTAACATAGCAGTCATTTTCTGTCAGTCATTTTTAAAACCAGATTTTGCCAGAGACTCGGATTCACTTAAATGAATCACACGTCCGGTCTTTTAAGGTGTCAAGCAAGTACATGATTTTTTGAAGGTCTTTGACCCCATCTTAAATTTTCATGCAACACATGGCGTAGTTTACACAATAGGTGAGTCATTGACCGGTATAGGGATCACGTAAGCCACACACAGTGTAAAACTATAAAAGGGGACAGTGTAAGGGAACTTCAAGACAGTTTAAAACTCTCTGTAACACGGATTTGGACACCGACTAATATGAACTGTACTGGTAATTTAACCATTGTAGAGCTAGAGGGGCCTGCAACTTGTTATAATGTGAGTACCAGGTAGTTTTGCAATTTTTGAAATTATTCTGAGTCAAAACTTGTTGTTCTGATTCTAGCCAACAGCTGTCATAATTCCTTCTTTTTCCTTGCTATAGCCATTCTCTCATTGGACAAAGTGCTAATTGCTGTCCTATCATTGGTTGAACTGCTAATCTACTCTACTCGTCACATGTGGCACCTGTTTAGTGATTTCCTCATATAGGCATTATAGGAAAGTTAGGGTTTCAGTCAGAGTTTTATAATTTTCTGATCACAGAAAATGATTGTACCATACACGCAGCATACATGATCAAATGTGTATACATTTTTTGTGCACTAATTATTAAAATTTACAAGCTCATGTATTCACGTGTAGAAAACGTGTACATGTCTGTCAACGTTGTATGCCTAACGTTGACCTCAAGCCACACCTTTGTATTTCGTCACATCAGTACAGTACATACCATATTTGGTCATGTTGGAAAAAAGTCCAGTCTTCAGCATGCCAAAGGTCAACATTATCTATTGAAAGTATGTCATTATTGGAAACACGGGGTCAATGTGTGAATAAAAACATTGACTTGTTGGGGTGTTGGATTTGATCCAATTTGTTGGCCTTGACTCAATGCTTTAGTTCAAAGTGCTAACTATAAAACTGTCTTGAAACATGGTAACATTATACTAAATCTAGTTGTATCATCATTACAGCACCAAAATTTTGTCATGATGGCCGATTAGCGAGTATCGTGCTTTTTGGAAATGCCTTGTTTAGTTCAGAAGCAAGATTTGTGCAGGTATTTAATAGTAAGTCAGTTATAAATATAAGGCTCAAATGTCAAAGAACCCATCACACTTATCACAAAGAGTCCTGGAGTAGCCTCATAATACATATGCAAGCTATACACTATCAGCTTCAACTGATGTCTAGCAGAAAGAAAGTACTGTAGTAGTTGTTGTTATTGTTGTTGTGACACAGTTGCTGTTGTTGTGACACAGTTGACACAGTTGTGTTATTATTGTGTTCATATATTTTTCCTCATGGAAAGCTTGATACACTCTATCCTTCATGGTACATATTCAGTTTTATCTTACAGATTTGTACACAAGTTACCAGTGACTTACATAAAAACATGGTGGCCATGTCTTAAGTGTGGTATTTTCGATTCTGTCTGTGTTTGAATGTCTAACTGGGTCACTCCTTCATTGATATGCATCCTTTCCCTGACATGTCAATCAAGTTGGCAAACTTGCCCTGCATTGCAAAGAGATTGAGAACTATAACACATAACACTAAACTAACAGTTGTACTGAATTCCAAAACAAAGCAAATATCTGTAAAACCTGTTGTAGTTTGTTGGTGCAATCTATTTTTTAATGCAATTTTTTGTGGTGCCTTTGTGGTGTCATATGCCTGAGTATGTAGCTCGGCTAGCAGAGATCTAGACAGCAGGGTTCCATTCCTGAGGGCCTGCAAGCCCTTTTTCGTAAGGCGTAATCAAGCCGTTTTAGACTTCGTAATTCGTAGGCAGCCTCCGCAAAAATCAACGTAATTCGTAATTGGACATTAGCCGCAAATCGTAAGGTCGTAATCAGCTCTGAGACTTAAACGTAATTCGTAATAGGCGGCGAAAAGTTTGCGTAATTCGTAATCACTACCCCCCCTTGCGGGCCCTCATTCCTTGCCTTTCGGGCAATCCTTGGGAAAGGCACTTTTCATGGCTTTCCTCACTCCAGACCACCCAGGTGCAAGATGGGTGCCTGACTTGGGTTGGGACTGGTAAAACTAAAAGATGATTGAAGAAGAGTGATGTGGGCTCAGCCGCTCTGCCTTGCAATATTGTGCCCTAGACACAGTGGATAACCACCCACTGCTCCTACAACCTCAAAAACACATATGGGCAATGGAACCTTTGCTTTACCTTGCCCTTTGGGTACCAATGTTGTTCAATAGGCCAAGGTCAAGGATACGTGTAAATTGGCAGACTTCCAACTCTGTACAAGGCATATACCCTGCCCTCCTGGTTAATTGTCAAGGTCATACTTTCATTTCAATCTTCCGGATCTTAGCGGGCAATTTCGGAGTTGGACTTCAGCCTCTGGTGGTGTGATGGCATGGCGTGACAAAGACGACCTAATTTCTGATATACATGTTGTATATATACATATATAGTTACTGCAGATTGACCGTAAGGTCAAGTTGGATAGAAGTGGTGGCATGATGTGATGAGGTGGTGTGACAAAGACCTTGAGCTAATACATACACATATTTGGTAACTGCAGATTGACATTAAGGTCAAGTTGGAAGGAAGTGATGGCTCGTAGACTACTAGAGTAGGAGGAAGTGATGTCACACACTTAGGGCTTGTTCACAACAAGATTTCTGGCCACCTTGTACTGTAGTACAAGTACTGTAGGCCTGTTGAAAGTATGTCAGACCATCTCTTAACTTTAGAAATGTCAATAGTTAAAACTCCTATAAGGCCACACCAATTTAATTTCTTGGTTAACGGATTTTTCTACAAAAATAATGGAGCGGGCGGGGAAAAAAAAAATAAAATAAAAACAGGCCTAGGCATCCTATTATGGCCCAAAATGGTACCATAGGAGCCATGAAGTCAACACACCAGGCTGGTTCAAAATTTAAACAATGAATTTTGAACTTTTAATTATACTACTGCATTGAAAGATGGAATGACTGTTACAAGTGGTAAGAAAAGGACTGTTTTCAACTGTTCAGGGCAAAATATGAACATTTTGCAGTTGATTCTGAATTTTTATTTTTATTTGCAAATCAGAAAAAAATGAAGCGGCGAATCCGTTAACCAAGAAATTAAATTGGTGTGGCCTAAACGTGAGAAAAAAAGCTCACCTACAGTAGACATCAACTTCAATCAAGATAGAAAATGTGCCTTTGTCATGAATCAACTTTGTCTTGGTCTTGGTTACAACAGGCTAGCTCAAGTTAACACACTGGCTTTTATATAACGTTCCACAGCTGGTCTGACTCATTGACGTCATGCCTGGCCATGTAGTTAGCCAATCAGATGGTTAAACTTTAACCAAGACATGTCGTAACAGCAGGATGACGTAGTCTGTCTTAAACTAAGTTAAAGGTATTTACTAGACGTGTTGCCAACAGTTCACATTGCACCGGGCGGCACGTCACTCAGACGACACATGACACACTTCCTATCAATAAGTATCATTCCTGCGGTTTGTTAGGGACTGTATCCATAACACTTAGGCAAATGACTGAGAGTTGCTAGGGAAGAACGGAAGAAGAAATGCCCACACGCTACATTTCTTTTGAAATCCAGGGTTTGGAGCCTTACACTACAGAACTGTTAAGTACTTGATATCTTTATCGCGTCAAAAAATCTTTTCAGTCAAGTATAGTTATCACTTATTATACAGCCAATCCTATTGCTTATAAGTTATACA
>NW_017802379.1:9737538-9759025 GCF_001625305.1 Branchiostoma belcheri | reverse complement strand
AAAAAAAATAAAAATAAAAACAGGCCTAGGCATCCTATTATGGCCCAAAATGGTACCATAGGAGCCATGAAGTCAACACACCAGGCTGGTTCAAAATTTAAACAATGAATTTTGAACTTTTAATGATACTACTGCATTGAAAGATGGAATGACTGTAACAAGTGGTAAGAAAAGGACTGTTTTCAACTGTTCAGGGCAAAATATGAACATTTTGCAGTTGATTCTGAATTTTTATTTTTATTTGCAAATCAGAAAAAAATGAAGCGGCGAATCCGTTAACCAAGACATTAAATTGGTGTGGCCTAATAATAGGTTTGAAACGTCCAATTTCTTGTTCAACATTGGATTGCATTTTCATAGCCAGACAGAACATTAGATTACACGCAAACTTCCAGATCTGGAAGGTTTTCCTGTTTGAATTGTTCTGAGTCCAATCTAGGCCATATTGTCCTTCACCTACAAGACTGACCTAGTATCTGGAACAAAATAACCTGAGGCATGGGACATCCTATCAATTTCATAATCCAGGCTTTTAGCTAGGGGGTGTCCTGTCCAGGGTGTCTTTTGGATGCCCTGTACTGAAAATAATAAGAAATTGGACGCCCTACTTTTTGGTCACCCTAAAGACGCCCTATTTTTTCCACTCCCAACCCCTGCCATGCACACATGCCTCCCTTCAGCCTTACTATAAATACAAAAATGGTGGTTTACTGAAGGAAAAAAACTCCTTGAAATTAGTACCTCAAATTCAAAATTCAGAAAGTAGTATTCGAGAGCATTCATTATGAATGAATGTCAAAAAAGACCCCTAAAAAGCTTGCACACCCTGCATCTTTGCTGCGCATGACATAAAAAAATGGACACCCAACAAAAAAAAAAATCCTAGCTAAAAGTTAGTAAAACAGTAAAAGCTTGTCATACATGTAATTTCATATACTATACTATCTCAGAAATATCCAAGACCAAATGTAAAGAATGAGCAGTCCTAACAAGAAAAGTAGCTTTTTGTACTGTTGACTCAGTAGCAGTGACAGTGTTACTATAAACCATGAAACTTATGCAATGGTTTTACACAATGTTTTATATGGGATTCTTCATGATGTTGTCAATTTACAGTGAAAACAAATGTATTCTATAGTTGTCAACTTGTCATACATACGTGATGCCATAAATTTGCAACTTGGATAGGTAACTAACTGGTCTAATCGCAACAACCAGGATTTACATGTACATGTAGTAAAACTACCATGAAAATTTCACAATTTATACTATTACCACCCAAATAATATACATAATGACTTTGTGAACATTATATAAATTGAATAAGTACATTTAAGTGATGGTCATTTACAAGTTTTGTGTATGTACATGTATTGTTGGAACTTAGTAACTCAACATCTATTTGGTAAATGAGAAAACACAGTTTGTTCAAACAAAAGTAAGAGAATTCTGTCAGAAAGAGATTAGATATTAATGTTTGGAATTTGGAGTTTGTCCGTTTTATCTTTTTGGTGTCCTTGAAAGCATGTATGTCCTCGTGGCGTATTTGTTTTCGCCGAATTTGCATGCACGTGTACAGTGACTACAGTCTGTTTCACTCTGAAAGTTTGAGTCAACAGTTTGATCTTGTTTAAGAATTCTAGGGTGTTGGGGGTTTTCAGGTTTTAGCTTTATTTCCAGGTATAAGATTTGTGTTATTTATCATGTACCATGGTTATGTGATGTATTTGACTTTCAGTGCATGATATTTCTTGGTGCAGGAATTTCCGGGGTTTGATTGAATGAGGTTATGTAGTACAGTACAAAATGTATTTTTTTGTGCCGTCGCACATATTTTGATGTTTGCTTATACATGTATATGTATATTATAATTAGGTACTCCAAATGCTGGTGCCATTTAAATTTTTTTTTTTTAATGGGTGCACAGTCAGTATACTATACATATTTACTTCCGGGTATGGGTCTGTCTATCTTTTTGTCTGTCTGTCCAAGTAGCTTCCATTGCTTATTGGGTGGGAGGTGATTTTGAGGTCAGTTGATTGTCAGGGTCCACCAGACTCAAAGTTGACCCAGCACAGCTGCTGGTTGCATTGGGTGTAAGAGGGTGGTGTGAGAAATGGAGTAATACCTGATTGAATTATATCATACAAAAGTCCTGGGTATGTGAACTGGAAAGTCACGAAAACCCAAAATACATTGTACTTCCTATTTCTGGTTTCTTGTTGTTGTACTGATAAAATCTTTATTATATTGTTTCTTTTTTTAGAAGGCGATTATGACAGACATGGATCCTGACGAGACCCAGTCCGTGCCGTTGCCGACGGCAACAGAAGAAGAGCCGTTCCTGGGGCTGACGGACATCTTCCTGGTGTGCATGATCCTGGGCCTGACCATCTACTGGTGGTTCTTCAGGGACAGTAAGTCTGCCACACCACAACAACTGGTCAAGCCACTCACTGTGGTGTAAGTACACTCTCATGTACAGGAAATCTAGAAATCTGAAAATAAATGTATTAAAACTTTTGGTCCAAGAGCTTTCGACCAGTCACTCTGGTCTTCCTCAGTAGACTGACCGAGTAAAGCTTGTCACGTGGCTTCTTTGAAATGTGACGTCAACACTGAGTTAAAGGTATCTGGTAGACAATGTCGGCCCCCGTCAAAGAAGCCACGTGACAAGCCTCACTGGGTCAGAAAGCTCTAGGTGAGATACTTTTTGTGTTGGACCAAAAGTTGTAACTACCAACACAGAATGAGATGAACTTTCATGATAGTATAAAAATACATATGTAGTTTCATCAGGTAGCTAGAACTTAGGATATAGGGGGGTCTTGGCATCACTTAGCTTACAATAAATTCAGGGGGGGGCAACAGTAAATTGTTGTTGAGAAAGGTTTTGTGAAAGAGTTAAATGGATTGTTCCTTTGTGCTCATGTCACATGTCTGGCAAAGCTAGTCTGCTTGGTGCAGTTTTGTTCCAAAGTAGGACACCATATGATTCAAGGCTTGTAGTACTAGTACTAGTACTACCCGGTAGTACCTACACATCTACAGACGAGATGTGGCAGTAGACCACACAGCTGTATGTAATCTAGAGGACTGTTGCCCTCATGGTTGCCGCCACATTTAAAGTTCCACATTTCAAGGTCATGAAGGGACTGTTGATTAAAGCTGAAGAAGGCAACTGTAAACAAACCACGTGTGGGTGTGAAAAAAGTACAAGAACAAGACTTCCACGATCTCATACCTCCGCCAAATGATGATAACCCTTGCGGTTGACGAATATACAATTTTAATCATTGATTTCGCAAATAAAAGCCTCATTTGCATGGATTATATCAGTTAATCATATTCTCCAACCAATGACAGCCCTACACATCGCCATAAATTATGCAAATGAGGTCATGATTTGAATAAATTATGTTTATTGATGTTCACCTTCACTTAACTTCCAAATGGGGCAAGTATGAAATTCCCAGCAGTTACAACTATGAAATTATTATGAAACTTTCCCATTAAATATGCAAATTAGGTCTTCATTTGCATAATTGCCCTGTTAGTGTTAACTTGGTAAAAGGAGAAAACTTCTAAAGGCTGAGAAAGATTGATTAATTGACTGACATTGTCCTTTTGTTATTTTCAGTCCATTGTCAACTGCAAGCAGAGATCCAAGCTTTATCAACCGCATGAAGAAAACGGTTAGTATCATTGTTTTTACATTTCCCGTTCCCGTACATGTATATGTATGTTATGTTAATGTGTGTGTGTGCAATAGACATTTCCCCTCTAAGTATACAAATGTACAGTATACAATTTTGCTTTATGCTGATTATCACATTCATTTGTTCCATGGTTGGGTGTCAGATACTTTACCATATGAATGAAAAGCCAGCAGATAGTATATTTCAGGAGGGAAAGACTGACTGTTTGAAACATATCTCTTTTCCGATAGAAAGAGCTCATGATACATTACAATTAGTGCTGTGTACCTAAACCCACATTTAGGTTCAGGTCCGGATTCAAGTCCAGAGGTTTAGGTTCAGTTCCGGACTCGTAAGTCCAGACCTAAACCCATGGCACATACAAAATTGCATGTTGGCAACCTTGCAATGTTGTCTGGGCAAAACTTTGGCCACATAACATGGAGACTGACACTTGACAATGCCCAATGGCAATGTTTTCTTCATTTTGCAGCACAATTTTTGCAATCTGTGGAAGGTTTTAGATGGTTTGGAATGAAAATGGGTATGTGACATGGGTTTTTTTTTGGTAAGAAGTTTGGCCCTGGCCAGGTTTTATTAAAAGCAATTCTTCTGTTTCTGCAGAAGAAGAACGTAGCAGTGTTTTACGGCTCACAGACGGGTACAGCTGAGGAGTTTGCAGGCAGACTAGCGCGGGACTGTATACGCTACGGCATGAAGGGCTTTGCCGTGGACCCTGAGGAGTGTGAAATGGTACACACATTTTTGTTTTATATTGAATGTACAAACATTTGTATTATTAGATTAATTAACCAACAAAATAGTTTCATATGATTTGAACTGAAACAACAAAGAACTATGGTAAATATGTGATTTTATGCTACTGTATTGTTAAAAGCATAAACTGAAAAGAAAACCATCGCAAACATTTTAACAATAACATCAGGGGTGCCAGAGTGTATTATTTTATTTTATTCACATTTATTTTTCGAGGATTGGGCAAAAAGTTATAACTTATCTCAGCCCTCTCCTCATACATAAAAGGAAACAATAAACCAAAGTAATGATAATAATAATAATAAGAAATGACAAAGGTACATAATGAGCTGGTGTACAAATCAAAATCAATCAACTAAATCAAACAAAACGTCCTGTCTGCAAAATAAAGTTGAAAACCACATGAAATATTTTACAGTTGTTGACAAACGACAATGAGGGGTTACCCCTGAGAATGGTTGAACATGTGGTGTTGTCGGTGACGTTGTTTGTGTCAAATGGCAGGATGTTAGTTAAAGATGATAACATGTCAATACGTTCGTCAGTGTACAGTGGGCAGTGTAGGAAGTAGTGTACAGCTGTTTCGTTGGAGTGACCACATTTGCACGCAGGATTGGGCACAGTGCCAGAGTGTACAGTGCAATTTTACAGAATAAAGTGCAATCGTATTAGACTAGTATACATTGCAATTTTACTAGTACACAGTGCAATTTTAATAGTAAAATTGCATTGTATACTAATACAATTGCAATGTATTCCATAAAATTGTATTGTATGCTAATACGACTGTACTGTATTCCGTAAAATTGCACTGTATACCCTAGCACCCCTGAACATAATGTTACCTTTCCCAGGATGAGCTGACCAGAATGGGGGAGGTAGAGAACTCCTTCGCTCTCTTCTGTTTGGCGACGTACGGCGAGGGTGACCCGACAGACAACGCACAGGAGTTCTTTGATTGGCTACAGGAGGACCACGACCTCAGCGAGCTTAGATACGCTGTGAGTCCTACGTTTTACTACAGTTGTGTTTTTGGAATCAAGAAATTATGTGCTTGTGTGTCATGTACAAATATAATAAGCCAGTTTACAGTTTGATCTGTGCATAATTATATATGAGCAAAATGTTTTAGAATATAATCACCAATTGATTTTAAAATGTCTGGAATGTTATATTGACTGATTGTACCCGCCTTCTGTCTGTTATAATCCATGTGATAAGAATTTTCTATTACAATGTATGTTGTCAATATGAGTCTTCGATGACATTGTATTGTTAAACAACCACAATTCATCTGTGTCTGTGTCTGTAAGGCTGCCAGTGTTTTATTCTCAATAAACCATTTCATCATCATCATAAACATAGACTAGCTATGACTTAGTTTAAGATTTTATGTACAAAAAGTACTGCTAAAAATTGTAAGTATAATGCACAACATTGTAACTGTTCTATCTCAAATCTCCAGATTTCCAAACCCCATGATGTGTTCTAATGTATTGTACCGGTATTTGAATTGAATTGAATTGAATTGAATGTCTTTATTTCAGGTATTTCACCCATAGAAAATAACAGTACAAACATAGAAACACAAATTATACATACAGCATCTTATATACATTTTTAAAAAAGGAATTTCTGTACTGACAATCTGACATCAGGAGACATAATAATGATTGTATTATGCTATTGTCGGTTTTGTTTAGCCTATCAACAAAGGAGTAGCGTAATTTTCTGTGTCTGGCATCAAAATTCAAATGTGTCAGTACATTTCAAAACTTGTGTAAGACTCATTAAATTCATTAACAAAAGTTGTACTTATATTCTTTTTTGTTTTAAATGTTTCATACCCTTGTATCAAATTATCTAATAGCACATACATGAGCTTTTTATCAGTTATAATAGAACCAAGTTGTACTTTTGATGGAAATTTATTTGGTCAAATATAACGGAATGGCAGTTGTTTTAACTGGTGTTGGTATAATGTTGCCTAGGTGTTTGGGTTGGGAAACAAGACCTATGAACACTTCAACGCCATGGGGATATTTGTGGACAAGCGTCTGGAGGAGCTGGGAGCTGTCAGACTCTGTAAAGCCGGCATGGGAGACGATGATGCTAAGTTAGTCATTGTTACATCATTTAGGCCACAGCAAGTAATTTTTACCTTCGCCAAGAAAGTTATGTTTTCAGGGGCGTTCGTGTATGTGTGTGTGTGTCTGTCTGTCTGTCTGTCAACACGATAACTTGAGAAGGACTTAATGGATTGTCTTGATACTTGGTAGATGGGTAGGTCTTGATGAGACCTCAAAATGATTAGATTTTGGACCCCCTAGCGGCTTGTTATGGTACTGCAGCTGAACTTCCGGTTTTGATATCTCAAGATCCAGACATGCTATGGTGATGAAATTTGGATGGTAGGTAGCTCTTGTGCTGGGGAAGAAGTGACGTGAGTTTGGGCCCCCTAGTTGCTTGCTCTAGAACTGCAGGGGGGGTTAAAGGACAAATGTTTAAAAGAGGATAACTCAAGAACCGATTGATGGATCATCGTGATTTTTGGTATTTAGGTAGCTTAAGTGATGCTTGACATATTGATATTACAATTATGCGAATATTGATGTAATTTGCATAATTAATGAGGAAATTCTATAAATCAGCTGCATTCCATGATAGGAAGTTCAAGCTTGTAACATATGTTATTAAGTACGAGAGAAACACAGGCAAATATCGATTATGCAAATGAAGACTTAATTTGCATAATTAATGAGAAAATGTTATAATTGCGTAGTGGTAACTGCCTGGAATTTCATACTTGGGGTGTTTGAAAGTTAAGTGAAGGTGAACATAATTAAACATAACTTATTCAAATAAGGACCACATTTGCATAATTTATGAGAAAATGGCATTCTTTGTTAAGATAAGACTGTCTTTTGGTGGAGAATATGATCAACAGACTGATGTAATTCATGCAATTGAGGATCCTATTTGCATAATCAGGGTGATTAGTATATTTCTTATTCATAAAGGCTAACATCATTTGGCGAAGGTATGAGATGGTGGAACTCTAGTTATGGATGACATCAGCCTGATTCTGGAAAAAAAAAACGAAATTTTGTTGCCCTCTGACAGTGGTCAACATGTGGAAAATGGGCAAAGGTGTCTGTTGCCATGCCAGTAGGTGGATAGCAGATAACTGTAAAGAGAGGAGACAAGAAAAGGCTCTGATTTAATGTTTTGTTTCTTACTTTGATGCAGTAATATGTGATGCTGGCTGTGTATATGTGATGTTCCCACTGAATCAAAACCATTATGATTGAGTCAAAGTTTGAAATTGTAGGAATCTTGTTTTTTTCGACTTGCCTTGTTTTTTTTTCGCCCGCTCGCATTAGATTTGAAGTCTGCGGAGGATGTCATCCATATAATTTACTTGCTGTGGCCTTAGAGACATAGACAGAATACCTCTTAGACTACTCATTTAGCTTAGATGTTACACATACCTGTAGTACATGTATGTCTTAAGCCTCTATCACACATACATATATAGTGTTGAGAAGCTCTCAAAACACTTGATATATTTAAAACTAAGTTAAGATAGTATTTTCTGTAATGTAAGCAAGAATACAATATTATGACATGTATTTTTTATGTGTTGTGAGAGTTCTTGTTATTGTTAGTAGACCAAAAATCTTCAGTGTTTTCTTGCATCTGAATATCTTTAACTAATGTCTATTAATTCATATCACAGGCGAGTCTATGAAGTTTACTTTCAATATGAAATATGATCTGTAATTATAGTGTATCTTTCTATACAGTATTGAGGAGGACTTTGTAACCTGGAGAGAGACGTTGTGGCCAGCGGTGTGTGAACACTTCGGTATCGAATCTGTGGGAGAAGAGGGAGTGTGAGTCTTGTCTCATTTACTATTTATTTATACTATTATAGTACATGTAATAAGGTTTTGTATTTCAAATGTACAGGTATATGTCAGGGTAGAGACTCTCTGATTTGGTACATTGTAGGCCTGCTTTACACCTAACTTTTTCAAGGCGACTAGAACTCAAGACGACTTGAGCTAGTCGACTTGAGCGAAAATTTCCCTGTGTAAAGAGAAATGATTCAACTCAAGTCATATTCTAATAAAGATGACTTGAGTTGTATCCAAACCAGACTTGAGTCAGCTAGCGGGGTGCCAAATCTGCAAGCTTCACATGTGTAAATGGGCGAAGTCGACTTGAGCATCTCTGCGTAGACCGAGCCACCGAGTCAACTTGGGGGAGGGTGGCACAGTGGGAGTGCCAAGTCGCTTTGCGGCCCCAGAAATTTTTCAAGTCGACTTCACCGAGTCGACTTAGAAATGGTGTGTACAAAGTGGGCCGTAGAATTGTAGGTTTTGCTGGTAAGAGATCCCGGTCAGAGTCACTGTCAACAAAAACTCCCATCAGGATGTCTAATCTGAACGGGCAATTCTATCAGCAGAGAGGATATGGTCTATTGCTGTAACAAATTGCTTAACAAGTCAAGCATAAACATATCCTACAAATAACCTACAAGTTAAACATTCAATGACATACATTTTGTAACTGGTAGCTACTGATATCAAATAATCTGTGCTGTCCGTTTCATGCCTACTAGTAGCATGTGAACATATGTCGTAGAATCTCTTTTGACCAGTAAGATTTGTATGGCTACTTGTGGCATGGTCCACCAACCCTACAAAATTCAAGGTCAACATTGTTGTTTACCAAGGTCGTTATATTGAAGTCTAGTGGGTTTACGGAGAGGCTGTTGAATTGTTATTGAAATCAGGAAGCCCTGCGTGACATTTGCGTGGCAAAGGTCCCTCCAGGGTCTCGGTGCATTTGTGGACGGTAACCTAGCAACAGCTTTACATATGTGGCTCCTCGACCAATGAGATTGTCTCTCAGTCATTGCATTCATAAACTAAAGGACTTTTGGTAAACAACTCTATTTTTGGTAGGAGCCTGGCTGCATGCATACATAGTGCACTACCCTTACAATCACAACCTGAGGGTATCTTTGGGACTATTGTCCTGCAAAATTCAGCTGTCTTCTCATCGAAAATGCTGTCTTAGATTCTTGTTCTAGGTTGTGTCACAGCCAGCTTGAAACTCTTTGGGATCAAAATTGTACAACGACCTACTGTACAATGAATGTGACCAATTGTCATACAAAAATTGACACAGAACAGATTGAAGTGCAGTTAAAGTTTTAGTGTGATTTCTTGTTAGGACAATTTTGGACTTCTATTCTAACTTCTTGAGGTAAATTTGACAAGGAAGAGAAGCAAGTATAGGGACTAGAATATCCACATCCAGTAGAAAGATAGAATAGACAGCTGAAGATGGGAGTAAAAGTGGCTGTACTGAGCGTGACAGCTGTTGTACTGTCTGTGCTGTGCAGGATGAGACAGTACACACTGGAGACACACGAGGACATCAACCAGAACGAGATCTTCACAGGAGAACCCACCAGGCTCAACTCACTCACACAGCAGAAACCGTGAGTTATCATACTTCCAGTATCTTAATGCAACAAGACTTAGATTTCTATTTTTCAGGCACCCAAGGCGACTTTAGAAAAAGCTGCCAACCCTAGACTTTTTTGGGGGGTGGATCCCTGCAAGGGGCATATTTTTTGAGCTGATCAACCTTTTCTAGCTCCATGATTTGACACCTGATAGAACGTTGTACAATTGGTTTTCTAACATTGACATTGAAAATAAAAGTGCCCTCATGCAAGTTTTACTTTGTTAAACTGTATTGTATAAGTTACTACCTACTGACCCTACTTTTTTCAGGACTGAAACAGGAAACTCAACATTTTTTCCTTGGCCTAATCATGCTTTTCAGGCCAAAGGACACACCACTTTAATTTCTTGGTTAACGGATTTTTCTAAAAAAAATAATGGAGCGGGCGGGCAAAAAAAATAAAAATAAAAACAGGCCTAGGCATCCTATTATGGTCCAAAATGATACGATAGGAGCCAAAAAAAGTCAACACACCAGGCTGGTTCCAAATTTAAACAATGAATTGTGAACTTTTAATGATACCACTGCATTGAAAGATGGAATAACTGTTACAGTAACAACTAGGAAGAAAAGGACTGTTTTCAACTTTGCAGGGCATTTTGCAGTTGATTCTGATTTTTTGTTGTTTTTGCAAATCAGAAAAAAATGAAGCGGGCGAATCCGTTAACCAAGAAATTAAATTGGTGTGGCCTAACCAATAGGAAATCACATCTAACCTTGCCTCATACTCTGTTGTTTTTGCAGACCTTATGATGCCAAGAACCCGTACATGTCCTCTGTGAAGGTGAACCGAGAGCTGCACAAGGGCGGAGACCGGTCGTGTATGCACATCGAGTTTGACATCTCAGGGTCCAGGATAAGGTAAAATACACCACTTTTTTTTACAATTTCTTTCAATTTTCAATTTCATTCTTTATTGCAGGCACACAGTCCATATCAGAACATACAATTAAAAAATACCAAATACCAATACACAAAGAAAAATATTATATAAGTATATATAGAAAGATTAAAATACAATGTTAGGGAAGTTTAATGGGCGGACTGTTTGAATACCAGGTTTATGTAGTGTTTCCAGAAGTTGTTGATGGAGAATATGTCAGTGAATTACAAGTTTTATGAGACCATGGTTTGAGTTGAGTATGTGTGTGACAAAAGAATGTGTTAACTTTCTCCTGCGGGCTTCAAAAGTGTGAACTGAAGCTGTAAATCATGAAATGTTTGCAGTGGCTTGGCATTTTTTGCTGAGTCCTCTTACTGCAAAGTCAGGACATTGTGAATAATCAGGTGTTTTGGTTCTACAGATTGTTTCAAATGCAAAAATACATTGTAAAACACTGAGAAACCTTCCTAGGTTGAAAATAGACCCCACAAAAATAAACAAACTTACAGTAGTTTCTTTGTCTGATACTAAGCACTTAGAAGTTCAAGACAACAATGTGTAATGTACTTCTATGTACAGTCTATTACTACTAGATTTTTGTAGGGGGGTAAATTTAAGACAACAAGTATTGTTAATGAAGTTGTATATTTTTCTATAGTACTGTTAAAATTCCAAAGTCCGGTGTCCTGAAAGTCCTGAAAAATATTACTCCAATCCTTCTGCAGAATTTTAATGATGTTGTAGATAAAAGGAACAGAATAAAAAGATGCTTAACCAGATAGTGAGTGAGAATCATTCTCAGGCTGGTTATGTATGTATGAGGTTGCAGCAAAATGGATACTTAGGAATGTCTGTGGGAGTCTAGTATTCTGAGATAAGATGCATTCCAGCAGGCTATTTCATGCCAGACTCAGAGATGTCAAATGAACTGTACAAGAAAAGACTGAACATGTGTTCTCTGTACTGGAAGGAGAGAAGGAACACCTGTTCTTTATAAAATCAAAGATTTCAGACCTCCAGGAAGATGTATTTTGGGTTTTCATCAATCATTTTGAAACAACTGAGGAGATTGTACTACTAGGACAAAAACTGTACAGGGTTGGAGGGTCACTGATGTAATCCCTGACTTCCTGAATTCCCCCATATACATGTATGTACATTGACCCCTAATTCCTGCTGACTCCTGGTCAGATTCTAGGACTTTGAAGTTCACCCCCATTTCCTTTGTCTGACCTTTTTGTCTGTCATTCTGCCTGTCAATCTCCCCCTACCCACATACTGTTAAGGTACATGTACTCTGTCTGTACAAAGTGTACGATACACACAGATCCGCAGCTCAGCCACCCAAAACTATACTCCCAATAGTAATGACTGACATGTGATAATCCGCAGGTACGAGGCAGGAGACCATGTGGCCGTGTACCCCACCAACGACCCTGCTATGGTGGAGGAGATCGCTCACCTGCTCAATGTCAACCTGGATGACGTCTTCACTCTCAACAACGTGGATGGTGAAACATATTATATTTTTGTTTTCATGAGTACAAGTTTACGGACCTGCTAAAATTCTTCAAGTAACTTATGATGACTTAGTTGGGTTTCATCATTAAGAAGGGAAGAAAATTTTGGAGTCCAGTAACAATTATTTGTCAGGTTATATACAAGTACATCCGCCACGTTGAAAAACAGTGTGTTTGAGAGATTTGTGAACATTCCTTTTTCGGGGGTACCCTGGCAGATGAATTTCAATAGTAATTTTTTATGGTTGAATAAAGTAAAAAAACAACAGTGAATCATGCGACAACTGTTTTTATTATCATGAAAGTTCATCTGTGTTGGTAGTTACATGTTTAAACTTAAAACTTTTGGTCCAACACAAAAAGTTCTCTCGAGCTTTCGGCCAGTCACTCTAGTCTTCCTCAGTAGACAGACCTAGTGGACTCAGTAGACTGTTTTTATTGCGTTTCTCTCGTAGATGAGGCCGCCAAGAAGCACCCGTTCCCGTGCCCGACGACATACCGTACTGCTCTCCTGCACTACGTGGACATCACCCACCCGCCGCGTACCAACGTCCTGCACGATATCATTGACTACGCCTCCGACCCTAAGGACAGGGAGTTCCTCACCAGGATCACTGCCTCGGCTGGGAAGGTAATTAACAAGGCCAGGCCAGTTTGTTTCAATGGTTCTCTGACATTGTTACCTCTATGTACATGTATGTACATTGTAGTTTTGTTTTTCTCTGTTTCTTTTGTGTGCATGATGTTGTTTCTGTAGTTACTTCTCCATGTAAGGCATGTCAGGAACACTGACAGGAAGTACAAAGGTCTCAAAAAGGTAGCAGGAAAGGTTATTTGATTTCCTGTCTTCAACTATTGTGAATTTCTTGCATATTCTGCCTGCATTTTCCCACTTGCTCACTAAGTTATTTCATATCCTGTCTTCAATTATCGTGATTCTGTCTTTTTTCCACTGGGTCCTCAAAGACAACTGCTTATAGCAGAAAATTAAGAATAGGAAATGAGATAACCTTTCCTGGGACCTTTGATACAACTTCCTGCCAGTGTCCCTGACATCCCTATCTTGTGGAAATAACAAGCAAACACACAGACACACTGAAAACAAAACCTCTGTACATTTATTTAGTGTGACCCACCATTTTGTGGATGGATAACTTCATACTGTGTTTAACCTTCACACATCTCCCCTCCCTGTGTCCCACAGAAAGAGTTTGCAGAGTGGGTGACAGACAGTCGGCGGGATATCCTACAGATCCTGAAGGACCTGCCGTCCCTCAAGCCGCCTGTAGACCACCTGTGTGAGCTCCTGCCTCGTCTGCACGCACGCTACTACTCCATCTCATCCTCTCCTAAGGTAAGGCCTCGCCGAGGTTAACCTTCAGACTGCTAAAGTTGTATTGGCTATGGGGTTAAGTAGCAAGGAGAAGGTTAAAGTAAACTTCAGTGAACAGAGGGTCTGGAGGACTTGAAATGTTATGAATACTTCCTTTTTGTGAGAAAAGCCAATAGCAACAGTGTTATTGATACAGATATATTTATACTAACAGTACATAAGATTGAATTCTAACCTTTGCATAAGGAAAACATGTTTTCTTCTGAAAAGAAGGGTCAATGACCTCGACCAGATGGCTGTCACCATGGTAACCAGTGCTGTAGCAGACACCTGGAGGTGTTGGATTTCATTATGTAGCTAGTGTTAGAAGTGCTAGTGTAAGTAAGAATAGACAGAGCAGTAGTTTGTTAACCATGTGAAAGTAAACATAAAATGTTAAGTGAACATGCTTTGCAAATGTTACCTTTCTATATTAGCCTACTTGCCCTGTAACTAACCCTGTATTCAATAGAGAATGGTTAGGCTGTTTCTTTGTTCTAAAGGTTGAATGTGTTTGTAGGAGCATCCCGAGAGAATCCACATCACCGCTGTCCTGGTGGACTACCACAGTAAGCTCAACCGCAGGATAAAGGGCGTGGCCACCAACTGGCTTGCCACCAAGATCCCCAACGGTCCCGACGGCCCCCGTGTCCCCATCTACGTCCGCAAGTCCCCCTTCCGCCTCCCGTTCAAGACCACCACCCCCGTCATCATGATCGGACCCGGGACTGGCCTCGCTCCGTTCAGGGGGTTCATACAGGAGAGACATCACGCCAAGACCGAAGGTGAGATTTGGTTGGTGAAATTGTAAACATGTGTACATAGTCCAGTGGTTAGCGACCCTGCTTCATGACCAATAGATGGTGACTTCAAATTGTGGCCGTTATCACTCACTCAACATGAGAGGCATCACACTAACATGCAAGGTGGGTTTTGATTGGTCACATTTTTTACAATACTTTTGAATCCCTTCTGTACACATCATAAGATTGTGACTGCATGAAGACATTGATTACATGGTACACACGTAAACCTACTGTCCTTTTCTCCTGCTGGAATTCCTAGATCAGGGGTCGAAATAACCCTCTGTGTGCAACTTGGTGCAAGTAAATTTGGTGTCGTGCAACTAATTTTTTGCCTGCTTGCACCATGGTGCAAGTTTGCTTTATCCACTGTTACTACCTGTAGAATTACCCAATAATATTAATTAATAAAGAACTGGAGTGGAAAGGAACAAAACCAGAATCCATGAAGTTTTTCTTCATTTTTTGTAAGTAACAGAAGGTTACTATCTACGTCGCTGCCAGCGGATGTTTCCCATCACTTCTGTATTTTTGGAGGGTGCAACTATTTTTCTTCTGGTGCAAGTATTTTTCTTTTCATTTGCACCAGTGCAAGTTGGCCCCAAAATCTATTTCGACCCCTGTAGATACAATCTGATTGAATAGAAAGGTTGTTACTGTTATTACTTCTAGGTACAGAAGTATTGTTTAGGGCAACTGAGCTGTGGGTTTTTGCATCTGTTTGTCCGAAACAGATTAGGTTGACAACACATGGGTGTGGAAAAGATTGACAGGCAGAATGATACATGTAGATCAAAAGGTCAGACACAGGAAACAAGGCGAACTTGAGAGTAGCTTGATGGCAAGTACGTGGAGGAAGATTGACAGGTAGAATGAGAGGAGGTATGAAACAAGAAATGGGGTGAACTCGAGGCCAGGTCATGCACTTCTCGGAAATGTGAAATCTCTGATCTCTTGTTGTTTAGGCAAACCTATTGGAGACACGGTCCTGTTCTCTGGCTGCCGGAAGAAGTTGGAAGACTACATCTACCAGGAGGAGCTGGAGGGTTACGAGCGGGACGGGACGCTGTCTCAGCTCAACATGGCGTTCTCCCGCGACCAGGCGCAGAAGGTGTACGTACAACACCTGCTCAAACAGCAGTCAGAGTCCGTCTGGAACCTGCTGAACGACGGAGCTCACCTTTACGTGTGCGGGTAAGTGTCGCCTGTCGTCATTTAAAAATTTTTTTATTGCATTTCACCAAAAGATACATTACACATACAGAAAAACAAAAGGACAAAGTTCAAGAACTAATAAAGACATAGACCACAGATCCATAATAGAAGGTGGAAAATAAATAAACTATAATGTAAATAAATAATATCTACCATAAATAACAGCAGAATAACAGCAAAAGAAAATGACAATATTAATGACTTGCAGAGTTACTTAATTAATATCAGCTCAAATATGACAGATGATATCAGAAATAAGTATGACAGAATAATGAAAACTGAATATGAGAACGTCAATAACAACCAAAATATTAGTACAATCAATGTCAAACATAAATAATGGAGACAAATCAATGGTTGTCATTTTTTGCATCCTATGGGTTGCCAGTCATTAGGCCACAGCAGGTAAATTTTATGGATGACATCCTCTGCAAACTAATGTGAGCGGGCAAAAAAAAAAAAACCAAGGCGGGCCAAAAAAACAAGATTCCTACATTTTCAAAAACCTTCCTTTTCCCCTTACCATCAAATAGTCTGAAAGTCGATGAATTTTCCATACTTTCCTTTGATTGTTTGATGACTGTTGTTTTCTTCCCACAGAGATGCCCGTCACATGGCACACGACGTGGACATGGTACTCCACGACATTGTGGAGGCGAGGGGAAACATGACCCAGACTCAGGCCAAGGACTTCATCAAGGGGCTCAGGAACAAGGGCAGATACGCCTGCGACGTCTGGAGCTAAAACAACAACACGGACCCCTTTTTTTGGCTACACCTCTGGGGCGGAGACATTTTTAAACACAGGCCTTGGTTTGTACAGATATGGAAGAAACCACTAGGGGTTTTTTAAAGCATTCTTCCATTTCTTTTTGTTAGAACCAACAACTTGAGAAGGATCCAAGTTCTCAGTACGGAGTTTGAATAGGCCTTCAAAGAATGTTCAAGACCATACAATTCATGTATGGGGTACAACAGGAAGGATAGTGCTTTGTATAAAAAGTGTGAAAAGATTTGCAAAATTGTGCTCAAAATGTAGACTTTCAGAAAAAAAATTGCTGGTGTTGGTGACCTTGAAAAAAATCAGTATAAATACACAAATGTATTCTCATACTTCAAGCATCTTTGGCCTTCCATTGTCAACCAAGAAGTTGTGAATATACAAAGTGTACATCATGGGCTTCTTGAGTATTTTATGCTCAAGTAATGAAAATGTTATAATAAGTCATCTACAGTTATTGATAAAACACAATGCTTTATCAATAGCTGATAGTACTATAATATAATTCACTGCATTGAGTCTTCTTTACTCCATATTATTCATAGGATTACATACACTAGAAATACATTACTTGAGGTATGTCACATCAAGAAGATAATTTCAACAACTTTTAAGTTAAAAAAAATTAAGCTGCCGATAGTGCTACCTTTTCAAGTACTGTTTTATTTAAAGACTTTCTGTTGTGATATGATAACATTGAGCTATGATAACTCTGGTATATTCAACAGTATCCCTGAAGTTAGGGTTATTCCATTCATGGAGCTTAGGGGAGGGCTAAATGAGGTCTGGAAGATTCTTCAAAATCAAGTACAGGGTAATTCTTGTTAACATTTCCTGACCACTCCTCAAGCTTTCTAGATGGACTTGACCTTACATATCTCCAGCTTTTTTTACGCACAGCCAAAGACAGCACTGCAAATGTAGTTCTTAGTTCAAGCTCAAAAGTAATTCATTTCCAATAGGTTAAAGGGGAAGTCCAATACTTTCAGTTTTGGGGCCTTTCTACCCAAAATCCTATTTGTAAATGGTGATTTATTGGTTTCTGCCAACCCCGCACATATTTGCCGTGATATCTGACCCGATCGATGTTTCGCGGCTAGCGCCAGATTGTCCGCTAGGCGGCGCTGCGACTGAATCTGTGACGTAAAAGGTGATTTAAGTTTAGTGGCTGAAGAACATTAGTATAGGTCTAGGACTGCACTTTGATAGTCAAAATCTGTTTCTCAAATTGAAGTAGTTGTCAAGTCTGTCTTCTGGGATAAAGATTTTGTCAATACCGGCGCCGTGCAAGTATTGCTTGACCTTCTCCCTGCTGCTTAACCGATAGATGATTGGTGGCTGAATGGCTGCTTCAGTGTGCTAAAGGTTAAAATTGATCGTCATAACCACTTGTAACAACCATTAATATGATCCAGTTGTAAATTTAACATGGACACTTGTGAGAGCGTACATGTATACGAAAGGAATTACAGTTAAAAATGATGACGAAAGGCGAGATGTAAATAAGTAATACATGAAATGTATGGTTTTTGCAAGTAATATGCCTTTTGGGTAAAAAATGGTTTTAGGTTGTTTCCAAGCAAATGTTTGGGGGAGACTAAATCGTTAAGTTTTCCTAGCAGCTCTTTTCTATACCAAACTGACCCTAATTTTCACATCAATGTTTAAAAGGAGGAGAAACAACAAGTTTCTGGAAAGATTGAAAGTAGAAAAAAAATTAAATGCAGATGTTCAAAAGAAGCACTTAAACTCAGATTATGGCAGCTAAGAAAATATTAAGATTTGCCCTCCCAACATCTGCTTGGAGATTAGGTTTTAGGTAATGATCTGTATCTGTGTGTGCAATTTGTAACATGAATGGACTTACATGTATAAGTATGATTCGATATGTTTAATAGTGGACTGATGGGGTAACGTTAAATGTTCTACTGATTATTAGTGTCATATTTTGTAATCTTGTTCTCCAGTTGATAACAGCATACCTCAATATTGGTCAATACCTGTTAGCAACATTGTAAATATGATGATGACAGACCTTGCACCTAGTTTTTCATAAATCTCAATAATGTATTGTTCAGTATTTCCAGTGTTTGTCACATGCCATATGTATTGCACCCCAATTCTCAATTGATGAAGACAGACATTTTACATTGTGTTCCACTGTAAAGTATGCTCGCTGTGTAAAGTGGTCTAAATACATGATCAAAGCCAAAATGTTGTTTTGCTTCTGAATCAGTGTTGTGATTTCCAAAACAGCGCCACCTAGGGTCTAAGTATGCAAGTGCAGGAGTACAATGTATACATGGTGGATAAGTATTTTTCTGTAGTCCCTCTCTGTTGTGTCTAAGTGACTACATGTATGTGTACTCGCATGTATGACAGGAGGTTTAGATATAGCTTCTATCCATTGCTTTGGTGGCTATTTTATGTCTTAGTGGATATAGGTTTTGTGAAAAACTACAGTTGTATGCAAAACTTGAGTACTAGTAATGTAAATGTAGAATAAACAATTTAGTGCAAAAGTTATGAGTTGCTCACTACCTTCTCACTACTGTTATGTGTTGTCTTGTACTTTTAGACATTTCAGTGCTATTCATATCATTACACATTAATTTAAGCCAATGAATCAATATAAATTATAGGTTATGAATTGTTAAGTAAACCTCTCTACTGCCATGTATATGTATATTCTTCTTTCTGACATATGATTAAATATTAAGCCTATAACTTATAAGTTGGTGTTAACATTAGGATACCTAATGAATTATTGAAGAATGTTTTTCACTGTATTTTAACAATTGAATGATTGAATTAAATATGTCTAATAAGCACGTCGGCAGAACGTACTGCGCCTGCGCAGAACCCCGTATTTTCGCGTTTTTCGTTGGGTTTTTGGTCAACGTTGCATCACAATATTGCCTGTTGCAGAGGATATTCTTTCCGACACAACATTTGGAAACTACTGTCGAAATGCTAACCTTATATGAGCGAATACAACCTTATATGAGACATTCTGCCGAAATGCTATGTACAATACATTACGGGTTTTGCGCAGGTGCAGTACGTTCTGCCGATGTGCTTGTCTAATAAATCTTGCACTTTGCCACAAACCATATATAAACATGATTTGAATATCCAAGAAACCATGAACTATGTATAGGGTAGACGAATGTATTTGCAAGTTGTGTACATTTCTTGAGTACTTGTTGTAATGTACCATTGTTTCATGTGTAGTTATGATGTTGATGACAAACTGGAAAAAAGAGGTCTGTTTCTCCATACTTCAACATTATCCATTTTGCTACCATGCTGTAACAAATAGGAAGTACAATTTACTGAAGTTGAATAAACTAGTTAGCTTATTCCTAAGTGTACGGTGGAAGGGTTAAAAAGAGCAGAGTTGTGAATAAGCTTGTTCACAGTTTAGGCCACACCAATTTAATTTGTTGGTTCTCGGATTTTTTCAGGAAAAATATGAAGCGACAGGGCGAAAAAAAATAAAAATAAAAACAGATCTAGGCATCCTATTATAGCCCCAAATGCTACGATAGGAGGTATGAAGTCAACACAAAAGGCTTCTAATGATACCACTGCATTGAAAGACGGAATAACTGTAACAACTAGGAAGAAAAGGACTGTTTTCAACTGTTCAGGGCAAAATATGAGCATTTTGCAGTTGATTCTGAATTTTTATTTTTATTTGCAAATCAGAAAAAAACTGAAGCGGGCGAATCCGTTAACCAAGAAATTAAATTGGTGTGGCCTAAGATGTACATTGTAAACAAAACACAGCTGGACATGTATAGACATGGGGGTATAATAGTCTGTATTATACCTCCATGGTCTATAACTGTTTACATGGAGCCTTCACCTTTGACCTTGTGCATACTCAGTTCAAACTGTGAACTGACTTATCAAGCGATGCATTCAAACATTTTGAATGAGTTCTATGATTTCCAATATTATTTTGAAAAGCACAACTTTCCATGCATATATTTAATCATAATTATAAAATACCACCTTGATACTATTTTTGTCTACTGTTACAGGACTGACATACTGAGAATGGTAGAAAATCCTTGTTTATTGTAATTACTTATTATTCTGCAGCATAGAATGGGTGCAACCATGTACATGATTGTATGAATTGGCTACTTGTAAGTAGGTAGGTAATGTCACATTTGTAAGGGTCAGTTATTGAGGAATGATTTTCATTAAACTTAATTTGTCACTCTTTCTGTGTACATGCAACTAGATGACTATATTTTAACATGGTTCTCTATCACTGACAATTATTACACAGAACAAATGTATTGCTTACTTTTCAGACTGGAGATAGCATAATCTCAAGAAGACCAAAAACAAACCATAAATGATGAAGAAAGCACAGTTTCAACAACAAAAACTGCAAAACTTGCATCTTTTTCACAGCTAAATTACATGTATATGCAGAAAGGCCGAAGGGCTATGAAAGATCATTTGGGTGAACATTTAGATATGAGTTCCCAAAAAAAAGAGCAACAATTCATATACAATTTCTTCCTGGTATTAATACGCCAAGGTTTCTCCTTTTCATTATAGCCCATTCCTTTGAAAGAAAACTTTAGAAGAATATTTTATGGTAAAATAATGGAGTTGCCATCACGGTGTAAAATAAGACTTGTGGCTGTATTTCACATGTGGTACAATCGTCAATAAACATGTCAACTTGATAAAACAGTTTACTTGAGTTTTTGTGCATGTAAGGTAGCATACTGTTAGTACACATTGTATTTAAAAAATAAGACTGACCGAGGGCCACACAAAGTCGATCATGTACATGAGAATTAGTCTCAGTACCATGAAAGGCAACCCCTACTAATTGTTGGTATTGATTGTAATCTCCAAGCAGATG
>NW_017802379.1:9726681-9737518 GCF_001625305.1 Branchiostoma belcheri | reverse complement strand
CGTGTTGGATACTGGCTGGCCAATTTGATACTGTCTGGCCAATTTGATACTGTTTTGCAGCCACCGAAACATCTGCTTGGAGATTAGACATAACCAAACCTGAAAAATTTAATACCACTATTCTATTCTGTTCTGTTCAATACTGGATTTAGGGCATCATGTCTCCTTGAAAGATACTATTAAAATTGACATGCAGTTGAAAAAGTCACTGTTTGCCCTTACTGCCTTCTCATAACTTGAGGTGTCCTAAAATCTTTACCTGAGGGTTTGTGTGTACCTCTTCCACTGATTCTTTAGAAAATAAGCAGATTTTACGGCGTTTAAACAACCCAAGTGATCTGATTGGATAATACCATCACGTGATACCCGTCCATCACCCTGGCAACGTCCTTGGGGAGACCATGTCCTTGGGGAAACCTAGCCTGACTAAATCTGCGCTCCTAGCGGCCGGCCGCTAGGAGCGCAGATTTAGTCAGGCTAGGGGAAACCATGGACGTATAATGGAGAGACAAAGGAGCAGTTTCTCGCCACCCCACGGAGCTCGAAGTGTTCTGTTTCTTTAAAAATATCAAGAAATTATTATAAATTTAAGATTAAGAGAGAATAGGAGAGGAACATCATTTTGTAGTAGAATGTAATTTTACATTTACAATTATAATATTTATATATTCAAATGCCCAGCTTCAGACAATTAACCACCATATAAAGAAGACCGATTCAAACTGTTTGTCACACTGCATTGCGGATCAGGTACTGTACATTTCCAACAAGCGCTGCAGAAAACAACGGCAGCTTGTTCGTAACATCCAGTGGCTAGAAGGTACCAACTGAAAATATTCTAACTAGACCCTTATAAAAGGTAAGTCTTAAAGGCACCCAAGCGATTTCAGGGCAGTCAAACTAGATTTTCAAGGTCAATTTTCTGTTAATTTTTTTTATTTAAGTTAGAAGTTGAATCACCCATGTCCCATCTGTGAGGCAAAATGTGATGTCACTGATGGAAAACAGTTGCTTGAAAAGAATACTATTCAAGTTAGTTCTTTCAAATTTTAGGTTGGTTTCAGCTACATATTTGTGGTATTGTGGTACAAAATAAAGAGACTCCCTGCGTAGCTTGTTTTAGGGCCATTTTGATTGCTTAGAGTATGAAATGATGACAAAAATGTGCTAAGAAACGTCAGCAAATGTCAATATCACTATCAGGCAGATTTCCTCTTCCAGAATAATGTTGTTTTACTCCCCTGAAATTGCATTGTCTTGATGTCTTTGAAGGTGAGTTGCAAGGTTGCAAAAGTACATGTACATCAGCTTGCTTGTCATGTGCATTGTGTGTATGCACCTCACAAGAGGGTGGGTTCCTTCCTGATTTTTGTGTACTTTGGATGCAACAAGAAAATAAACAGAAACTATAAAACAGCCTTTACAAGTAGCCACCCCAGACAAATTTTCACGTGTCCTTCTCAACGCGCTTTATGGTCAGACATCACACGCGGTTTATTGTTTATTTATGTTGATTGTTTATTACTCAAGAATGACCTCTGACAGGGTATTGTAATCAGCTGTACATTCGATCTCTTTGCTGGTAATTTTTCATTTGCTGATAATCTGCTATAAATCATACAACAGCCTTCTTTGCAAAGATGACTTAACATTCTTACAACTTGGCCTGTGTCTTTGAACCTATCATCAAGATCTTTTTTAAGCATTTTCCTGAAATCTAACATGTCGGTAGTTAAACAGGGTATCAAACAGTTAGCCACACAGCAAAAACCAGCCATTTCTATAGTCCCCACCAGACTAACATCAGGGGATCGAAAAATGTAAAATTTAGCCAATAATTGACCAGGGGGTTCAATAATTGACCACCATAAAGTTCATTTTGGCCGCGCAGTTAGAGTTGGACTGACTCTCATGGCAAACTATTTCCCTTTTTTTCACAACATTCTACGATCCGTACCCCCGTAGGAAGGTCTGGTAAAGTTACTTCATGGAGTATTGGGTCCTACAGAGTCTGACTGTTAATTTATTTACTACGGATAAAACATGAAAAAATTAACAGGATGGCAAAATAATCTTTACTACATGTAAGTTTCCACCCAGATAATAAAAACATTGGATGACGTGTAAACATATTAGTTACATATTCATGACGTCATTTTTAAACGAATGATAATTACAATATTCCTCTCGTCCCGGCTTTTCTATGCAGTAGTTCCAGGCAAAACTGTTTTTGAAATGTTTTGGAAAGGTTTCATGCAATTCTTGATCCTGATTTGATTGTTATTTGATTTTTTCCCATTGCTTCCGCACTAGATATACTAATTTAAAACATTTACGTAATACTTTTAATGGCAACAAGCAGAGTGTGGGGGGGGGGGGGGCTGGGAATGATCACAGTCCTAATAGAAGGGGACGTTAAGCTGTGGTCCACTGTTCATTGTACTTAATTGTTGAAAAGGCGGATAGGGGAATTTCCCTTGTACAATGAATCTGCAAATACTGGATCAAGATCACTTTCTTTTCCTTTTTTTTTTTTGCTAGAACACTTGAAATGGATCAATTGTGTGGATTTATTCGCGCTCTTTTTTTTATTCATTTATTTCAGCTTTATTACAACAAATGTAAAAGGTTGGGGGAAACAGGAACATACTCCTTTGTAATGCCCCCACCAATATAAACTAATAAGGATTACATAAATAATAAACAAAATAAACAATAACAGAAATCATAACAATACTATTTACAAGGGTGATGACAAAGAATTAACAAATCATATAATGAACGTTGAAGTAAATAGAACGGCGAGCCAACGATAAATAATGATAAATAATGTATCATTCGATAAGTAATAAATAATACATAACAGGTCGGCAGCAGCATGAGCAAAAACAGCAAATGAAAACAATAACGATGATAGTAGTGATAATAATAATAATATCAATTAGTAACAACATTTGATTTGAAAAGGTACCTAGCAAAATAATTCAAATGAATAAATAAATAAATCATAACAATGATAACAAGATATCTGATTGGGGTGATTAGAATGGAGAACACTTGCGACAAGGACACTGAGTAAGCCAGGTGCATATATTGTTTGTTCTCTTTGTTCTGTTCAAGGTGCGTGACAGGACAACATGGGGGTAAAGCTGCTGATCCTCCTCCTCATCATTCAGAAAGAACTCCACATGCCAGAAGCTCAATGCCGCTGTTTAACATCCGGGCCGCGGAATGCGAAGTACAATTTTCTTTAAGGTCAAGACCTCCTTGCTGTGATTGCGGGTCGCTAGGCCTCAGTAGCATTCCCCAGAATCTCCCCCCAAACATCAGATTCTTATATTTAAGAAATAATCAGATGACAAGCGTTCCCAAGAACCTTCCAAAATCCATCGATTACGTCGATTTGGGAATTAACCAAATAACTAGCATTCAGCCCGGTGTGATATCACATCTACCCCGGCTTCAATTCCTCAAGCTGGACAAAAACGCGATAACAAAAATTAAACCTGGCACTTTCTCAAATCACGCTAGGCTGCGCAGTGTGACACTGTCTTATAACAAGATAATAGCTCTCGGAACTGCTGCATTCTCAAATTTACCCAAGCTCCGTTCCTTGTATATGAGGCACAACCAGATACCATTCATCAAGGCAGGCACATTTTCTAATCTACCCGATCTCTTTTCCTTGGACCTGTCCTTCAACAACATAGCATCAATCCATCCAGCTGCATTCACTAATGCCAAGATCGCACGTTTGTGTTTGCATGTAAACCAGATGTCTGTTCTTCCCCTGCCTGTTTTTGCCATGTTGAAAAGAATTCAAATTAGGGACATTAAAGTTGGCACAAACCCTTGGCAGTGCGACTGTCAGATGGTTCCCTTGAAAATGAATGCATCTGCCTCATTCCAAAACCTCATAACGTGTGCCCAACCTGCCAACTTCCGTGGAAAAAAGCTTAAAGATATTGATCCGGAAAACCTGGTCTGTACAGAGACCACTGTATCAACACTGCCCTTTGATATTCATGCCTCAACTGCAGTGTTTCAATCTTCTTCACTTGGCAACACAGAAAGCAATGCTATTCCTACACAACATATCCTGTAGGCTACACATCTGCCAAACAGTCTTTTGTTAACCGAGTTGCTAGTAACTCTTACAGTGTTACTGCTACAACTCCACATTACCACTGGTACTTCAAAACCAACGCTGACTCAAAGGCAGACATAATTACAAAAGAGCCACCAACTGCACCCTTTGCCATCACTTCAGGGGGTTCCCACGAATCTGCCCCCAGTTTCTCCCGGTCGGTTCTCATTGGCGCTATGTGTGGTCCGTTAGCCGTAGTCCTGATTGGCAGTATCATTTTTAGCATTGCCAGGACTAGGCATCCTCCTTTAGGCCCAAATAATGCAAACATCACAGCTATTGCTACTGCTACTGCAGTAACTACTGGTCAAGATCACCAGTATGAAGATATTGACAACCTTCATGTTATGACAGGTCAGGATCAGTCTCAGACCAACACTAAACACATCACAAACACCACAGCTATTGTAGTGGCTAGTGGTCAAGATCACCAGTACGAAGATATGAACCAACATAATCAGACAGGGCAGGGTCAGTCTCAGACCAACACTAAACACAACACAAACACCACAACTATTGTAGTGGCTAGTGGTCAAGATCACCAGTATGAAGATATTGACAACCATCATGTTAAGAAAGGGCAAGGTCAGTCTCAGACCAACACTGAACGCAACACAAACACCACAGCTGTTGTAGTAGCTAGTGGTCAAGATCACCAGTACGAAGATATGAACCAACATAATCAGACAGGGCAGGGTCAGTCTCGGACCAACACTAAACACAACACAAACACCACAGCTATTGTAGTGGCTAGTGGTCAAGATCACCAGTATGAAGATATGAACCAACATAATCAGACAGGGCAAAGCCAGTCTCGGGCCATCACTAAACCCAACACGAACACCACAGAAATAATTAGTGGTCATGATCAGACAGAGAAGGAGGGCCTTTATCAGGCTACCTCTCAGTCCATGAGTGTTAGAAATCCAACATATACCACACGTCCATCTGTTTCACAGCCAAAAAGCCTGTACACAAGCGTACACATTCGATGTGGGTCTTCTTCACATTTCTATAAAATATAGTGGCCACAACAATTGGATTTATTGGTTTAATGGTTTGGGATTTCTTTTAGTATGCAGCGACAGGGCGAGAAAAAACTAGTCTCATTTGCAGGTGTTCGAATTCCGGGATCGGGTAGTAGGGGTTTTTTTTGGGGGGGGGGGGGTGATCAAACCTAGTGGACATTCCAATATGTCAGCAGAATGTATAGTGCCTGTGCGAAGCCCGCAATGTATTGTGTATAGCATTATTACTTATTTACTTACTTATTGTTTCAAGAGCATATTGTTTTATGGTGAATTTGCATAGGATCCCATCTGTATTCAAATGCTGTCTTAAAATAATGTAATTCCTTTTTTCACGGTACTTTAACGTCCATGGTTTTCACGAATCTGGACCTGGACCTAAACATGGGTTTAGGTACAAAGCACTACTTGTAAGTATAAAAACGTCACACGATTCATCATTTTCTATTATAAAGTATCTATCAAATTGAATAATTACTAATGTATAATCACCACGACTGTGGAGTTCGGGCCCCGAAAACAGTGGCCAGATTGTAATTATGTATTACTAGTACAAACTTTACAAAAGTACATAGAAATCGAAGCAAGTTAGTTTGTGAAGAGTTGTTGTATTTGTTGTGCTTTAAAGAAATTTATATCTGGGTAATACTAAATATATTTCGTTGTTGTGACTGAAGCATTCAACAATCTGTACTGTAAATATAGACGCATAACTAGAAAGGTAACATTTGCACATGTGTAATGTTTACCCTCGAATGGCCTAGCCAAAATGCATAATGTTTACCTACACATGTTCTAGCCTATCAAACTACTGCTCTGTTTATCCTTACCCAAACACATTCATCTAGATGTACAGTCAAACCTGCCAAGGTGACCACCTCTTCAAGCTGGCCACCTGGCCATGGTGACCTGTATGTGGAAGATGTTCATTCTACCACGGAATTAAGTCAAAATAAATGAATTTTCAGTAATAGGAAAATTCGACAGGAGTGTTTTGTTACATACTATGGTCACATAACAGCTTATTCGCCAAAACGTTTATTTGTCGATAACAGAAATACTCAAGTACCCTGTAGCTGCATTTTCGTCATTTTTTTTTACCGTGATTGAAATTACAAATGTAGTAGTCATAGACTTAGACGTAAACGTGCATAATGACTCCGTATGTTACAAGATTTTCTTTTTCTTTCGATGCCCAACATAACAAAGTAATAACGACTCTGGCATGTCAGAAGTGTGCCAGATCAGATTCATGACAAATGCAAAACTAGGATTTAAAAAAACGAAGGATTAAAGAACAACTTTATTTGCAACAAACAAAACTGGCTTTAGTATCAAGTACAAATGTATCAAATAAACGGACATTAACATACTAGCATACTGTAAATAATAACATACTAACTCAAATTGAAAAAGTGGCTTATCTACATCGTACTAGTCTCCACCAGACTTCTTTTGCAGGTGGTAGCAGGCCAATTTGATCGCCGATGGCTAGCTACCAGCTCTCGCCAATTAATACCCTTTTAGGCCGATTTCTACGATTTATTCAGCCTGCAAAAGAAGATTGATGGAGGCTAATATCGTATGTGTTCCTTCTATTCTCACAAAATGTATTGTTTTATTGAATACAGTAGAACACCTATAACTACTCTTTGTGTCCACACTTGAACATATGTAACAATATACCTACAGTTCTATTCTAATGTTTTTTTCTTAACTAAATGGATAAGTAACAAAACATGCACATCAACATCATGTTAAACATGAAACAAAAGCTGATAAGTAATGTATGTATTACTAATCTTAGTGAGAACCTGAATGTAAAAAATGCACTAGTAGCAAACTCACCAACTGGGAACTAAACTACTACTTCATACCTGCAAGTCAAATCCACCATAATTAACACAATAACAGCTACATAATTGATATAAGAATACACATGTGAAGAGAATATGAATAAGCAAGATGTTTTTCAAGATCTACAGATTTACTAAGTTTGTATGCAATACTTCACTACCACACCAGCATCTGTCCTGTAGTTCAACACATGGATACCCGTGCCATGTGCTTTTTAAATCTTAAGACTTCCATGTCATTCTCCATGCTAACAAGCAGACTGAGCTACAATCCTCAAACTTGCTTCTTGGGTTTCTTCCTTGTGTGAGTTTGCATGTGGGTCTTCAGGTTACCCAGAACACTGAACTGCCTGCTACACTCCTCACACCTGTAGGGTTTCTCCCCAGTGTGAGTCCGCATGTGTTTCTTCAGATCACTCCGCTGTCTGAACTGCCGGCTGCACTCCTCACACCTGTAGGGTTTCTCCCCTGTGTGAGTCCGCATGTGTTTCTTCAGATTGCCCAGCTCACTAAACTGCCTGCTACACTCCTCACACCTGTAGGGTTTCTCCCCCCAGTGTGAGTCCGCATGTGTTCCTTCAGATTACTCAGATGACTGAAGTGCCTGCTGCACTCATCACACCTGTAGGGCTTCTCCCCGGTGTGAGTCCGCATGTGAGACTTCAGATCACTCCGCTGTCTGAACTGCCTGCTGCACTCCTCACACCTGTAGGGTTTCTCCCCGGTGTGAGTCCGCATGTGAGACTTCAGACTACCCAGACGAGTGAACTGCATGCTGCACTCCTCACACCTGTAGGGCTTCTCACCAGTGTGACTCCGCATGTGAGACTTCAGATTACTCAGATGACTGAAGTGCCTGCTGCACTCATCACACCTGTAGGGCTTCTCACCAGTGTGACTCCGCATGTGAGACTTCAGATGACCCAGCTGACTAAACTGCCGACTACACTCCTCACACCTGTAGGGTTTCTCCCCTGTGTGAGTCCGCATGTGTCTCTTGAGATCACACAGGTTACTAAACTGCCTGTTGCACTCCTCACACCTGTAGGGTTTCTCCCCTGTGTGAGTCCGCATGTGTTTCTTCAGATTGCCCAGCTCACTAAACTGCCTGCTACACTCCTCACACCTGTAGGGCTTCTCACCAGTGTGAGTCCGCATGTGAGACTTCAGATGACCCAGCTCACTAAACTGCCGACTACACTCCTCACACCTGTAGGGCTTCTCCCCAGTGTGAGTTTGCACGTGTCTCTTCAGATTACCCAGATGACTAAACTGCCTGCTGCACTCCTCACACCTGTATGATTTTTTGCCAGCTACCCTGTCGGCACATCCCCTTTCTGATGCTCTGTTGATGTCATCAGGAGAGCCACTGCTGTTTGTTGCCATGATAAAAGCTGTATTCACCTCTGTGGTCATGGAAAATGAAGATGAATTAATCTTAACACAGTTACAGCAACCCATTTATCATAATCAGACATTGAAGATGAATATACAGTTGTACACTGTTCCAAATGTAACATTGTACATACAAAGTCTACTTTAAAAGTTGGTGCTCGCTGTGATTATTTCTATTTTCTTACACTCTACCAGTGCAGTTTGTATGAGCCTTTATTTATCCATGTACAATGTAAAGCTTAAAATAGCTGGCCTCGTTGATATCATGAGGGAAGAAGTATTTACTTTTTAGTGTCAGACAGTATTGCTACAGTAACTTTTTCGTATGAGGTAGAATATGAAAATAAATTTGTGTAAGCACAGGTACTCAGCTTGTATAATAATATATCATCATAATGTATTGTATTACCTGCAAGATTATATTTCATACAATGAAGTCTGATGAAACTGCTTCAAAAGGGTTCTGATGTCTGATATAACACAGGTGAAGCCTCACTTTTTTCCCTTCAGTGGGGTAGGCAGTACTGCTGGACTATGGAATTCCTGAGTACTCTGCAAAAGGAAAACAAAAGATTAATTTTATGAAAATAAATTGTTAATTAGACCGCCTGCATTTTGCCAAATTTTATATGGACTAAAATCATATTGGAAACTTGAGAAAAAAGATGTGGTGGATCAGATTAGAAGGCATGTGTAACCGAGGTGGACTAGCAAGAATACGCGCAGGACACAGTACACACGCACGGGAGTCATGGGGCGGGGCTGTCTTTCTCTGCGTCCTTCTCTTGAGCTCTCTCCGTCTCAGACTGGTCTCTCAAAACCCACAGAACACCCAGCTTTTAATATAATAATTCTCAAATCACAGACAAAGCCACAGATTGGAAGTCAATCGTCTGGCAAGGGGAACAATACAACATTTAGCACCTATATGACATGTCCTTGATGTACCAACGAAGGGATCAAAGCATCGAATTAGCATGACCAGATTATCACACTGGCCACAAAAACTTCAATAGCTGAAGGCCTCTTGCATTATACATAAAAGTGTCCTTTTCATTGAAATGCATGTGTAAGGCCTGTGTAAGGCGTTGAAAATTTCATCCCCTTACACCTGCATTTACTGAATATCACAAAGTCAAGGCTGTTTTTATATACCATATCACAGAAATAAAATTAAGAATAAATGAAATAAAATCCCCCTCAGTACAAAAAGCTTGACGTAAACTAGATAACGAATCACCCCTAACTCTAACTCATACGGTAACACTACATGTGCAACAGTTAATGAACCGCCCCTCGACATGTAATGGCAACCGGCAGCTGTTCGGGCGGGATGGCCATTTCTCGAGGCCCCTGTAGGGGTTTACAGAATATTCTCAGAAATTCTGTATCTCCAAAATTAAAACTGAAATGCCCATTTCTCTGCACAAATAAACTAATGGTTCTATTTTTGAAAGGCGATCTTATTTCCTGTAGGACATGTAAGTATTTTTGTAGTGAGTTGTTTGAAAATTTAATGAGATACCGCAAGTCCGTAACCCCTTATACACCTTTCCTTCTATGCTATGCTAATTATAACAGCAACAAAGCTAAAATTCCGCTTGCGTTCTTGGTACGCGTGTCGTTCTATACTGCTGGCAGAACATCGTTTGTAAACACGAACTCGTTGCTTTTCAAACCATATATAACATGTTACGTGTACGTGTAGAACTTGTCACCTCGACGGTGGCAGGCACTCAACTTTTGAGACCTTGAGACCGGGTTAAACAAAGTTGTAGGTGTTATTCTCTTGTCACAGCAATAACAGTGGAGTAGACAAGCTGTTCGTACGTACCTGAGTAGTCAAGAGGATAGAATCCCGACAAATTTACCCTGAAATAGGACGAAAAATGACGAGAAACGCTCAATATTCTCTCTCCCACCACGACGCCTCCTGTGTCAAGGGAGCCCGGTAGAGGATACAAAGATTCTTTATTGACACAACAAAAAAGTACAGAGACTTTTGTATGGTCTTCTACAACTTAACTAAAGATCTAACAAAGCTAAATACATGTGTGGATAACGTCATCTTACGTACAGAGTATATGTATGATGTAACAATAAAGGTTAACTATTCTCTAACATGTGTTCTCTAAGATCAAAACATTCTTTAATGTATTTTCCTATTTGAACACTGTATTGGTTATCTCCCCTTAGAATGTAGTTGCATTTATCTATAGGATCTAATATATTGAAATCAATTGAACAAGCGGAAAGAAAGGTGAACAGCAATCGGCGCTTATCATTGTATAGTGTACAATCCATTATAAAATGGTGCTCATTTTCGATCAAGTTTGGACAAAATGGACAGAACCTTTGGTCATTTGGTATTTTCTTGTATCGACCTATTTCTATGTTTAATTTATGACAAC
>NW_017802379.1:9722359-9726661 GCF_001625305.1 Branchiostoma belcheri | reverse complement strand
TCCTGTAGGACATGTAAGTGTTTTTGTAGTAATGTCTTTGAAAGTTCAATGAGATACCGAAGTCCGTAACGCCTTATAGGCCCTTATAGACCTTTTCTTCGGCATAACGAATTCTAACAAATTCCTCCAAAATACTAGTATACCGCTTGCGTTCTTGGAACGTGTGTTGTATATACACTCTTAAAAGTTGCTGATGACAGACCCTCGTTGTAAACATTGCTTTTCAAACCATATATACATGTACGTGTAGAACTTGTCACCTCGATAGTGGCACTCAACTTTTGAGACCAGAAATTATGCTACACAAAGTTGTAGGTGTCATTTCTCTTGTCACAGCGATAACTGTGGAGTAGACAAGCTGTTTGTACGTACCTGAGTTGTCAAGAGGATAGAATCCCGACAAAAGTACGCTAAAACAGGACGAAAGATGAAGAGAAACCCTCGATATTCTCTCTCAGACCACGGCGCGTCCTGGTCCTGGTAGAGGCTACACGAGGCACAGGGGGTGTCAGAATGAGCTCCGCGGAGCTTGAATACATAATAAGGCAAAGCAGATGCAGTCACTTGTTTCTCGTCACCCCGCGACCATTTCGTTTCCTGGAATTCTGAGGATAATTCTAAGAATCGCAAGCCATTCACTCTATTTCCCATTATAAAATTTAGTGTTCTACTTTTCTATTGAACACTAAAACGTCCATAAGCTTTTAAAGAGTTACAGTAGGATGAATCATTAAAAAAAATCAAAAATTTCCTGGAAATACAGATACAATGAAAATAAAACAATCCGCATCTTCCTGGACCTCAGTAACCAAGGAGGCTATAGCTGCAAACACACAAACCTAACCAAAAACAGTATCCCTCTGCCGAAAAATATTCTTTCTTTTTGGGAGATAGTGTATGTTAGCATGATACTGTATAGAATTAGAAGCACTGAAAAATGGATGCCCTTGCGGTGTACATCTCCCTGCTGGTTTACAATCAGTATACTGTGAAAAAACATGTTCAGGGCTCTTTTGTCTGCTATTGAGTGTTTTGTTTCATACTATATGGTCACATAACAGCTTATTCGCCAAAATGATTATTTGTCAATAACAGAAATACTCAAGTACCCTGTAGCTGCATTTTCGTCATTTTTTACCGTGATTGAAATTACAAATGTATACTTAGACATAAACATCTCATGGGTAGATTGACACATCGTTTTTCTGACTTATAATGATTCCGTATGTTACAAGATTTTCTTTTTGATGCCCAACATCATAGTAATGATGACTCTGGCATGTCAGAAGTGTGCCATACGAGATTCAAGACAAATTCAAAACTAGGATTGAAAAAAAACTTTATTTGCAACAAACAAAACCGGATTGAGTACCAAGTATCAAATAAACGGACATTAACATACTAGCATACTGTAAATAATAACATACTAATTCAAGTTGAAAAAGTGGCTCATCTACATCGTATGTGTTCCTTCTATTCTTACAAAATGTATTGCTTTATCGAATACAGTAGAACACCTATAACTACTCTTTGTATAACCATCTACAATTACGAGCATGTGGACTAATTCTATCACCTATGGTTAACATTAGTCCAAAACAACAGGAAAAATAGTATGATAACAAATCTAAGGTAAATAAACATATAAAATATGGATAGTAATCCCTCTAAAAAAGAAACCAGCTTAGGTTCAACAATCAACATGCAAACTTTGGTTAGTTAAAACAACTTTACATCCTCATTATTTTCTATATCAGTTAAATTGCTAATGTTACACTATGAAATGCTACAAGCAAGATAAAAACTGCATGCAGCCCAATGTTTTTGATGAATCAAAACATTCTGTGAACGATGCTGTAGATTCTGAGTTAATCTATGATTTTCGCTAGAAGTTTGATTCCTCACTTTTACAATTACAAAAACTTTCAGTGAGACTCACTCTTAGTCACGACAGTAAAACTCACTCTTAGTCACGACAGTACCTGAACTTGAATTTCCATATCATTTTCTCAACCCAAAATATCTCAATTTTTTCCTGTAGGGTTTCACATGGTTTATCTTCTTTAGGCCATTACTGCCTGTGTGCCTGGTGATCTAAAACCTTATCACCGGAGAGTTTGCATGTGCCTTTTGCGATGACCCAGTAGTTTGAACAGTCTGATGCACACCATAGTATCTTCCCTGTCTTGACTTTGCAGGCTGGGCTTTACAAGACTAAAACTCGAGAACTCATTCATCGATACAGTCGTTTTGCACTCCTTTCACGTCTTGGGTCTCATAGAAGTGAGTCTGTAGGTGATTCTTTAGATGACCCAGTCTACTAAACTGTCTGCTGCATTCAATACACCTGTAGCCTAGGGTTTCTCTCCTGTGTGAATTCGCATGTGATTCTTCAGACTATCTAGCCTAATAAACTGCCTGCTGCACTCCTCACACCTGTAGGACTTCTCTCCTGTGTGAATCCGCATATGTTTCTTCAGAGTACCCAACTCACTAAACTGCCTGCCACACTCCTCACATCTGTAGGGTTTTTCCCCGGTGTGAGTTCGCTTGTGTCTCTTCAGATGACCCAGCTCACTGAACTGCCTGCTGCACTCCTCGCATCTGTAGGGTTTCTCCCCTGTGTGAGTCCGCATGTGTCTCTTCAGATGATCCAGCTCACTGAACTGCCTGCTGCACTCCTCGCATCTGTAGGGTTTCTCCCGTGTGTGAGTTCGCATGTGTCTCTTCAGATGACCCAGCTCACTAAACTGCCTGCTGCACTCCTCACACCTGTAGGGTTTCTCCCCAGTGTGAGTGCGCATGTGACCCTTCAAATGACCCAGATCACTAAACTGCCTGCTGCACTCCTCACAAATGAAGGGCTTCTCCCCGGTGTGAGTCCGTATGTGTCTCCTTAGATTACCCAGCTGACTAAACTGCATGCTGCACTCCTCACACTTGTAGGGTTTCTCCCCAGTGTGAGTCCGCATGTGACCCTTCAGATGAGCCAGATCACTAAACTGCCTGCTGCACTCCTCACAACTGTAGGATTTTTTGCCAGCTATCCTGTTGGCAGGTCTCCTTTCTGATCCTCTGTTGATGTCATCAGAGCCACTGCTGTTTGTTGCCATGATAAAAGCTGAATTCACCTCTGTGGTCATGGAAAATGAAGATGAATTAATTTTAACACAGTTACAGCAACCCATTTATCATAATCAGACATTGAAGATGAATATACACTGTTCCAAACTCTACATGTACATACAAGGCCTACTTGTAAAAGTTGATGCACACTGTAGTGCAAATAATTTCTATTTTTTTTACACTCTGTCATACCTGGGCCGCGATTACGTTCGATATGGGCGTTCCAGACCAGGCCGTACATATAGAATACAACACGGTGTATTCCGTATATGATGCGGAATACACCGTGTTGTATTTTATTTATGTCATACCCACCCAAGAAAACACGCCTTTCAATGCAAAATGAGCAGAAAGTCGGTGTCCCTAAACCCAAAAAGTGCAACAACATCAATTCCAACGTCCGAATTTTGCATTCGAATTTTCGAAAGCGTTGCACGCGGTTAGGGCGAAACGCGTTCGAATCGTTCTGTGGAACATTTGGAAGCCCCGGGCCGTACGCGGTAAGAACCCCCGGGCTGTACCGCTAGTTATCACACGGGCCGGAACACCCGTATCGAACGTAATCGCGGCCCAGGTAGGACATAATTTACGGTACGGCCCGAGATTCTTTACGGTACGGCCCAGGCTTCCATAGAACGATTTGAAAGCTTTTCGCCCTAACCGTGTGCACCGCTTTAAAAAATTCGAATACAGAATTCGGACCTTGGAATTGATGTTGCTGCATTTTTTTTGTTTAGGGAAACCAAATTTTAGCTCATTTCGCATTGAAAGGAAATATAACACTGTGTATTCCGCATCACCCTCGGTCCCAGCCTTCCTGCGGATCGGATCTCCCTCCGGCCTTCGGTGGATCCGAAACGCGGTCGGGCTGATACCTCGGGCGATAGGGAATACACCGTGTATATATATCATCATATATATTGTATTACTTGTATAACACAGGTGAAGCCTCACTGTTTTCCCCTTTAGTGGGGAAGGCAGTACTGATGGGCTATGGAATTCCTGATTCCTGAATACTATGGAAAAAGGAAAACAAAAGATTTTGCCCAATTTTATATGGACTAAAATTATATTGGAATCTTGAGGAAAACAAAAGATGTGGTAAATCAGATTTGAAAGCCTGCACTTACTGAAAATCACAAAGTCATGACTGTTTTTATATAATATATACATAGT
>NW_017802379.1:9718883-9722339 GCF_001625305.1 Branchiostoma belcheri | reverse complement strand
CTTTTGTATTAACTCTAAGTAAAATTTTTTGAAAGTTCATATCGATGGCATCAAATTCTGGAATATGTTGAGAAAGATGTATATTTTCAATTGAAAAGTTGTCGTTTTCTAATTTTAGCCGAGACGCTAGATTAAAAAACATGTCCTTATCTGTCCTTCTTTCAAAATGGATCACATATGTATGGGCACAAGTGGAGCTTAAACTCTTTCTAACCGAAGCAGGAATGTTTTCATCAAGACCAAGTTTCTCTAATACAGCGGAGAAAACGTTTTTTGGTGTGGATTCTGGAATACGCGTAGAAACATTAAGTTTTAGTGTTTTAGATGTTTGGTCGAAACAGGTTAATTCGGATCCATATAGAAAAATCGGCTTCACAAATTTGTTGAAAAGGCTTTTTGCTAATTGAATTGAAATGTTAATTTCAGAAAACACGAGGCACAGAGGGGGTGTCAGAATGAGCTCCGCGGAGCTTGAATACATAATGAGACAAAGCAGAGGCAGTCACTTGTTTCTCGTCACCCCGCGGCCATTTCGTTTCGTGGCATTCTGAGGATAACTCTCAGAATTGGAAACCATTCATTTCCCATTATAAAAAGTTTTCTACTTTTCTATTGAACACTAAAAGGTCCTTGAGCTCTTAAACAGTTACAGTAGGATGAATCATAAAAAAATCATTATTTCCTGAAAATACATGAACAACTAGAGTTCCAGGATCTCAAACCTTCGCCAAATGATGTAATCTTTATGACCAAATAGGATCCTCATTTCTTCTCCTTCTTCTTCTTCTTTTTGAATACCCTCGAACAACCCCTGTACGGGGTATCATTTCCGTGAATTATATCAGTTGATTAATTCTCCACCAAAAGACAGTCTTATCTTAACAAAGAATGTCTGCCATTCTAGCATTTCCTCCAAATTATGCAAATATGGTCCTTGTTTGAATACGTTATGTTTAATGATGTTCACCTTCACCTAACTTTCAAATACCCTAAACATTGAAAATCCAATTTACAAAATCAATATCTGCCTGTGTTTCTTTCGTTATCAATTACATATGCCACAAGGTCGGATATTCCTATCATGTAATGCAACTGATTTATAGAATTTCCTCATAAATTATGCTAATTACATCCATATTTTCATAGTTGTCACATGATTGTGTCAGGCATCACTTAAGCTACCTACATTCCAAAATTCATGACGATATACGTCAACCGGTTCTTGAGTTATCCTCTTTTATTTCCCAGCACAAGAGCTACCAATCATCTAAATTTTGTGACCCTAGCATGTCTAGGCCATGAGATATCAAAACCGGAAGTTCAGCTGCAGTACCATAGGAAGCTGCTAGGGGGCCCAAAATCTAATCATTTCCAGGTGTCATGAAGACCTACCCACCTACCAAATCAGTCTACTCAAGTTATCGTGTTTACAACACACTTACACACACACACACACACACACACACACACACACACACATGCACACACACACAGACACACACACACACACACACGACACGAACGCCTACGAAACCATAACCTTGGCGAAGGTGATATTAAACATGTAATGACTACTACCCGTACTATTACTATACAGGTGGTAAGTGCAATAAAAATCCTTGCCGCATAATGGCGCGATTGTAACATTCTTGCACTTGTTGCTCGATCCTGACGTGTATAAACGATTAAGTCCGGCTGCGCTGCAGTTCGAACTCTGTACAGACCCGCGCTATTAAAAGGCATAAAGCCAGACGACAGAGTGCTAAAGAAGCAACTTACATATTCCCAGAGGAGGACTATCAAATCCTCGTTACGTCACTACCAATGAAGGGTCAAGGTCAAGGCGAAAGTATGGAGCAAGAAGCCCGTAGTAGGAAAGGGACGTCATCTGAAGGAGAGCTGACACAATGTTCACAGCTGTACGTGTCATCTACCAGGCGGATATGGAAGAACCTAGTAGTGATAGCTGTGGTCTTCCTGGTGAACTTCACGGCGTTTCGCGCCATACAGAACCTGCAGAGCACGCTGAACAGCGCGGCCGGCCTCGGCGTGGTGTCTCTGAGCTGTGTGTACGCCTGTATGGTCCTGTCGTGTCTGTACGTGCCGATTCTCATCCACAAAATCGGCTCGTGCAAGTGGACCGTCGTGGTTTGTTTACTTGGACACATTTTATACACAGGATCCAATTTCTACCCATCCTGGTACACTCTGATACCGTCTTCGGTTTTGCTCGGGGCTATTTCGGGTCCGCTTTGGACGGCACAGCTCACCTATTTGACCCGCTCTGCTCAGGAGTACGCCAAACTGTTAAAACACGACAGTCCGGAGGGTGACATTGCCAAGTTTAACGGCGTGTTCTATTTTATGTTCGGATTTGCTGGGGTTAGCGGCAATCTTATTTCTTCATTGGTGCTCTCTGCGGGAAGACAGGACATCGGGAAGGGAGAACTAGAGTTCTGCGGCGCGATGGATTGTGGGATTCGTCCTGAAACCAACTGGACTACTCATTACGTCACTAGAAACTCTAGCACGTCTCACAATTCCTCCGCCGGACTTCCAGACGACAATAACAACCAACAGGCGATCATCTACACACTTTTCGGGGTCTTCCTCGCGTGCAACATCTTGGCGGTGCTGATAGCAGTACTTTGTTTCGACAAGGATGTCAAAAACATGGAGCTGGCGTCCACTGAGCCTGTCCCTACGGTGTCCCAACTCCTGCTCCGCACAGTGCGCGTGTTGAAGGATGTCGACTACTTACTCCTGATGCCTCTACTGGTCACCATCGGGATGTCCGAGTCCATCGTAGCAGGAGAGATCACCAAGGTACGCGGATCCCTACTAAATTTAAAACAAGACTTTTGAAAAAAGTTTATCTCGGCCGCTGGCCATGTAGTTTTGTGTTCTTTGAGGATGTCCACATAGATTTGTGTAACTGCTAGAGAGGAAAGAATGTATTACCTAGTATGTTCATACCTGCAACACTAAACAGGGTAATAAGTTGGCTTCCATTATCATTTGCTTCAATGGAATTAGTGAAAAATATTAATCTCGAAGCAGATGTTGGGAGGGAAAATGTTTAGGTAGAGATACAGATTTTCATTTGTGATTGGAGATTTGAGAGACAGGAAAGAGTTTAGGATATGTATGTGGAGCTAATTTCTCTGTTAGAGTAGGTTACACAGCTCTATGTATGGGGAAGACATTTTTTGGAATCAGTAGTGTCATGTTGTATATTACAGAGGAACTATGTTTCATCTGTATGTTTCATTGAAATTGTAATGTCTGGACAATACTGATGAATAAAGAGCAAAGATGCATGTGTCAAAAGTGAAATGTTTTATTTTGGTATAACTTCATGAGACAACACAAAATGGAGTGGCTACAATAACAGAGCTGTCAAACGTTATCAAGCTTAATGCACTAACATATTGTTAGGTTGTACGAATTCATAAA
>NW_017802379.1:9686491-9718863 GCF_001625305.1 Branchiostoma belcheri | reverse complement strand
AAGTTGTAGGTGTCATTTCTCTTGTCACAGCGATAACTGTGGAGTAAACAAGCTGTTTGTACGTACCTGAGTTGTCAAGAGGATGGAATCCCGACAAAAGTACGCTAAAACAGGACGAAAGATGAAGAGAAACCCTCGATATTCTCTCTCAGACCACGGCGCGTCCTGGTCCTGGTAGAGGCTACACGAGGCACAGGGGGTGTCAGAATGAGCTCCGCGGAGCTTGAATACATAATGAGGCAAAGCAGAGGCAGTCACTTGTTTCTCGTCACCCCGCGGCCATTTCGTTTCGTGGTAGCCTGGTGTTTTTCCGGGCCGGCCGCTAGGAGCGCAGATTTAGTCAGGCTAGTTTCGTGGCATTCTGAGGATAACTCTCAGAATTGGAAACCATTCATTTCCCATTATAAAATTTAGTGTTCTACTTTTCTATTGAACACTAAAAGGTCCTTGAGCTCTTAAAGAGTTACAGTAGGATGAATCATTAAAAAAATCAAATATTTCCTGAAAATACATGAACAACTAGAGTTCCAGGATCTCAAACCTTCGCCAAATGATGTAATCTTTATGACCAAATAGGATCCTCATTTCTTCTCCTTCCTCTTCTTCTTTTTGAATACCCTCGAACAACCCCTGTACGGGGTATCATTTCCGTGAATTATATCAGTTGATTAATTCTCCACCAAAAGACAGTCTTATCTTAACAAAGAATGCCTGCCATTCTAGCATTTCCTCCAAATTATGCAAATAAGGTCCTTGTTTGAATACGTTATGTTTAATGATGTTCACCTTCACCTAACTTTCAAATACCCTAAACATTGAAAATCCAATTTACAAAATCAATATCTGCCTGTGTTTCTTTCGTTATCAATTACATATGCCACAAGGTCAGATATTCCTATCATGTAATGCAACTGATTTATAGAATTTCCTCCTAAATTATGCTAATTACATCCATATTTTCATAGTTTCACATGATTGTGTCAGGCATCACTTAAGCTACCTACATTCCAAAATTCATGACGATCGTCAACCGGTTCTTGAGTTATCCTCTTTTCTTTCCCAGCACAAGAGCTACCAATCATCTAAATTTTGTGACCCTAGCATGTGTAGGTCATGAGATATCAAAACCGGAAGTTCAGCTGCAGTACCATAGGAAGCTACTAGGAGGCCCAAAATCTAATCATTTCCAGGTGTCATGAAGACCTACCCACCTACAAAATATCAAGTCAATCTACTCAAGTTATCGTGTTTACACACACACACACACACAAACACACACACACACACACACATACACGAACGCCTACGAAAACATAACCTTGGCGAAGGTGATAAAACATGTAATGACTACTACCCGTACTATACAGGTGGTAAGTGCAATAAACATCATTGCCGCATAATGGCGCGATTGTAACATTCTTACACTTGTTGCTCGATCCTGACGTGTATAAACGATTAAGTCCGGCTGCGCTGCAGTTCGAACTCTGTACAGACCCGCGCTATTAAAAGGCATAAAGCCAGACGACAGAGTGCTAAAGAAGCAACTTACATATTCCCAGAGGAGGACTATCAAATCCTCGTTACGTCACTACCAATGAAGGGTCAAGGTCGAGGCGAAAGTATGGAGCAAGAAGCCCGTAGTAGGAAAGGGACGTCAACAGAAGGAGAGGTGACACAAAGTACACAGCTGTACGTGTCATCTACCAGGCGGATATGGAAGAACCTAATAGTGATAGCCGTGGTGTTCCTGGTGAACTTCACGGCGTTTCGCGCCATACAGAACCTGCAGAGCACGCTGAACAGCGCGGCCGGCCTCGGCGTGGTCTCCCTGAGCTGTGTGTACGCCTGTATGGTCCTGTCGTGTCTGTACGTGCCGATTTTCCTCCACAAAGTCGGCTCGTGCAAGTGGACCGTCGTGGTTTGTTTATTCGGACACATTTTATACACAGGATCCAATTTCTACCCATCCTGGTACACCCTGATACCGTCTTCAGTTTTGCTCGGGGCTATTTCGGGTCCGCTTTGGACGGCACAGCTCACATATTTGACCCGCTCTGCTCAGGAATACGCCAAACTGTTAAAACACGACAGCCCGGAGGGTGACATTGCCAAGTTTAACGGCGTGTTCTATTTTATGTTCGGATTTGCTGGGGTTAGCGGCAATCTTATATCTTCTTTGGTGCTCTCTGCGGGGAGACGGGACATCGGGAAGGGAGAACTAGAGTTCTGCGGCGCGATGGATTGTGGGATTCGTCCTGAAACCAACTGGACTACTCATTACGTCACTAGAAACTCTAGCACGTCTCACAATTCCTCCGTCGGACTTCCAGACGACAATAACAACCAACAGGCGATCATCTACACACTTTTCGGGGTCTTCCTCGCGTGCAACATCTTAGCGGTGTTAATCGCAGTACTTTGTCTCGACAAGGATGTCAAAAACATGGAGCTGGCGTCCACTGAGACTGTCCCTACGGTGTCCCAACTCCTGCTCCGTACAGTGCGCGTGTTGAAGATTGTCGACTATGTACTCCTGATGCCTCTACTGGTCACCATCGGGATGTCCGAGTCCATCGTAGCAGGAGAGATCACCAAGGTATCTAATACCAGCTCAGAAAAGAACAAGAAATAGTCATGCCTTCAAGTACCAGAGTTATCAACCAATGATTGAGGTGTTAAAAACTCATTCTTTCCTAGAAGTATCGCAGAGTGGAACTCGCTGTCAAGTACAGTAGGGGCATTGTCATTAGATAGCTTTAAACAATGTTTAGAGTTAGATGTTCAAGGGTTAGGTGTAACAAGTCGATCGGTGTAATGTAGCCAGCTGCCGCTGCGCCGCGTGCCTGCGAAACTGGTGTGTTACTACATGTAGTACGCCGAGGGGCGGTTATACCTGCTGTACAGATACAGATCTCGGCTTCGCATGCTAGCCTGGTTTACCAACCGAGTTTCCGGAGAGGACGAAAGAGACTCGGCAGCTAATGTAGGTTTGGAAACCAGGCTAGGAAATTTGGAAAACGCTGGGTAATGTAGGATTCATTGACCATAATTTAGAACTTCCTTCAAACTTCTACATATATGCAGCTCTCTTTGTGCTTTGCCCCATTTTTTGAGTCATGTGTTCGTTAGGTCCAAAGGGTTGGTTCAATCAGTCCGAAGAAGGTAATAGCATAGGCGTGTCCGAAATTCTATACACTTGCAATTGCAATGTTCTTGTGTTGGATGATGAACTTTTATCATGATTGAAACAATAGATGAGCCTGAGTGAACCAACCCTTTGGACCCGTAGCCTTACGGACACATCATGAGACGCAAGAAATGGGGCAAAGCACAAAGAGAGCTAGTATCATCTTCAGGGGTGCCAAAGAATTTATTAGAATTTTACGGAATACATAGATCCTTAATATATAGGAAAATACGAAGTTTACAGAATACACGCGATCCATTACTAGAAACATACGAAGTTTACGGAATACATACGATCCATTACGCGGAAACATACGATCCTTACTAATTTGGGGTCATTTGGTGACTTGCCGTTGCCTAGCCTCGCCCTGCTATTTGGTTTAAAATACAGGCTACTATGTCGTGAAAGAATTCCGTATAAGTGCAGTTTGGGGTTTAGCAGGGCAGGATAAGCCCTTAAAATTCTTTGAAACCAAGACATTGTAGAGATAACAGCCCTATAATAGTCCGCCGTCTTGAATGTCCTTGGTAAGGATTGTATGTATTCCGTAAACTTCGTATGTTTCTAGTTATGGATCGCATTTATTCCGTAAACTTCGCATGTTTCCTAGTAAGGATCGTATGAATTCTGTAAAATCCTGATAAATTCTTTGGCACCCCTGATCTTTTGTGTTTCAATCATGATCCAACGTGCTACTGATGGTGACGTCATTGTTGCAGTCTTACGTGAGCTGTGTCCTGGGTGTACAGATGGTGGGTTACGTCATGCTGTGCTTCAGCGTCACCAGTAGTGTGTTCTCCCCCCTGCTGGGTCACCTGAGTAAGTACGCCGGCACCAGGACCATCATCCTCGCCGCTGTGGTGGTCATAGCAGTCTTGCTCATTTACATGTTGCTATGGCAACCGGATGGGGACTCCCTGGCCAGGATCCTGTCGGTGTCGGGAGGATGGGGCGTGGTGATTGCTGGCTGGCACACTCAACTGTACGGTACGTATATACTAGTATTATCATTAAAGTTCATCTGTGTTGGTAGTTACATGTTTAGAGTTAAAACTTTTGATCCAACACAAAAAAAGTTCTCTCACCTAGAGCTTCCGACCAGTCACCCTGGTCTTCCTCAGTAGACTGACCCAGTGAGGCTTGTCCCGTGGCTACTTTGAAGTGTGACGTCTAAAAAGGTATCTTGTAGACGATGTCGGCCCCCGTCGCGGTTCAGTGAAGGGTGATGGTCCCTGATGTATATAGCCTCCTACACCCCACTCAGGAAATAGTCGGGTACGTGTATATAGTAGGCATTTCCTCGGTCTCGCAAGACCACGAAATATCTTTCTTTACTTCCAGCTGTTCTCGGAACCACATTCCCTAGTAACCAGGAAGCCGTCTTCGCCAACGCCAAAATGACGCAGAGTGTCGGCAACATGCTGGTATTCGCCTACAGCTCAGGTCTTGTTTTTTGTTTTGTTTTGTTTGTTTTGTCTATCCAAGAAATGCATACGTATCCCCTGATGGCGTTTTTCAATTACTCCTGGGGGGGGGGGCAAACAAAAGCAATTAAGAACCAAATCAACGCAAAAGTAACAATGGCATCAAATAAAGTTACTCAGATTACAAATTGATACAAAATCAAACTTAAATAACATATTTGATACAAAATCATACTACTAAGATAAGAGAAACAATATTGTAACCTTAAAAAAGGCATCCAATGCGATTTCGGGGCAGCAAAACTGGAAACATTTTGAACAAGAGTTCCACGATCTCATACCTTCGCCAAATGATGTTAACCCTTGCGGTTGAAGAATCATACAATTTTAATCATTGATTTTGAAAATAAGAGCCTCATTAGCATGGATTACATCAGTTGATCATATTTTCCACCCAATGACAACCTTATCTTCACAAAAAGGCTATTATAGCACTTTCTCATAAATTATGCAAATGAGATCATGATTTGAATAAATTATGTTTATTGATGTTCGCCTTCACTTAACTTCCAAATGTGGCAAGTATGAAATTCCCAGAAGTTACAACTATGAAATTATAAAATATTCCCATCAATTATGCAAATTAGGTCATTTACATAATCTATATCCTCAGATGTTTTTTTTCGTTCTCTATTACATGTCACACGTGTTTCATAGTCCTATTATCGAACGAAGCAGATTTATAGAATTTCCTCATTAATTATGCAAATTAGCTCCTGATTTGCATAATTATCATTTGATCGTGTCAAGCATCACTTCAGCTACCTACATACCAAAAATCATGACAATCCGTCCACCGGTTCTTGAGTTATCATCCTTCGAAAAATTTTCAACAAATGCTCCTGCAGTTCCAGAACAAGGCGCTAGGGGGGCCAAACTTATGTCCCTTCTTCCCTACCCCAAGAGCTATCTACCAACCAAAATTCGTGACCCTGACATGTCCAGATTGCGAGATATCAAAACCGGAAGTTCTGCTGCAGTACCAACAAAAGCCGCCAGGGGGCCCAAAATCTAATCATTTCTAGGTCTTATCAAGACCTACCCACCTACCAAGTTTCATGACAATGCATACTAAGCTTCTTGAGTTATGCTGTTCACAGACAGACAGACAGACAGACAGCCGGACAAACGCTACTGAAAACATAACCTTCTTGGCGAAGGTAATAAGGCAATCTTTGTGATATTGGCACATACTGCTTCACATTAGCACATTTCAATTAGTAGGATTCATCTTGGGGCTTGTTTCTGCAGTTGTAAATATCCAAACTATTTCATAGTTTTAAACTGCAGAAACAAGCCCCAAGATGAATCCTTTTCTGATTGGTGCCCTACAAATCAGCCAATATATGGCTCTTCCAGTAACAATTTTCCGTCAGAATTTTTTATCCATGTCGAGGGTCAATATACATTGGGATACTAGTGTGGTTTCAACTCAGTGGGTAGATAAGTGACTAAAATATTGACTTTGAAAATCGGGTTTACAAGCCCTAAAAACTGCACTGGATGCCTTCAACATCAGGTCTGTGCATGGACGTCAAACTGTACATCTACGCGGCCCTGCTGGCGCTGGGAGTGGCGGGGTACGGGGCGGTGGAGTGCCGGAAAACGCGCAACAACAAGAACAACCCGGGGGACAACACACCGGGAAGTACGGCAGATCAGGGGAAGGGTTGTGACGCCACTCCGGAAAGATGGGATCTTTTGGAAAGGGAAACATTGCTATAACTATTCCTAATGGTTATAGCAAGGTTCCTTAATTATTTGACTTTCCATGTCTCTTTGATTTGATTATTTACATTTCTTTCCATTGATATGCAAACTCCACTTTTAGTTATTTACTTTTAAGTTGACATACCTTTTGATTATTTACCATTATGATTTGATATCTGAACGATTATTATTATATTTCAGTCCATACCATGGTATGGATAAAATATATTGTGTTCTCTGATGTTTCTTCTTCTCCTCCTTCTCCTCCTTATCCTCCTCCTCCTGCCAAACAGTCAAAGGGATTCAACTACGCCATCATTCAGCCAAATGACTTGAAATTTGGCATGGAGGTAGAGTGGGCCAATACCCCCAGGCGTTTTTTTCATTTTTTTGATACATGCCTTTGAAAAATTTTTATGAAGGTTTTTTGGGGCATTTTTCGCCAAAAAATGGATTTTTGGATCCTGAGCCCTGGTTTTACAACCAAATGATCTGAAATTCGTTATAAGGGTACCTTGAACATGTGTCTACAGAATAGCATACACCACTTCCAAATGACTCATTTGGAGGACCTTAATGGCTATTTTCAGCAAAAAAAGGGCCAAAAGTGCTGTACCCGTTCCATGTTCTATCTAAAGAATGGCCGGTTCCATCCATGGAACACGTGTTCCATTGCGGGTTACCTGAGGTCACATTGCACGTAAGTCATGCGGAATGACCCACACATTCAATTTTATGTGCCTAAGACCTTCAAAATGTATCAAATCTCATCATTGTTAGTATTTGCATACCTGTAATAAGACTAGTAAAGCTTTCGAGATTCAATGTGCTTGATCTTGCATCTTTGTTCTCAATTACATACCTACTACTACTACTGCATATAATTCATTTATTTGAGAATCTTTGCCAGTTTTACACTGGGGTGAGTTTGGAATAGTCCACTTTTGCATGGGAGGGAGATGGACTGAAATATGCTGTATTTGCTCCCAAGCAAATGTCGGCCTCTCTAGTTACTTCTTTGTTACCTTATTTCATTTGATTGTTGATGACTTAGTTACGATTTCGTCTTGTTCGCGATAAGTTTATCTATTTTATAGTTGACCTTTGTTAGTTCATCTTTAATCTTTTTGTTATAACTTTAATGTCATGTAGTTTTGTTGGGGTTATCCCCCCAGGAATCTTTGAAAACCGCCAATAGGCGACATGTATATCCTGGTTAAATAAATAAACAAACAAACAAAAAATACCAGCGAATAAAAGCTTCTGTGGTACCGCTGCAGATATTCAATTGTTTAATCAAATCGTCACTTATATCAATCCGTACAGATAATTAAAAGTCATTGTTAATTATGTGTAACTGACACATGAAATTTGAGGCCGTGATACAATTGCTTTTAAACAGGTAAATGATTTGTTTTATATTATTAATGAAGGATATCAGCCAGTAGGCTGTGAGAGAGTTTCAGTCTGAATAAACCATTCATTCATTCATTCATAGTCATATATAAAACTGAATATAGCGTCCTAATCTCAACAGTAATGACGAAAAACTAAAATAAGTGTATCCGCTGTAAATGAACCAATACTGTACTTCTAATAAGGTATCACATACGACGTGTTTTTTGTTTGCTTCTTTGTTTAACTACATGTATCAAACCAGCCGAAATTTTTTTAATGAGTTAGCTCATGATCAATATAATTAAATTTAAAAGGCCAATTCTGTGCACTGAAGTTGATGTGTTGATAGTCTCCACCAGACTCCTTTGCAGGCTGAACAAGAGTTCCGAGATCTCATACCTGCATGAAATATGGGCTTGCTTTGTCATACTTCATTTCAACATGTCCTCATTAATTATGCAAATGACGTCTACATTAACATAATATATGTATAGTGGTGTTAATCTTACACATGTCACGAGGTATAAAATTCCCATCATTCACCAATGAGTCACAGAATCTTCACATTAATTATGCAAATTAGGTCATCATTAGCATAATTGTTATCTGTTGATGTTCCTCCTGCCACAGATTAAATAGATTGCAAGAACTATTATATAAAACACTGTAATTATAGAATTTCCTCCTTAATGATGCAAATTAAGTTCTCATTTGCATAATTTGCATTTTATTATGTACAACTCTATCTCAGCTACCTACACACCAAATATTATGAAAATACATTGTTCCTATCTGGACTTATTGGCTTTTAAAGATTTCGCCAGAAAGTCCCCTGCAGTTCCAGAACAAGCTGCAAGGGGGACCAAACTTACACCAGTTATTCCTGACAGGAAAGCTATAACACCATCTTTGGTCATAGCTTTTTATTTGCTTTGGTTTATCAATAACATATAGTTTACAAAACCCTAGAAAATATTGCATGCAAAATTCCAGTCCACACTTTCTTGCACAAGATCACAAAACTGCACTGCATGTTGTAGTTAAATAATGACAACAGAAATAAATGTGCATTTTTTTTATAATGTATATAAACCCCAATGTCCCCACAATTGCCATGTATGAAAAAAATCAACATGTACGTGTGTAAACAATACAGTGTATATCATATACATTGTACATGTATTTTCACCCAAAGTCCAATGACACACTTAAATCAAGACACAAATAACGGTACATCTATATACATGCACTTTTCCAAATCAAAATACAACACAAACAATACTATGACATTTCATATGAGATGCTGTTATATTATTGGCCCTTTGGCCATCCAACCATGTGACTTACAGTGTCCATCTGTAAACCTTACAGTCCTCTGAAACAGCTCAAAAGCTAGGCTCATATTTTATTGCTTTTCGTGGGTACATTCTATCATCTTGTTGTTGTTTGTTCATGATCCACAAAGTAATTCTTTTTCAAAGTTGGATTTTATACTATTTATGAACACCTGGTGCATACAGCAAACCATTTTGCTGCTACGTATCTTGTAACCAGGACAAAAGAGCATTGAAAGGATTGAAATGTTTGAAAATTACAAGCGCACACCTACATGTAACAATGGTATTTTTCAACCAACTGTAAATTGATGCAAAAACGACAGACGGATTTAGATCTAGTGACAATTTGTGCATCTGTACTTGGTTCAACTACAGTATAGACAAAATATGGTATCAAAATGGTATTGAAAATCCAGTATTACTGGATTGAAGTGGCATTTGGGTGCGTTTTAACCTTCCCCACATCTACTGGAAATCCACATTTTCAGCTGTTTAGATATAAATAAATGACGGAATTGTTTGGAGGTAGGACTGTAACATGCATCGAGTTAAAGGCACAGATAGGATTGCACCAAAGACAGCTGGAGCTCCTATGTGAACTTATATAAGCACAGCTGTGGACGTTGTGGCAAGTGAAAAGTATTGCAAGACCTGCAAAATCCCTGAACCGCAGATGTGGCTCATCAAAGTGCAATTTTATTGGCATGGCAAATTTTTAGTTACTCAAGTTACATCCCTTGGATTGTTGGCATTCTAAAGAGTACAACAACCACTTTGACTGCAAGAACTACTAATTTGGTTCGATTTTGTTAGAAAAACACAATGTGCAAAAGGAAACTTAGGTGATAATCAACTTTCTTTGTATTATGTACTACCAGTAGTAGTTTGAAATGTGTGCAACGGAAGATATAGTTTGTGGCAAAAGGTGGGCAAAATGTTCACTAACTATTACAAAATATAAATATACGGGTATGTGGAATAGGAAGGATGGGGAGATTTAAGTTACTCTGTAGCCAGATTTTCTTTTTTCCAGTTTTTAGTTTGTTTCCAGAAACAGACGAAAATGTTTTCGCTTCATATCTGTAAGTTCACACAGATGGTAGTGGCTTCACCCTGTTTTTCTCCTCAGGAAAAAGTCCATGAATTTTCCTTTAAAGTCCATGTCCACCCTAGGCGGGGGGAAGGAAAGACTTGCCCGTGGAATATCCAGCCGATCCTCCATGATGAGGGGAGGGTGTGTTGGCTGCAGTACCGGAGGTAGCGACAAGGGGGAGCTACTGGACCTCTTGACTGGGACCAGGCTAGCTTGGTTAGCCTGTTGCTTGCGCTGGAAACTCGGACTGAGTCTGACCGTGTGGGGAAACTGGTGGCTGACGGACCCCTCCGCAAGAACAGGGCTGAGCGACAAGGGAGACACTTGGCTTTTCTTAACGCTGCGCTCTCCAGACGGTTTCCCGACCAACCGGATCTCCTTGCCCTCCAGAACATTCAAGTACGTAACAACCTCCCTCTCTCCGACAAGCTTTCTCACTTTCGACACCCCTCCAGACAACGGCAGCGAAGAAGTCTTGTGCAAAGGCCTCTTTCCACTGCATAACGGTAGCGAAGAAGTCTTTTTTAAAGGCTTCTTTACTCGTAGATGGGACTGCGGAAAAAAGCGGCCACTGAAGCAGGACCCGGAGTAGTTAGCACTGTACGTTCCCGGCGGGGGCCCTCCAGACACGCCCGTGAAATTCGAGCCAGTTGCATCGCTACTGGAACTATTGGGGGTGTCTGAACCTCCTTCGGAGTTGTTTTCGTCAGCCCCAGGATTGGCGTCGTCCTTTGTTTTTGCTGCGTCTCCCTGTCCCACATTGTTATCCACCTGGTCGTGTTGGTCCCCTAAGCTCACCACTATTACGGTAATGTTGTCAGAGGAGCCATTGTCTTTGGCCAAGGCTACAAGGTCTTTGGCAACTTGCTGGCGGCCCCCCTCGTTCTTGTGACGCTGGCCTGGATGGTGTCCGTGACCTGACCGTGAGAGACGTGCTCCCAGAAACCGTCGCAGCCCACGATCACGTACTCCTCCGAGCCGTCTAAAGGCACTTTGGTGACGTCTGCTTCTCCGCTGATATATGGCTTTTCGCTTGCATCTCCTAGTAGGATAAAACACAGGCATTGGAGCACACAGCACACTGTTACATAGCATGAATGACTAGCTTTGATCAAATGTAGGCACAAAAAAAACAATGACAATGACAGTATTTCTAAACTTGTAACTCCATGTACCGGTAACAATCTGAACTAACAAACTTTCCAAATGAACTCTGTTTTTCTTTCTCCAAACGAGTTCATGCAGGTAGAGCTTATATATGTATTGTTGTATACAATGGTATAGGAATACATATTTATGTACACAAATCACAAAGATGTTTGTCAATGCAGTTATAATTTCATTACAAACTGTAAAAGTAAGAAAGACATCCTCACCTATTGCCCTGGACACAGACAAGTTCCCATTGACTCGCCATGTGCCATAGTGAACAACACAGCCCCCAAGGTCCTCTATCCTCTTCCTTTCATCCTGGAAGTAACACAATCATGTTGGTGAAATATTACTATAGATATCAAGGCAGTCTTGTGGTTAGGGCTGTTGACAATATAGTCCAAAGGTTTTGGGTTCGAATCCCCAGCTACTGTTTCTTGTGTTATTCATATTCTTCATTTTGTTTGTGCATTTTTACCTGGCGTAAGACATCTGGAAACTGAAGACAGGAAATGAAATAACCTTTTCTGGGACCTTTGACCTAACTTTTGACAGTATACCCCAGTGTGGGGTATAATTATTAACACAAGCAAACACAGAAACATATACACCAAAAGGATAACCTCCATACACAGAGATACATGTAACAACTTTTGTATCATACAATTCTTCTGGTTTGTTACGCCGAAGGGCGGTTATACTGATACAGATACAGATTTTTCAAACGCCTACCTCTCTCTCTGGTTTGTGTGCCTCCATGATCTCCACACATCTCTCCTTCCTGATGACCATAGCTGAGCTGTCCCCGCACCACGACACGTACAGCGTGCTGCCTCGGATCAGTACAATCACCGCAGTCGACCCACTCCTCAGTCCCTACAGGCTGGAGCAACACACATTTTGTATTGGATTGTAATTCTCCTGTATGCTGTCTATTTGTGTTCTAGTCGGCCCAAATTTTTTTTCTACATCTAAATTTTGCTATTTGCATTTTGCTAAGCTAACCAGTAGTTTATGACATCTCTTTCTACACCGATATTTGTCTGTCAAAGATGATGGTTTTGGCAAAGTTTTGTCCATCATGAGGGGCAAGAACACTGATTTACACATCAAAAGCAATACAAGAAAGCAAGACAATACAACAACTAGAGTCAAATCTGTAGATTGAATTTGACTGTGCAGGAGTTTTTCTTTTTACCAAGTGCTCTCACCATTAAACAAAACACTTTCCTAGATTTCAGAATATTAGGCATACGAAAGTATGGTTTTGTTAGTACCTCGCGCTTGGCCTTCTCACAGAACTTTGCGTCTGTAGCAAGGTTGGATTCCCTGAGAGCAGTTTCCACATCGTCATGGAAACTGGGATGACGGACGATGTTGACGTAAAGATGAGCGGCGGTGTAGTTGGCAGCGTCGATACCTCCATGGCCATCAAACACTCCATACAAGCACTGTTCTTCTTGGTCCTGGTCAACAAACAATGTTGCTTTATCAGTGGCTGTCTATCTTAATTAGCAGTTCCACCAATGATAGCATGGCAATCCGCAGTTTGACCAATAAGAGAGGCTGCAATGTGGTAATGTCAATGTCCTAAAGAGCATTGTTGCAAGGTCTAGTGACTAATCGTCTATGACAATTAGCAGTTCAACCAATGATACTGTTGCAATCAGCAGTTCGACCAATGAGAGAGTGGCTGCAATGATGCAACATCAATGTCCTGAGGCATTGAAGGCAATGAAGCATTGCAAGGTGTAGTGACCGAATGTCCAACACAATTAGTAGGTCAACCAATGATAGCATGGTAATTAGGGGTTGGACCAATGACATAGCAGCAGCATGGCCTTACCTTTATGTTAAAGAGAAAGTTGAGGTCGGGGACCCTGAGGTGGCGATCTTCCATTCTCCTGCGTGTGTTTTTGATGCTGCAGAGGGACGACTCTGGCAAGGATTTCCTACAAGGCTGTAGGGTAGGCAGTCCATCGCTGATCCATTCATTGCACAGCCCCCGTATTCTGTTGAACGCTGCCTTGGCCAATCTCTCAGCTTCAAGTTCTAAAGTGAAACAAAGAAATAACTTTGTGATATCCTTCAATTTCAACCAAAAATGCATTGAAAAATAGTGAAAATTTCTACAATCCTCTGGGAGTTTGTAGGAACAACCTAAGACTCAGTAAGAGGTGGTCTAACATAATTAAATTTTACCTAGGACTAATAGCATGTGGACTGAGAGCTTGTTGTGACAAGTGTTACGTTGTTCCCAGTAACTAAATGTTCTTCCCAGCCTTGACCTTACTGCAGTTACAAAGTCTCTCCCTTCCTGCCACTCTACTGCTTTCAAATAGCCACAGACACACAAGCAAACACACAGACAAACACACCCAAAACATTACCTCAGAGTAGGTGTACAAAGAACATACATGTTTGAGAAAGAAAAAAGGTTCGGAGGAACAGTTAAGAAAAACTGGAGTAGATATTCATGGAATATCAAGTTTGAGTAGACAAAAAGAACTTTAAGGTTCTAAACTTTAAGGCAACTTACGAGGTTCTTGTTGTTCTTCCTGATCCTCCTCAGGTTGCTTGTGATACTGGGTCAGGTCCGAGGAGAGGAACTCGTCCACGGTGTGTCTGGCAAGGGCGGCCGCAAGGAGCCACGGAGCAGCACTGCAGATGGAAACACATGCAAACATTCAACATTGATTATTCTACTGAAAATTCATTTATTTGGAAAACAGGGCTCGAAATTCATTTTTGGGAATATGTGCACTGGTGCACCCAACCTAAAAAAATTAGGTGCACAAAAAGTTTTTTGGGTGCACCATATAAAGTGAAACCTAAGTCTTACTGCTCCTCTTCTGAGCTTTTATTATTTTTCTGACATTTATAGGAAGAATATCCTGTATACTAGCAAACATTTAATCTTCACAAATTAAAATACCTACGAAAATATTTGGGTACACTGGTGCACCCACAGAAAAAAATTGGGAGCACAGCTCCAAATTTGGGTGCACTAAGGTGCACATGCACCCAGTATTTCGAGCCCTGGAAAAGGAAGTTTTGGGGTTTAAGTTAAGTTTGTGGTTGAAACCATTCCGTAGTACAATAGTTACAGAATGCAAATGCATACTGAATTCGTGGTTGAGGGGTCACTCCACTGTAAAGTCATGAATATGCCTTTTCCAAAAGTACCAATATGCCTTTTCCAAAAGTACCACCGTGCGACATAACAGAATTGTTTTAACCCTGACTTCAAGACACTTAAAAATCTCCACCTTCTACTGCGAAATAAGAGTTAATGGATTTACAGTACACTTTGTATACAGCTCTAAGCTACAGCTCTCTCCTAAGTCATCACCCAACTGAAAGCTCCTCCATTTCCAAACATTGCCAGTAGAGCATACAAAAGTCAATATACACAAATGAGCTGGCTATGGTGGGGGCAGTGTAAAGTCACACAAGTCATTCTTTGCATTGAAATACCAGTTTGTCAGAAAGAACATGGCTGACCCAAACACATTAGAAGCAAACTGTGTGGCAAATGGCCATACAAATTATTCTCAAGTTTGAATTTATATTCATATACTATAGTAGGTACACAACAGTAAGTTATTTGTTGGAATACTGATGTGTTTGGCAGATGCCTTGATTCATGTTTACTAAAGTTTTTAGAAGGCACAGCAGCATAATATCTTTAGTTTTGGCAGACACAAACATGTTTAGAGACTAGCTGCAAAAACCTAAAGCAGATATACAAGTCTATCAGGTTTAAAGAAACACGAGGCCAGGTTATAAAATCATTTAAACCGCTTCTGTAGTTGTAATTAGCTTATGGCAAAGATATGAATCATGTTGTAAACTGTAAACATAGTAATGGTCCATTCCCTTTCTGGTCTTGGAGATATAGCACAGGCCATTATATCTGCTTAACTTTAGCACAGATAAAACTGTGTGTACATATGGGTAACACTTTAACCAATCTTCAAACAGTTGCTCACAGTGAGACAGACAAAGTAAGCATCCTTAAGGACAGACCAAAAGTTAAGACATAGCAGAGGAAAATTAACAAAGTCATCTGACTTAATGTTTCACTGGATTTATGTAAGATTCATTAGAAACATTCGTTGTTTAACCACACACATAACTTACCACATTGTTATCAAGACATTGCACATCTTGGCTATTTAAGAACCAATTTTACTCCTAACCTTTCGACCTTCAGAGAGCCAATGCTTACCCTGAGCAAGCAAAACTGCCCACGGTAAAACGAAAACAACTTGTGAAAAGACTCTGGGCAAATGGAGCTCCCATATCTGGTTTGTTGGTTGGTTTGCAACATGGACTACTGTAAATTTATTCATTTTTGCACTGACTTCATTTCCCAGTATACATAGAAGGGGAAAATATGTTTTCAGTGTGTTTCTAGTCTGCGGTTGAACTTGAAGCAATTCTGTAGTACAGTAAATATTTACTACTAATAATACATTGGAAACGCAGTGAACTCACAGTGCAAAAACAAAACCACCACAGATGTCGACATTTCAAGTTTCAATCAAAAGTTTAAAAGAATCATGGATTTACATGCTTTTAGGGTAAAGAAGCTAAGTTGCTAAATTTGTTGACCATTGCACTGGATACTGGCAGAAAATAAATTGCAAACATGTAAAAGCTGTAAATCCCTTGGAGGAAACTATACAGCTTGGTACGAGTGCTTTTTCTAGTTACATATTGACACAACGTGGCATTTATATTGGTATCACTTCATACTGTAATTGGCGTCAGGACACAGGCTTAACTTTCCATATAGCAACCGACTAACAAAGTGTTGCTGGCTTATGTTTCACAACAGTAGCTTTGGGCACCATTAACAATATAGCTCTAGATATCCAACTTTATCAGTTAAGCTTATTGCTTCAGATTGACAAGTTGATGGAAGAAATAAGGAAACGCTTTTACATTACAGTACCAATACAGCTATATTATCTATGTCTGGTACAATCGACTGACTGGTAGACTTTGATCTGAATGAAATACAACTTAATGAAGCTTGAAGGTAAACAACCTTATCTCTGAACGTTCTACACACAAAGAATGAATCAGATTGGAAAACATGACCTTTTACTTTGTTGATTTCTCACATGTCGGTATATCAGTGACTTAGACCAGGTGTTTAGGCCCTGATTAAATGGATCAAGAAAGGTTTTTTTGGCAAAACTAGAATGGGACCAATCTAAACCAGTTGCACCTGGCTCTTTCTGGACTACCTAAAGCCAAATAAAGTCTCTGCTCAGAAATACATGTACATAGTTTCAACTAAAACAGAAAAATAGAAACACGCGCAGTCTACAAACTATATACAGATGCTGACATCGTAAAAATCACTTAGTATAATGTAGTAATGCATTGATTCTTCAATAAAGGGGCATACTGTAAATGCACTTACTTTTGCAGTTGTTTTTATTTCGCATGGTACCATGATTGCATGAAGGAAAAGGAAGTTTTTGCAGTATAGTACTGTATCTAAATATATGGTTGAAAATATTCTGTAGTACAGTAGAAATAAAAAAAAACAATAATTTTCACGGTGTTATGATGTCATGGTAATAAAACCACTGTGAACATTTCAATATTTATGGTACATGAAACAGTTGGACGCAGCTCCAGATAATCAGAATAGTTTCTTTTAACAGTCATACATTCTCATCTGTCAAGAGGCAATTTTCAAGAACAAGCATACACTTGTTTTATAACAACGCCCTGACAAGTAGTTGCCTGGCAACAATCAACTATGGGAGGTTATGACAGCTAGCAGCTGTAACTACTCGCACATTTAATCAAGTACAAGCCACGAACACCTGTTTAGTTTAAGCTAGCATATTATTATGGGGTTGGGAATCAGTTTCTATGATCTTGCTTTCTGTTGCCTTTGCCTAGCGTAGGAATGGTGAAAAACCCACTTTAATTAAAACTCACGACAAGAAATGTTGGGTGCTATAGTGCTCCAAAATTTGGAAAGTTCTGATGAGCGATTTACTTTTTTTTTGGCATACACTGTATATCAAATGTCTATAAAGTATAATAATTGCAATAAACACACAGAATGGACTTCACGAAATTAATATTATGTGACAAAAATGAAACGTGACAGATTCACAGGATGGCAAAGCCAGACAACCTCACAAGTTATGAGGACGGAATGTGACGTGTTATCTTTTAAATGCTAATGTAATTGACGAGAAATTAGTTTCTGAAATGCCAACGTGACTCATAACCACAGCTAGCTGCCTCTTAGTTATCCTTAATTTCCAAGAAATTGGTTTCTTGGGAAGGAGTCCAGTTTAGATTTAGTCCACTCCCCAAGACCTGAACAACTACCATTTGTAGTTGGTGGGGACTAGCAGATCTTGGGGAGCAGAACATGGCTGGTTTTCCAGGTTAGCTCAGTTGAGGTCTTGACTTAAGACGAAGAATGGAGAAGACACAAGCAGAGCTAGGATCAGGATGTAGCTTAACCTCCTCCCTGCTGCCTATACCCATATAACCAATACAAATTTGATCCGAAACGGTTACCATAGCAGGCTTTTAAGCATGTTAAAACACCTGTTAGTCCTTGGGACAGTGGCATCCATAAGAATTATCTACATATTTGACGTCACAAACAGGATGTCCCTAGAATGCTGAAGGATGCACAGACAAGAGATCAACCTTAATTAAGCCCCTGTCACACATTCAGAACATTCCCTCCAACTACCAACCAAACAAGGTTGGCTCAGGCGTTCACGAGCAGTTTGACTAGACTTACGCCACGTCCACCTTTCTATACAACTTAGATTAAGTTTGATTTAAATTTGACTTCGACCAGGTTCCTGACCAATGCTCACATGGCCTACTTGATCCTGAACACCAGACCAGCCAACCATGGCCGAACCTCCCGTCCACACCCAAATGTTTTTAACACTTTGAAACATTTGACTGGCACAGCCGAACAGTAGCCAACCTCGACGAAACACCAGGCAGCCAACCAACACCAACTATAGTGTTGCATACCGGTTCACTGGCATGGACTTGGATCCGGACTTGCAAGAACGTTTAGGTTCAAGTCCAAAAAAAACTAAAAGTCAAGAACCAAGTCTGGACTTATTACCATAAAAGACCATTTCACATACCCCTTTTCTTTCCAAAACACCTAAAACCTTCCGTAGATTGCAAAATCTTTGCTGCAAAATGAAGAAAACATTACCATCGGGCATCGTCAAGAACCGAACTCCATGTTATGAGGCCAAAGTTTCACCCAGACAACATTGCAAGGTTGCCAACATGAAATTTTGTAGTCCGGACCTAAACCTAAACCTCTGGACTTGAATCCGGATGCAGCACTACCGCCAACCTTTCTCCCAATCTACTCCTAACCATGGTTGGGAAGAGTTTGGCAGTGTTCAAATATAAGGCCATATTTGGCTATATGTGACACAAAATGAGGCTACAGTGTGGCAGGACCAAGTGTACATACAATTATAGAAATCGTAGGAAAAAAATGCCATGCACACTCAGCACCGACTGTCGGAAATATCACACAACTAATTACGTTACGTCAACACAGACAACAGATAGAGACAAGACCTTTTGAAGTGTCGATGACGATAGTCTAGCACCCTGCCTGCAATAAAGGACAGGACGAAGATATAGCGACAGTCAGTCTTCCTCAAAGCTTTGGAGCCTCCTGTGCAACTCAACGGAATGTCTCTGCATCTTTCTTAACCCTCCATACCTGTGGTAGACTTCTAAACATCGGCATACAAAAGAATCATCATCTTCTGGCGGTTACACAAGGAAGGTATGTCTTCACCAGTGTTGATTTGTTGATTCATTTGTGAACTAAATGGATGTTTTTTTTTAGGGTGGGATGCCTAGGCTTTAGGAGTAAGTGATTAATTACTACCTGTTTATCATTTGAGGAAAACTTTTCCAACCAGGAAGTATTTTCAAAGATCTGTCACCAAATACAAGACAGAGCACTTCATTTTATCCCTTGAGTTTCTGTCAGTGAAAAGTTAAAGTGGCCAATTTCAATGTTGTTTAAAATTGGTGTTAAGCATGGCCAGTTACATTCGACCCATTACGCACTAGACCATGAAGTAGCCATATGTCAAGCAGATCCTACAGTGGTAAGACAGTATCAATTGGCCCGAGGAGTGACCATTAGCCACAGGGAGCTTATGGTCACTCCTTTTGCCAATGCAATGCTTACTATCTGGCTACGATAGGATCTGATTGGAGATTACATCTATCAGTAATTCATTTGTGGGTACGACTCCAGGAGTTAGATTAACTTAGAACCTTAAAACTATCTATCACTGCTTTAGTACCTCCGGCCGTAAAACTATAAACAGTTGTTTTATCGCAAGTAGATTGCTGGCACGCAACTCTGAACACGAATTCAGAATGTCATCGATTTTTGTTTCCGAAAATCAATGTTTAATTTGGAGCCATTACACCTCAAAGCTTATTTTATCTACCTCTGACTTTTTATTTAGGTGGGTAGATTTTATAGGAATGTAGCCGATAGTCAATTCTGTACTGTTGTGAGCGTAAAACCCACCCGGCCATTGTCACCACTTTTTGGTTAGGCCACACCAATTTAATTTCTTGGTTAACGGATTTGCCCGCTTCATTTTTTTCTGATTTCAAAAAAAATTCAGAATCAACTGCAAAATGCTCATATTTTGTCCTGAACAGTTGAAAACAGTCCTTTTCTTCCTACTTGTTACAGTCATTCCATCTTTCAATGCATTGGTACATTGGTATCATTAAAAGTTCAAAATTCATTGTTTAAATTTTGAACCAGCCTGGTGTGTTAACTTCATGCTATCGTATCATTTTTGGCCATAATAGGACGCCTACGCCTGTTTTTATTTTTTTTCGCCCACCCGCTCCTTTATTTTTCTAGAAAAATTTGTTAACCAAGAAATTAAATTGGCGTGGCCTTAGCCTGATCTAACAAAAAATTGTGCTTCGATCAATATCAGCCCTTAGATTAGCAGTATGTTGTCAAGAATCCTGTATATAGTGAGCACCTGTCCAAGTTGTAACATCTGACCACTAGTCTCTTGACACCTGGTCACTAAGGCAGGTGTGACAGTACTGAAAATTGTACACCTAATTTAGTAATTATCACCTGTAACAAAACAATTGACACCCTTAAGCATCTTTTAAGATGTCGTTTTCACCTTTGCACTGGGAAGACCCAGTTTTTAGTCTGGTGAAACAATTACAGTTACCTTAAGGGCTATCTTATCTGTTGTTTGGTAATCACCAAAGGTTTTATGTTTACTAGTCCCTGAGGCTATTCTAACCATGGATACGAGATACATGTACCACGACATGCAATTTGTATGATTGCAATCGAATGAACTGACCTAAAAATACCTGGAGAGTTTCTGTATAGATTGGATGGCAAAACTGGGTCGTTTGGATTATCTAAACACCATCACAACATGAGCTAACATCTGTTGTCATCAATTTGTAGGTAATTACTAAAAGGTGAGGACAAAACCAGGTAAAATGCAGCTGTGGATACTGTAAATCATGAAACTTTGTCAGTGGTTTTATTTTCGCGTGGACCTCTCGACCGTGAATTTACAACACTGCAAATACATGTGTGTCTTTCTTGTGTACTACAGCATTATTTCCAACTGCGAGTTTAAAATACTACTAGTAACAGTGAACACCTTCCTTTCCCTCCTACCATAGAATTAAGCTGCAGCAAAAGTTTCACGAGTTACAGTAACAACATGAAGTCAGCAGATGTTACCAGAAAGTACTCAGACATACATGAGGGCCTGCAAGGGGGGTAGTGATTACGAATTATGGAAAATTTTCGAAATACGTTAAAGTCTCAGAGATGATTACAACTTTACGATTTGCGGCTAATGTCCTATTACGAATTACGTTGATTTTTGTGGAGGCTGCCTACGAATTACGAAGTCTAAAACGGCCTGATTACGCCTTACAAAAAAGGGCTTGCAGGCCCTCATACATGTGTGCAAAACATTGAAACAAAACCGTGGGGGAAGGCTAACATTATCAATTATTCTTTCAAAATCATATTAATCATGTTGGCACGATTGTGCGTGGAATGTGTCCCACTCTTTTGTTCAGGTCTGTCCAAAAGGTTTGATTTGTTAGGCTGAGGCAGAAAGACATTTATTTTTCACACTCGCAGAGGTTTTACTGTATGTATTGTGAAAACTTTGAAGCTTGTTAATTTGCAGTTTTAGTTTGACATGTTGAGAACATTCCAGCTGACATTAATAATGGAACTACAGTTGTATTTCTTCCATGAATGCGGTTTCAAGTGTTGGTTTGTTTGTAGCATTTACGAAGAAATATGAATAGATATCCCTGTCTTATGATGTCTTAACATTTATGACAATAAGAAGGAAGGGCATCATTTATTGATGCTATCTAATGCAGATATAATTGGGTTACTCATTCACAAAAAAATGGTTACATATATCTGATGACAATTTGGCTCACAAACAACTTGCTCTATACGCTTTGGAAGCCATCTTAAATAAAAGGTCAGTAAAAAAAGTCTAGGCTTGAAGGACATGTTCTTTCCTTTGTGATTTAGGATGAACATTAAACCTTGCAAACGTTGTAACGTTTTCAAAAGTCAGGGAAAATTTTGAAAAGGTATCGAAGCATTGCCAGCAGGCAACCCTTCAGAATCAATTCGGAAAAAGATTTCTAACTCACACCTGTACCTTTTTTTATTTATTTATTTATTATGATTGACTACATACATAATATACATGGAGGGCATGGTGGAACAGGTGTACCCAAGTGCACCTGTTTTTAACACTTTCACATTCAGAACTTTGTTTTGTCAACACACTTGTGACGTAACAGACATAGTAAGTTACAACAACAGGGTTCTCACGTTTCCAGTCCCCCCTTGTTTGTGTTTATGGTCTGTTGGTACGTCATCTCTTCCTGCCTTAGTGTGGCAATGACGTACAACGACTCGATTTACACAAGCGGTCAAAAACATGACGTACAAAAACTGCATACCATTATGAAAAATGTGTATCAAAATTTTTCCTGCATGTAACTCGGCCTCCTTTGACGTATGCTCAAATCGTCATCGTTACCTCGAGGACTGGCATATGCATACGATCTCAACTTAGTTAATGTTCTTGATCAAGTTGATGCATGCCAAAACAGGCTGATTTAGTAACACGCAGGAAAAATTTGATGTTTTCGGACACAGTTTTGGTAAGTCAGGTATTTACTCGCACATTTAAATGGAAGAATGCTATTATTTCAGTGGTTATTTCTTTTTGCGGTGACACTGTTTGTAACCTCCGTTTCCCTCCTACCACAAAATAAAACCAACGCAAAAATTTCACCATTTACAGTACTAACTACATGGGTCACACCTACATACATGTATGAATGGTACATTACATATCTTGGGAATATGATTTGTTTCAGAAGTTCGAGCAGAAATCTTAGAAGTAGACAAGATCGTTCTTACAACCGGAGATCAGTGAAAGACAAATACTTGTTGACCCTTTATTCAAACAGGGCCTCTCGGGGCTTCTTAAGTGTCCTTAAATCCTCCTCCGCAGGTCGAAAGGTGAATTACGTTCGACGCCTTCGATGTAAACATGTCATTGTGCCAAGTTAACACAATAGAGTATGACAAAGGGGAGAGAATATTCACTGGCAAACATGTTGGCTCAAATACCCTTCGAGCTTACAAGTTAGACCTTTGGCCTTGGTGACGTAGTTGTGTATGGAAAATAAAATATTCATGTGAAAACATACTATTTAATTGGATCAAGACAGTTGAGCGATTTCGACATTTTAGCGATTTTGGGGCAATTTTGAAAGTTTTTTCAAAGTAGCAAGTTGAACAAACCCTATCCATGCCATATTGATATCTGTGAGGCAAAAATGCAAATAAAAAAATATGTCACTGACAAAAAACAGTTGCTTGTTGTTTTGTATCCCAGGCTGGTTCTAGTTATTTGTTGGTGGTACCAAAAAATAAAGAGACTCCTCACGTAGCTTATTTTCAGGCCATTTTAAACACTTCAAGTATAAAATGGTGACAAAAATGTGCCAAGGGATGGCAGTAAAACTCAATATCAGACAAATTTACTAATCCAGAATATACCTTCTTGATTTGCCGCCCTGAAAATGCCTTTACGGTTGCGTGCTGTTTTTGTAACACCCCGTTTCTGTTTACCATACTAATACTATTTGGTTTAAAGTAAAGCTCAGCAGTTGAACCTGAACCAAAAATATGTCAACCGCGCCCATAATTTCATTTTACACAAGTCTGCCCAGCCCAAACTATTGAGCGCTTCACTGGGCAAGCAAACCCACTCCCCTTCCTATGACTTCATAACAACGGAAGACGCCTCAAAAATCCTCGGTCTAAAAGAAAGGACATCCTCTGACTTCGCCTTGTGACTAAAATGGTAAAGAACATTTCTAAAGGTCGACACATAAAACTAGAAAACCATATTAAAAAGGAAAAAAATACGATCGAGCAAAAATTATGACACTGGACACAGCATTATTTTCACGCTATATTCGTGTAACACAGTTACTAAGGGAAAAACACTATCGTTTGAGTCGAGTTTTCCAAGTCGTTCTGTCAGTGTCAAACGACCGTAGCTCGCTGTCACCAAGAAAATTTTTCGCTGTGTTTATGTAGGTCGTCAACTGAAACGCCTGGTTTCCACAAATACAAACAGTGACACGGGCTAATATTAGTAGTCAAAACAAGACAAAAACATGGGCAGTAAAATGTGAGGAAATGACTTGGCCTACCATTTGTCTAACCACTGCAAAATCCAGTCCAAAAGTTCGCCTTCGACTTCGTCTGGTGTCAGATAGAAAGTGATCAGCCGAAGTGGGAGGGTGTCGTCTGCGCCGAAGTCGGTTGGGTATTTCTCGAGGAAACTCTGGAGAAACCCTTTGTACGAAGAGTCTGCGTCTTCTTGTGACACATCCATGTTAGGTTATACTGTGTGGAGCTCGTACGAAGCCCATAGGGTTCTCAGAAACGGCACGAAATCCGGTTTTTACACCCCCGTACCGACTGCATCCATACACAAACTGCTGATCTCCCTCCCCCTCACACCGCGAACGTGGGCTCTCTGTGACGTCACGTATCTGTGCACATGTTTCTGGGACGACAGGGCTATCCACCAATCAGCGACTAGCGCGCGAAATTCGAATGTTGTGCAAGGTTGCACAACTTTGTTCCGAAGACAATATCCAGCGCTTTAATATGAATTATCAAAAGCATTTTAGTGTCATTTCATAAAAGAAGCACGTTAAGGTGACTTTCTAAGATATTCCGTGCGTCCGGGAAGAGCTTGATTCCATCTTTAGAAATGTATGTTGCAGAGGATAGCGATGTCCTAATGTCCACCTCTAAGTAAGTTCTATGGCTTTCAGGTTAGGGACTATATGGCCACAAGTAAAAGATTAAGGTATACGTGGCATCAATAAAGTTTCGATTATAGCTCATTAAAGTTGCATTTATCAATCTATCTATCCATCCAGCCATCCATTCGTTCACCCATATCCCATCCACTCACTCACTCACTCACTCACTCACTCACTCACTCACTCACTCACTCACTCACTCACTCACTCACTCACTCACTCACTCAAAGCATTCATCCATTCATTCGACAGCAAAGGATAAAATAGCCCAAACAAGTCCTTCAGGAAGCAACACGGATTTTATTCTCCATGTCATAACAGGAATACACATTCCTTATTTTTATAAAAAAAAGTTGACATATTCTGTCACAATAGAAAGATCAAATTGAAAAAAAATCCAATACTAATATTGACTATCGGCTAGTTGACAAGTTTCATCTGGACACCATTGGCGACTCTGTGGAAGGTTGTGATGACGATTCCAACCGCCAGGCGGCGCCGCAGGTTGGTGGTATACTAGATGGCGCTGTTCTGAGCCACCGGCTGTTGAGGACTTGGTCTATCGTGACGCGTTGCGAGGCGTCTGGTGTCAGCATTTGTGCGATCAGGAATTTGCATTCTTGTGAGATGACTCTTGTGGACGAGTAGTTCAACTGTAGAGGACACAGAGAGGAAGCAACTGGTTAAAAACTGACCCGAAAAGTAATTGTACAACAAACAATTCATTCTAAAGCATTCTAAAATAGTCAAACTCTTTCTTAAATTCATAAATATTTGTAGACTCACAGTACCAATATATAGCAGGCATACGTGTCAATGTTAATATAATCTAAGACGTTTAGGAATGTATACTTACTTTTCTGTCCATCTGTTTCCTGAGCATCTTCCTGACGTTGGAATCGTCAAAAGGCATAGTGCCGCACACCATGATGTACAGCACCACTCCCAGGCTCCAGATGTCGTAGGAGCTGGGCTGGTAGGGTTTCCCGCGCAGTACCTCCGGGGAGGCGTAGGCCGCAGACCCGCAGTACGTCTGACTGAGAGTCGGTCTCCCTCTGTCGTCTGACGGCGTGTCCCGGGCAAACCCGAAGTCTGTCAGCTTGACGTGTCCGTGTGCGTCTAGCAGGATGTTCTCGCACTTGAGGTCTCGATGGCAGATGTCCTGCGCGTGACAGTAGGACACGGCCTCGGCCAACTCACGGAAGGTCTCCCGTGCTCTGCGCTCGGACATGGCGCCACGAGTCTGCACGTACTCCAACAAGTCGCCGTGGGGCGCTTCTTCCATAACAGTGTACACCTGTAGCACAGCAAGAGAAACACAAGTTAGAGACATGTCCAACCAAACTTTGCTACCTCTTACGAATAATCTATAAAAATACATGACATGTATATGCGTATGATCTATAGACTATATCGCCCAGATTCGCCATATGTAGTAAGTTCAAACTCAATTTGTTCTTGACCTCTGCATAACAATTGACCTGATGCCGCTTCCAGCGTTGTTTCGCATCATTTAACGAATTATTCGCCTTGAACTGACAAGGCTTTGAGCAATCACTGTCTAAGATGTGTTTTAGGGAGTCCGTCAACGGCTAGACCAACTGACTGGAGCCCTGACAATGACAGATGATGGCCCGGGAGTTACAGTAAGGCTTTGCCGTCCTCGGAGCCCAGGATTAGCACTTCAAAATCCCCTCCATCCCCCAAGATCGATCGAAAGCATCAGTTCAACCCACCCGAAGCTATCTTGTCATGTGGAGGCCATCTCGTGTCGTTTTGATATCATTTAGAAAGCAAAAGTACAAAAGTGTATGTGTCTTACCTTGTCTGGTGTGTCGATGATTTGATAGACTTTCACGATGTTTGGGTGGTTTAGCCGCTGTACGATTGCCAGCTCTCTGGGAAGGAATCTTTGCAGAAAGTCCTGTAGGAAGACATGAAATAGATCAATGTAAGACGTGAGTATGTTAGAAAACCTACGCAAAAACATCAAATCGATACAAATTCAGCACCAAGGACAGGACATCCATATATGGTCAACGTGTCAGGACGATACCAAAAAGTTCAAGCTGAGGGGCGTCCAAAAGATTAGATAAGCGGCACATTATACGCCTCTACGATACGGGTTTTATCAATAGGAGGTTATCTTACCTTTCCAGCCACTCTCTTGTTGATGATTTTGACGGCCACGTCTTTCTCGAGCCTCACGGAGAAGGCCCGCTTGACGCAACCGTACGACCCGTCACCCAGGGTCACCCCCAGGCGGTAGCCGTACTTCTGCAAAACGTCTTCGTCGCGAATATTCGACATCTTCTCTCGATAGATCTCCACCTTAGGTGAAGACTTAATCCTCTTCGACGGAAGGGCACCTATCTTGATGCGGTTCTGAAGATGAATGAGGAGAAATTTCATTTTGCTCTCCTTATAGATAGCCTGGAGCGAACTGTCCTTCGCCATCTTGTTGTACCGGAGTGCTCCGAACTCGCCCTGGGACGTCCTAGTGCAACTTGCACTGGCGTTGCTAGGGCAACCGAGAAATGCCCCCAAAACAAACACAAAATGACCCAGTTTTCTTGTATTTTTCATACCAACGGTAGTTTTTATTGCAAAAGTAGCAAAAAGTGCGTTTAAAATGGCCTATTTTGGCCCTAGGATGTGATTTTTTCGCTCCAGAACATCTTGCTCCACGGTGCTCAGGGCATGATGTACTAGAACATGTCCACCCCAGTGCATGCAGCCCAGGGCATTTTGCCCTAGGGTGGGTTGCACTGGGTTCAGGGCAAAATGCCCTAGTGCAAGACGCCTTTAAGTACAGATTTCTTAACAGACATAAGACTGGTGGCATTTCTTAACTTCCAGAGAGTTTACAGATTCCATTTTACTCATTTTCGTGGTCGTTTGGCGTTTTTTTGCTGTCTAGCCGGCTTTTCAAGTTCCGTGAATTTAATTTTTTTTCTCGCCCCGTACGTAGGTACGCTGTGGCCGTCTCGACCATTATGACGCAACAAAGGTGACATAGGTTGCACCAAACTGTTAGATTTTGCCTCGTATCCGGACGAAATTTCGAGTAGATACTTGATCAGTTGTCAACCAGGGCATGTGTTGTGGTACAGAGCATTCGTAGAATTGATATCATTTCATTTGTGTTGTCTTTCGGGGGTCTTTTCGCCGTAAAGTCGGCTTGAAGTTCCTTTTTTTTCCTTTTCACCATGCGCCGCCATTGATAGTCGTGACGCAACAAAGGTAACATCATTTTCCCAATTTGAAAGTTTTTACCGTGTATATCCGGACGAAATTTCACGTATAGATACTTGTAGTTGTCAACCAGGACATGTTTTGTGGTTCAGAGCATTCGTAGAATTGATATCATATCGTTTGTGTTGTCTTTTGGGGGTCTTTTCGCCGTCAAGTCGGCTTGAAGTTCCTTTTTTTTCCTATTCGCCATATGCGCCGCCATCTGTAGTCATGACGCAACAAAGAGAAAACGTCATTTGCACAAATCTGAAAGTTTTTACCATGTATACGGAGGAAATTTCACGTAGATAATTGTTCAGTTGTCAAGCAGGTCAAGTTTTGTGGTTCAGAGCATTCGTAGAATTAGTATCATTTTTTTTGTTGGTCTTTCAGAGGTCTTGTAGTTGTCAGGTCGGCCCGAAGTTCCGTTTTTTTTTTCTTTTCGCCCCGCTCGAAGGCAGGACGTCATCTATATTTATGACGTAACAAAGGTGAAATTAGTTGAAATTTGAAAGTATTTGCCATGTATACGGACGATATGTAATGTGTATGTACATGATTAGTTAACCATGGCATATTTTTGTATTGTTTTAGACCATTCATAGAAGCAATATTATTCGTCTTTGTGTTTTTTTTACTTCTTATCGTCCTCAAGACGGTTTGTATTCGAAGATCCGTTTTCCTTATATTCACAGTAGCCTCCACCAGGCCTTTCTACGGGAATACGGATCGTAGAATTCCTCAAAAAAGAGAGAAAAATTGGCCAGGCCGCGGGGAGGTAGTTTCTTTCCCTCCGAAGCGGCCTGGCAAACCTACAAGGTGGCCAAACTCCCCTGGCAATTATTCTCCCATATATATATAGCAAGCGTAGTTAGTCTGGTAGATACTATATTCACAGCGCGATTTCGAAGGTGCGTCGCCATGCATGGCCATCTCTATCTATGACGCAACAAAGGTGACATCTTTCGCAAGGTTGGAAACTATATTTGCAAAGCTTCCGGGCGAATTTTTCCCCCATTTCACATAGACATGATTGACGCAACTATCCACATGGACGAAGCCTCGAGGTATCAACAGTGGAGCAAATTTTCTTTGAAAAAAAAAAACTTTTAAAAATACTATATGACGTCAGAAGGTCTTAGAAAGCTTTCCGTGACATCACGAGTTTTGTTTTAACCTTGTATCGCCCGAAGTGAAACGTTAGGCCGTTCTAAGGCCATGTTAATTTGATTATATGGATGACATCCTCTGGGAACCCCAAAACTGATGTGAGCGTGCGAATAAAAAATGTTTGGCCAAAAAAAGTTGCTTTCATTATGAAATCTACGGGGTCATGAAGGTTGAACAAATGACACAGAGTATGGTACGGCGAATAATCGAATCTTCAAATTCATTTCTATACATTTTCGTCTTTTTCGTTTGATTTTGGCATTGGTACCGTTTTTCAATATTTGTTTGTAACTTATGGTATATATTTGCTAATTTTGCAACTGTTTTGAACGATTTACAGTATGGTTAAAAACTTTTTTTTTGAAACGGATGGAAATTCATGCGCGCGTGGATGTCAACCACATAATCAAATCAACATGGCCTAACACATTTCAAACGTCACGGCACTCTCGGCACGCTTCGCGACACTTTAAGGTGAAGGTCATGAGATCATTTCAGTTGCATATATCATTTTCTATTGGACAACAGTCAGTCGGATAAGCACCGATCCCATATACAGCTCCGCCCACCTGTCACGTCATAATGCAACTATTTGATGTGGCGACCAATCACTGAAAAGGTGGCGATGATCTCAATTTCAATTGTAAAGTCGCTACAAAATCCATAGCTCCGCCCACCTGTCCTACGTCATAATTCAACTATTTGATGTGGTGACCAATCACCGAAAAGGTGGCGATGATCTCAATTTCAAGTGTAGTCGCTACAAAATCCATAGCTCCGCCCACCTGTCCTACGTCATAATGCAACTATTTGACGTGGCGACCAATCACTGAAAAGGTGGCGATGATCTCAATTTCAAGTGTAAAGTCGCTACAAAATCCATAGCTCCGCCCACCTGTCCTACGTCATAATTCAACTTTTTTTGATGTGGCGACCAATCACTGAAAAGGTGGCGATGATCTCAATTTCAAGTGTAGTCGCTACAAAATCCATAGCTCCGCCCACCTGGTTCTACGTCATAATTCAACTATTTGACGTTGCGACCAATCACTGCAAAAGTGGCGACGATATCAATTTCAAGTGTAAAGTCGCTACAAAATCCGGTCTTATTGGTCGAATATCCTCAACATAGCACACTAGTACTCCCACACACAAATCGCAGTATATGTACGCATGTGCAGTCAGTTAACCACCCATCCACCTACACCCACCCTTCTCAGTCGAGCTCAGCCTTGTCGACAGTACATACAGGCGCGAGCTATAGCCGCTAACAGCCGGCTTGTATCGTACAAGGACCCCGACCATGGGCACCGGACTAACAACGCTCTTCCTAGCACTTCAACTACTGCTATTCCTCCACCTGAGCGAGGGCGGACGAAATCGGCCTGCCGCTAGGAAACAATACTTTTACAACTGCTTGTGAGTAAAGTTTCTATCCTTTTTCTTCTTTTGTTTTTACTTCATTCCAACAGGACAGACGGACAGAAAGATGATGATATCGTTGGAGAAGGCAGTACTGTTGGGGGTGTTTTGCGGCCAGCTGCTAGTGTGTGCTGAGCGGCAAGATGATACTAACAGGGAGGTATTTTTTCTCTGGGAAGAAGAGGGCTATAATTGCTAGTAAGTTATTTTTAATACACGTTACGGTTTTAATATTAAAATTTCTACTAGAGGATCCGACCGCTGACCGCTCAATGAATTCCAGAGATTAATAATTATTAATGATCCTTGGAAGGTCTGTATGTCCCTGTTTTGGGGTCTTATTTTGGAATTATTACTTTTGAATCATCCGGTATCATATTCATATTCCTGAAATCATGGGTCACATGAACTTGAATTTTGGTCGCTGAGAGATCGTCGTCTAGTGAGACAACCTTACCGCCATAATTCTTTGACCAGTCATTTCTAAGACATGTTTTAGATAATGTTGTGGAGCTCGAGCCAGGGAGACATTTGAAACCTTCTTGGAGTGAGGGAATTATGATAGGGTGTCCGGGAGAAATTTGTAGTCAGTTTTGGCGATTAAAGGTGCGGTCACATTCGTCGTACAATCGTGGAACGATCGACGTGGAACACTAGTATATAGTCGTGCATATGTCATGGACAATTTCAACTGTCTTGCTACGGAGAAGGCTAGCTGGTTTAGATCTTCATTGGTGATTAAACGTCGGTTCTTTCACAGATCGAACGACGGCCTACGACGTCTGTGACCGCGTACCCTTGATGCCAAACTCGTTTCGGGCCGCTAGCTTTTCCCTTCGGCAGCCAATAACACTTCGCATGCCTGTCTAAAATTACCGCTACAGGGGAGTCAAGCCCGGGGGGAGTTTGGCTAACGACCCGATACTAGTTTGGCACCCAGGGTAGTGACCGCGCCGTAAGCATCAGTTCTCATCATGTAGTTATTGTATTCATTTTCTTGTACGCTACCTTTGAAGAGGTATATCATAACCGATATAACTGAGAATCATAACTGACATACATTGTACAACCGACTGTACGCCCCGACTCATAGAGACTACTGTAGTAGGAGGCTATATAGTGCGAGAAAATGACATATCTACAGTTTTGTAGGTTCAATATCGTTGCTTACACCAGTTCAGTTCAGAACTTGAAAGATGGTTCAACGATTTTTGCGACTCTCCCTCGCTTTGTGCAATCAACACTTGCGTTGTACAGACGACAGCTAAAATGCATCCCCCGCATGTATTATAGCTACAGTTTGATACATAGCAGATGTTTGTCAACTCTGTAATGCGGTTTGAAGAGTCCCACAGGCGCCCATTAAGCTCCATTCTTCTTCTTCATGTAATTTTTAAGCGCCTTACGTGCAAGTGGGCGTGCGTCAACTGAGACGAGCCTGCCATCAAATTTCTCTTCTGGCACTTAACAGGCGCCGGGGGCTCGACACTTAACTCTTAATCCCTTGAGTAAATCGAGAAGCGAGCTAGTAAAGAAACCGGTAAAGGGCCTCCTTGGACATCATTCTATTGCTGCAGGTTAGATTCGTGACTAAGGAAGACTTTGAACTTTTGTTTATGTATCAAAATACCACTATTTTCTACCGCCACGAGGTGTTGTTTTTGGTATTTCTCTCCTTCCCCCCTCTCAGCTCTCTCTCTTTCCCTCTCTCTCCCTCCCTC
>NW_017802379.1:9681953-9686331 GCF_001625305.1 Branchiostoma belcheri | reverse complement strand
TCCCCCCTCTCTCTCCCTCCCCCCTCTCTCTCTGTGTGTGACGGTGTGTGTCCGTGTTTGTGTCTGTGTTTCCGCATGGCCTTTAGGTCAGGTTGTAATAGATATGGTTGGAAGTTCAGTCTGTCCCAGAGGGAGAAAGTGAGAAAGTCATTATTTATCACGTCTACACCTGGAAGCACTCGCTATTTTAACAGGTGTTTTTTCTATACATGACCTCCTTGACAGCTGATAAAGAAAGACTTGTAGACACCATGGTGAATGGGAAGGTGACACAGTCACCATCACACAAGATCTAGATAGTTCTTGGAGGTATGAGATCTCCGAACTCTTGAATCTAAGAGAAGTGTTGTTCTTTCTTCTGCAGCCCACCATGGCACCAACATTGCCAAACGAGTGGATCTGCCATCTTAAGAAGGCGTACTGGTGGCAAGCCGGTCAGGTGAGTGAGTGAGTGAGTGAGTGAGTGAATGATAGAATGAATGAATGATAGAATGAATGAATGATTGAATGAATGATAGAATGAATGAATGATAGAATGAATGAATCATTGATAAAGGCATGGTTTATCAAAACCATAAATCGCAGGTTTTCTGTCAAATCCCAACTTGTTCAAGTCACCAATATCACGATTTGCAGCCAAATGTCCATGTAATACCAACAACTTCTTGTTCTGAATTATTCTAGAACAGTAATTTCAAACCACATATTTGTTCCTCTTGTATTCGTTCTCCTTGTGCTCTCAGAAAAAGGCATATCAAGTCTCGAAAACGACGCATTTTTCCAAGAGAATAATATATTTTCCACCGATTTACACCGGTTACTATCTTAGCATTTTAAGACTAATGTTATATAATTACAGGCATCAATTTTTAAGGGGGCAAAACAAAAATCTTCTGGATGATTAAATCTGTCTGATATTGACATTTACTGCCATTTCTTAGCACATTTTCGTCATCTTTGCATACTTAAAGCGTTTGGAATAGCCCCAACACAAGCCACCTGAGGCGTCTCTTTACTGATACCACCAATAAATAGATAGAACCAGTCTACGATACAAAACAAGCAACTTTTTTTCTATCAGCGACATCACATTTTTGCCTTACAGATATCAGTATGGTTGACCATCCAGTTTTGAACCGCCCTGAAGTTACAGTGGATGCGTTTGAATAAGAAGTGAGATTTTTTCTGTTTCAAAGCCGCTTGTGAAGACAAGGTCACTTCCAAGTGAGAGATAACACTACAAGGCCCAGATATAGATCTTCGAGTTCCAATTTTGAGGCGGAAATTCAGACACTCCCTCAAGTGTCGCTAACCTTGTACATCTCAACAAAGGAATTGAAGCAATCTCCGGTGGGGAAAAAGGTCTTTAATCTGTACATTTACAATGTAATCCTCGTAGGCTGTATGAACTTCATCTTCATGCGAGTATTGACCGATCCTGTAAAAACTGTATGCAAATATTTGACGGACGTACAGCTCATTGGTCGAGCCGATGATTGCCATGCGACCATTGGTTGAGCTGCTAATTGTGATGGACAGTCAGGATGGGTCCATATTGACTGTGATGATTCCCACAGGAGGCGCCCCCTACCGGAGTTGGACGCCTCCGCGGCGGCTGAGGACCGCTTCGCCCACCGAGCCGGGGACCTTCAGGAGTGGCTGTCCGGCGGAACGTTCACCCTCCCCCGAGAGACTGACGGTGATGGTTCCGGTAATGACCGCGTTGCGGCGATGGGTCCGACCCTGCGCCGTCAGATCCTGAACCGCATCGCCGAACTCAAGATTCGCTCCCAGCGGCCCAACAACGAAGAACAGTGATGGCACACTGAGCACGGAAACAATCCCTTCTTTTACTGCCACATAACAAGATATTTATGAGATTTGACAACAGAGACAACGTATGATTTTTAAAGAGGTCAACCCTAGGAAGTTAGAATTTAGAGTGAGCATTTTTTTACGAAGTTTATTTATTAAAAACAACATCGCAGGCTGAGGCAGTCTGAATTGTGATGTAGTTTACAATATTTACAGCTGTCTATAACATTTGATTATTTTAGCATTTTATATTGTTCTTCATAATTTGTTCGTCTTCTACAATATTGTTCGGGTGAGAATTTGTTTTACTTATGGCATATGGATTTTGACTGCCAATTTGATACTGTCTTGTTGCTACCAAAAGATCTATTTGGACGTAAATTATGTGTACATTATACCACTGCAAAACAACTACACAGTTTATTTCGATACTTAACAGTTGCCATTTTAACCGTAATTTAATTAATTTTTTCAACAAAAAAGAAAATCCCGGAAAGAACCCGTCACTAATAATTAAGAATCCATTGTATTTTTACAAAGGCGTGAGCTAACGTTACAAATCTAAGAGTTAACGAATTAGGCCACACCAATTTAATTTGTTGGTTCTCTGATTTTTTCAGAAAAAATATGAAGCGACAGGGCGAAAAAAATAAAAATAAAAACAGGTCTAGGCATCCTATTATAGGCTTAAATGCTACAAAATGAGCCATGAAGTCAACACAAAAGGCTGGGTTAAAATTTAAACATTGAATTTTGAACTTTTAATCAAACCACTGCAATGATAGATGGGAAAACTGTAACAACTAGGAAGAAAATGACTTTCCTCAACTTTTTGGGGGGCAAAACATGAGCATTTTTCAGTTGATTCAGGACCAGAATCAATTTTTTTTTTGCAAATCAGAAAAAAACGAAGAGGCGAATCCGAGAACCAACAAATTAAATTGGCGTGGCCTTACGTATGAAATGAAAATGATTTTACTTGGATGCACTTGAGGTAGGAAAGATGATGGATAATAACTTGAGGAATGAATCCATTCAACCTTGTACTTACCTTTATAATGAACTACTTGGATATCATAGGTCTCTATCATTTCATTTTGTATCAGAAATTTGATTATCTATAAGGTACATTTTGCTTTGCAACTGTATAATAGGAAACGATGATAGTGTATGACAAGAATCAGTGATTTTAAGTCACTTGATATGCATGGTGTCATGATGTAGGGAGTGCAAAGCTTTGCTTGATTTGATTGAATTAAAGAAGAGGAGGTTAGGAATATTTTTGGCTCAATGATTTCATTTTGGTCCTCAGAAATTTACAAGTATAAATGAAGCAAACCTTATGCCTTAAAACTTTTGTGTACCACCATGCAGGGGTGCCAAAGAATTCATCAGAATTTTACGGAATTCATACGATCCTACTAGGAAACATACGAAGTTTACGGAATGCATACGATCCATTAGTAGAAACATACGAATTTTTTTATCCATTCCGCGGAAACAGACGATCCTTACTATTGGTAACTTGAGGTCATTTGGTGACTTGCCACCGCGATCACCGGTTCCACCGATTCCTTAAGCATCACCCTGCTATTTGGTCTAAAATACAGGCTACTATGTCGTGAAAGAAGCCCGCATAAGACTAGTGCAGTTTTGGGGTTAGCAGGGCAGGATAAGCCCTTAAAATTCTTTGAAACCAAGATATTGTAGGGAGAACATCGCTAAAATAGTCCGCCATCTTGTTCTATTACATATTTTCTAAAACCACAGAACCATCAAATTAAATTGGTGTGGCCTAACTTGACAGTAACTGTTGAGGGAAGCCATCCAAAAGCATGCAAAAACAAAATTAAAAACAACAAAGACGGGGGGCGCCACAGACACCTATAAAACATAACATATCACAGAAGCGGTGGATTGCTCATTCCTTGACAAAGACATGTATTGTACAGTCGGAAATTTGAGCAAGTCCAATTCTTGTGCAGGTGATTACTGTTAAACTTACTTCACAATGACTTACACCAACACAGATGAACTTTCAAGATAATTTTCTCTCATAATCCCAATTTCTATCAAATTATGATCTTTTCTGTTCCTGTCACTCAGTTGTCAGCTTGATGAACTGGGGGATCTATCATCCAACACAACTGGGGCCTTCTCATCAGATAGGTGTAAAAAGCAATTAAAGTTAGATTATGAATGGCTTAATGTGACAAGTTGTATGGTGTTATGTGGCATAATGGTTAGAGCGTTCACCCAGTAACCAAGAGGTTCTGGTAGCCTCTATAGCAGGCTTATAGAACTGGGGGTTTGGTGGTCTTCGGCTGTTTTCTGATTAGCCCAGTTAAAAAACAGGGGTAATTCAACCAGGCTGGCTATGTTGTCTTTATGCAATCAGAAAATACTAGTAGCACATAAAAGCTCCCAAAGACCCCCCAAAACCCCCAGTTTTTGGCAAAAACGGGTAATTTAACCAGGCTGGCTATGTTGTCTCTATGCAATCAAATAGCACATAAAAGCTCCCAAAGACCCTGAAGACCCCCAAAACCCCCAGTTTTTGGCA
>NW_017802379.1:9681458-9681791 GCF_001625305.1 Branchiostoma belcheri | reverse complement strand
TGGGGGTAATTCAACCAGGCCGGCTATGTTGTCTTTATGCAATCAGAAAATTGCACATAAAAGCTCCCAAAGACCCTGAAGACCCCCAGTTTTTGACATGCTATGGAGGCTAAGCTTCTGGTTTGTCATTGAAGGTTAGACAACCAGCAAAAGAGATACATAAGAGCACAGTTACTCAAGCAAATTGACTCAGATTTTGAAAGCTGTAGCTTCCACTACTTTCCATCATTGCCCAAATGTTATGCCCTTGGGAAAGGCACTTTAGAAGTTTCATGTCTCATCACTTAACTCGGTTGAAAATGGGCACCTAGCTTTGATTGGCGACATTCCACA
>NW_017802379.1:9675605-9681438 GCF_001625305.1 Branchiostoma belcheri | reverse complement strand
CCCAAAACCCCCAGTTTTTGGCAAAAAATGGGGGTAATTCAACCAGGCCGGCTATGTTGTCTTTATGCAATCAGAAAATTGCACATAAAAGCTCCCAAAGACCCTGAAGACCCCCAGTTTTTGACATGCTATGGAGGCTAAGCTTCTGGTTTGTCATTGAAGGTTAGACAACCAGCAAAAGAGATACATAAGAGCACAGTTACTCAAGCAAATTGACTCAGATTTTGAAAGCTGTAGCTTCCACTACTTTCCATCATTGCCCAAATGTTATGCCCTTGGGAAAGGCACTTTAGAAGTTTCATGTCTCATCACTTAACTCGGTTGAAAATGGGCACCTAGCTTTGATTGGCGACATTCCACAGAATAGGACCCATATTTGAGGATAGCCACACGTGGAGCATGTTATTGTTAAAGATCCCAATGCACTTATCGAAAAGAGTAGGGGTCCATCCCGGCACGTGTGTATGTTATTCAGCCTTCCAGTCCGGTGTTACACAACTTGTACTTAATACACAAAACCGGTGCATTAGACCTAAAAGTGGTTTACTTGTTAACAATTACCTGCATGTGTATATTTACTGTGCAGTGTACTGATTACTAGTAATATTCCTACATACACATCAAAAGATATATATAGACTAATACTCTACCTAACTGAAAGCTTGGTCTGCTTTCCATAGATGTATTTGAAAGATGTTGGTTGGATCAAAGGATTCATCCACTCTCTATCTATATCTTGTAGGTTGGAATCCTGGCTTGCATGTAGCATTGAACTTCTATGAATACCTCTGGTGGAGGTTACAGCCCTTAGGCCACACCAATTTAATTTGTTGGTTCTTGGATTCTGGTTCTGAATCAACTCAAAAACGCTCATATAAAAAAGGTGCCCCCGACAGTTGAGAAAAGTCTGGCCGTGAGCAGTTGCGAGCATCGTTTGTTGCGCAAGTGGTTCGTTGCACGAGTTGTACGTGCTGACAATGTACGATATCCGTGCGATTACAACTTTACCGTAAGGAGGCCGTACTCACACGTGCATCTTACGTACGGTATGTACAGTGCACGCGCGTCACACGTACGGGTGGTGAATCCACAGACCGCACGAAGAAAAAGTTTTACATGCACTTAGTTCTACGGCGTGTCTGCATGCTCCCAAATCTGTAGAATTCCGTACAAATGTGGTACTCTCCACTTACGGATCCTCTACGTTTGCCCACATTTTTTCACATTGACAGCACACAGATGCACGTACGGCGGGTTGTGGTGACTGAGGCTTTAATGTTACATTATGCACCAAGAAGAAGAGTATCCTGACATGATGACACATAGACCTTGCATGAGACTTTGGCAGGACCGTAACTCATTAAACATGAAGGATTAAAGGATTAAACAAGTACACACCAAAAGGTCAAGCTGAGAATCATTTACTACTAGTATCGTACAGACTGACAAGAAAAAATATTACACTCCTGATTCTACATCTATCAACAACATGAAGGTACATCAATGACATCCGTAACCTTTGTGTCCAATATATTTGGACAATAAGTCGTTGGTTCATGGTTTGAACTGCACATGTGAGTTTAATGGTAAAGGCCCCTATGGCCATGTTGATTTGATTATATGAATGACATCCTCTGGGAACCCCAAAACTGATGCGAGCGTGCAAATAAAAAAAGGTTTGGCAAAAAAAAGTTGCTTTCATTATGAAATCTACATGGTTTTGAAGGTTGAACAAATGACACAGAGTATGGTATGGCGAATAATCTAGTCCTCAAATTCATTTCTTTACATTTTGGTCTTTTTCGTTTGATTTTGGCATTCTACGACATTGGTATATATATCGTTTTTCAATATTTTTTTTTGCAAATTACGGTATATATTTGCTCATTTTGCAACTGTTTTGTATGATTTACAGTATGGTTGAAAACTTTATTTTTTTGGAAACGGCCGAAATTCATGTATGCGCGGATGTTATCCATATAATCAAATCAACATGGCCCAACAGTTCTTGTGTAGACCATGTTTGATACATGTCCAGATGTGTTTTATTTACGTCCCAAGGGCTTTCAACTTTGACATGTTACCTGTCATGCATAACGCTGCACGTGCAAAGTTCAACACATGAACCGGCTTATTCAGAACACAAATATGTCTGCAGGAAGCAAGATTTCAAAGAGGCAGAAAAAAAATCCAAGTAGCACATGTGTCATCTACATAACACGATGTTACAGATCTGAAGTGGAGTTGTACAGTCAAAAATTTCACTAAGTCCAATTCCTTGTGTTGGAAAGTACAGTCGAAAACTTGTTTCATAATGACTTCTACCAACACAAATGAACTTTCAAGGTAACTTTATCTAAATATATACAAAATTGACGAGAAATGTAGTTATTTAAAAAAATGTATTTTACATGTCAGAAGAAATCGGTTGCTTTTTTCCTGGTGGGTCTTGTATTTGGCAGGTTTAGGAGGTTATCGGACAGAGAGGAAGTGTCTGTACTCGTGCTCGCGCTGGCGACAGTCGGAGTTTTCCCATGTCTCGGCGAGCGGCGTACGCTCAGAGGAGTGTTCCGCGGCGTGAGTCTTACAGGCGTGTTTCCCGCGCCCAAGCGAGCAGGGGAGGGGCTGTAGCTCGCTCGTAGCGCCTTGTCCGTCGTGCTACGCCGTGACGAAGCTCGGTTGATGAGTCTCTGAGCGGCCGGCGACATGGTGTTGAGTCGGTCCATGGACTTCAGCGAACCAAAAGTTGGAGTAGGGCTGGAGGAGGACAGAAAGAAAGACTCAGGTCACTAAATTAACTTTCAGCTTGTTAAGTATCTACATAATAGACCCATTCGACTTTCACGGATCGCATAACCTGCTTAAGTCACTGGGGGGACATTTCGAAAGTTCCTTTCATGCGGGACGCATAAACTGCATACGTCACAGAACAAAATAACCTTAAATTGTTGTACGGAATGCCACCATACAAAGTTGGTGCCTGTTTTCATGTCATTTCCGCACATATTACCGAGAAAATAGACACTTACCTACCTTTTAGTAAAAAATGATCTGCCAGGGGGGACACCGCGAGCGCAAGCCGCGTTTGACTTCAGCGTTCTAGAACAACGTTCTTTCAAAATGTCCCCTCTGTGACGTAGGCAGTTTATGCGATCGGTGAAAGTCAAATGGGTCTATTTGCAATGGATATGGGGTTTGGCAGTAGGGAGATGGTTAAATAAAAAAACACTGTAAATATGACATATCTTTCAAATATGACATGTCACAACTTTCAAATGTATAATTATATATAATATGAAACTTTATAATTCTAAATGTCACGACAAATTCAAGGAATTATGACCTGAAGAGCAAGATACCAGGGATAAGAAATTTCAGACCTCCAGAAACCCAAATTTTTGGGTTTTCATAAAATTTATTGAAAGCCTCAGTTGTGCAGTGCAAGCACGTCTAACTCTCGGAAGACGGGGAACAACAGACGATAAACCGGACAGTGAGTGAGTGAAACTGTGGAGGGGATTGTATGATGTACCAGTATTTCATTCGGGTATTACACACAGTCCATCACTTCCGGAAATCCTGCACCAACAGCCCACTTCCTCCAACATAGTATGTGCTGCATCATCTTCACACACAATCTTCCTGTCATCAATCAGGAATCAGGAATCCTAGAACTATCACAGAGTGGAACTCACTGTCACCAAGTACAGTAGGGGCATTGTCATTAGATAGCTTTAAACAATAGTTAGATGTTCAAGGGCTAGGTGTAACAAGTCGATCGGTGTGATGTAGCCAGCTGCCACTGCGCCGCGTGCCTGCGAAACTGGTGTGTTACGCCGGAAGACGGTTATTCCGGCTATACAGATCAAGTAACCAAATATCCACCCACTCTCCCTGCAACTGTCTCTGCTACACAAACATACGCACAAACCCACAGACAAACCCGCCCTAAACAATACCTTTGTACCCAGAGGCTATAATAAAACATTATAGGCAGACACATACTCTTATAAGCAAGAAAAGGGAAGTTAAGTAAGTCCAGTAAGGATCTGAAATGTAGGACATCGAAAATAACACGGTCCAAATTCCTTGTTCGAAATCTTTTTACTGTGACAGCTTCTTTCCCCGTACGGCCAAGCTTTGGAATTCCCTCCCTGACAAGTGTTTCCCACCAACCTACAATCTATAGGCTTTCAAATCAAACGTTCACCGCCATCTCTTGACATAGCCATGTTTTTTTTTTTCATATTTCTAGTTCAATGCCGAGAAGTGGTCATATAGGCCTTGCATTGAACCACTCCGTTAAAAAAAAAATCTCCAAAATGAAAGTCACAATATAATAATCGAAATCCTTTCCCACCCACACCATTCACAGTCCGCTGACCATATCAGAGCGTACATAAACTCTATGCATGACTCTATTGTGAAGGATTGGGAGAGTTTTAGGGGTCTGATTGCTTTGGGACTGGAAGCCTTCCTACCAAATTGATTCATATTTCATTCCAGTCAGCTCCCATCAGGTTTGCCTTTAAATTTTGGCCTGAGGCCACACCAATTTAATTTCTTGGTTAACGGATTCGCCCGCTTCGTTTTTTTCTGATTTGAAAATAAAAATAAAAATTCAGAATCAACTGCAAAATGCTCATATTTTGCCCTGAACAGTTGAAAACAGTACTTTTCTTCCTAGTTGTTACAGTTATTCCATCTTTCATTACAGTGGTATCATTAAAAGTTCAAAATTTTACAACTTGAAAATTTTAACAGTGTACGACATAAACAAACTCCAAACAGCAATTTTCGTCCACAAAGTCTTACACAAAAGTTCACAATTACCAGTTCAATTCAAGGACATATTTCAATACAACTCAGATATCCACAGTTACAGTACCAGAAAGCAAAATGATTTAAGGCCAATCCTAACAAAATCAAATATGAAACAGTTTACGATAATGTTTAGAGGCCCGTTAATTTGGAACAGTATAAGTCATTCACAGCAGAATTGCCAATCCCTTCCAACTTTCAAACGACATTTAAAAACTGACCTAATAGAGAAGCCATCTACCACTTCCTGATTTGCTTTTGTTTTCCTTGTTTTCTTATGCTACGGTATTTTCCTTGCGTTAATATTGGTTTCTTATGTTGTTCTTACCATATTAACTTATGATTTGACTAATGGAAATGTATTTTTTGTTGAATACGATATGTTTTTGATTGTCTTACTTTATTGTTTAGATATTTAGTTTGCCGTGTTAACTTTATATTATCTTGTTTGAGTTAATTTTCTCTTGTTTGTCCCTTAAGACATGCATGTTAATTGTTAACGTAAATAATGCTGTAAATATGAGATCATCAACAGGATTTGGGAGAGCCCACTAGATAAACCTCCTGGTTTCTTGGGCTCTCCTGCATGTATTTGATTGTACATAATTTCTTTTTATACCATTACTTTTTTTATGTGCGAAAGGACAATAAACAAAACAATAAACAAAGTTTACCCTCTGATAAGTGAGTATTTTCAAAGTAGAAATCAATCTTTTACTGTTTTGACACATTTTCTTCCGGCTAGAAAAATAGGAATCTTTCCCAAGTTTTTACTAGCAGGTGGGCTAACAGATTTTTTTATATCATTTTGACCATCAAGATACATGTATACAAACATATGCTATATTAAAATAACCGAAATCATAGCTTTTCTTATCACCGACAAACCAAAAAGATATTTCTTGTATCTTGTTCTTGGGATGGAAAGATCAAATTCTTACAAACCATAGTTCAATGAAGTCATGAGCACTTAGATTATCGAGGCTTTAGTCTCACTGCGAATGTACGTGCA
>NW_017802379.1:9672393-9675585 GCF_001625305.1 Branchiostoma belcheri | reverse complement strand
AAATGTATTTTTTGTTGAATACGATATGTTTTTGATTGTCTTACTTTATTGTTTAGATATTTAGTTTGCCGTGTTAACTTTATATTATCTTGTTTGAGTTAATTTTCTCTTGTTTGTCCCTTAAGACATGCATGTTAATTGTTAACGTAAATAATGTTGTAAATATGAGATCATCAACAGGATTTGGGAGAGCCCACTAGATAAACCTCCTGGTTTCTTGGGCTCTCCTGCATGTATTTGATTGTACATAATTTCTTTTTATACCATTACTTTTTTTATGTGCGAAAGGACAATAAACAAAACAATAAACAAATTCATTGTTTAAATTTTGATGTTGACTTCATGGCTCCTATCGTACCATAATAGGATCCCTAGGCCTGTTTTTATTTTTTTTTATTTTTCGCCCGCCCCCTCCATTATTTTTCTAGAAAAATCCGTTAACCAAGAAATTAAATTGGTGTGGCCTGAGAGTACCAACGAAATCTAAGGTAATCGATAATTACTATAATCATACATGTACCTGTGAATATTTCATCAGGTTGGTAAGTCACTGAATAAAGAGACTCTTTTTTTTCCGCCCACAACCAAGTGTTTTATTCAGATGACGTTACAGTGACCGTCTGTCACCCTACTCAGTCAGAACTGCCCTGAGGAAGATGACAGACGGTCACCGAAACGTCGTCTGAATAAAACTTATTAATAAGAACTTTATGTTAGCAGATGGTTTTATACCATTCTTCAATACCTTCTGTACTCATTGTCCTTGTCAGTTTGCTATTAGCCCTCGGGCATGAACCTGCAATAAGTAACTTAAATCATATTTCACCTTGCAAAGGAGGCAGTCATTCTTTTCAGTGCTTCTTCTTTTTTTGCACGGTGACTTTTCCCAATCTTCTCCACCAGACCTCGTGCCAGCTTTTCTCTTTTCCTTGGCTCATTTATCTGTAACAAACATAATTATAAAATATGGGATTGGTGCTTCGTTATGACTTAACATGCCAAACCAGGGCTCCAAGTACTTTTTTTTTACATATCTGTACTGGTGCAGGTAGCAAGTTTAGGAATAGTGTGAGTGAGTGTAAGGCCACAACAAGTAATTTTTATGGATGACATCAGCGCGCGCATTAATTTTTGCCTGATTTTGGAAAAAAAAACAAGAAATTTTGTTGCCTTCTGACAGTGGTCACCTTGCCGAAAATGGGCAAAGATGTCTGTTGCCATGCTGGAACGTGGATGGCAGATAACTATGAAGAGAGGAGACAAGAAAAGGCTCTGATTTAATGTTTTGTTTCTTACTTTGATGCAGTGATATGTGATGCTGGCTGTGTATATGTGATGTTCCTACTGAATCAAAACCATTTGTACAATGATTCAGTCAAAATTTTAAACCGTAGGAACCTTGTTTTTTTCGGCCCGCCTTGTTGTTTTTTTCGCCCGTTCGCATTAGATTTGGAGTCTGCGGAGGATGTCATCCATAAAATTTACTTGCTGTGGCCTAACCGACACTTGACAAATTTTACCTGTACTGCTGTCTGTATGAAAAATACTGGTAGATTTGAAGAAGCATTCAACAAACTGCAAACAGTTCATCAAATTGTTAGTGCAGGAAATTGTACTACAGTAACTGTATGAGGCAAGCACAACCCTGGTTAAATCCACTACCTACTGTCTTTTTCACTGAAAAGTGATCCTGTAAGGGCCTTTCCACTGTTTATTGTTTGTTCATTTTTATTTGCACATACGTAATACAAAAACAATACAAGTGAATATACTAATCGAACGAAACAGAATATAGAATAATAAACCTAAACAGAATGGATGTGCTGGAGGAGGAAAAAAGCTTTAGGGCTTATTCTAGTCCTCCCCCATTTCAATTTTTTTTTTAAAAGCATAATAATAATAAGAATAATAATAGCCATGAGTGGCGTCTGTGTGGTGTAGTGGATAGAGCGTCCGACTGTCAAGCAAGGAGACCCAGGTTCAATCCCCAGGGTTGGACCCAGACATGTCCGGACATGCACACAGACGTTGTGCCCTTGTGAAAGGCACTTAACACGTATTTCCCCCCTCAGTTAGAGGGATCCCAGGCCCTACTAGGGTTTGGGTTGGCGTTAGGAAGAGCATCCAGCCGTAAAAATCCTGCTTCAAAAAAAAAAGACTTGTACTTGGTGCAAGCACGTCTAACCCCCGGTTGGGGAAAAATGACCTTAAATTCGGTTTAAAAAAAAAAAGAGAAATCTCTCACCACTGAGAAATTAAAATCAAGGGCAAGACATGAGTTTGACAATGCCCAATGGGTTCAATTAGTTTGCTCTGTGAAAGAAAACTCCAGCCCGTATGTTGATTTTTTTTCCTATCTTCCTTGTTGTTTGTTGAGGAACAACTCTTTGTAGTTTTCTCCAGACGAAACTCCACCTTTGATGTACATGTACATGTACCCATGTGGGTTGCATCTTACCGTTTTAATTAACGATTAGAATATGTCGGCACGCATGTGGGCTTTGTAGTCCTTTGATTGTTAACAAATAACATAACAACTGTATGAATATCAAAGTAAAAAAAGATGAAAGGTAATGAAAATAAGGCTTTGTTATACTGCACTTTATATCATACCCGGGCAGCGATAATGTTCGATAACGGGTTCCGGACCGGGCCGTACTTTACGGTACGGCCCGGTCCGGAACCCGTTATCGAACGATTCCATGGCTTCCATAAAACGATTCAAACGTGTTTCGCCCTAACCGCGTGTGCCCCTTTCGAAAACTCGAATACAGAATCCGGACGTTGGAATTGATGTTGTTGCATTTTAGGGTTTAGTGGCACCAACTTTTTGGCTCATCTTGCATTGAAAGGCGTGTTTTCTTGGGTGGGTATGATATAAATTAAATACAACACGGTGTATTCCGCATCGCTCTCGGTCGGGCCGATACCTCGGGCGATACGGAATACCCCGTGTTGTATTCTATATATATGCGCATGGCTAAAATTCTTACAACGGAATGGTGGCAGCATAAAGTTTTTGAAGTTTTTTTAGTATCTTTTATTTCAGGCATTACATTTTTTTTGTAGAGTTTATATATTGAGGAGTGTTTGGTCTTTCAGAGTTTACAATTGTGGTTTAAACCGTTTGCAGTGCTTAAGTTAAAATACAACCTGCATTATGATGCACATTAATGCAGTTAAAATTGGATC
>NW_017802379.1:9576983-9672373 GCF_001625305.1 Branchiostoma belcheri | reverse complement strand
GTAGTACGTAGTACGTATATATATATATATATATATATATATATATATATATATATATATATATATATATATATATATATATATATATATATATACACACACAGTTATTTTGCTTCCAGATTATTCTCTGCCAAAGACGGTTGTTTAGACTTGAGGATGTGCAGCTTCGAATAAAAACCTGAAATGAACAGGGGTGTGCCCCAAAACACAGCAAAAATCCCCTTTTACCGCACAAGAATGAATGTAGAGTACCTTGAACCCCGGTGTGCTGCTCGGCGCCGGTGTGTCAGACCCGTCTAGTCGGAAGGGCGTACCCTCGATCTCACCCCAGGTCATCATGGGAGATTCATCCACACCTTGGGGTTCAGAAAAAGGAGGCACGTGATCAGGGTGAAGCGTTTACATGTATGTCTACAAAATGAGACACTGTACAATAGCTGAAATATAACAAAAATGCCCCTGAAGTTCCAGAATAAGCCGCCAGGGGGCCCAAGAGCTATGTACTGCCCCCAAATTGTGACCATAGCATTTCCACGATACTGTAATTCACTTTATGTTCACGGAAGCAAAAGTTCACAGTCTGAGAAAAATGGACATACATGTATTCACGGAACCATGTATTCACGGAACCATGTATTCACGGTGGTGACAGTTGCAGGAAAAGAAGTGACAGTGAAAACAGTGAACATAACAGTACTGTGAAAAAATAAGGAATTACATTATATCAAATATATAAGTTACACTGTAGTACTTTGGAAAGCTGCCAGGGGGCCCAAAATCTACATGTAATTATAGACATAACCTCAACAAAACTGTTGAACACCTGTTGCGTCCTACCTGGCGCAGGAGACGGCGTCGCCACAAACCCAAAGCCATTGACCTTGGGAGTGTCCTCTGGCAGGATTTCCTTCCCATCATGCCCTATCTTCCCTCTCTTGATCTGTGCGTTGGCCCCGGCCACCTGCTGCAGTCTGGACTTGGCCACGTCCGAGTCAAATGGAGTCCGCACCAGTCTCGTGTTCTTGTGCAGGATTTCTCGCGGTTTCTTGAAGACGTCTTCTCCTGACTCTGTACCTGTAAGGTTAGAATAGAAAGAAGATGTTTCATTCAGTCAAATGTCTTCAAACTAGAAAGAAGACAGTTGATTAATGTCTCTTATATACATCATATAAACATAGGGATATACTTACTGACATGATTCCTGATTTTTTCATGGTACTTTTATGTCACTTCTGTACCATGAACTTCATTACCGTTATCAAATCATTAATCTCTTGGCCCCCCTGCACTAATGCTGCCACTGTGAAGAGTAAAGTGCACATGACACCAAAATATGACCTTAGCTGATTGTAAATGACATAACTAGTATTACCTGGCTAACAGACACATTAATGATTAATATACGCGGTTCTCCTGTTACATTCAAAATTTTAATGCCCTGCCTTGGAAAAGTCAGCACAAGCCAGTACTGGCAGGTGATTTGCATCTCTACATTTTATCTTTGCGTGTCTGTATGAAAAAGCACAGAAATGCAAAAATAAAACATAGACGATAGAGACGCCCAAAGTGAGTGATTGGGAAGCTTGCTAGAGAGCTTCCAAAAACTCACTTTTAGAAGGCCGTACAAACTCATATGTGTCAGAATGTATCAGAATGTACCATTCTGACATTTTATGAATCATGCAGAAGTTTTCAAACTAACAAGAAAACTGTTGATCAATGTCTCTTTTATACACTAAGTGCATGGATATACATGTATGTGTACTTATTGACATGAAAATGCATAAAACAGATATTTTGTCAACAGGAAACATAATATATGTACATATACACTCCTTTCTGACATTTCATAAATCATTCATAAGTCTTCAAACTACCGTACGTAAAAACAAGACTGTTGACTGAAGTCTCTTTCTTATACACATGCTTGATAAATGAGCAGATGCACTAATTAACAGTGAAATGCATGTAAAAGATCTCCTCTTCAAAGAAACCATCATAATACACCTTTTGTCAACGATGGCCTGACAAATTTGTCACCATAAAATGTGTGTGAACTATAAATGAAAGAATGTTTGGTATAGTCAGACTTTGTGTAGAATACTAATTCACTATAGAAAGTGAAAAAACAATCAATTGTGACAGAAACGGTCCACCTACGATTTTGTCAAAGCCAACTTTTCCTCCCAAAAGCATCAGTCTGACTTTGTACAGAATACTAAATAGTCTTAGTTAAGGCCACACCGTCTTAATTTTATGGATGACATCCTCTGAAGACCCCCAAACTAGTGCGCGCGGGCAAATAAAAAAAAATTCCGGCGAAAAATAAAAATGCTATTAAACCACAGGAATACAAAGCTGGTATTTGCGGCAGTACTTAGCGACGTATACAACAAGCCGGCACATCGATGCTGGCTTTTTGCGGACTTCATGGATCGGCACTGTACGTATGTACTGAGGTCTTGCGTCATGGAGCTTCGGTAGCCTGGGTGGCTGGCTCCGTATTGTCGCTAACTACCATGGACTACCCAGGCCTAGAGCCAGGCCAGAGCCTTGGTGGACGTGATCTTTTTTTTTTGGGGGGGGGGGGGACAGGCGAAAAATCAATGCGCGCGCGGATGTCATCCATGAAATTAAGTCGGTGTGGCTTTAGAGAAAACAAAATGACAATCCATCCTTCCTCATTCCTACCAGAAGAGTCTACATGGTCCTTTGGTTAGGATTGTTGACTAATAGAATCTAAAGGTTCTGGGTTGAAATCCCTTAAGTTAGTAGCAGGCCCCAGTATTGTGCCCTTGGGAAAGGCACTTTACACCTACCTTTCCTCACTCGACTCAAGTGAAAATTTGTGTGTAGCTTCAGCTACTCTCAAATGGGGCATAAAGCCAGAGAGAGAGCCATATATACAGTACTCGAGTACATTAAAGAACCCACGGGACTTTAATTTAATTGAAAAGAATAGAACGCCCTTCTCTGTGAGTGGTTCAAACCCTACAGTCTTGTCTAATGCAGCTTGTACATTTGTACTTTCTATACAAAATTGGTCCCTCGCTGCGATGCCTGAACATCAATTTTAATAATCTTTGAAAACGAAGCTAAGCTGAGAAAGAGACAAAACTGGTCTAGTATGCCTATAAAAGGCAGTTTAACGGTTATGTCAAACAAACAAACAAACAAACAAGTAAAATCTGAGATTTTATACCTCCGGGCTTTTTATTGTATATTTTTATATAGGGTTTTAAACAAAGAATTTATCGAGACCCAACACCCCTCTGTGTGAGGGGTCATATACGTGGACCAGACCAAGAATAGCTTAAACACGCCAAAGGTCAACGGTCGCAACCACTTTCACGCTCAAAGGGGTGTTTTGGGGCCACCAAAAGGCATCATTTTCACGCCAAAAAATACACATACAATAAAAGCAAAAGAACGTGCATCATCTGCAGCCCAATAGCAAAACATATAGCAAGTCTCAAAATAACCCGTCCACCCAAACGCGAGAAACAGCTGCGAACATGAAAATCTAAATCTCTTACAAAACCCTTCCGCGGAAGGATGTCTCCTCCCCCAGAGGTAACAAACAAACAAACAAACATACCTTCTGGGTAATACATGAGTGCGTTCTTGGCTTTATAGCTCCACGTGTCCACACTCGAGGTAGAACCTTCTATAGCCAGCTGTTCAGGACCCTTCAACTGTAGAATCTCCTTTTGTTTCTCAGCGTGTTCCTTCTCAGCATCGTACAGCCAGGAGTGTCTCTGTCTGTTCTTATCCTCTGTTACCTCCATAATGGTACCGAAGGAGGCGTTGTCTTCACTGGTGTTCTTGGCGAGGTATTTGTCCAAGGGTAGGTCTGTGTCTTGTTTTGCTGAGGAAATATGTACAATTACATTAAAGGGGCGTTACATTATATAACAAGTTTGTATAAAAAAGTTTGATAAGAAAAAAATCTTTATGTGATCACGGCTCTACCCAAGCAATGGAGCAAGGGTGTACCCAAAATCCTAGAACCCCTCCCAAAATGTTTTCTCTTAGTTTTTACATGAAAATTCCCTGATTTTTCATCAACGGATTAGGGAGCACCTCTTCCCTCAGAATTTATGGGGACCCCTGGTGATTGTAATTTTCTAGTAAATACTTCTACTTGTCAACATATTTGTGCTGTAACACATTTTTGACATTTATGGTTGGCACTAAAACAGCCCACACGAGATGCTCTGAGTTTGTGGCATCACCACAAACTACCAGAAACTCTACCAGCAAATCTGCCCCTCAAAATGCTGAAAGTAGCGTTTCAGAGGGATAACATTTAAAAAATTTTTGGGGGAGCGTGCCCCAAACTCTTTCTAGGATTGTCGCACCTTTGGTGCTCAACAGGATGTTACGTCAAACAAAATTGATAATGATAGAAAAAAGGTACATTGTGTTACATAAGACATCCTGAAATCTCTTCAAACAAATGTCAGTTGAATTCTTCACTTCTGCCATGGGGGAAGAATTTATTCGTAGACATGTAGAAACAACACTCTAGAGCATTCGGCGACCGTTTGATTTAGAGCTCTGTAACCCTCGAGGAAATGAAGAGGATTCCTGGGGTATCTCACCGAGTCTTCCAGCAAAGCACAGAGATTAAAGACTACAGGAACTCTCCTGAAGGCCTCTAGAGCCACAGCACTACTGTAAAGTCACTTATTTTTGCAGGGACTCAATTTTGCGGTGTGAGGGAAAATGAAGTTGTCACAGTGTTTAACGCTCGCGGTTAAAACAATTCTGTGGTATGGTAGAAATACGAAACAGATATTCGCGGTGTCGTGATTTCAAAGTAAGAGGTTACTTCAAAAATAAAACCAACACAAATATTTTAAGACTTACAGTATTGAGCACGGGTTGTCATATGATGTATAGGGCAATCATGGAAGGAGATCCCTATCGTAAACAACCCGGTACCCAAAAGGGAAGAGTTGCTTCTAACCAAGCGTAGCAAGAGGCCTAGAGCCCTGAAGTCTTATCATATAATGTCAGACACCCAAAGAAGACCGCAGAAGACGGTGGAAAATTTGTACGATGTGTGAATTTTTGTGTTGGATTAAAAGTATAAAAACTGAACAGTATGTATGTATTCTACTAGGCTCTTAAAGTAGGCTATATGAGTCAGGCTTTCTGGAGGCTTATATGGGTCTATAGTGGGTCTCTGGTCAATTCTGCACATCTTTAAGTGTAGTGACCATCTCTTTAAGGATTCTGAAGCAAAAACACTGTGTATGGAAATGAAGGATGTCCCCCTAGCTACAAGAACAACAGAATGTCACTTTCTTTAAAATAACCTCTCAAATTTAGGGCAAAATGATTTTCCGATGAAAAATGATGAAAAAAAAAATTGGCCCTTTTCACTTGAAATGAAACCCATCACCTGTGCTATAGACACCAAAATGATTGAAATTACACTGAATGAATTACAGCTATTCTTTTCATGTGTTTGACATCATATCACAATGCCCTTGTACCTTTCTTCCCCGGTGGCTCCTCCCCCTCCTGGCTGTGATTGACAGCTGTGTGGTGTGATGTTGGGGAGTCCTGTCCTCTGGAACTCTCCACATCAGGTGTCTCAAACGTAGCTGGTGTATCTGTATATATGGACACAAAATCAAGTCTCAATAACCCAATTCAGACCTATTCAAATCGCTATGGGGTGCACATGTTAGTAATATCACAACTACGGCTAAACAGATTTTGGGAGTGATCAAACGTAATCTGTGGGCATGCCTAACTAGAGTAAAATCACTCTTACATACACGTCACTTGTAAGACCGAACCTAGAATATGCCGCGACAGTATGGGATCCATATACAAAGAAAGACAAAGACAAACTGGAAAGGGTACAGAAACAAGCTGCAAGATTCTGAATGAACAACTATGAAAAAGGCGCTACTGTGTCATGGAAATGAAAAGAAACCTACAGTGGGTCTCACTGGAAGACAGAAGAAAAATGTCCAGACTATGCATGATGTACAAAATGACTAATAAACTGGTGGACATACCAAGTACCTAATACCAGCCCAGAAGAGAACAAGAAGCCATGCCTTCAAGTACCAGAGTTAACCAAGGATTGAGGTGTTCAAGAATTCTTTCTTTCCTAGAACTATCGCAGAGTGGAACTCACTGTTGACCCAAGTACAGTACAGTAGTAGGGGCATTGTTATTTATTAGATAGCTTTAAACAATGTCTGGAGTTAGATGTTCAAGGGTTTGGTGTAACATGTCAATCGGTGTAATGTTGCCAGCTGCAGCCGCACCGTGTGCCTGCAAAGCTGGTGTTACGCTGAAGGGTGGTTATACCAGCTATACAGATACAGAAGCTGGTGTCTTACACCGAAGGGCGGTTATACCGGCTATACAGATACAGAAGCTGGTGTGTTATGCCAAAGGGCGGTTATACCGGCTATACAGATACAGAAGCTGGTGTGTTATGCCAAAGGGCGGTTATACTGGCTGTACAGATACAGATGATACAGATGTGTGTCCAGAAATATAGAAACAGAAGAAATGCTGGTGTACATGTGTTATGCTGAAGAGCCGTTATACCATCTATACAGATACAGAAACAGATGATGTTCCTTACACTCCCCCGGTGCCCCCGGTGTTTCTGTGTGCTGTCTGCTGGTCAGTCGGCTGGACCCGTACTTGATGGCCAGCTCTCTCATCTTCTGATGGTCGTTACTCTCCACAGCCTGCAGGTACTCCTGCTGAGCCTTCAGCTTTGTCAGGTCGGGGAAGAAGTCTCGCTGGATGATCGTCTCAAGATCCTGGATAAGATGGAGAAGAACTTGTTTGTTTGTCTGTCTGTTTTAGCAGAATCACCATTATAATATTAGTGTAACAGTGGGGGGTTCATAGGCGCTACCAACTGACCCGGCCGAGGGGTCTAGACCTTTTCGGCCGAGTGGTTAGACTTAGAGCGTCGGAGTCTGAAGCTGGTGCTCGAGAGGTCGTGGGTTCGAACCCCGGCCCGGGACCAGGGGTTTTTACTAGTATCTGTTTCTACTGCTTGCTCGTGTTTCTTACAGTGGTTCCCACACCGGTAATTGAACCCGGGCCTTGGCGGTGAGAGCGCCAAATCCTAACCACTAGACCATAGTCACCATACCTCCATGTATGGAGGTTTTATTTTCAGTGTCTGTCTGTGTGTTTGCTTGTGTTTCGTTAGTTATTTTTGCATGCTAGGCATGTCAGAGTGACAGTCACTGACTGGAAGTAAGGTCAATGGTCCTAGAAAAGGTTATCTCATTTCCCAAGTCATGGAAGATCGTCTCAAGATCTCGGATAAGACATACATGTAGAAGAACTTGTTCTCTCTGTGCATGTATGGCGATTCTATTTTCAGTATGTCTGATTGAGTGTTTGCTTGTGTTTCTGGCAGGAAGTTAGGTCAAAGGTCCATGAAGAGATTATCTCACATCTGTATCTGCTTCTGTATCTGTATCTGTATCTGTAACGTCGTTATAGCCGGTACGCAGTATAAACACCCTTTAGCATAACACACCAGCTAATATAAGTATCTCATATCTTCAGTACTTCCTACTACGTATACGTTTCTCTACATGCAGGTTTGTTGCCTTATGTGGAAGCCAATGACTTCTGCCAAGCTCTTTGTCTAAATATTTCTAGTAACCTCAATTTCTGTTACAAACACACACTCGTTTTCTAGCATAAATTTGATGAAATTGTAACAGTGGGGGGTATCTTTGCCACATATTAAAACGGTATTTACATTCCAAACTTGGACTGGTCTGAATGTTTTTAATGCCATGGATAACGTCACGTGTTTCAGAAAGAGTTTATGAATCTATAAAAATACATACGTACCTTCACATAGGTGTCCTCATCCAAGACTTTCTTCGGAGGCTTCTTTGTTTTGCCCCCCTCCCCACCGTCTTTGGTAGAAACAACCACGGATTTCTCGTCCTTTTTCACGAGAGCCATGGTTCCAAGTTCACTTCTGGTCACTTTTCTTGGTGAAAAGAATTATCTTATGTCACGTTTGACTTTTAAACCAGCAGATATCACAAGTTACACGGCGAAAACAGCATCGTAGAAAGACACAAATCGTCACAACGCAACCGGAAGTAAGCTGAGTAAGGTCAAAGGTTGGGAAATGTATATGACGTCAGGTAGCCGTCAGTACTGCAGTACTGACTAGAGCTGATAGATGTCACTGTGATACTGTCTGCAAATCGGACTTTACTGTCTTACTATCTGCAGAAGGTAGTGAAGACAGAGGTGAAGACAGAGGTACTAGTAGTCACCGGTGGTACAAAAGTGAAGACTTTTATTCCATTAAAAAAGCGGACATCCCTTCCATTTGAGAGTCCAATCGACATTGATATCTTCAAATAAATACTTTGTATTTGTAATTCATATCTCACAATCTCCAAGACACTTTTTGACTACTGATATACTGCTGAGTTATTACGTCTGAAAGTCTTGATGCTCTCATATTTTTAGCCAGACGATTTACTTTAACAGCTTCAATAGTAATCTCTACATGATGGGCTTTCTATGATCTGTTTCACTGGCATGAAGAACTCGAGTATAAATTGAGTCTGCGATCAAAGGACATTCCTTTCACCAACTGTATCTAAACATCCCTCTTGCCAACTCTGACGTTACATACAGCAAGGTAGTTCTATGTAGATAACGTTCGTGTAGATTCCTCAGTCAAAGGACTCTTCCTGCAGCGCCTCCTCCCATTCGTCCTCCTCCTCTTCCTCCTCCTCCTCCTCTTCCTCCTCATATTCCTCCTCATCTGCCTCCTCATATTCCTCCTCCTCATCTTGCTCCTCATCTTCCTGCTCTTCGTGTTCCTGATCACCATTGCCGTCCTCCTCCTGTTCCTCCTCCTCCTCCGCCTCCTCCATCAGTGTCTCCATCCTGGCGTTAGAGTCCCCGGACGCGTTGAGGAAGTCCACCAGCTCCATGGCCTCCACGGAAGCCCGCTGCAGCTCGTGGTAAGCCCGCCCGAAGTTCCTCAGGGGGATGGAGCACAGCATCCCGCTCATGAACAGCAGCACCTCGGCGGTGAAGTAACTGTACAGGTGGATGATCTGTGCGGCTGATACCACCCTGAAACAGACACAGAACAGACAACGTTCAAGTTTGCTTGTGGCCAAATTTTAGGCATCATACGGCGAGGTCACGTTTTATTGTACTGTATTGTACTAGTATTGTATTGCTATACATGTAACAATATTATATTGTAAACTCGAGGAATTCGAATGTCACTAAACAATTTTGTATCCCTTATGACGATTCTAAACAAAAAAACAAACAAACAAACAAACATTCGCCATAGACCGTCGTGAGATTTTGTGAGATCTAGTTGATGATTTTCAAATTGCAAGCTTCCATTATTGACAAAACCAACAACTGACAATGATGTAAGGCATCGTTTTACATACCAAAAAGCTTAATTTTGTGCGATATATATAGTTATATGCAAGACTTTTCCAAAAACGCCATCAGTTTTACGATCTTATAACGACGATCATACGACCGCGGGCGATCGTCGGGCCCTGAGTCGGATAGGACTTGATAGACAGAATCATGAGGCAAACCGTCTCACTTACCCATATGTGATGATGAGCGATAATCTTCAATGACGCTATGTTATGTTCTTTTTGTATGTAAGTTGAAAAAAAATGTGCAAAACATTTCCTAGTTATCCTTAGACAATAGCGATGCTAACTTTACGAAAACTTGAAACTTGTTTTTCCCCCAAACACAAGTGATCTTACCTCTCAGGACGAGTCCCTTCCAAACACGCGATCATCAGCCTTTTCTGTATGATGTCCAGAGTCAGTCCTGTGCCCTGGAGCAGCCTGTCTATGGACGGGAACCTGGCCGCCTGGTTCTCCGTTATGGCGAGATGTAGGACCATCTCTGGGGGTATCCTGACGTCTTGTGCGTGTATCAAACCCTCCATGTCTGAATCCTCAGTCGTCTGCTCATTTTAGACGAACAAAAATTCAAAATGGCAAGTGGTATATCACATTGTTGGCAGGGTATTGTATATTACAGGGTTAATGACCCGCTATTAGGTGTATACGATCATAAGGCTCTTTTCGTTGTTCAGTAACCGTCGAAAAATAAACCTCCGAGTGAGTGAAGTGCACCATTACGTATTTAGACGCACAGCTGAGAAGATCGAAACGGAAACATGCTTGATGATCAGTAAAAATCCCACGATAACTTTTGGTCTGTAGACAACAATTTGACGCATAGAACGCCACCAAAAGTCTGTATAGTTTATGCTGCGTAAGTTCAGGATTCAAACTTCCAGATTTTCCCTCTTCTAAGAAGGAACGTCACAAAGACATGAAGCAAACGAGTCGTCACCTAGATACACAATAACACAAGTATGTTTACCTACCGTGATTTGACACTAAATATTTCTGGTAACCAAAAGTAGAAACGTAGGTACTTTCAAGCGAAAGAAGCCGGCAACATTTGCTCGTTAGTGTATCAACTAACAGCGCAAGAAATTGTTTATTTTGCATTCCCGTTGTTTGTTATTTTTGTTTGTTCCTTAGACCCCACAAGCTCGGAACGGTACGTTGTTGTTCTGTTGTTCCGTTGCCATGACACCGTATTTCAAGACTCCACGAACGGACAAAACTGGTTTAAAAAAAGACCGCACGTAACCGGAAGTGCGAATGTTTACAGACGTTTTTCTTGTATTTACTGACTTAACAGCCACAATGACAAAACAAAAATGGAAAATTCAAAGCTTTTATGACATATTCAGTCGCTCGCGCTGAAGCATACCGGTAACCTGTTCTAATACGTCATCACCTTCCTGCGTTTCTATGGAGCTCATAAACAGTTTGCTATTGTCATCTGCATTGTTCCAGAACAAGTAACATATTTGTGTATCAGTCTGTTTACAGATGCACAAAGTTATCAACCTCTTCGTGATGCGTATGGCTTGAAAACTTAAGGAAAACGTTCGTCACCGAATAGGACAAATGATACGGATATCAACAACAGCTGGATTAGTTAGGAGGACCCGATCATGAGCTTAAAACGGCGGGCAGTTGGCACGGTGAGCAAAACAAACTTCATTCAGTTACTGAAGGTGAATGTACGTGAGTCAAGGGATGGGAAGAAGATACATTCGAAGCTTCTTGAGCCCAGAAACGGAGGTAACAAAACATCAACTATCTTTGTGTTCCTCTGTCTTCACCATCGTCGACAGTGTCAGAAGATGCAGCTCCAAAGGTACGAGAAGAGGAAACTGACAAGCGGATAGAATAAGGGAAGAAATGTACGCCATTTGGGTGCTCAAATTTAAAAATATTGAAGAAGTCTTGTCTTCTGCGATTCTCTTAGTTTATTGTCTTGTACTTGAAGGCAGATTTCTAGTCTTGTTCTTGGCAACACCTGCATAGCTAGGGACTGCGCTGCGCTATCATTGCTATGAAGTCAGGCGTACGCCCATTTGTGTATATGGACAGTTTCCTTGAAGTCAGTGGTCGGGTCTTTAGTTGGCGCATGGCAACACATGTACACGTACACATGTATGTCGTACGGTACTAAGTTGACGGAGAATGTCAGTGGGAAATACAAAATACTTCTTTCATCCCTGAATAGTTTAAACAGGTTGGTAAGACACTGAGTAATGAGACTCTTTTTAAACAATCAAGCAATGTGAACCAGTCAGAATTGCCCTGAGGAAGGTGACTGACGGTCAACGAAACGTCGGCTGAAGAGACTTGGTTGTGTAAAAAGAGTCTCTTTACACAGGTACTTCTTATATATAGCCCGGTGTCCAAACCTATTTCACCTGCCGTGTCTCTTTTGCGAAGAGGACGAAAGAGAAAATGTAGGTAAGTCCACGTGCAGCAGCACCACCATGCGAAATACTTTGGTACTGCAAATAAAATTCTTCAGGTTGTGTAGCACAGCTGAGGTACATGTCTAATCAGTTAATCTCCAAGCAGATCCCTTCCGGTGGCAAGACAGCATCCATTAGCCAGAGAAGTTTGCCAGCCACCGAATGGATACTGCCTTGCCACCGAAAGGGATCTGCTTGGAGATTATTGTCAGTCTATTAGAGGTTATATGACAACAATAGGGCAAAAAGTAATGGCAAGCATCGAGTCAAGTTGTTCACTTACATGTATTTGGGTTCAATCAAATAAACAAGGCGATCCTCTTTTATATACAGTGTACTTATTCTGGAATATCATAACATTGGAAAATTTCTCTGACAACATCATGATTCTTCGCAACAACAAAATGAACTATTCTGAAAATTCTTTCCTCCCCCCAAAAAAGAAAAGAAATTGCAGCACTGCTTGAGTATAAATTGTTACACATTGATAGTTGAGTATGGTGTAGGTTAAGGACAATATATAAATGATGCTTAAAAAGCATATAAGTCCCTCATCTTACATTGTGAGAAGCCATGGATTTTTACACTAGTTCTTACTTCCTGGACAGAAGTATTGTTTTGGGGGCACTGGTTCTGGTAGAGTTTTTACGTTTCTTGCCGGCCCTGAGCTGCAAGGATTGGATGGAGTGGGTGGAGATTGGGTTTAGGTTGATTGACAGGGTTGTGACTTGGTATTCCCTGGGTAGTAAATATAGAATACATCACGGGGTATCCCGTATCGCCCGAGGTATCGGCCCGACCGCGGGTCGGATCGCCCAACGGCCGCAGCGTTCGATAACGGGTTCCGGACCGGGCCGTACCGTAAAGTACGGCCCGGTCTGGAACCCGTTATCGAACGTTATCGCAGCCTGGGTATGATATAAGATGTGGTATGAGGTCACCAGGAATGTGAACTGTCTAATAATGATATGAAACATAAACCATGGAGCAAGTTACCTCAAACAATTAAATGAATAATAATGCATTCTATGACGTAATTCAGTTGGGTATTTCCCCATGATCATACAGACAAACAATACAGTTCCAACACATATGTGTACAAACATTTGCCAAAGGTCTCTGATTTCTTGTTACAAATGTATACCATAGCATTTTTGCATGCGCCGAAATGCCATGATACGAGACAAACATTCGGCATAACAATGGAACCATGGGCCATTCTGCCAGCCAGATTTGCCATTTTACTAGCTGTCTCTAGATGGCGTTGTTGATACGTGAACCTGATGCTATTTTGCCACATGTCGCTAGATGTCACTGTTCATTATATGTATATGTATAATGTGTAAACCAGCAAATTGAGAAGATTTTAAGACATTTTAGGAAGGATAGTGGTGTGTGTTTTTGGTAGACACCTCGTGGAGACTTAAACCGATGTCAGTTTCTGTGCATGTACAAAAGTGACGCATTGTAGGTAACATATCAAAGGTGGCTCTGAGACACAAACAATGTGTTTATGAGACTTCGCCTTTGAACATGCAGAGTTTCAAAATGGTGAACTGGTTATTCTTGTGAAAATTATGATTTCCACAGTTACCCAATTTTACACACCATACATGATCCTTCCCAGTCCATCCCTTTGAAATAATTATCACAGATTAAACTTCAACATATCATATTCAAGCACATGTCTATTCATTGTAATCAGAAAAACTTATTTAAACTTACTTAAACGTAATCAATACATAACTTAGTGCATTTCATTACATATACAATGATACATGGCAAGATTATGTATTTAAAGACAGTCAAGATAACCACAGATTTCACTGAAAAATTTCAAAATGTATATATCATTGCACAGACAATGCACCACATTCCAACAAACACAAAAAGACACTGTATTTCTTTTGATTCTTGAGAAAGTATACTGTAAATCACTTGATGGTCGCACTGGCAAAAGTTAACAGTCTGAGAAAAATGGACATCTTTGTGGAACTACATTTTCTGGGTGGTGGCAGGTGCAGCAAAAAGAAAGTCAGCGAATTATTTGTTCACAGTAATGGTAAGTTCTCGGCACAGAAGTGACCACAAAAACCGTGAATATAGATTCTGTCGTACCATCCGGATAAAATTGTGAGTCCTCTCAACTCAATTTATTTGCAGCTCCGTTGTTTGTACACAGGGGGTGTTTCTGCACTGCTCTTTGGATGTATTGCTGGTTGAAAATCTCTGTTGACTGATCAAGTAGTGATAGCAACTGCCTCCTTACATGCTTGTCTAACACTCATCTCCTGTAGAAAAAAAAAGAACAAGAAATGTAAGACCAGAAAAAACACTCCACCAGGCAGTTAGGCCACACCAAGTAAATTTCATGGATGACGTCCTTTGGGTACCCTGTATCTAATGCGAGAGGGCGGAAAAAAAACAAGAAGGGCCCTAAAAAACAAGATGCCTAGATTAGAAATATACTACACGACAAATGTTAGGACACAAATTGAATGAGGTGACACAGATCAACAACCAAGAAGTCTTTTATTCATCATCAAAACAGCAATAAATCAGGTGGAACAGCAGTTGTCCTGTCCTGTTTCTTTCATCACATTTTTGCAGGCCTGCAGAAACAAAGCATGTGCTCTTTACCCATTTCGCGTTACGGGTTTCACGTCAATCTGACGATTTGCGGCACTGTCGTGACTCTTTGGTCATAGTTACAGGAAGCGGAATTTCTTGTATTTTTTTCTAGGAACAGGCCAAAATCAATGCGCGCGCGGATGTCATCCATAAAATTTACTTGGTGTGGCCTTAGCAAAAAAACAAACAACAACACTAGAGAGGCCGACATTTGCTTGGGAGCAAATACAGCATATTTCAGTCCATCTCCCTCCCACGCAAAAGTGGACTATTCCAAACTTACGCCAGTGTAAAACTGGCAAAGATTCTCAATTAAATGAATTATATAGTAGCGATGTAATTGAGAACAAAGATACAACAACAAGCACATTGAATCTCGAAAGCTTTACTAATCTTCTTACAGGTATGCAAATACTAACAATGATGAGATTTGATACATTTTGAAGGTCTTAGGCACATAAAATTGAATGTGTGGGTCATTACGCACGACTTACGTGCAATGTGACCTCAGGTAACCCGCAATGGAACACCTGTTCCATGGCCAACGGCAGATAGAACGTGCCATTCTTTAGATAGAACATGGAACGGGTATAGCACTTTTGGCCCTTTTTTTGCTGAAAATAGCCATTAAAGTCCCCCAAATGAGTCATTTGGAAGTGGTGTATGCCAAATATGTGACTGTTGTTCTGTAGACACATGTTCAAGGTACCCTTATACCGAATTTCAGATCATTTGGTTGTAAAACCAGGGCTCAGGAGCCAAAAATCCATTTTTTGGCGAAAAATGCCCCAAAAAACCTTCATAAAAATATTTTGAAGGCATGTATCAAAAAAATGAAAAAAACGCCTGGGGGTATTGGCCCACTCTACCTCCATGCCAAATTTCAAGTCATTTGGCTGAATGATGGCGGAGTTGAATCCCTCTGACTGTGTGGCAGGAGGAGGAGAAGGAGGAGAAGAAACATCAGAGAACACAATATATTTCATCCATACCATGGTATGGACTGAAATATAAAAAAACAATATTCACTACCGGTAGCGTGCATAGTACAGTGGCTAGTCACCCTGCCTCTGGACCAAGTGGTCATAAGTTTGAATCCCGGCAAAGTCGCTCAACCAACATGAATGATACTGGAATGCGTTGAATACCTCAGGGTTGAACATTTAAGCCATGGGACACTGTTTGTTGCACTAAATTTACTGTTGAAAAGAGCTTACTAGGGGAATTTGACATAAAACTCACCCATGCCCCCAACAGTTGTGTGAGTGAATGTTGGTCAGGCAGTTTTAATAACCTCAGATCCAGGGACTTCTTCACTGTCTGCAGAAATGATGTGGAGTCTGGAAAGGAAGAGAGGTATATAATTTTATATAGATATGTGATAAATTGCAGCAATTGCAAATGTAGAAAGTCACATATTTGAACATATTCACATGTTCTTTGGGGTTTTTCTCCGGATTCAAGTCCAGAGGTTTAGGTTCAGTTCCGGACTTGCAAGTCCGGACCTAAACCCATGACGTATACAAAATTGCATGTTGGCAACCTTGCAATGTTGTCTGGGTGAAACTTTGGCCACATAACATGGAGGCCGGTACTTGACGATGCCCGATGGCAATGTTTTCGTCATTTTGCAGCAAAGATTTTGCAATGTATGGATGGTTTTAGGTGGTTTGGAAAGAAAAGGGGTATGTGAAATGGTCTTTTATGGTAATAAGTCCGGACTCGGTTCTTGACTTTTAGTTTTTTTTGGACTTGAACCTAAACATTCTTACAAGTCCGGATCCAAGTCTAGTGAACCGGTATGCATCACTACTTCAAACAAATATATTTTTGTGTAAACTTAAACAAAAGTGGTCTACCTTCACCTTTGACCTCATGCATGCACAGTTCAAATCTGCTTGTTGTAACTGTTTTTGACAATGCTATTGACATGTTCAGCACTTAATTCCCTCGACCAAGGAACAGGCTTACCATAGTCATGTGACTCTGCAGTGCATTGTGGGCTTTCCTCTGGGTACTGCTCAGGCACAACCACGAAGATGGGAGGCACACTGGGAAGGGACCTGTCGTCTGGGGGTGCGGGAAGATATTATATTAACAATCATTTTCAGACCAACTTTAATATCCTGTTATTCTGCTTTTCCTCTGCAAATAAGGGTCGTGTGGCGTAGCGGCAGACTGCTCAACTCAGAACCAAGAGGTCCCGGGTTTGAGTCCTGACATGCCACTGATCTTGTGCCCTTGGGAAAGGCACTTTACATGACTTTCCCCACTTAACTCAAGCAAAAATAAGTATTGTCTGTCCTGTATTCGTTTCTATGTGCGGGAAACAACACCAGAAACAGCTGCCTCTGTTCCACGTGTATTGCACTGTTGCAATTTCAATAAAATAAAATAAAATAATAGTTTTATGTCCAGGCTACCTGTGCATCATACTAAAATCTAATCAAACAAGGGAATCAGAATCTGACATTAAACAAGAGATCAGAGATTTCGGACTTCCGGAAAGTGTTTGAGGGTTTTTGTGACCTTCGAGTTCGCAGACCCCGGAGCATGTTTTGGGTTCTTGCGTATGTATTGCAACTATGGCCTTTTTAGCTCAAATTTTCAAAAGCTCCGCACCAAGGAAGAGAGCACATCCCCCCTTCCACCCCATCCCCCCTCTCGGTCGCTTCACTCCCTTGACATGCGGCCAGTGCCACTGTGCTAAAATTAAATCCTAGCTAGAACCCCACAGCCCCTTTCGTATCACGAGAAGAAAAGTTGTTCTCACCCAGTTTACAGACCAGGTGGACGGAGGTGCTACTGTTGTTCTGGGTGGGGTCCAGGCTGACCTTGAACTTCTGGTCCAGCTTGGCCACCTCCCCCTGCAGGATGTTGGGAATGCTGCACTCCTGACGGGGGATGGTTCTCTGTCGTTTGGGCGGGGGACCTGGGAAACTGCAGGGGGGGAGGACAACAGGGTGGGTAAGCACTGGCCAGGGGTAAATGGACCTAAACCATTATTACATCACAGTTTGTTTACCGCAATGAATGCCGGTCAATCGACATTTATATTGTACAGGGGTGCGTAGCGCGGTGTGTGTTTGTGTAGCGTTAGACTTAATATAAGGCCTTTATACAGTACTACTTTCGTCTAATGTCACAACTAAATCACCCATTACGGCATATTATGCTGTGTCAACAAGACTAGATGCAGCAAAAATCAACCACACCTGTGAAAACTTGAAATGTTCTTTATTCTTTAACTGACTGTTCTAGAATGTTCTTTAGAACAGGTAAACAAACTGTGATGTAATAATGGTATAGGTCCATTGGAGACTATACAAATGGTAGTACATTTGTACATGTACAAAAAAAATATTAGTTTTCAACACAGGTTGGATCTCACTCATTACCCCTGTGTGTGGAGGCTATATTTTTAGTGTGTTTGTTTGTTTGCTTGCTTGTGTGTCTGCAGTTATTTGAATACAGTAGTGTCACAGAAAGTGAGGGGGATTGGTGCAACTGCAGACTGACAGGAAGGTCAAATTGGAGGTCAAAACAGTCTCCATGCAGGCTGAGAGGAAGTGAGGTCAAAACAGTCTCAGCGCATCAAAACGATCATTTACTTTGAAAGTTACTAAGTTTCCTGAACCAACCAAGGATTGAGGTGTTCAAAAACTTGTCTTTTCCTAGAACTACTGTAGAGTGGAACTCGCCACCACCAAGTACAGTAGGGGCATAATCACTGTATAGCCTCAAACAATGTTGAGAGATGGATGTACAAACGTAGGTGTATTTTGGTGTAATATAGCTGTTCTGCTTGCCTGCAAAGATGGTATTTTACAATGAAGGGCGGTTTTACAGGCTGTACAGATACAGAGATTGGGGTCCTTACCAGATAGGTGGCCCATGCAGCGCGGTCAGTGCCGGTCCAAACGTCCTCTTCAGGGTGTGGTTGAGCATGGGGGAGCCCAGCTGGCTGGCCACAGCGTCCAGCAGGGGCTGGCACATGTGCTGCTGAGACTTGGGCAGGGGAGCCGGGGTGGTGGTGGTGGTGGTGCTGGTGCTACTCGTCGTGTGGCTCTGTAGCATTCAAGGCAATTAAACATATGAAGTACAGTTAAACCTGCCAAGGTGACCGCCTCTTCAAGCAGGCCCCCTGTCCACGGTGACCGCTTTTTCTCGGTCCCAAAATTTTTCCCCATTGACACAAGCATTAAGCGACCTGTCCAAGGTGACCACCTGGCCAACAGGACCACGACCACCCTGAGTTGGGTCTGCTCAAGGCCTGATACCTGCCCATGGTGACCACATCATTTTGGATCATGTTCATTATTGACACTAGTAACTAATGAGAAATCATGGAGAAACCAGCCAGTTTGCCTCGACTGCTAGATGATGTTTTTGTACGACATAAATTGTTCATGTGCCACTCTCCCCACATGCATTTACAGCATTTGACATTAGAACATCTTGACTTAGAAACCTCTTCAAGGAGACCACCTGTCCAAGGTGACCACTTTTCTTTGGTCCCCTGGGTGGCCGGCTTGGATAGGTTTGACTGTGTATTTATCAACATAAACTTATCAACATTTACCACATTTGTGGAAGGATTGACATAACAGGTGACTATCACCTCTTCAAGATGTCAAACCTGAGACCAGGCTGTAAGGTTTGAACCATTCACACTGGAAACAACCCTACTCTGTTTTTGTGGTGGGATCTTTAATGTGCTTGAAGTGTGGCTCTTCTTAAACACGCGACCTCCTGCTTTACTTCTCTTTTTTCATAATACACTTCTAAAGCTAGCGGGGCATAGTCATGTACGTGTCTCATAAATGAAAAAGAAAATGATCAGAGAAAGTTACCATCTTCATTTGTAGCTCCAACTTTTCCAGTACTTGTTCACACTTCAGCAATGTTTGATATTGGAGTCTGTAACAAACACGATAGATATACATGTATTAATGTAACACAAAGACTCAACTCCTGGTTCCTGCAGATGATTAAAAGGCTCACAAAACTCACATTTTACTCTGAGGCCACACCAATTTAATTTCTTGGTTAACGGATTCGCCGCTTCATTTTTTTCTGATTTGCAAATAAAAATAAAAATTCAGAATCAGCTGCAAGATGCTCATATTTTGCCCTGCACAGTTGAAAACAGTCCTTTTCTTGCTACTTGTTACAGTCATCCCATATTTCAATGCAATGGTATCATTAAAAGTTCAAAATTCATTGTTTAAATTTTGAACCAGCCTGGTGTGTTGACTTCATGGCTCCTATCGTAACCATTTTGGACAATAATAGGATGCCTAGGCCTGTTTTTATTTTTTATTTTTTTCTTCGCCCGCCCGCCCACCCGCCCGCTCCATTATTTTTCTAGAAAAATCCGTTAAACAAGAAATTAAATTGGTATGGCCTGAGCAACCTAGCCTGGGTACCATCCCCAGTAGTATATTCGCAAACTCTATAACTGGGTCTGGACTTGCACACATATAAAACGATTGGTCATGACGTCACGTAATGAGCTAGCCCGAGCAGCGGGGCTTCATTTGATTGGCTGAGCCTCAGAGGCGACGGCCAATGGCGCACCTGCATTATTCAAGTGATGTTTGTTGTTTTGTAAACACAGATCTTCGCGCGAGTGTTCCTTTTCTCGGTGCGTTCTTTTTTTTTACCGGTAGGACGCCTAAAACATCACGAACGAAATTATTCAATGCATCTTTTTGCTCATTTTTGAGCGACGATATTCCGTCTAAATCGTCCAAAACGGACGTGATTGCAATGTCAACATCAACCTCCGTGAGCTGAGCGGCTTGTGCGTCAGCCATGTTGATGATTTATCGCGGAAAGACTGACTACGGCTATATCATGTGCGCTTTAGCGTTCGGTTCTCCGTCGGACATGTTGATGATAAGGCGTTCGGACGTTCGAACGGACGCTAACGTCGCCGTTCGGACATCCGAACAGCCCTTACCTAATATGTACACACCCAAAAAAGGGCTTAGACGAGTAGGACCAATCAGCGCGCTCGTTCAAAATCTGAACGAATATTTAGACTCCAGACGCTACATATGTGTGCAAGTCCAGACCCAGTTATAGAGTTTGCGAATATACTACTGGGGATGGTACCCAGGCTATGAGCAACCATTTTTCCCTCAGCAACTATTTTTTCAAATCCTATCAAATGGCTAAAATAATATCAAACACTATAGTCATCTCTCCCTGCATTGAAATAGTCATGTTAACATGTATCATCAGAACATTTTTTTCATCTGATTTGAAAAAATGTTCTTACAAAGTCAAATTCTACTCTTTGAGGCAACAGACTTTTGTGTGCTTCAATTGGTGTCATGCATAATTATTCCCATGCTTAGTGTGTTCATGGCATGAAAGAGTGTCATGTGCATTCTATTACGTTATTACTTTAGAATGTACCTGTAGTTCCTGTTCACTATATATTAAATAGAATAGCATCAATATTTAACTCAATACGCATTGTGTATAGTACTGCTTACTAACTTGCCATACACTTCATGTTATATTGTTTACCCTAAACAAAGCCTGACCCTTTGCCAAACCGGGAACTATAAATACATGTACCAAGTTAGAGGTTGCAATACTTGTATGTAAACAGATCAATGACAATACATGTAGAAACATTATGTAAGTCTAACTCAAAATGCAATCCACAGTCTTATTAGGTGGGCATCAACTGTAGTACATGTAATAAGTACAGAATTTTAATGCATAAATCTACAATTTATACTATCATAACTAAACTACATTTCACAACATGCTTCATGTACTGTAACAGCAAGGCTTGAAATTCATATTTGTAAGTAGATGAAAAGAATAAGATGCATACTAGAATACTTTTAATACTTTACATATATTATATAAACCTACAAAAATATCTGGAGGAAAAAAATTGGGTGCACTATTAAAGGTGTACACATACATGCATCCAGTATTTCCAGCCCTGTAACATTATGCCAGCTATTTTAGTCTGTATTGTTTACTCCATTCTATTAGATGATTGGGCCACACCAATTGAATTTGTTGTTTCTCGGATTTTTTCAGGAAAAATATGAAGCGACAGGGCAAAAAAGAAAAAAAAACAGGCCAAGGCACCCCATGATAGCTGGAAATGTTATGATATAAGCCATGAGGTCAAAATACCAGGCTGGTTAAATTATAATTAAAACAATAGATTTTGAACTTTTAATGAAAGTTGAAAAGGATTTTCTTCAACTGTTGGGGCCAAAATATGTCTTTCATTGAGCCTTTTGCATTTGATTTAGAATGTAAAAAAAAAATTTTTTTTTTTTGCAAATCAGAAAAAAAATGGACAGGACAAATCTGAGAAACAACAAATTGAATTGGTGTGGCCTTGGGAACAAAAAAAAAAATATCTCACCGTTTTTTCTGGTCAGTGAGAATTTCTAACAAGTTCTTCATCTTGCTGAGGTCCTTCTTGTGCTCTGTAGGAATAAAACAAATCCTCATCATGTTTGACCTTGACATCCAATGACCTTAGTGGTCAGCCTCCCGAACTTGAAGCCTGTGGCCTTGCTGCTGTAAGGTGAGCTGGAGGTCATGGTTTAAAATTAAAGGCATCCAATGCGATTTCAGGGCAGCAAAACTGGACATATTCTGAATAAGGCAAACTGTATGATATTGACACATACTGCTTCACATTAGCACATTTCAATCAGTATTTCATACTTTGGGTATTTAAAATGCAGAAACAAGCCCTGAGATGAGTCCTTTATTTTAAGGATTGTACCATAAAATTCAGCCAAGGGCCCTTCCAGTAACCATTTTCTGTCAGAATTTTGGGAATTTTTGCTCCATATGGGTCAATACACATTGGGATAGTGTGATTTCAACTTCAAGTTAGTATGTACATGTAGATAAGTGACTACAATATTGGCTTTGAACAATCGGGTTTCCAAGCCCTAAAAACTGCACTGGATGCCTTTAATAGAAGATTATTTTTGCAGAACCCTCATTATTTTCATGTTAGAAGGGAAACCAGATGTTTTCATACCGTTTTAAGTTTGCAGTTGAAACAATTTTGTAGTACAAAAAATAATGGTGATGATATTTTGACCAGAGAAAGGGTGCACTTTATTTATAGCGAGCATAAACAACTTTTTTTTTACAAGCCAATGATTTTCTCCTTAATTTTCTTAAAAATCATGACTGGAATGATATCAGACACTTGGATGTGCCATGCACATACATTCAGTTTCTTAAGCTTTTTAAACGCAGAGCCTAGCACAATAGATGTATAATTTTACCTGTAGACGGGGCTTGGCCATCCGTGCTGGCTGTGTTTTGAGAAAAGAATAGGTGAAGAAAACATAATCATATCACAACACTCCAGCAACAGCGGAGTGCATTTGGACGGCCTTGTTTGGCGCAGAAAGGCAGCATAAGACTGTGACATGAATTTGAATCCAATAACAGTTGAACTGCCACATGGTCACTGAGCTCTGTTTCCAATTTCATACGATACATTTTTGTGCAAAAAATATGCCTGACTCTCTAGTGATTTTTCAGTTTGTCAATATATGGAGATATAAACAAATATGGCCAAATGCTCATTGGCTGAGTGACTGTGACTTTGAGAACTAAGCGAGTGTACTTAACCTTCTCTCTGCTGAAGGAGCCTTTTGGTACTAAATTTGTGTTAGTTGTGGGGTTAGGCCACATCAATTTAATTTCTTGGTTAACGGATTTTCCTAGAAAAATGATGGAGTGGGTGGGCGAAAAAATAAAAAATAAAAACAGGCCTAGGCATCCTAAATGTATTATGGCCCAAAATGGTATCATAGGAGCCATGAAGTCAACACACCAGGCTGGTTCAAAAGTCAAACAGTGAATTTTGAACTTTTAATGATACCACTGCATTGAAAGATGGAATAACTGTAACAACTAGGAAGAAAAGGACTGTTTTCAACTGTTCTGAGCAAAATATGAGCATTTTGCAGTTGATTCTGAAATTTTTTTTTTACAAATCAGAAAAGAATGAAGCGGGCGAATCCGTTAACCAAGAAAATAGATTGGCGTGGCCTTAGGCAGCAGGGAGAAGGTTAAAGAAGAGCAGTAAGACATTACAATAAGGAGAATGTTTCATCTTGACAGGATTCTCTCACCGTCAGTGTTGCTGACTCTCTTGATCATTCTCTGCAGAGGGTCGATGTATTTAGACAGCTGTTTCCACTTCTCCAGGTACGCCTGTTCTTCTGTGGCGTTACGAGGGCTGGGCGCCATCCCTACAGACCCAGGGTTACCTAAAGCAAGTGTCTCATCAGTTTTAGCGCGGTCACATTTGTTGTAGGACTGGTTATTGTATGATTTTCATATCGCACAATTTTTAAGCAGCCTGTGTCAGTACCAACCACTGACAAGGATCTAACATCTGTGTCCATACATGTTTGTAATATCACCAGGGTCCATAATATCGCCACCTTGAGAAACAGTGTGCGTAAAGATATTTTTACTACAACATACTTTTGGTATGCACTCCTTCACACATCAAATGTGCATACCTAGGGTATGTTTCAGTAAAATATCTTTAAGCACATTTCTCAAGGTGGCAATATTATGGACCCTGGTGATATTATGGACACGGATGTTACATGTATGACAGCCTTCTTGTTAACAAGTCAGCTGAATTTTGTACGATTATCCCAAGAATTCCCTCACTTTGACATTGTACAGTCTCTAAACAAGCAAACTAATCTCTTCAACAAGCTAAATTTGATACTTCTATGGAACAGTAAATTGCCCCCTGAACAAAGTCTACCAACATTTCTTCAACTCGTTACTCAAATGAATTTTGCAAAAAGGGCTGATTTATACATTATATTCAGCTTTGAAGACTGGACTTGGCTAACATTTCAAAAAGAAAAAAAACATTTCTGTCATTAATGAAATTGTATATCTCCACTACATGTACTTCCTACACGTATACAGCCCATTAGCAAGCCTATTTTGTTTCAAGTAGAAATAATGCTGCCAGCCAGCGGCTGAAGGTCTGACTTCTCACCAGGTGTATTGAGTGAGACAGGAGACTGGACCCCGGCGGGCGTGCGAGCAGTTGTGCTGGCTGGGGAGGGGGCCATGCTGGGCTGGGGGGAGGGGCTGGGCAGCATGGTGGCTGGAGACGCAGCAGACTGAGAACTGCAGGAACAAGGGGAAATTTACACTTTCATGTAGTTTAATTTCTGGTCTCTATGAGGCCATGCTGATTTGATTATGGATGACATCCGTTCGCGCATGAATTTTTTGCCCTTTCAAAAAGAAGTTTGCTGTGAAACAAAAACAGTTGCAAAATAAGCAAATATATACCATAAGTTGCACAAAAAAATATTGGAAAACAATATCAATGTTACAGTTACTGTAGTAGAATGCCAAAATCAAATGAAAAAGACAAAAATGTACAGAAATGAATTTGAAGAGAGGACTATTTGCCATACCATACTCTGTGTCATTTGTTCAACCCTCATGACCATGTAGATTTCAACTTTTGTTTTTTCCAAACTTTTTTTATTCGCACGCTCACATCAGTTTTGGGGTTCCCAGAGGATGTCATCCATATAATCAAATCAACATGGAACGATATACATGTATGTTAGTTGAGGACAGGCTACCATGGGTCCCTATGTGATCAACTCAGGTACATGTAGTTACCTCAATGGAAATTGAAGTATTGTTTTAGGTGCAATTGTGTGTTTATCTCTGCATGTGTGTGTGTTTCTGCATATTTGTCGCTGTTATAAAAAAGATTACATCCTCCGAGGCTCTGGCCTGGCTCAAGGCCTAGGTAGTCAATGGTACATAATGTAGTTAGTGACAATACGGAGGTGGTAACTCTGGAGGACGGCAACCAGGCTGCCAAAGCTCCACAACTCAAGAAATCATACGTACAGTGCCGATTCATAAATTCCGCAAAAGGCCAGCATGTGCCAGCTTGTCGTATATGTCGCTTTGTACTGTCGTAAATTCACAATACCAGCTTTGTATTCCTGTGGTTTAGTAGCATTTTTATTTCATGGCCAGAATTTTTTTTATTCGCACGCGCGTACTAGTTTGGGGGTCTTCAGAGGATCTCATCCACAATAAAATTAAATCGGTGTGGCCTTATGTAAGAAAAAAGTGGTGATGTTTGGTCCCCCTTGCAACTTGTTCTGGAACTGCAGGGGAGTTTTTGTTAAGATGATAAGTCAGGAATGTTATTTACCTTGACTGTGGTGTGTGTTGTCTCTGCACTGAGCCAGGTTGAGCAGGTGAAGCCACCTGTCTCTGCATGGAGCCAGGCTGGGCCGGGGAGGCCACCTGCCTCTGGATGGAGCCGGTCTGTGCAGGTGATGCCACCTGCCTGTGCATGGTGGTGGTCTGTGCAGGTGAAGCCACCTGTCTCTGCATTGAGCTAGTCTGTGCAGGGGAGGCCACCGGTCGCTGCATGGCACTACTCTGGGCTGGGGACGCCACCTGTGGGGAAAACGTAACCAGTTAAAACCAGATATCTGAGATTTCAAACCTCAGAGAAGTATCTATTACAGTTTTGGCATAACCAAAGAAATGATCTGACAGACTACAACAGGCCTAGGACAGAAACTCATGCAGGCTGAGAGGCTGGAAGAGCATAAATCTAACTTGTTGTGACAAGCCCTAAGTGGGTATCCCCAGTGATATGTACACAATATGCAAAACAATGTAGTATCTGTGTGTGTGGACCTTCCTGTCAATCTGTGGTTACAGAATGTCCCCATCCCTTCCTAACACTCTATACTGCATTCAAATACCTACAGACACACAGGCAAATACACACAAACATGCCTAAAACAAAACCTCCATGCCCGGAGGTAATTAGGGCTGTCAGGCAGTTACACATGTACTGTAGTTACATGTACCCATGTAACTTGTGCTTTTTTTATGAAACACCCCTTATGCATTTTTCTGCAATATGTCTAGCTGTACCTGTACAGAGCCTGGACTCTGGCCTTGTAGTTGCTGACTAGGAGACAGCAGTCCTCCGATCTTCTGCTGTCTCTGCAGCGAAGGTCTCTGGACCAGCATCTGCTGTTGCTGTGACTGCTGCTGCTGTTGTTGTTGTTGCTGCTGCTGCTGTTGTTGCTGTAACTGCTGCTGTTTCTGTTGCTGCAGCTGCTTCTGCTGCTGTAACTAAGGTGAACAGCATTTCTTTGCTTGTCAGCATGTTTGGTACAGACATTTCTTATTAAGAAATTATGGATTTCAGACCTCCAAGAATTGGTTTGGGTTTTTCTGAATGTACTGGAACTGTGGAGGGATTGTATGATGCAATGTGTATTATAACATCACTTCCTGAATTCCTCCATGTACCACCCACTTACTCCCACCGGGTGCATACTGGGTTACGTTCAGACTTGATCTTTCTGTCAATCAACACTAACCAAATATTCATTCATTCTCCCTGCACCTGTAACGATGTATTCATTAATTACTAATCACCTGTTGTAGCTGTTGTTGTTGTTGCTGCAGCTGCTGTTGTTGTAGCTGCTGCTGCTGTAATTGTTGCTGCATTAGATTTTGCTGCTGTTGTTGCTGCTGCTGTTGTTGCTGCTGTTGTTGTTGCTGTTGCTGCTGCTGCTGGTGTTGCTGCTGTTGTAACTGCTGCTGCTGCTGTAGTCGCTGCTGTATCTGTTGCTGCACCAGCTGTGCTCGAGTTTGCCCCTGGAACTGTTGCCTCTGCTGGGCCTGGAACTGGGCTAATTGGGGAAAAGGGAGGATGCTATTTCTGGTTGATTGCTTGAATGAAGCGTTGATTTGTTCATAATCAACAGCCAATGAAAATGCAGTCTGCTATGCATTAAATTAACTGCAGATGATATATTTCACTCTTAGTGTTCAACATACAACAAGAAATCAGAGATTTCAGGCTCCCGCAAAGTATTTTGTATTTTTGTGACATTCAAATTCACAGACCTCTTGGAAGTGATTTGGAAACAGTGTAGGGATGGTATGATGTAATTTTATTGGGTATTACACCACATCCTGAAGGCTCTTTTCAAATCGACGCATTTCAAGGAATCGAAAAACCAAATATGGATATTCTTAAGTTTTTTTGTAAAGATAATTGTCGTAATCTTCACCGAGCGGCCGAGTCCATTGTAAGCTATATGAGGCATGCACGGCACGAAAACGCAAATATCAAAGGCACACGCGACTGCAGAAACTTCATGTCAAAACAAAGTTTTCCTTTGTTTCATACACATATGGAGTCTAATTTTCAGTTCACATTTTTAGTAATGTAGCAATCGGAAAATTATCACAAGGCTCATTATAACGGCCGTAGCCCGAGGTGGGGTGGTGTTACGGCCGTGGTGCTTAGTGGGTTACGGCCAGCCGCGACCGCAATCGGCGGTGTTGACATGCCGGCCGGACTGGAATGGGGTGACTGCTGACCGCGTTGAACAGTGACCACTATAGACACGATTCTTACTGCTTACGTCAATGGGAAAAATTCAAGGGACCGGCAAAAACTGACCGCTATGGCCGAGTGACCACTATACAAAGGTGACCGCTAGTACAGGTTGGACTGTATCATTGAACCAGTTTCTGTACCTTGCTGCTGCTGCTGTTGCATTGTGGGAGCCATTCTAGCCTGGCCTCCGGGTTGTGGCGGCTGTGGGGGAAGAGGCTGCTGGGAAGTCTGGAAGGGCTGCTGAGACTGCTGAAATGCCTGCTGGGAATGCTGAAAGGGCTGCTGGGATTGCTGGAACTGCTGCGGAGGCGGCTGCTGCTGGAACTGAGGCTGCTGGGACATCTGCTGCTGCATGGCCTGCTGGGTAGACTGGGCCAGCTGACTCTGCAAAGCCAGCTGGGAAGGCTGCGACATCTGCATGGCCTGCTGGGAAGGTTGTCCCTGGGACAGGGAGGTGAGGTTCTGGAGTGCGTTCATTGGGTCTGGGGTAAGAGATAGAGGAACAACAATTAGTTATCAGTGCAGTGTATGACTGCTGTGGATTGATGCCTAGAAAATTTAATGTTTAATGTACTCAGTTCTTGAGTCGTGAAACTTTGGTAGCCTCGGTGCCATCCTCTAAAAGTTACTGCCGCCGTATTGTCGCTAACTAGGCCAGGCCAGAGCCTTGGAGGATGTGATCTCTCTCTCTTTTTTCAGAACAGGCGAAAATCAATGCGCGCGCAGATGTCATCCATAAAATTAAGTCGGTGTGGCCTTAATATGTTCAAACTTGTGTTACCTTGCTGAGGTCCTCCGCCTTGTCTCTGCTGGTCTTTCTTGGTTTCTGAGATGACATAATAAAAATTAATATACCTTCAATACTACAATACTCAATAACAAAGAATTGAATCTAAGAAAGAATATATGTGTCATTCACTCTCGACTAAATCTACACAAGAGTGAAGAGTTATAAATAGATACTCACGGCTGTCACGAACATGCAGGATGAGCCGTGCCACAAGTGCCAGGTACTCCTCCTGTAGGGACAGACACACGTCATCATTATTAAACCTACACCTACACCACACATGTACTAGTATGTACATATTATCAAACCTACACCTACACCAAAATGTACTAGTATGTACATATTATCAAACCTACACCTACACCACACATGTGGTGCTGTGTACCTAAACCCACATTTAGGTTCAGGTCCGGATTCAAGTCCAGAGGTTTAGGTTCAGTTCCACTCTGACTTGTAAGTCTGGACCTAAACCCATGGCATATACAAAATTGCATGTTGGCAACCTTGCAATGTTGTTTGGGCAAAACTTTGGCCTCATAACATGGAGGCCGACACTTCGCGATGCCCGATGGCAATGTTTTCTTCATTTTGCAGCAAAGATTTTGCAATCTATGGAAGGTTTTTGGTGGTTTGGAAAGAAAAGGGGTATGCAAAATGGTCTTTTTTGTAGTAAGTCTCTAATCAGCTCTTGACTTCTAAGTTTTTTTGGACTTGAATCTAAACATTTTTACAAGTCCGGAACCGGTCCAGCAAACCGGTACACAGCATCACACACATGTATGTACTACATATATGGACAAACCTTTGCTACAACGCAGTGTTCCCCCTGGCAAAAACAGATCACTGGCAAAACAATTCCAGTTCTTCTTCCCCTTTCGACCTCAAAATCATCTGAATAGAAAAACTATGACAATGGCCTGACATCTATAGGTCTGGGATGAAAACAATTAAGGCTTTTCTTACTAGATATTCAGATTTTCTTAAACACACCTAGATTTTAATACTAATGTGTCACCTTGCTTACTTTTCAATGTCTATCAGACACCTTCGTCAGATAGAGCTTCTGACTGGAGTTCTGCTTCTTGTAGATTGAAATGTGAGCAAGGTGAAAGAAGTACCGGTACTGATTGTATACTTTTATCAACCTGATGAAATTATGTTCAGACACCTTCTTTCAACTGTCAAGGTGTCAAGGAATAATGATATGATATGATATGATATGATATGATATGATATGAACATTGCATGTTCTTGCCCAGATGGGCTAAATGCACAAATGTGACCAAATGTGGTTGAGAGGATAAAAAACATGAGTATTGCATACTGGAACGCTATACATGTATTCTAATGCTAAGTGCTGGGAGTCTACATGTATATATTACAATTATTATAATACTATATACTACCTATATATATCATCTACTGTTAGTTGCCCTTTCTTCTCTCTTTTTGAAGCATCTGGAAACATAATTACATAGTTTGTCTACTGTACATAATGTACATTCGTTCTTGCATGTCTCTGACATCAAGTGTTTAAACATGTCCTGCTTTGACATTTTCTTACAATGAGTTACATAACTTGTCTAATTGTAAAGTATCGAATAGCATAATATGGTAAACACTGTCTTTTAGATCCTTAATATAAATAACGCAGTACGTTTCTTGCCTTTGGTGACGATTGTTGACGGCTACTTGCTTCAGCAATGTAATACAGGATATGAATTACGAAATGCACGTGACGTAGTTCATATAAAATGTATCCTATAGATATATCACAATGCATAAACAGTCCCACCCTAATATCTCCAGTACTGTTCACTGTTGTTAAGTTGTAGGACAGAGCAGCTCGACTGGTTTCGTGTCCGTAGGGTTGGTCTATATAACAATGTGCAGAGACATTATTGGGGCGTACTTTTGTGCTTGGCCACCCATCCCCCCTCCCGTCACCCCAGGGCTAATGTCGGTTCCCATTGTCTAAACCGTGGGAGCCAGTTAAGCAGAGCAGGGTCAGGCCACACCAATTTAATTTGTTGGTTCTCGGATTTTTCCAGAAGAAATATGAAGTGTTTTCGTGTGTTTTCGTGTGTGTTTGTTGGTTTTTGAATGCACAGTACTACTAGTCTAAGAATGATTGGATGGGAGGGGGAGATTTCGTAACCACAGATACTACATGTCACTGTGGGTACCCACTTTTGGCTTTTTACAACAAATTACAATGCTTAGGCCATACCAATTTAATTTGTTGGTTCTCTGACTTTTTCCAGAAAAAATATGAAGCGGTAAGATGAAAAAAATAAAAACATAAAAACAGGTCTAGGCGTCCTATTATTGCCCCAAATGCTATGATAGGAGCCATGAAGTCAACACAAAAGGCTGGGTTAATATCTAAACAATAACTTTTTAAAACTTCTTATCAAACCACTGCATTGGTAGATGGAAAAACTGTAACAACTAGGAAGGAAAGGACTTTCCTCAACTGTTGGGGGCAGCATATGAGCATTTTTGAGTTGATTCAGAACCAGAATCTTTTTTTTTTGCAAATCAGAAAAAAACAAAGAGGCAAATCCGAGAACCAGCAAATTAAATTGGTGTGGCCTCACGAACCTTCAAAAAATGGCTTCGACTCCAAAACAAGTCGTGTATGATATATTGTATCTCCATCAGAAATGTCAGAAATTTTAACATGCAGAAATACAAAGCCATCTGTGAACTAACTCATAACTCGTGGCTATATATAACTCTAAAGAAAGTTTGTATTAAATGTCAACCTGTGTTTGGAGCTAGGTAAACAAGATATAATACTGTATTGTTCATTACACTTAGTTATAAAACAGGAACCAGTTTTGTACAGCCACACCAATTCAACTTTTTGGTTCTTGTATTTCCATCCTATTCTAAGAAAAAAATTCACACAGAAAGATCTCTGTCAATAAAACACATCTACATGTAGTTGACATGTTATTGCCAGAAGTTTGCATCAAAAATTGTCAACCTACAATCACAGCTAGGTAAACAAGATATAATAATACATTGTATTGTTTGTTATACTTATGTAACAGGTAGCAGGTTTAGTTTTGTTAAGCCGAACTATATATGTACATGTATCTCATTTTGTTGGTTCTTGTATATCCGTCATATTCAAAGAAAAATCAAAAGAGAAAGATTTCAATAAACACATCTACTAGTAAGGTGTAGATGATCTGTAATTGACAGTATGAAAGCTAGGTAAACAAGATATAATAATTGTTTGTTACACTTATGTAACAGGTAGAAGGTTTTGTTAGGCCGAACTAACTCTTGGTCTATCTCTGTTCTATCTTAACAAAATTTATTATATAATAAATACATCTAAATGATCTGTCAGTTATTGCCTTGACAAATGCTAAAGAGTTTGTGCTTTCTAAAACAGGGGATATACAAATAAAGGAATTTTGCAAGCAACCATATTCTATGAAACATAATATACTAGTACATAAAATGTTCTTAATATCATCTTCCAGTCGTGACTCGGAAACAAAAAAATCTGACCATCCTAAACCACTTCTATGACACCTTATACAACAACCTTATATAAAAAAACCAATAAATCGAAGCACTCTTCCAGACCAGTGACTTGCTCTTGGAGAAGTAATTTGTGGATATAAGCTGACAGGGAGAATGCACAGAGCTGGAACTGATGTCTGTAGACAGTTTCCCACCCACTACAATATTACTGTATCTAGTCATGTATTTGACTTCAGCCATACAGATATATTTAAGGCCACACCAATTTCATTTGTTGGTTCTTGGATTTGCCTCTTCTTTTTTTTTCTTATTTGCAAAAGAAAAAAAATTCTGGTTCTGAATCAACTCAAATATGCTCATATTTTGCCCCCATTGTTGAAGAATGTCCTTTTCTTCCTAGTTCAAGTAGTTGTTACAGTTTTTCCTGCTTCATTGCAAATAAGTGCCATTCAGAAAAGTGTAGGAATATTACCCTTACTCATATGTTCAAAAGGCAGGTTTGTTTACATTCTGGTATTTTGTGGTGGTACCACAAACTGGGTGTACCTCGCGTGGGCTGTTTTAGTGCCAACCATAATGTCAGAAATGTAAGATAATTGCATAAAAATATGTTGAAAAGTGGAAGTAAATCACATGAAGATTTCTAAACTAAAATATTTCAATTTTCAGTGCAAAAATGCTCCTTTAAACTAAGTCTTTTCCAGAAATAATAGAACTGAGTACAAAGAGGTACAACAAAAAAAACAACACTGAAGAACACACATACCTCATACATGTAGTTCCTGTTTCACTAATATGTTATAAGATAAGCAACAATCTTGCCAACATAATCCTCTATTACTACTTACATGTACCTGCAAGTACATTGTAGCAACAACATCACTTACTGCAGACCCCCTACATGAACCAGATTATATCTCTTCCAACTGCAATAAAAACAGATTACCTTTGAAAGGCTCTTACCCTGGGTTGATGGTATTAACTGTGTGTTTATGACAAGGGGAAATTGACAGAAGATAGCTTAAAGGCATCCAATGCAATTTCAGGGCAGGAAAACAAAAATAATTTTCTGGATGAGAAATTCTGTCTAAATCTAATAGTATTGACATGTACGGTATGCGAGTCATTTTGAAGCACATTTTTTTACAATCATACTTGAAAAGCACCAAAAGAAGGTATGTGATTAGCCACTTTATTTTTTGGTACCACCAAAATACATGTATAACTAGATTCAGCCTACAATATGAAACATGCAACCATATACCATCAATGACATCACATTTTTGCCTCACAGTTACAATGTAGGCCACACCAATTTAATTTCTTGGTTAACGGATTCACTCGCTTCATTTTTTACTGATTTGCAAAAAAAATTCAGAATCAACTGCAAAATGCTCATATTTTACCCTGCACAGTTGAAAACAGTCCTTTTCTTCCTAGTTGTTACAGTTATTCCATCTTTCAATGCAGTGGTATCATTAAAAGTTCAAAATTCATTGTTTAAATTTTGAACCAGCCTGGTGTGTTGACTTCATGGCTCCTATCTTACCATTTGGATGATAGAATGCCACAATAGAATGCCTAGGCCTGTTTTATTATTTTTTTTCTCGCCCGCCTGCTCCATTATTTCTCTAGAAAAATATGTTAACCAAGAACTTAAATTGGTGTGGCCTTATCAGTATGCTATTGATGGGGTTGTTCCAACTTACATTTTTTGTACTACATAAAAAAAATGACCAGAAATTGACTTTGAAAATCCACTTTTACTGCACAAATCGTTCTGGGTGCCTTTAACTGTGGTTTGTGATGAATCCTAGTGGTGTATTTATCTGTGACAGGAACATTCATCATGTCAATCATGGGCAGGGGGTCTGTAGTACCACTTAGTAAACATATTGATCTCCAGTACAGATAGGTGTTGCCGAAAAAGCATCAAGGTCATCATACTGACTTGTAGCCTTGAAAACATGGACAGGAGGGAGGGTCTGAGATTTGGGTAATATTTCTAAGCTTAGACCACTTTAAATCTTATCTTAAAGCTTAGGCCACTTCAATTTAATCAACTGGTTCTCGGACTCTCTCGCTTCAATTTTTGTGACTGGCAAAAAAAATATTCAGATTCTGCATCGAACTCGAGCAGTTGAAAAAGAAAGTCCTTGTCTTACTACAATGTAGTTGTTACAGTTTTTCCGTCTATCAATACAGTGGTTTCATTAAAAGTTCAAAATCAAAATTTCAGAACCAACAAATTACATTTGTGTGTACAATACTTAGGCCACACCAATTTAATTTGTTGGTTCTTGGATTCGCCTCTTTGTTTTTTTCTGATTTGCAAAAAAAAAAAAGATTCTGGTTCCGAGTCAGCTCAAAAATGTTTATATTTCGACCCCGACAGCTGAGGAAATTCCTTTTCTTCCTAGTTGTTACAGTTTTTCAATGTATCAATGCAGTGGTTTGATTAAAAGTTCAAATCATTGTTTAGATATTAACTCAGCCTTTTGTGTTGACTACATGGCTCCTATCGTAGCATTTGGGGCTGCAATAGGATGCCTAGACCTGTTTTCATTTTTTTTTTCGCCCTGTCGCTTCATCTTTTTCCTGAAAAAATCTGAGAACCAACAAATTAAATTGGTATGGCCTTAAATGATTTGGGACAAACCTTTGATTTGGCTTGGTACTTGACAGCTTTGATTATATAACCAGGATAATGTTTAAAGGTTATTTTGGAAACTTCCCAGCTGGTTCCCAACACCCCCAACAATCATACTGAGATTACATGACCGGATGTCTTTTGATGAATTAACGTGTACCATTTTGTGCTTAAAATAGCACATATATACATGACTGAACATGTGGATACCAGTTGCTTCATATCAGTTTGCAACAACCCTGTGATAGCTGATAAGGGGTGTTTTAGGAATCTCACTCAGTTATGAGCGTAATCCATTAAGTATTGGTGGGTGGCAGAGCCATTATAACTAGGGATAATCCAGTAATGGTCAAGAGTAGGGGTGGGTACCAGTTTGGCTGAACCTGGTCTGACTTGAAATAGAGGTGAGTAAAAAAAAACTAGAAATGTAACATTTGCAAAGGAAATGTATAATGCTTTACCTGTGCACATGGTCTGCTCTGTTAATTCTTACATGGTCAGACAGGAGTATAAATCCTTCCTACTATAAAGTTGCAACAATATGTTACCCAACACCAGTTACCATGGTGAGAGACGTCAACAAATCAGGTCATTGGCCAGGTCAGAGGTCAGTGTTAGGAAAGGAAGAAGAAGAGGAAATGTGGCAAAAACAATGTTCCTTCAGTAAACATAACAACCTTTAAGCCATGATCCAATTTTTTTTTTCTTTGGACTAATGAAGTAAAAATATAGACATTTTTATTTTGACATCTTAAGTAATCTGGCAGTGAAAGATTCAAAATAATTTGCCTAAATTCATACATATATGCTTGGGCATTGAAAATAACTATTGGTATACCATTCCAATCCATTTAAACATAATTAAATTTGTATCAATCAGTCTAAGAGCCCCATGCTTTTGTCTCGCTCTCCAGAATATGATATTCAGTTTAGTCCTACCTTATCTTTACTGTGATACTATGATCAAGTCTAGGTTTAGGTTCAGACCTGGACCTGATCCTCTGGACCTGGACCTGGATTTGAATCAGATCATTTAAGCCAAACCGAAAAAGAGAATCCCCTTAACCTATAGCTACTCACCCTTGTTTTTTTAGGACTGAAACTGCAAACACAACATTTTTTCCCAGGCCTTAGGCCACACAAATATAATTTCTTGGTTAACGGATTCGCCCGCTTAATTTTTTTCTGATTTGCAAATAGAAATAAAAATTCAGAATCAACTGCAAAATGCTCATCTTTTGCCCTGAACAGTTGAAAACAGTCCTTTTCTTACTACTCGTTACAGTCATTCCATCTTTCAATGCAATGGTATCATTAAAAGTTCAAAATTCATTGTTTACATTTTGAACCAGCCTGGTGTGTTGACTTCATGGTACCTATTGTACCATTTTGGGCCATAATAGGATGCCTAGGCCTGTTTTTATTTTTATTTTTTTTTCGCCCGCCCGCTCCATTATTTTTCTAGAAAAATCCGTTAACCAAGAAATTAAATTGGTGTGGCCTAACCCTTCACATGCCAGAAAAATAAATGAGTGGCACTGCATAATATACATAAATGTCTAGCTAACAGAGAAAAAAATGCTATTCATGCAATAACCCACCCACAACAAATATTTTAATTACTTGAAATAAAGTTATCCTGTTTGGATGTTACATATTTACAAATTTCAAATTACCAAGCATGGTTTTGTATCTGTTACAAATAGCCTTTTCGACGCTACATGCACAACAAGACACACACAGCTGAGCAAAGCTGCCAGAAAAAAGCAGTTACAAATTGCCCTCCAGCAAAAAAAATCCTCACGACGCACTAGTTTGACATAAACGCTCTACTTACAGAGTGTATTGTGTCTTTTTGTAAGGGATAGAACTATCTGAATGAGACACCAGGTGGCCAAAAATCTCATCATTTGGAGGTCTCATCAAGACCTACCCACCTACCAAGTTTCATGACAATCCATCCATAGCTTCTTGAGTTATTGTACTAAACCACATACATGTACACACACACTGTACATAGTATTACAAAGTATTACATACATACATACATACAAATGCTACCAAAAACGTAACCTTTTGGTAAAGGTAATAAAAGGTATCTGAATTAAAAGTACCTTTCTCTAGATCCCTCCTTGTGGTGCTCTAGTCTAGAGGAAATGTTACCATCAACAAAGGAACAGTTCTCGGGGAACTGCGAGGGTTTAGTTGACAAAAGGTCGGGGATTATGTGAGCATGGCCGTCCAGCTGAGGCGTTTATACCTGTCACACTGGAGCCACCGCCACAGGTAAATGCCAAAGGCCTTCAGGGGGATATTAGCATACACACCGGCAAAACCAATTCCCCTCGTACAGGCGTAATCAAAGATTTCGCTTTGGTCTTTTGTGTCGGCGCGTCGTGTGACCTACATGTTGATTTATGATATCTGAACTTGCCAAAAATGTTATTATTATTTATTTTAACCTGCCTATTGGCTCACATGTTGAATTACTTTATTTAACTTATTTTAAGATTTTGGTTCTATCTTTTGTGTCAGTTACCATGTGATACTAGTAGATGTTTATTTATGATATCTTAGGCCACACCAATTTAATTTCTTGGTTAACGGATTCGCCCGCTTCATTTTTTTCTGGTTTGCAAAAAACAAATTCAGAATCAACTGCAAAATGCTCATATTTTGCCCTGAACAGTTGAAAACAGTCCTTTTCTTCCTAGTTGTTAGTTATTCCATCTTTCAATGCAGTGGTATCATTAAAAGTGCAATATTCATTGTTTAAATTTTGAACCAGCCTGGCAGTGTTGACTTCATGGCTCCTATCGTACCAATTTGGGCCATAATAGGATGCCTAGGCCTGTTTTTATTTATTTATTTTTTACGCCCGCCCGCTCCATTATTTTTGTAGAAAAATCCGTTAACCAAGCAATTAAATTGGTATGGCCTTAACTTACCCAAAATACAATGATATTACTATTCATCGTTTACAGCTTAAATTTCATTAAGATTGCGCTTTGGTCTTTTGTGTCAGTTTGTGACCCACATGTTGGTTTATGATATATAGTATTCATTGTTTTAACCTGCCTAGTTGCTCACATGTTGAATTTCATTAATAAAGACTTGCTTTTGTCTGTTCTGTTGGTTTGCTGTGTACCCAAAGTATCACACTTTATGCAACATTTAACCTGCCTATTCATCAAGACTGCTCACATGTTGCATCTCTTTGACAGAAGCCTTGCTCAAACATTGCATGAAAATATTAAATATAATATGACTGTACTTTTTTTACATATGATTGTGTAAGAGTCCAAGATGCTGAATAAAGGTTATAAAGATTCTGTTGACTTTTACTACAAACAACAACAAACTCATGCCAAATTTCCAGACACAGCATTTAAAAAGAGTAAAAAAAAAACAGCATTAAAAAAATGTCTACTCTAGATCTATCTGCAGTACTAGTGTTTTTATGTACATTACTTACTTTTAGTGACAAAAAATATCATGAAGTGACAAGGAAAAAAAACAAAAGCTACGTGTACGATTTTTGAAGCAGGAAGTAAAAATACCAGGCTGGTTTATGATTCAAACAATGAATTTTGTTTGAACTTGGCTTTCTAGATATATTCCATACATGTATGCAGAATTGAATTCACTTTTAACACAGATTTTTTTCTCTACACAGAGGAAACCAGTTATTTTTATTTTTTAATATCCTTCACCTCTTTTCTCTCAAACAATGAATTTTGTTTGAACTTGGTTTCTAGATATATTTCAAACATGTATGTAGAATTCACTTTTAACCCAGATTTTTTTCTCTACACAGAAGAAGCCAGTTATTTTTATTCCTTGATATTCTACACCTCCTTTCTCTCCCTTTTGATGTATTGGCGGGCCAATCATCCAAACTAATGAAGACCGTTTGAAAGCCCAGGTCTAGCACACTGTAGCCTCCTCCACGTGTCTGTCAATATGACTTCTGACGTCAATCCAGCTCTAGTTTTCCCTGAAACCCGGAGGCGGCAGAATGATGATTGCACAGCACTCAAGGCTGATTCCTTTTTCGCCTCCCCTCTTCAAACGTTCAGACAACATCTCTCTGCCTCCTGACTTCTATACCAGGCTGTTCTGATTAGTGCTTGGGAGCTTTTAGAGTAGAACATCTCAAAAACAACTTTGAAAATGGTGAGCTATTTTAGGAAAGTGGGGGAGGGGGGTTTAAGTACATGAAGTTACTTTAAAAATTACACTTTTCAACTAGAAAAGTAACATTTGCAAAGCAAATGCATAATGTTTACCTTTGGACATGGTCTGCCCTGTTAATTCTTACTCACAACACATTCACATACATGTACTACTAGTATATGGTGACAGGAGCAGAGCAGACCATGAAATTGCAACATTATATAACCCAACATCAGTCACCACGGTGACAGACATCAACAAATCATGTCATTGGTCAGGTCATAGGTCACTGTTTGGAGAAGAAGAAGAAGAGAAAGAAACTGAGTAAAAACAATTATGTTTTCCTTTGGTAATTTGATAAGTATCTAGAACCCACCTGAAACAGATTCACTATGTTAGCCCTTATTATTTTGAATTATTATATTAATAAGTAGCCTAAGAGTTTTATTTTACATTCTACTTATTTTATTTCAATTTTTGGGAAAGATGGCACTCAAAACATTCAAGAAAATATATCCTATGCTATTAATCTATGGGGTAAAATATTTGCCGTTTATAAAAAAAAGATGGCTTAGGCCACACCAATTTAATTTCTTGGTTAACGGATTCGCCCGCTTCATTTTTTTCTGATTTGCAAATGAAAATAAAAATTCAGAATCAACTACAAAATGCTCATATTTTGCCCTGAACTGTTGAAAACAGTCCTTTTCATCCTAGTTGTTACAGTTATTCCATCTTTCAATGCAATGGTATCATTAAAAGTTCAAAATTCATTGTTTAAATTTTGAACCAGTCTGGTGTGTTGACTTCATGGCTCCTATCGTACCATTTTGGGCCATAAAAGGATGCCTAGGCCTGTTTTAATTTTCTTTTTTCGCCCGCCCGCTCCATTATTTTTCTAGAAAAATCCGTTAACCAAGAAATTAAATTGGTGTGGCCTTACAGTAACTGGCTACCTGTCCAGAATTTGCCAAGGTCAAACGTATCAAATCCCTTTCTAACCATCTCGCATATCCACCGACGCCTCCCACTAGCCATCAACATTAAAGTGTTGAGTACACTTCTGTACTGAATAAAACATGCGATTAATGACCATTCTGCCAAAAACTGTTACAGCGTGCATTTTTTAAAGTGCTACAAAAATGGCTACAGAATAACAATATAAGCTAGGCAGTACCAATTTAAATGGTTCTCGGATACGCCCACATTTTTTTTCTGATTTGCAAAAAAAAAAAAATCATGTAGACAAAAATTTCTGGTTCTAAATCAACTCCAAAATGCTCAACAAATGCAAAATGCCCCAACAGTTGAAGCAACTTTTGTCTCCCTACAGTTGTTATAGTTTGTTATAATCTATCAATGCAGTGGTTTATCAAATTCATTGTTTGAATTATCAATATAATATCAACCAGCCTGGTACATGTATGTTGACTTTACAGGTCATAAATGTAGCATTTGGGGCTATCATAGGATGCTTTGGCCTTTTTTTCTCACTCTGTCTTGAAAAAATCCAAGCACAAACTGAACTACCCCTCATAATCCTACCCCAGTCCTGAATGAAAAGAGCAACACAACCTTTTCTAGCCTACCATGCATCCTCCAACATATAATACACAAACACATACAAAAGAGTCCAACATATGCCTGCAAAAAGTGCCAAAAAACTACAAATGTCTTTCCCAGATTCTATGCTGTAGAATATAATACATTGAAAAACTACAGACATATAAAGCTGTAATGTTACCTTTCTCGGCCGCTGTAGGGTTGAAAATTCTGTCTGCTGCCCCTAACAGATCAGAGTAAGTCAACTGAAAACTGATCTCCCTCCTATCAAAATACCATTTTATAGCACACCTAAAGGTCATAGGTACACCGGGCTCGCCGGCAAAACATCCATAATAGCTGTAACAACATTGGGGAAGACAGCCGAAAGTGCCCACTCCATTAGCCTTCGCTCTGATCGCGGTGTCAGAGATCAATTCCGACTTAAAAACGGGCACGAGCCGCGGGCTTGGAGTGGACGTGGAACCCGAAAAACGGCGTACGCATCACTCAGCTGACAGCCAATTAAGCAGAAATGTTTCTGACTCGGTAGAGCGGAGTAAATTAATACAGGGGCAGGGGGTGGGATTTGGTACATCTATTACCAAAATGTCACATTTAAATTTAGTACAAGTGGCTCATAACATATGGGGAAGGGATGGTAAGTACTGAAAATGCTTCAACCTCAGTCATAACATTCACTAACTGTTGGTCCAAGCCTCATACCCCCCTCCCCCAACAAAAATACTTACTAGGTAAATAAAGTATAGAAACAGCAAAAAAGAGAAGGAAATTACCATGATTATAAAATTTGTTTTAGTAGCAAAGCTAATGGAATACTAAGTGTTTGTGTAAGTCACAGTGTTATCAATGATATTTTGTAGATATACATGTAAATTATAATCATATAGGGAAGATTAGCTTTATACATGTACAATTGTTGAGCAATAAAGTTCATTTATTCATTCATTCATTCATCCATCCATCCATCCATCCATCCATCCATCCATCCATTCATTCATTCATTCATTCATTCATTCATTCATTCATTCATTCAATGGCATTCATTCATCCACAATCGTTCATACCTAATTTTTGACTGTGGGTACAATATTGCACCTAGATATTTGTGTAAAGTTGACAATTTTTTCGACTTAATTTGAACAGTGCTTTTTTTCAGCAGATTGGCACATTTTCACATACTGATTCCTGTGTTATTCATAATATCCATTACAGCATCATAAATTTTGACAATGTACAAACATGTACGAATACCAGGGCTGGAAATACTGGGTGCATGTGCACCTTACTGCACCCAAATTTGGGGCTGTGCACCCAATTTCTTCCTGTGGGTGCACCAGCGCACCCAAATACTTTCTTACGTTTTCATATGTAAAGAATAAAAAAAGATGCTAAATGCATTAGTATACAGTGTATTCTTAACATCCAAGTATCAGAAAAATAATAAAATTATCGTTGTAGTACTTTTCTTTAGAAATGAAACATACCGGTATTAGTTTTTTTTACATACATGTAATACCTATTTCATTTTATAAAAGAAGATGTTGTGTGGGTGCACCCAAAATAATTTCTGTGCACCCAATTTTCTAGGTTGGGTGCACCAGTGCACCTATTCCCAAAAATGAATTTCGAGCCCTAAATACTGATGTATGTCACAGCCCAGAGGCATCAGAATCACCCACAGTCTGGACCATTCACAGTCAGACCATGCAAAATGCCTGCACGTTGAGACTGGCATTTTGTTGGCTACACTTCCCCGGGTTTTTCTCTGACCTTCTCTGCAGCCTTTAGGTGTATCAGTTCCCGGTGTGGTAATTACCCTGCTCCTGGCTCAAATGCCACTGCACACCGTCTCACCTTCAAGTCGCAATTCTTACCTTTGATTTTTCGTCTCTTACAAATGGAGAAATAAAGGTCAAAGTAAAAAAAAATGTTAACCTTCATATGATCTAGCTACCCCAACAAACTACTGCACTGTTTATTCTTACTCAAACACATTATCTATGGAGACCAGTCCCTCAAAGCTTGCTACATAATGTAATCCAACACCACTGGGTGTCTGCTACAGCACTAGTTACCATGGTGACAGCTGTCTGGTCTAGGTCATTGACTTTAGGTGTATCAGTTCCCGGTGTGGTAATTACCCTGCTCCTGGCTCAAATGCCACTGCACACCGTCTCACCTTCAAGTCGCAATTCTTACCTTTGATTTTTCGTCTCTTACAAATGGAGAAATAAAGGTCAAAGTAAAAAAAAAATGTTAACCTTCATATGATCTAGCTACCCCAACAAACTACTGCACTGTTTATTCTTACTCAAACACATTATCTATGGAGACCAGTCCCTCAAAGCTTGCTACATAATGTAATCCAACACCACTGGGTGTCTGCTACAGCACTAGTTACCATGGTGACAGCTGTCTGGTCTAGGTCATTGACTTTAGGTGTATCAGTTCCCGGTGTGGTAATTACCCTGCTCCTGGCTCAAATGCCACTGCACACCGTCTCACCTTCAAGTCGCAATTCTTACCTTTGATTTTTCGTTTCTCACAAATGGAGAAATAAAGGTCAAAGTAAAAAAAATGCATTATGTTAACTTAACCTTCGTATGGTCTACCCCAACAAACTATTGCACTGTTTCAGTGTTTATTCAGTACTCAAACACAATATTATCTATGGAGACCAGTCCCTCAAAGCTTGCTACATAATGTAATCCAACACCACAGGGTGTCTGCTACAGGCTACAGCACCCGTTACCATGGTGACAGCCGTCTGGTCCAGGTCATTGACTTTAGGTGTATCAGTTCCCGGTGTGGTAATTACCCTGCTCCTGGCTCAAATGCCACTGCACACCGTCTCACCTTCAAGTCGCAATTCTTACCTTTGATTTTTCGTTTCTCACAAATGGAGAAATAAAGGTCAAAGTAAAAAAAAAATGTTAACCTTCATATGGTCTAGCTACCCCAACAAACTACTGCACTGTTTATTCTTACTCAAATATATATCTATGGAGACCAGTCCTTCAAACTTGCTACATAATGAAATCTAATACCACACAGTGTCTGCTACAGCACCAGTTACCATGGTGACAGCCATCTGGTCCAGGTCATTGACTTTAGGTGTATCAGTTCCCAGTGTGGTAATTACCCTGCTCCTGGCTCAAATGCCACTGCACACCGTCTCACCTTCAAGTCGCAATTCTTACCTTTGATTTTTCTTCTCTCACAAATGGAGAAATAAAGGTCAAAGTTAAAAAAAAATGCATCACGTTAACCTTCATATGGTCTAGCTACCCCAACAACATGCAGGAAGGCCTTCAAACAGATGTTTGTGTGTTAGATTTCTCGAAGGCCTTCGACAAAGTGGGCCATAAACGCCTTATACAGAAACTCAAATCGTATGGTATTGAACCCCAAACTAGGGGATGGATCGAAGACTTCCTTAGTCAACGCACACAATCTGTGGTTGTTGAGGGATCGGAATCCAGCAAACTTGATGTTATTTCTGGAGTACCGCAAGGGTCTGTGCTCGGGCCATGTTTATTTTTATACTACATTAATGACATAACTGACAACTTAAACTCTATAGCTCGTCTCTTTGCCGACGACACGATGATCTACATGACCGTCTCAAGCCTGGGGGATTCACAGAAGCTCCAGAGTGACCTTGATGCACTGGCGGAATGGGGTGAGGCTTGGATGATGGACTTCCATCCGGACAAATGTGAAGTGTTGACTATCACCCGGAAAAGGAGTCCCGTCGTCTACGATTACTCCTTGCACGGGCATGTCCTGAAACATGTCAGTGCCGTCAGGTATCTTGGCGTCCACATTCCTGGAGACCTACGCTGGGACGGTCATGTCGACAGGGTGACCACCAAAGCAAATAACACTTTAAACTTTCTTAGACGCAACATTAACATATCAAACCCTCAAGTTAAGGCACGAGCATACAAGACCCTCGTAAGGCCATTACTAGAATATTGTCAAACCGTTTGGGACCCATACACACAAAACAACATTCGTAACTTGGAAGCAGTACAGCGACGAGCGGCACGCTTTGCCCTTCATCGTTACCGACGCCAGTCTAGTGTGACAAATATGTTGTCTTCACTTGAATGGCCCCTGCTTGTGGAGAGGAGGCGTAGAGCTAGGCTGATCATGTTTTTCAAAATTACAAACAATATCGTAGCCACACAGATGCCTCTTGTCACTAAAGGGCTGTCAACTGCATCACGCACAGAAAACAGTCTTGCCTTCCACCCTCCATTTTCGCGTGCAGACTACCACTTAAACTCATTCTTTCCAAGAACAGTCAGAGACTGGAACAAACTTCCAGAACACATAGTCAAAGCCAAGACCCTACAAGCATTCAAAAATGCCCTAAATAACCTTTAGTCTCCCATTCACAGTACGGGTACTCACCGCTACCCACCTGCAGGGTGGCGGACAGGGAGTACCGCCCCCTGCCCATTGAGGAGCTGGGTCCCTCCTCTTACTCACCCATACAAACTTACAAGAAAGCGACCACCCCCTCACCTCACCCCCCCCCCCCCACTGTCATGAGCCTTCAACCTAATGAAGTTTGACATGTACTTTGAAGAAGAAGAAGACAAACTACTGCACTGTTTATTCTTACTCAAACACATATCTATGGAGACCAGTCCCTAAAACTTGCTACATAATAAAATCTAATACCACACGGTGTCTGCTACAGCTCCAGTTACCATGGTGACAGACGTTTGGTCCAAGTCATTGACTTTAGGTCTATCAGTTCCAGGTGCTCCTGGCTCAAATGCCACTGCACACTGTTTCACCTTCAAGTTGCAATTCTTACCAAGTTGATTTTTCAAGACTCCAAACAATACAGAAAAAGGGTTGAATTAAAAAAATTGACATTAAAAAGGTAAATCAAAGAAATGATCCATGCAGCAGAAGGTTTGTCAAAATCAGTCTAAAATCCCGAAGCAAATGACAAAACGACATCTTCTACAAGAACATTTAAAGTTTCTGCGAATATCTAATATAATTATTAATGAGCATCCAAGGCCAACTGACTCCTGGGCCACCTTCCAGCTTTTGGGACCTAGCTCCCTGTGCCTGACCTTGTGGTCTGCGGTTAGGTAATTCCCCCTACCCTTATGTGCTGTAACTTGCAAAGGTAACTCCACCAACACACAAACACACACAAAAAACAGAAGGTAAAAACCTTACAAACTCCAGAATTACAGATGTGAGTACATGCTAAAATTTTGAAATACAAATTCTAAACTTTTCCCCATATGCTAGATATAACTTAAGTTTACACATATACATGTATACACACACACTTTCCTTGGTAAGTGGATGCTAGCACAGTCAATACAGGGCAAATATTTGCAGCCCACACATTTCAAATGTCATGTAGACATGTACAATATGTCATGTAATGCCAGGCAATCCACCTTCTGAACATCACCTCTTGCGAAAGAATTCCATGTCACTTGCGGGGTCCTGGTCACCTCGATGGTAGCATTTCTAAATTGCTTTGGAGATCATCACGGTAGATAGTTCAGCAAAGGGCAAAGCAATGAAATTGCTAGCCAGGAAGCTCTAGAGATATGTCAGATGCCTTGTCAGATAGACCATGACAAAACTTTGGCTTCTAGAACTTGAAGTAGGATAGGACTTTAAATCAAGGTAGCAATGAAATATGTTGTACAGGGCTTGAAATACTACATGTAGGTGCATGTGCACTTTAGTGAACCCAAAATTGGAGCTGTGCACCCATTTTTTTTCTGTGGGTGCACTGGTGCACCCAAATATTTTTGTAGGTATTTTTGTACATATTAAATGTTTAATAGCATACAGGATATTCTTGGCCTACGAGTGTCAGAAAAATAATAAAATCTCTGTTGTAGTTACTAAAGTTTAAGCTTTTGAAGTTAGCTCCCAAGCCCTCCCACAGAATATTGGATCATGGGTTACTAGATGCATGATTTACTGGTAATAAACCATTAAATAAACCATTTAGTCTTTTTATCCAATAATACTACATGTAGTTCTATTTATCGAGTAATACTAGTCAGAACTTACACTAGCCAAATCTTGCATCATAACATCATAAACCATCCTAGATATGATGGGGCTCAAGATTTTTCATCTTTGAGACCTTCTGTCATTTCTGACAAACTTTTTTTTTTTTCAAAAGAAAGAAGAAAGCTCCTGACATGAATATCCAAGACACATGGCTTTTTACATTATTATGCTTCATGCCCACATTCATATTAATAATATTCAAGCAGCAAATTTCATATCCTTGCCGCATTAACTAACAATGATTACATCTAGTCAGAAACAGCATTAAATATAACATGAATTTAACATATTATAATTGAGTATAAGCTATCATTAACCCTACGCCTGCAACAATAGCCATTTGGCAGCAAATTTGTACTGCTCATAATGGGTTTAGGTAGCAGTGAAAAGGTTAAATATGACCATTCTGCATAAAATAAAAATGCAACTAAAAAGGTAACATTTGCAAAGCAAATGCATAATGTTTACCTTCGCATATGGTCTGCTCTGTTAACGGTGCACACCCCAGTTCTTGCGCGACCGGGGTCCGTGATAGTCCGTTGTAAAAAAGTGACGAAAGGGTTTTGAGGGTCCAAGTTTGAGGTGACATTTCTCATAAACTGCCACGAAGTGTCATTAAACATTAACATGGCTGAAGAGTGTAGGAAGTGGTGTTTTTGGGGTGAAAATTTCTTTTGGCTCCGAACCTTACTTCCGGGTATCCTTGCGCGCCAAGTGTAATCCGCCCGTTTGACCTAGATTTCGCTCTGCGCCCTCGTAGGGGTGCATTTGCAACCCCTCGCGCCGTGGACTGTTTAGAAAATTACAGTACTAGAATTTTCTTTATAATTTACTCGAGTATAGTCAAGGCTTGGGTCTTTCTGCCAGCATCAGTCATTTCTGCCGGAAAATTTTTTTCTATAGGATTATCCTACGCGAAAATTCGCAATTTTGGGCATTAATTTTGGAGTGAAAAAAATGTTTTTTCCGTTGATTTTACCAAACTTAAAAAGGTTGAAGAAACCAAACTCAGCTGGTCTTGTAGCTGAAGAGATATCCTTTCGTCCAATATACAGTTATTCTCATTCCGAATTATTCCACGCCAGATACGGTCGCTAGATTTGAGGGTGTGCAGCCTCCAATAGAGACGCCAAATAAACTGGGGTGTGCCCCCTTAATTCTTACTCAAACACATTCACATATACGGTGACAAGAGTCTAAATCCCTCCTGCTATAAAATTGCAACATTATGTAACCCAGCACCAGTTACCATGGTGAGAGACAGTCTGGTCATTGACCAGGTCAGAGGTCAGTGTTTGGAAGGGAAGAAGAAGAAGAAACAGAGCAAAAACAATATGTTTCCCTTCGGAAAACAACATAATTTTTCATGGTACCTACCTGCGCATGCCATACTCCAAATGACAGCACCACGCACTGTTTATCAATATTTGCGAAAACATGGCTTCGTTGCCATGACTACCAGGCGCTTTAATGACACCTGACGGAACTGCACATGTTCCCATGTGTCAGGAAACATCACAACCTTTTCATACGTTTGATTCAAGTCTGACAATAAGGTCTACATGTACTTTATGGGCTTAATGCCTAGCAAGGTCCCTAAATTATTCAAACTCAGCTTAACTCTACGCATTATCTGACACGTTGACAAAAATGATGTACTCTATCCTAAAAATTCATATTCATAGACTAATAGATTGTGCATTGAAAAAACAAATTCCTTACTACATATATATATATATATGTACTAGTAGTTAATTTTGTAACCATCATTGACAATTTGTTATGAAACTAAACCATGTTATAATAATATCAATACAAAGTTATCCTAGGGAAACTTAAAAATAAACTACAGAGGTAGCTCAAAAGGTTTGAGAACAAAGTATTCCATTCAAAAGGTATCCTAAAGCTCTGAAGCTTAAATTTCTATGGAACAAAGGTATCTAAAAATATTCCTTTATTATATTTGTGTAAGAAGTAAAGGAATAACAACAGTGCACTGTGAATTTGGGAGTGATACAATACAACTCCTAGGGGATAGCCACTTCCCTTGACTACACTGTTCGTGCATTAGCACTTGGAACAACATCAAAACATCATTCAAACACTTACTAGCTGTAGGGATGTTCAGTAAGTTCTTTGGGATATTGAAAGGAAATTAGGTCAAAGGTTCCAGATAAGGTTGTCTCATTTCCTACCTTCATTTTCCTTCTATACTATGCATGTCTGTTGCCTTATCATACAAATTTTTTAGAAATTAAAGTAGTTCATGGCAAAGTAGTTCATGTATTAGACAGAATCAGCAAGAAATTCATTACTAGTAACAAGTAAAACAAGAAAATATCAAAACTCTTATTATTTCACGGAGGAATGAGATCCTTGACTTCTTGCTTTTAAATGTGACAATCTTAGGGATTGCGAGAGTTGACATTACATTGAGTTTATGACTTTTATGGTAGCAAAAGAGGGCAAACAGAACGTAATTTACCAGCTGTATAAGTACATGTAGCTCTGCAATAAAGGTCTAAAATGCATAACGTGCTTAGTAACAGACGTATGAATAAACCGAAATGAAAATGTCAGAGGGCCAGTTTACACCCTCTTTCACACCAGTGTATGCTAAGCATTGCAATCAACGTCAATGTATCACTTTTGTGGAAGAAATCTGACCTACACAACTGGTGAATGTCACACGGCGCATGGTAGAAATGCATAGAGCATCGGTGGGTTTTGTCCAGTGCATATCACGACAAATTATGAAAATCTTGGAATGGTATCGTGGGTGCTTGTTATGTTTACCGAAGGAAAACAAATTGTTTTTGCTACATTTGTTCTTTTTCTTCTCCAAACAGTGACCTCTGACCTGACTGAACCAGACTGTCTCTCACCATGGTAACTGGTGTTGGGTTACATCATGTTGCAATTTTATAGCAGGAGGGATTTAGACTCCTATCTGACCATAATGGCATATATATGAATGTGTTTGAGTAAGAATTAACAGAGCAGACCACACACGAAGGTAAACACTATGCATTTGATTTGCAAATGTTACCTTTCTAGTTGTGATTGAACTTAACTTTTTAAAATGGGGCTGTCCTAAAATATAAGTTGTGTGAGAGGCAACTACAGTACTGTGTAGTACATATTTTCTTATTCTTAGTTCAAACAAGAAAGTAGAGATCTCAGTCAGATTTCTTGTAACGTTTTTTGGCTTTATGTGATTTTGAAGTTCACCCCATTTCCTGTGTCTTACCTTTTGAACTCCTCTCATTCTGCCCGTCAATCTCAGCCTCCCACGTGCTGTCAACCTACTCTCAAGGTTACCACCAGGCCTTAATCCTGTGTCTGAGCTTTTGACCTGTCATTCTGCCTGTCAATCTTCCCGATCCAAAGTATTATAACACATTTACATGTATCTCTACAGAGCTTTCACAAGATATACATTTGTAGCTGGATTCAAAGCCCCTAACATATTCCTCTTTTCTTCCATTTATTTATAATCTAAAACTTCTGGCAACCTGTGTATTCAAAAAATGTCCAAAACACATTTTTCTCTTCCCCAGTGCCACCCCGCAGGCAGATAGCATTCTTTTTCCCTTTTACCTTCTGCAATAATCCTGTACCTTTGGCCTTTCCGACTTCTGCAGTATGCCGGGATTTACCCAAAAGGTTAAAGAGTGACAATCACAGAGGCATGGCAACCAGCCGCGGCCATTAGGCGCTGTATTCAGCGCCGGGTCCCGACGTAAATAATTGTGCTGCCTCGCTATTCGTCTTAGAAAAGACACCTATTCGTTTTTGGGAATAGGTGCACTGGTGCACCCAACCTAAAAAATTAGGTGCACAAAAATTTTTTTGGGTACACCATATAAAACAAAACTCACTGCTCTTTTTCTGAGCTTAAATCTGAAATGGGAGCTAACTTCAAAATCTTAAACAAGTACTACAACAAACATGTTATCATTTTTCTGATACTTAGATGCCAAGAATATCCAGCATGCTATCATACATTTGATATGTACAAAATTACCTAGTACAGAAATATTTGGAAAAATATTGGGTGCACAGCTCCAATTTTGGGTGCACTAAGGTGCACATGCACCCAGTATTTCCAGCCCTGCAAAGGGAACTTGTCAAGATTTTTGTTTCTGGTGTGTGTTTTCATCTGTTTGCTTGTGTTTTTGTTGCTATTTCCAGGCGCTCTAGCATGTTGGGAACATTGACAGGAAGTTAGGTCAGAGGTCCCAGGGAAGGTTATCTCAAGATTTTGTTGACAAGTGTGTTTAATTTCTTATTGTGTGTTTGCTTGTGTTTCTATAGTTATTTCCACATGCTCAAGGTACATTAGATACACTGACAGGAAGTTAGCTCAAAGGTCCCAGAAAGGTCCCAGAAAAGGTTATCTCATTTCCTGTTTTCAATTTCCTGCTAGATGCATGCTGCTTGGTAGGAGGCAAAAATGCAAGAAATTCACAATAATTGATAAAAAATTTATGAGAACTCTTAACAATATTGAACAGTGGTATATTTAATCTTTAAGTAGACTTTCTTGATGATACATGCACAGAATGACTTTTCTACAATATGCCATACTGTTACCAGTGTTTGGTCTTTTGTGGGGGTACATAATGTAATCTGGACGGCTCAGGAATCGAGGCGGGAATTTCTACTGGACTGTGAAAGGTCTTACCCTGCCCTTTCCACGGAAATTCCGGCGACGTCAACGGGGAGACGGGAACGCAGAAATAAATTATTTTCCAATAAGTGGGAAAATGTCGTATGAATATTGCAGAGTTGCCATTCCGCCGCTAGACTGGGGTTTCAGGTGAAACATAAGATCAGAGGTGGGACTGGGGAGATATGCTCAACAGGTGACTAGTGATGCATACCTAAACCCAATTTTAGGTTCAGGTCCGGATTCAAGTCCGGCGGTTTAGGTTCAGGTCCGGACTTGTAAGTCCGGACCTATAACCATGGCATATACAAAATTGCATGTTGGCAACCTTACAATGTTGTCTGGGTGAAACTTTGGACACATAACATGGAGGCCGACACTTGACGATGCCTGATGGCAATGTTTTCTTCATTTTGCAGCAAAGATTTTGCAATCTGTGGAAGGTTTTAGGTGGTTTGGAAAGAAAAGGGGTATGTGAAATGGTCTTTTATGGTAATAAGTCCGGACTCGGTTCTTGACTTTAGGTTTTTTTGGACTTGAACCTAAACATTCTTACAAGTCCGGATCCAAGTCCAGTGAACCAGTATGCATCACTACAGGTGACATATAGAACAGGGGGCTCACTCAGGCTAGATACCTGGTTCATGTGTATTTCCTTTAGGCTCCACCAATTTAATTTGTTGGTTCTCAGATTTTTTTGGAAAAATTATGAAGCAACAGGGCGAAAAAAAATAAAAAATAAAAACAGGTCTAGGCGTCCTATTACAATGAATTTTTAACTTTCAATCAAACCACTGCATTGATAGATGGAAAACTGTAACAACTAGAAAGAAAAGGACTTTCCTCAAGTGTTGGAGGCAAAATATGAGCATTTTTTTAGTTGATTCAGAAGCAGAATCTTTTTTTTTCCAACCAGAAAAAAATGAAGAGGCGAATCTGAGAACCAACAAATCAAATTGGTGTGGCCTTAAAGGTGTCCAGATTTCAGGGTGGCAAAATAAAAAAAAACATTCTGGATGAGAAAATCTGCCATTTTTTAGCACAGTTTCATCCATGTTCAATGGATGTCTTTTCAGCACCAAGGAGAAATCCTTCCCTTGGACCTAGCAACATGAATTTATACAATGTATATAACAGACCAGGACACTACTATTTTCTTTGTCACAATTTGCAAGTAATACCAAATTCTATCCAATAATACAATCTTGGTTTGCAGTGAAGGCCACGCCAATTCAATTTGTTGATTCTCGGATTTTTTCAGAAAATATATAGCGAAGCTACAGGGCAAAAAAATTTAAAAAAAACAGTTCTAGGCATCCTATTATAGCCCCAAGTGCTACGATAGAAGCCATGAAGTCACCACAAAAGGCTGGGTTACTATATCTAACCAATGAATTTGGAACTTTTAATCAAACAACTGCATTGATACTGATAGATGGAAAAAACTGTAACAACTAGGAAGAAAAGGACTATACTACACTATTGGGGGCAAAATATGAGCACTTTTCAGCTGATTCAGACCCAGAATTTTTTTTTTGCAAATCAGAAAAAAATGAAAAGGCGAATCCGAGAACCAACAGATTAAATTGGTGTGGCCTTAGATGCAATTGTTTGTTAGTCTTAGCCAGAAATAACAGTGATAAAGCACCAAACATAAATATGAATTGGATGAGTTTTCAGCACCAGGGACAGGGTATGGATTAAATATGAACACATTTCCATATGACTTCTATTTTGTCCTTGAAATTGGAAAATAATACACATAAATATTTCAATACCCTCATATCATAAAGTTATTCTATCATGACATCATATATCATGAACATGTTGCCTATTGGTGTTCAGGGTTTTTAAAACAAATGGTTTGGCAAACAAGATATACTTTAAATTTGAAAGAATTGCTGCCACTGCCAAGCAAAGAAACAAGAAATCAAAGCTCTCATATATGACTGAAATATATACAGTTTTTGTGCATTTCTTGTTTTATTCATTAGGCCACACCAATTCAATTTCTTGGTTAACGGATTTGCCCGCTTCAGATTTGAAAAAAAATAAAAAAATTCAGAATCAACTGCAAAATGCTCATATTTTGCCCTGAACAGTTGAAAACAGTCCTTTTCTTCCTTACAGTTATTCCATCTATCAATGCAGTGGTATCATTACAAGTTCAAAATTCATTGTTTAAATTCTGAACCAGCCTGGTGTGTTGACTTCATGGCTCCTATCGTATCATTTTGGGCCATAATACAATGCCTAGGCCTGTTTTTATTTTTAATTATTTTCGCCCGCCCGCTCCATTATTTTTCTAGAAAAATCTGTTAACCAAGAAATTAAATTGGTGTGGCCTTATTGAGAATTTATCTATCTGCATCTAAGTATGCATTTTCCCACTGGCACCCAGCCAACAAACTCACAACCAACATCCTGCTGGCTACTTGACAGCTTCTGGGACCAAATTTCCTGTGTCTGTCCTTTTTTATTTGTGGTCTGTGGTTACAAAATTCTCCCACAAATGTCTATCACTGAACTGTGTGAACACAGAAGCAAACACATGCACACACACATCCAAAACAATACGTCCATACACGGAGGTAATAACCAAAATAGATTTTTCTTACATGAGACTACTGATCTCTAATTCAGCCTAAAAAAACACCATATATGGTTAGGATTAACCCCACAACACCATCCATAAAAAGACTGAGCCTGTGGGTTTTGTTGCCGACCTTTGTTTCTCATATATCACACATTTCTGACTGATGCTTGTATAAAAGAAAGAAAAAAGAAAGAGTTTAAAAGCCCTTTTACGAATTACTGTCCAACCTAGCTCAAACCTTCTTCAAACTTAAGTTTGATTCAAAGCCTCTATATAGTATTGCCAGATCCTTTTTGTTATGGAACTTACAAACAAGCCTACAAATAAGGTGGATCACACAATCTAAATCACAAGTCTGAGCCATTAAGTTTTAAAATGGATCAGAGGGCTTCTTAGAACCTGGGCTTCTTAGAAATGTACACAAGACGAATCCATCTATTCTAAGGATTAAGAAACCTGGAGGCTAAAAACATGGATAGTATTACAATCATTCTGCTGAATATTTGAATGCTGCACAGAGGAGGACAATCATTAACACTACTGTAGGCCACTAATACTGAAAAGCATGTACACCTGTATCATGTATTCTTCTAGTATTCCATGGTATCTGTATCTGTATAGCTGGCGTTACACCCCAGCTTTGCAGGCACGCTGCGCGGCGGCAGCTGGCTAAATTACACCAATCGACTTGTTACACCTAACCCTTGAACTTCTAGCTCTAGACATTGTTTAAAGCTATCTATTGACAATGCCCCTACTGTACTTGGTGACAGTGAGTTCCACTCTGCGATAGTTCTAGGAAAGAATGAATTGGTATATATATGTACAGAAGCACCCCCTTGCAGCCTGCTGATAAACTGCATGAATCTAAAGCACTGGATGAATCAAGATTGACATTGTGTATGTGAGTTATACTTGACTTTACTGACCCTGCTCTTTGCCCATGTATCTGCATCATTTATGCCATTGCCATGAGGCTATATAGACACAGCACCACCATGCAGCCTGTTGGAGAACTGCATGATACCGACCCACTGAAAGAATTATAATGTACATGGGAGTTATACTAGACCAAGAATAGAAAACAGTGATGTTTTACTGACCCTGCTCTTTGCCCATGTATCTGCATCATTTATGCCATTGCAATAAAGCTATATAGACACAGCACCACCTTGCAGTCTGTTGGAGAATTGCATGATACCGACCCACTGGATGAATCATAATGTACATGGGAGTTATACTAGACCAAGAAAAGAAGACAGTGATGTTGTACTGACCCTGCTGTTTGCCCATGTATCTGCATCATTTATGCCATTGCAATGAGGCTATATAGACATAGCACCACCTAGCAGTCTGTTGGAGAACTGAATGATACCAACCCACTGGATGAATAATCATAATGTACATGGGAGTTATACTAGACCAAGAAAAGAAGCAGGCTCAAAGAAGAGTGATATTTTACTGACCCTGCTCTTTGCCCATGTACTAGTATCTGCATCATTTATGCCATTGCAATGCACCACCTTGCAGCCTGTTGGAGAACTGCATGATACCAACCCACTGGATGAATAATCATAATGTACATGGGAGTTATACTAGACCAAGAAAAGAAGACAGTGATTTTGTACTGACCCTGCTCTTTGCCCATGTATCTGCATCATTTATGCTATTGCAATGCACCACAACGTGGGGTCGTGTGGCGCAGTCGGTAGCGCGTTCGGCTCACACCCCAGAGGTCGCGGGTTCGAACCCTGCCCATGTCACCGATCTTGTGCCCTTGGGAAAGGCACTTTATACGACTTTCCTCACTTCACTTAGGTGGAAATGAGTACCTAGCTTCGGCTAGGGACGTCCCTCAGATAGGACGTTAAATGGAGGTCCCGTGTTTGGAGGAGCCACACACCACGCACGTTAAAGAACCCACCGCACTTATCGAAAAAGAGTAGGGGATTTTCCCGGTGTGAGTGGTTCAACCCTTACAGTCCGATCTTACGTACATGTGCGTACATGTACAAAACCGTTGTGTTACGCCTAAAGGCGGTTTACCGGTTATACGAAAGAAACAAGAAACCTTGCAGTCTGTTGGAGAACTGCATGATACCGACCCACTGGATGAATCATAATGTACATAGGAGTTATAGTAGACCAAGAAAAGAAGACAGTGATTTTGTACTGACCCTGCTCTTTGCCTTCTGGAACACGTGGTTCTCCATCTCCATGCTACTCTTGGAGGTCGGATTTCCCGCTGCACGGACCGCATCGTCACTGGAAAAATAATGTTATTAATGTCAAAGAATTACAATGACTAGTGCTGTGTACCTAAACCCACAATGGTTCAGGTCCAGATTCAAGTCCTGAGGTTTAGGTTCAGTTCCGGACTCGTAAGTCTGTCCCTGAACCCATGGCATATACAAAATTGCATGTTGGCAACCTTGCAATGTTGTCTGGGCAAAACTTTGGCCACAAAACATGGAGGCCAATACTTGACGATGCCCGCTGGCAATGTTTTCTTCATATTGCAGCACAGATTTTGCAATCTATCATATTCTATGGAAGGTTTTAGGTGGTATGAAAAGAAAAGGTTCAATTGTTGCACGTTAGCAAATCCGAATGGAGTCCATTGTTATTTATTGAAAAGTTTATTGCAAATTTGTGCCCGGAGGCTAATTGCAAATTACAAAACATAAAAGAACAATGAAATAGAGTATAAAATAACTAAAGTCTACATGATAAAGGTAGCTGTCTAGAACTAGAACTATGTCTAAAACTATGTCTGAAGGGTTTGACTTCTCTTCTGTAAACCATAGAAGACGTAATGTCCCACCTTTTCCAAAATTTGTGGGTTTTGGGAAGTTAAAAGAAGAATAGTTTTTTCTGTAAGTTTAGAGAAATTGGGATAAATTGTAGAAGTTTGAATAGTCAATTCATTTTGAGCATTTATTCATTATTAGTGATGCATACTGGTTCACTGGACTTGGATCCGGACTTGTAAGAATGTTTAGGTTCAAGTAAAAAAAAACCTAAAAGTCAAGAACCGAGTCCGGACTTATTACCATAGAATACCATTTCACATACCCCTTTTCTTTCCAAACCACCTAAAACATTCCGTAGATTGCAAAATCTTTGCTGCAAAATGAAAAAAACATTGCCATCGGGCATCATCAAGAACCGAACTCCATGTTATGTGGCCAAAGTTTCACCCAGACAACATTGCAAGGTTGCCAACATGCAATTTTGTATATGCCATGGGTTTAGTTCCAAACTTACAAGTCCGGAACTGAACCTAAACCTCTGGACTTGAATCCGGACCTGAACCTAAAATTGGGTTTAGGTATGCATCACTATTCATTATCACCCCTGCACCCTCCATTGTCATACACTTTCTCAGTGTTCTCACTTCCTTCTGGCCAGGTGAGAACTCCCAATCACTCAGTGATGATTGTGTGAAAAGAAGTCCTTTGTTCCTTTTTGGTGTCCTTGATTGGAGCATGACTGGAGCTGTTTTAGCTTTGGTAAGCTTTTGCCCAACATAGAGGTTGTAAAGTGATAATGTTTAACGTGAGAAAGACTTAGTTTCATGTCACCAAAGTAATTTTACTAGTACTCACATCACATGTAGCAAGCCTTGCATGTACTTGCATGTACTATGGCTGTACTGTGTCTTGCATTTTTAAAGAAGACAGCTAGATGGCGCTACTAATACATGTGTAAATCCCTCCTCCTGAACATCATACTCTACCTTTGTCTATCTATGAATGTCAACAACTACTAGTCTAGCAAATTAAAAACATATGAATGCATCAAAGCAAAGAAAGCTTTACATTCATCTGGTGGTAGAGGGAGGCAGAAGAAAGAAATCATGACCACTAAGACTAGTAAGAAAAGCCAACAAAAAAACAACAAAAGAATGGCCTAGTCAAAACCTACCACCTCAAAATCAAAATGTACAACCTCTTAAACCTTTTATCATAGCCTGTATGTTTTTTTTTCCACTTTCATTTTTGTTATTATTATTTACCTCCCAAAACTTGGGAACCCTGACATCAAATTGGTATGGCCTTGGCTAGCACTTGCACTTGTTCATCACTTTCTCTTTCATTTCATACATGATATAAATGATAATATTAATAAGGTTTCGGAATAATCTCATTCATTGAACAACACAAAGCACTTAGCAATAGCAAACTGCCGAATTGGCATATAGTAAAGCAGTTTATTTTGCCAAGTGTGGATAAGGGTAGAGGACAAACTGACAAGTCAATACAGTATGTACGATGTAAGGAACCAATAACATTATATAACATCCTTAGAGGAACCAGGTGAAATTGACGATATCTATATCACATGTAGCTGAGAAGCAGATCATTATAATATAAGCTAGTTCATGGTTTAAAGGCACTCTATGTAGTTTTTTGCGCAAAAATTTGGAATATTCTAATTATACTAAATTTCAGTGTTATTAACAGTTACTATCACTTTTCAACACATTTTTGTCATTATTTCACATTTCTTACGTATATTTTGTCCGTTCAAACAGTCCTTCTTGGGTACCCGGTGCCACCGGTTTGCTCAGCACAACAACAACAACAACATACAGGGGTTGCCCCCTAGGGTGGCTAATTGACCGGCTTGCCAGGCTTGATTGACAGGGGCACATGTGACAAGATATACTAGTAGCCTCCTTAGAAAAACACTCATATCTTTCACATGAGGTCTGGTGGAATATAATTATCAACTTGGAGTATTTTGTTGGGCATGAATAAACTGTGGTCATTATCCCTTCAAAAGAGATTAAAAAATCTGGTAAACGGTTAGGTATTTCAGAAACTGGTAAGCTATCAACTGACACCCCACTGGGATGTAGGTCAAACCACTAGCAGTGGACAATACAATGTACCATATGTGCGGTTTGGCCAGAGGTTGTATAGAAGATCATTCACAGTTTTCTAAGCTTCTAAGGAGCAAGGATGTTGTATTTTTTGTTGAGGAGTATGATTTTGGAATACTAAAGGGTTAAGTCAATGTACTATGTAAAGAAAAGAATGAAAAATATACTTTTTGTATTGTCAAAAAACTACATAGAGTGCCTTTAAGCTGTGCTTGCAAAGGTGAATGCCCCTAACTTATAAATTTTAAAGTTCATGTCTAATTTAACTCTAAACCTGTTTTATGGTATCATTTCTCGGGGCCCTTCAAGAGGATATGAAACCGATGACAAGGAAATACAACAGTTCAGTTCCTGAAAATAGTTGAAAAAGAAAGAACGTTTTTCACGAGTTGTGGTGCCAGGTTCTGAACTGCCTGTCATGCTTAGGCCATGTTGATTTGATTATATGGATGACATCCTCTGGGAACCCCAAAACTGATGTGAGCGTGCGAATGAAAAAAGTTTGGCAAGAAAAAAAAGTTGCTTTAATGATGAAATCTACATGGTTTTGAAGGTTGAACAAATGACACAGAATATGGTTTGGCGAATAATCTAGTGTTCAAATTCATTTATTTACACTTTGGTCTTTTTTGTTTGATTTTGGCATTCTATGACATTGGTATCCTTTTCCAATGTTTTTTTTTTTTCAACTTACGGTATATATTTGCTCATTTTGCTCAACTGGTTTGTACGATTTACGGTATGGTTGAAACCTTTTTTGAAACGGAAGAAATTTCATGTGCGCGCGGATGTCATCCATATAATCAAATCAACATGGCCTTGGCTGATGTCACTGGCAACATTTAAATTGTTAACTGGCTGCATGCAGAAATCATGAACTGGAAGATTCAATGTTCCCTAACATCAGAAGAGGGTAATTTTTGTCCAAAAGTCTTTGTTCATTGAATAAAAGTAAAACCTATCGTATTTACTATTTTCAGGAACTGTCATATAAATTTTCATTGGTTCCACGCTACGCTACCAATCATGCAAATTGGATTGTTCAAGTTGTTATACATAACAACTTGAACAATCCAATTTGCATGATTCTTAAAGAGTATTTCTAGTCGAAACGTAAATTATTTGGATGCCACAAAAATCTAGGCATGGTCTGGCCGGAGCACAAGTAATAAATTCCTGTGAAAGATAATAATAAATTTATTGTTTCCCTTCTGTACACGCGACAAGCAGTAAACAGTAACCCTGGCCAAAGCCTGCACAACATTTGTGGTGATCTTTGGCACACATAGGTTCCCGTTTTGTTTATGAAAATTTATAAATAACATTTTTGTTTACAACTAGCAGTGACGTCTTGTGAAGGAAAATGACATAGACTCATACTCAAAACTTCACTGGACTTTGGTCTTCTAAATATGGCATCATAAAGCAACATATTCGTTACAAACTTTCATACGACAATCCTCAGCCTTTTAGATACATTAATAATCATATCAATAATCGGAATACTTACATTTGAGCCATAACTTTCTGTCGGAACGCAGGGCTTCGCCAATCCGCATTATTGTCCGCCATGATTGCTGTTTTTTCCTGCACGCGCAGGTCGAAAACGTTTTGCGTTGACGTCGTAATCACCTCTGAAGGTAGTTTTACGACACAAGGCCGGTGCGCAACATTGGACGACTGTTTTTTTTTATTGACAGGATGATCTATTGGAAAATTTGCAATATTGACAGGATCACCTTATCAATAACAGAAAAAAATGCCTGTACAGTAATATTGACAGGCTAAATGATACAAGCTTATGGATATTACCATCCTAGTGTCAATAGTGGAAAAATTTGCACTATTGACAGGATCATCATATCAATAACAGAAAAAATGCCTGAACTATTGACAGGATTAACCTGTTAAAAGCATCCAGTGCAGTTTTTAGGGCCTGTAAACCAGATTTTCAAAGCCAATATTCTAGTCATTTATCTGCATAACGTTACATAGTTGAAAACACACTGTCCCAATGTATAGATATAGTGACCCTCGTGGAGCAAAAATTTCCAAAATTCTGACGGTTACCGGAAGTTTAAAGGGCCCTTGGCTGATTTTTAGGGCACCACCAAGAAAATAAAGGACTCATCGTGGGGCTTGTTTCTGCAGTTTTTAAAGCCCAGAGTATGAAATACTTACACAAATGTGCTAATGTGAAGCAGTATGTGTCAATATCACAAAGATTGCCTTATTCAGAATATTTCCAGATTTGCTGCCCTGAAATCACATTAAATGCCTTTAATGGTGCAGAATTTACTGTTATTGACAGGATCACACTGTCAATAGCCATTCCCGAATGATTTGAAAACTCAAGGATACCTGAAGTAATATCTTAACATCAAGAGATGACCTAGGCTGACTGAACTTGCCAAATTAGGTTATACTATGCGAGGAGAAATGTTCAAGGATGAACATCGCGTCAGACAAAGATTGTGTCAAGGATTTCCTTGAGGCTGCTGACGAAACACAAGATTATGAAAAGTTTCCTCCAGAAAAGGAGCTAGCATAGGGAAAGCCCAGCGATTACATTTGGAGTTGTTTTCATCGGTTTTAAACGGTGATTTTGTCCGTCGATTTCACCAACGTCTTTTCCGGACGAAGTTGAGCAACAGGTTTCTGAAACGTGGACGTCGCACCTCAAGGCTCAAGCGATCTTCGGAACAGCCGCTATCCTTGGTATCGTATTCATAGCCTCCGTAGCAGGCTTATAGAACTGGGGGTTTGGTGGTCTTTGGCTGTTTTTTGATTAGCCCAGTTCTAAAAACGGGGGTAATTCAATCAGGCCGGCTTTGTTGTCTATATGCAATCAGAAAATAGCACATAAAAGCTCCCAAAGACCATGAAGACCACAAAGTTTTTGTCATGCTATGGAGGCTAACGTATTCAGTTATCAAGTTCTCAGGTTATTCGTCTTTAGTGAAATACTAAAACAGCTTTGTTTCTTGAACTAACTGTTATTCATAATCTTTTCGCGAATACAGCGTTTCTTACTTGAAAATTAATGACGGAAAGGCGCTAGGTACCCTCCAAGCAGAAGTTGGGTGTGTTTTTCTTTCTTTCTTTTTCTTTCTTAGCTTAGTCACAATCAATACGCTATAGATTCTGACTATATACGGCATTTCCTAAAATACAGAAGGAGCGGAAAAGATATGGCAGGCCGCGGTCAAGTGTACCTAGTCACCGGCGGTAGAGGGTTTCTTGGGAGTCGTATCGTCCAGATGCTGGTGGAGAAAGAGCCTAACGTGTCTGAAATACGAGTCTACGACGTGTCCAAGGCAAACACAGACGACAACTTAGGTGAGTCGTTGACCTATAGAGACCGAGTGTGGTATCCACATGCCATTTCTTCCTTGGATTCGTAACATTTTTCCTGTTTTTATTCGTCTTCTCTAACGTTCCTGGGAGAGGATAAGAGAACTGATTAAAGAATAGAAAGTCGCAAGGAGCCAAGAATGTCTCTTATTGTCCAGGCATACCGAACCCTTCTCTGTCCTTGGTACATACGGCGCTGCATTGGAACAACCTACGACCACATAGAAGGGCGGGTTAATAACATAAGGCCCCCCAAAAAAAAGAATCCATGGTAGGAGAAGAAGATCAACACGAGGAACAACAATATATTTCATCCATATATGGTATGGAGCGAAATATAAAAATGCAAATACTTGACGAACATGAAAACCGCTCTCATCACTGGTCTACATGTACCATGATGATGCTATCATTGGTTGAACGGTTTCTGGTAATGGGCAGTCATGATTGGTCTATCATTCTCCAATCACAGATAAAGAAAGAAGCCCCGTGACTGCCCCTCCCATCGTGCACGTTGTGGGAGACATCAGGGATGAGCAGGCGCTGACGGAGGCGTGCCGAGGGGTTGACGTCATCATCCACACCGCCGCCCTCATCGACTGCACAGGGGGTATCCCTGACCAGGTCATGTGGGACGTCAACGTCACAGGTAAGTTTGGAGACACCTGTAGCACCCAACTTCATAATATCCAGCAGAAACGCGTACAGGGATATTGCTAATTGGCTGCTTGTTTAGGCCACATCGACTTGATTTTATGGATGACATCCTCTGAAGGCCCCAAAACTAGTGCGCGCGTGCGAATAAAAAAATGCGGCCCAAACTAAAAATGCTACTAAACCACAGGAATACAAAGCTGGCATTGTGAATTTGCGGCAATACTTAAGAGACGTATACGACAAGCCGGCACATATGCTGTCTTTTTGCGGAATTTATGAATCGGCACTGTACGTATGTACTGAGTTCTGGAGTCGTGGAGCTTCGGTAGCCTGGGTGCCCGGCTCCGTATTGTCGCTAACTACTGTATCGTGGACTTCCCAGGCCTAGAGCAAGGCCAGAGCCTCGGTGGACGTGACCTTTTTTTTTTTGGAACAGGCGAAAATCAATGTGCGCGCGGATGTCATCCATAAAATTAAGGCGGTATGGCCTTATGAGAAAATGAAGCTTAAAATCGCATTGACAATACATAAATGTATCTGTACAGTTTTGTTTTGTTGTGACCTGCACTTAACCAATATATGGGTGAGGGTGTCTACTTGCCCATATAAAGTAGATTGACAGCACGTGGGTTGGAAGATTGACAGGCACATGTCAAAAGGTCAGACACAGGAAATGCGGGCAACTTGAATGTCATGAAAACCCAAAATATTCCCAGGAATCTTGGATTTCTTGCTGATATATGAAACTTTTTCTTCAGGAACTGAAACATTGTTGCGGTGTTGTGAAAAAGTAGGCGTGCCTTTCCTGGTCTTCACCAGCAGCGTTGAAGTGTTTGGACCCAACAGTAGCGGCGACCCGATCATAGATGGACACGAAAACACCCCGTACAGCCACACAGGTATGAAGACATTTCTGACAGTGATTTATATGAGTTTTGATAATTGTTTTTTTTTTATTCCAACATGTAATCACCAGACGTGGTGACGGCACACTCAAGTTTTATCAACTTATATTAATGCCGCCACCAACACAGGGGACAATACATGACAGGACAATACTCATGTTCACCTGAGCGAAGTGAGGAAAGTCGTGTACAAGGGCACAAGATCGGTGGCATGTCAGGACTCGAACCCGGGACCTCTAGGTTCCGAGTCGCGCACTCTGCCGCTACGGCATACGACCCCACCTTTTATAAGTTAAATGTATCCTGAAGTTTTAATCATCATCATCCATACTGATATTGTTCAAAATGTTGGTATAAAAATTAAAAGGCACCACAATGCTTGTAGGGAAACTTAACAATTAAAGATTTCGTCGGTATTGGATTACTAAATAAGTCTTTTTGGGTATCGTTTTGGGTGGATTTGTCTGTGGGTTTGTGAGTATGTTTGAGCAGAGACGGCTCCCGTGAGAGTATGTAGATATTTGGTTACAGTTGATTGACAGAGAGGTCAACTCTAAAAGTAACCCAGCAAGCGCCAAGGTTGGGGTGGGAGTAAGTGGGTGATATGTGGAGGAATTCAGGTAGTAGTGAACTGTAGCCTCCTTCGCAGACTTGTTGGGGGGCGAAACCTTCTCTCCGGGGCAAAACTCCCTCGGCGGCAAAATCGTACTCTCCAAGCAGAGGTTTGGGTTTGGGGTTATTTTTGGCGTGTTGTTAGGCTTTTTTTATCGGGGTTTCTCTTTTGCACTGGAATTTGTTTCTCATCCAACCCAACTTAGCTATATAAGTGAACTGTGTGTAATACCAGATTGATTTACACCATGCAATCCCCTCAAAGTAAAAATACATTCATGAAAACCCTAATCATTTCCAGGGGATCTGAAATCTTCGATTTCTTGTCATGCGTTCTAATACAAGTGTTAATTATATCAAATGACCATACAATAGAAGAACTTTGTGAATTTATCTCCAATTGCTTTCAAAAGAGAGAAGAAATCTTCAAGGCCTAGATTAGTTTATTCTCTAGTAGTTGTTAAGACCTTTACGTTATTCTGTTATCCTTGTATCCTATGTATCATGTTACTCAGTATGATGTACATGTAACATCTCACTCTGATGCATGCATTTAGCCCCATGGGCATGAACATGCAATTAAAGATTCATTATATCTTCTTGCATCTTTGTTCTCAATTACATAGCTACTGTATAATTCATTTATTTGAGAATCTTTGCCAGTTTTACACTGGGTAAGTTTGGAATAGTCCACTTTTGCGTGGGAGGGAGATGGACTGAAATATGCTGTATTTGCTCCCAAGCAAATGTCGGCCTCTCTAGTTATATATCGCTTTTCCTCTTGTAGGTCATCGTTTCATCTATAGCCGTACTAAGGCCGAAGCAGAAACCCTGGTCCTTTCCCACAACGGCCTGGTTTTGTCGACTGGCGTCACCCTACGGACCTGCGTCCTCAGACCCATGTACATCTACGGGGAAGGCGGGCCCATAGGAGTGTTCGCAGACTGGCGGTACGCCGACAACCACGGCGGCAAACTGCCTCGCATCTCCGCCAAGGGACCCAAGGTCCGGCCGGTGTACGTGGGCAACGCCGCGTGGGCTCACGTCCTGGCCGCGAGAGAGATCCGACAACAGCCCGACGTGGTCGGGGGACAGACGTACTTCGTGAGCGACGACACGCGCGTCACCGACTACTCTTCCTTCCACGCCGAGCTGCTCTCTCCTATGGGGTATACCATTGATGACAATACCCTTATCCCCCTACGCGTGTGGTACGGACTGGCTTTCCTACTAGAAATGCTCCAGTGGCTTTTGAGACCAGTCTTAGCCTTTCGCCCGCCTATTACTCGGGGCATACTGCAGCTGTATAACACTGCGTTTTACTTCCGATACGAGAGGGCTCGAAAGCACCTTGGGTATCGGCCAGTGTTTGGTTGGGAAGAAGCGAAGGAAAGAACAACTAGGTTCCTAATGAACTACAAGAAAGAGTGGTAATGTAGTACCTTGCAATAGTGATGACATGGACCTCCTCTTATATTTAGAAATTATGCAGTAAGTTTAAACTGTAATTTCCAACACAAGAAATTGGACTCACCCAAATTTTCGACTGTACAACTCCAGTCTTTGTCAAGGAATGAACAATCCACCGCTTCCGTGACGTCACGCAGATAACACACGTGACTCCGTGAGCAGTGGATCCGTAGGTTGCAGAAAGTCTGTGGCGCCCCCCGTCTCTGTTGAGGGATGGTACAGTCGAAAATTTGGGTGAGTCCAATTTCTTGTGTTGGAAATTACAGTTTAACCAACACAGATGAACTTTCAAGATGATATATTTAGAAATGTTTGAAACATGTAAAAGAATCGACGAAGAGCAAAGGCAAACATAACAAACATATGAAAACATAACCTTTTTGGCGAAGGTAATTAATGAAATTAGGATTGAAATTAGCATTGAATTTTTATATCGATGATTGTCAAGTACATAAAGTTGTTTGAAGGCTGCTAGGGTTCTGGCTGCTTTTAGATGATGAAAAGGCACGTCTTCTGTATTCCAGTTTAGCTTTGGGCAACTGGAGACCACCTTGTGCCTTCAGCCGGGTGCATGTTGTGAGAGTGTACGTGTGATAGTTGGGTGAACATTTCAGTGATGTAGGAAGGGGTCAAACCATTAAGAGCATGGCAGATGAGAGTAGCTTTACTTTTCTTGTGAATTTCAGGTACTATACGATATGAACAATTAATCAGAATGTGTGAGTGGTGTACTATTGAACATTTTAGGGCTTTCATCATCAGAATCCTATGACTCTATAAACCGTTTGCATGGCTATCTCTGCGATATTTGCAACAGACACCACCAAAAGAATACATATATGAATATTAGATTTTGCAAGAGCTTTACTTTGACGTTTAAGATGAAACATCTTCATGTACTGAAATGTTTATCACAAAATGCACACATTCAAACATGTACATCAGATATGAACGCAGTACGTACTAATATACAGCACATTATCATTTCTCTTGTAGTCATTTATGCAACATTCCAACTTGAAATAGATTTAAAAAAATTACTAGTAATTGCAATTGCAATTGTTGTTCATGATATTTTCTTCGTGACTTTCTTTATAGTATCCGTAAATAATTTCATCAGGTTGGTAATTGACTGAATAGCAAAGTTCTTTTTATCACAACCATTTATTTTTTCAAGCCGACGTTTCGATGACCTTCTGTTATCTTCATCAGGACAATTCATTGCAATTCATTGCCCTGATGAAGATGACAGAAGGTCATCAAAAACGTCGGCTTGGAAAAATGAAAATGGTTGTGATAAAAAGAACTTTGCTATTCATTTCTTTATAGTACATGTAGTCCTTTAGAAATGCTAGTCTACTTCGATAACAGCAAGGCTGCTACGCTTTGTCTTGGTGGAGTGTTGTTTTTATGTATTGGCTGTTGCCTCGAGCGTAAATAAAGATTTAAGATAAAAACTGTGGAGTGGCTTTTAGTCTTACATGCATCACTCAAGTCAACGTGGGCACCTTTGACATCCAAGAGATCAAGAACTGTAACCTCCTTGGTGAGATCATAGAATGTCCTTGGTGAGATGTATTTTTGTCCTGCATTTGTACACCTTTTATTACTACTTTGGTGAACAGTTTTGCTGCAGGAGGGGTGAATCTTTAGAGCTCCAAAACGTCTCAAAGTGTCGGGCAACGATTTTCGCTTGCTGTTGTTTCTTCGGGGAATTGAGTATTTAGGAACGAATAAAATACAATGGGGAAAATTATAATGGCATTGGGCACTTTTGACATGTATTGCTAGAGCCGAAAACTCTAATAAACTCATCATGCCATATAAATACACATGATTAAGCTAAATGTAATCAGTTACGTTATACGTAAGTGAATCTAATTCTATTCAAAGAGAGATTGGTTGTTGTCACGTTCATTGGTTGTTGCCAAGGGCAACAGCAGATACTTTGAAATAAAGAAGGCCGAGGAAAGGCAAAAAGCCACCGGAGGGGTTTTATTAAATGTGTCAATCAAATCATAGGTTTCTCTAACTGCCTGGCGTGTAATGTTTGGCACGTTCGTTGAAAATTGATGAAAACATCTGAGGGATGAAATACACGTAGATATATGTACATAGCTTAAACACCTGGGTTATGATGTAGAAATACCTGACAATCCTGATATGTTTTCCGAGTCTTGAGTTTGACACTTGACATTTAGGCCACCGCAAGTAATCTTTATGGATGACATCAGCGAGCGCATTAATTTTCGTCTGATTTCGGGAAAAAACAAGAAATTTTGTTGCCTTCTGACAGCGGTCACCATGCCGAAAATGGGCAAAGATGTCTGTTGCCATGCCGGAAGGTGGATGGCAGATAACTATGGAGAGAGGAGACAAGAAAAGGCTATGATTTAATGTTTTGTTTCTTACTTTGATGCAGTGATATGTGATGCTGGCTGTGTATATATGATGTTCCAACTGAATCAAAACCATTTGTAGCATGATTGAGTCAAAATTTTAAAATGTAACCTTGTTTTTTTGCCCGCTCGCATTAGATTTGGAGTCTGCGGAGGATGTCATCCATAAAATTTACTTGCTGTGGCCTTATCAGGATATAAGTTGGAAAAGATATTAAATTAGATATAATTAGATACAGTTTGGGATAATATTGCATGATTACAACATCTCAACTTCAAGATAGATATAAAATGATTTAAGTACTTGCCATCGCTGTTCACGATGAGATATTTCCTTCGTGGCTTTCTTTGTAGAAGTCCTTTCTAAATGCTAGTCTATGTCTATAACAGCAAGACTGTTACTCCTTGCCTTAGTGAATGCTACTTTTGTCCCCACCATACCCTTGTTGACATGACTGCTGCTATGTCCTACCGTGAGCTGTCCTGTTGGCATGTTGACAGGACTGTTGCCGTTTCCTACCGTGAGCTGTCCTACTGGTGTGTTGGCAGGAATGTTGCTGTGTCCTGCTGTGAGCTGTCCTGCTGGTGTGTTGGCAGGACTGTTGCTGTACCCTGCTGTGGGCTGTCCTGCTGGCATGTTGACAGGACTGTTGCTGTGTCCTGCGGTGAGCTGTCCTGTTGGCATGTTGACAGGACTGTTGCTGTGTCCTGCGGTGAGCTGTCCTGTTGGCATGCTGACAGGACTGTTGCTGTGTCCTTCGGTGAGCTGTCCTGTTGGCATGCTGACAGGATTGTTGCTGTGTCCTGCGGTGATCTGTCCTGGTATGTTGACAAGACTGTTGTTGTGTCCTGCTGATATGTTCGGTCCGGTACCGGTGTCCCGTGCGGTTCCTCCCGGCATATTTGGTGCATCTCCTGGTGCAGGTTGCTGTTGACCCTGTGGATTCGCAGCTGGGTTTCCCCGTATTCTGGTGACAAGTGCCCGGCGGATGTCCACCACAGTTTGCCAGATCCCCCTCCGTAAGTCCGGTGTGCGGATGATGCTTGCGATCGGGTTGATTGCTGAGTTGACAGTTATCAGCGCGGCTCTTGCATGGGGACCATCTAGAGCCGGACAGCCGTTCTCGCGGGTCAGACAGATCGGGATGAGCACGAGAGGTAAGAGCCAGAAGATGAAGGCCACCACCACGTAAATCAGGACCGTTCTCGCCTTCTGCACACTTCTCTTGTGTTTTCTTTCTGCCTCAATGTTTGCGATAGTGCGTGGTTGATGTTGCCCGTTCTGTCCCTGATTGCTTTGATTTGGCAGCTGCGCCTCAAACCTTTTCTTTTGCCGCTGTTTCAACGCTACAAACGTGCTGATGTTCGTAAACAGCATGCTTATGACCAGCACTATGGCTAGAGTGGCTACAAGAGCAACGAATACCGTGTGGTAAAACAGCAGGCAGTTTGTTGTGTTTACATCGAGACAGTTCCAACCCATACTAGGTAAGAAAACAAACAAGGACAGGACAAGCCAGGAGGAGACGATAGCTATGCCTGCATCACGTTTGGCAGTGGCGGCGTGGTTGTGGAAGAATACATGATGCCTTACAGCGACGTAAGAGTTCACAGATAACAGCGACAGGGCGGATGCAGACACCACTTGACTATACATCAGAAAAGTTACAATATTCATCATACTGTGCATTCTCATGAGTTCTATCCGGTCTACTGTTCGATACAGAAGTCCAACGCCTCCTACCAAGTCGGAAACGGCGAGGTTCGCCATGTAGATGTACAGCGGCTTGTGGAGTTGTGTTGTCCGGATGATTCCCAAGATCACGGCAACATTGCAGGTCACGATGAGAAGCCCCAAGAGCCAAGAGATGACGGCGGTCGCTGTTCCCATCTCCTCGGTGTTCTCGTACATGGAGCAGGCTTCTTGTGCCGCTGTGTAGCCCTGGAACACCGTCTTGTTCTGTAGGTGCCACAGGAGACAGGAGGTCTGTCCATCGAATGTCTCAAAATGTGGCGTGTTTCCAGGAGCGAACGGAGGGGCAGAGCCGTTGGTCCACATGGCCGTCGACGAGATTCTGTTCTGCTGCAGCGTCAATGATCATGATAACCTTCAGCAGGAATGGAGAGGGAACACGGACAGTGGACGTCTGTCGTATCGTTCCTTCTGCCTGCAAGCCCTTTTTCGTAAGGCGTAATCAGGCCGTTTTAGACTTCGTAATTCGTAGGCAGCCTCCGCAAAAATCAACGTAATCCGTAATTGGACATTAGCCGCAAGTCGTAATCAGCTCTGAGACTTTAACGTAATTCGTAATAGGCGGCGAAAATTTTGCGTAATTCGTAATCACTACCCCCCCTTGCAGGCCCTCCTTCTCAGATGCAAGAGACAGACTGTACGCGCTGTGTCGGCCTATCGGGCCGGTACGTGTTGTTGAGTTAATATACATGTAATTCTATTTAAAGAGAGATGATCTGATGAATAGTGCACGTGGTTCTCTTTAGGGCGTCACCTGAGCAACACTTGCGTGATAAGTGCGTGATAAATGTGCTCCACGCGTATTGGTTGTTGACACGGGCAGCAGCAGACACTTTGGCCGTGTCTAAACGGAATCACCCAAGGCGGTTTACATGTGGTTTACCCCGAAGCCGGTTTCAAGTGGCTCCATCTGAACGCTCCGAAATCACATTGAAAGCGCCTCGATCCCAAGCCACTTCTAGAGGTGGTTTCGAATCGGTTTCCCCGCATCGCGATTTGCGTCTGAACGCAATGTGATTTCAATGTGACTTCGCCTGGTCATGGATTACGGAGTGATATTTCTTTTTTTTATATGCAATACCAACTTTTACGTGGCAGCAACTTAAAGAGCAGTAATGGTCAAATAATGTGTCCGTTCTAGGGCGAGCTTCACCGCCTCTGGCGGGACCACGTCGGCATTCGGCCGAGATACGCTGGGAGGGGGGCATCAGCAAGCAGGTCGTTGACCTCTGACATTAATAACACGCCTCCTTGCGTGTTATCATCAAACAGCAATAAATGTAGCTCAAGCGCATTATGTTCGGACACGGTTTCGCAGGTGTGTGTGGCACGTGGACCAGATGTGAGGAATGTGAGTTACCCGAATCGCGGTTTGGGTGATTCCGTATAGACACGGCCTTTGAAATGAAGGGGGAGGAAAACCACAATGTCACCTGAGGGGTCTTATTAAATGTGTCAATCAATCGCATTAAAGAATATTCTAACATACGGTTGTGATGGGATACATAGAATAGTTTTGAGGAGGCCCATAAGGCAGAGCGTGGGTGCTTGGATCAGTCAGTCGGGGTCGAGGCTGGAGAGAGAGAGGTCCGGTGGCCTGTACTAGGGCAGCAGTCTGGTATTAAACGGAGTTCCTTGCGACCAACCCCGGCTCATTTCCTGACATATGGTGTGCAGAAGTGTGGATCACTTTCACCGAGGGCAACACTCCGGTAGGTGAAGGACTCACGATAGGGAACGGTGTATCTGAAATAGGCTCAGTGTTTGTGTAGAACCAAGAACTGGGAAACATCTGGAACTCATAACTTGCAGGCTGAGCCGGGTTTTTGTTTGAAAACCTGAAACCACCCTTGAGGGCATGCTGACGTGCCTGTGGGCCAAAACAAGGGAATAAGTTGTAACCAGAATAAAAAAGGTGGGAGAAAAATGGATCTTCTCGAAGCCGGGGAGAAGCTAGGGCTCTCAGGTGAGGAGCTACGGAGGTTCGTGGGAGAACAACAGGCCAGGGAAAGAGGCGGAAGGGCGGAAGAGAGCTAGAGAGCTGGAGAAGCTGAGGTTAGAAGCCGAAAGGCTGAAGATAGAGGCTGAAGAGAAGGACAAAGAGCGACAGATAGAGATAGAGAAGTTGAAGTTTGAAGCGGAAAGGCTGAAGGTGGAAAATGAAGAGAAGGAGAGGAAACGACAGATCGAGATGGAGAAGTTGAAGCTGGAATCCGAGGAGAGAGAGAAGGCGAGGGAAGCGGCAGAGCGAGAGAAGGAGGCAGAAAGAAAACATCAGCTGGAAATGAAGAAGTTAGAGGCGGAGATGGCCGCTGTGGGACCGCCGACAGCGGAGCAGGCCACGGCAAAGGCACCGAGGCTGCCAGCCTTTGTGGATGAAAAGGATGACCTGGATGCGTACCTGTTAAGGTTTGAGATATTTGCGGCCTCCAGCCAATGGGCCGAGGACAAATGGGCCGCCCATTTAAGTGCGCTGTTGACTGGTAGAGCCCTCGAAGTATACTCAAGACTCCCAGAGGACGAGGCACGGAGCTACACAGCGGTAAAACAGGCCTTGCTAAAAAGATATAATCTTACGGAAGAAGGCTTTCGGGCCAAATTCCGGCAGAACAAGGCAGAAGAGGGGGAAAGCCCGCAACAGTTTATCGTGAGGCTCACCAGCTACGTATACCTTGAGCGGTGGGTGGAGTTAGCGGAATCGTCCAAGAGCTACGAGGGCCTCAGGGATCTGTTCGTAAAAGAACAGTTTCTGGAGGCATGCCCACGAGACCTGGCAGTACGTCTTCGGGAGCAGGGTCCGTCTTCGTTGGACGAACTGGCCGGGATGGCCCAACATTACTTGGAGGCCCACGAGAGAGAGCTTGGCAAGAAGGAGGAGGAGAAGGAGACAATACCTGTCCGCAACCGTACCCAGCTCGGGACGGCGAGTGGGATAGCTACGTGTTACACCTGCGGTGACCCCAGCCACTTTGCAAGGGACTGCCCGGTGTCTAAGGAGGCGCGACCCACTGGGGCTAGCTCCATCTTCACTAGTACTGGAGGGAAGGCCGGGCAACAGGCAACCTTCATCGTCGCAGGCCAGGTGGAGGGAAAGAAGGTCCCTCTGTTGCTGGACACTGGGAGCACCCAGACGTTAATCCGAGAAGACCTGGTGGATGCGGGGAAAATCGCAGAAGATCAAGGTGGAATCACCTGTGTTCACGGGGAGGAGAAAAAGTATTCCACCGCGCGGGTAACGATCCGTGTAGGCCACCGGAGCTACAGGGTCAATAGGAGAGGTGGTCTAGGCTGGAGAGGGAGAGGTCCGGTGGCCTGTACTAGGGCAGCAGTCTGGTATTAAACGGAGTTCCTTGAGATCAACCCCGGCTCATTTCGTGACACAATCGCATTAAAGAATATTCTAACATACGGTAGCGAAACCTGCTGGAGTGGGGTCGTGTGGCGTAGCGGCAGAGTGCTCGGCTCGGAGCCAAGGGGTCCCGGGTTCGAATCCTGCCATGCCACCGATCTCTTGTATTATTAGTTTAGAACCAAAACACCTGATCACAACATCATTTTTGTAATACAGTTAAACCTGCCAAGGCCATGTAATAATAAGACCCTCCTACTACCTCTTCAAGCTGGCCACCTAACCATGGCGACCGCTTTTTCTGGATCCCAAATGTTTTCCCCATTAAGCGACCTGTCCAAGGTGACCGCGACCATCGTGATTTGGGTCCGCTCAAGGCCCGATACCTGACAATGATGACCACGTCATTTTCGATCATGTTGATTATTTATGATAACTAAACAGAAATCACGGAGAAGCCTCGACTGCTGGACTGCTCGACTGCTGCTCCCCCAGAGAACTGAAGATGCTTACAGCATTTGACATGAAAACATCTCGACTTGGAAACCATTTATGTCTCAGTCATGTTGTGAGATGACCCTCTTCAAGGAGACCACCTGTCCAAGGTGTTTCTCTAACTCTCTGGAGTGTAATGCTCGACACATTCATTGAAAATTCTTGGAAACATCTGAGGGATGAAATACGTGTACATATATTTGCGCAAAACTTAAACACCTGTCCCTAGGCCAGTTGAGGCCGTATATTGCTGTCTCTGAATTTAGGTATGGAGTAAGGTAACTACGGGACAAGTGGTGTGCATCTCTTGATAGACACGGCAATACTAAAGAAAAAATAAGTTAAATGTCCGTAAAATAATAGATCAGCGTTGAAGTCTTGCGGCAAACTGTACTCTTCTAGCGGACCAACTCCCCTGGCATGTTCTACTCTTTCCATCCGCCTCCCGAAGCCTGGCAGAGTCTAGTTGAAGTAATGTATAGATCGCATAAAGTTCCACGATGCCATACCTGAGCCAAATGATGTTAATCTGTGTGACTGACAAATTATAAATTATCCCCCCTGACTATGCAAATAGAATCCTTATTTACATGAACTATATCAGTTGATCATATTCTACACCAAAAGACAGTCTAATCTTGACAAAGAATGTCATTCTAGCATTTACTCATAAATCATGCAAATAAGATCCTTATTTGAATACGTTGTGTTTAATAATGTTCACCTTCAGATAAGCTTCAAATACCCCAAGTGTGAAATTCCAGGCAGTTACTGTTATTGAATTATAACAATTTCTCATTATTTATGAAAATTAAGTATCTATTTACATAATCAATATCTGCCTGTGTTTCTCTCGTTCTCAATATATGTCACAAGCTTGAATAGTCCTATCATCATGTAATGCAGCAGATTTATAGAATTTTTTTCATGAATCATGCAAATTACACCCATATTTGCATAATTGTCACATAGTTATGTTAACATCACTTAAGCAACCTACACACCAAAAATTACAACGATCCGTCTACCGGTTCTTGAGTTAACCTCTTTTGAATGTTATTAAACAGACGCCCCTGTAGTTCCAGAGCAAGCCGCTAGGGAGCCGAAACTCACGCCATTTCTTCCCCAGCACAAGAGCTACCTTATGCATCCTCTCTCATTATGGAATTCCTCCCAAGATCATCAACATGATCAAAGTTTTCTACTCAGACTTTCAAGCCCAGGTGTCCCATGAAGGTGACCTATCGGAACCCTTTAGCATGACAACAGGAGGAAGGCAGGGGTGCCTCCTAAGCCCCCTGCTGTTCATCACTGCACTGGACTGGATTATGAGAGAAACCACAGAGGGGGGAAGAACCGGGATACAATGGACACTGCTGAGCATGCTATATGACTTGGACTTCGCTTACGATCTTGCCCTCTTGAGCTACAGCATTGGACAAATGAGAGGGAAGATGCAGAAGCTGGAGGACAATTCAGGCCGAGTGGGACTGACAGTAAATGCCACGAAGGCGATGCGCGTTAAAACAATAGGGAACGCGAAACCAGTGAGCTGCAGAGGGGTAGAGCTGGAAATAGTGAAAGACTTTACCTACCTAGGAAGTGTCATCAGTAGTAGTGGCGGGGCTGAAATGGACATTGAGGCCCGCATAGGAAAAGCTAAGGCAGCGTTCGCTCAGCTAAAACCAGTCTGGAAGGCAAGGAACATCTCTCTGAAAACTAAACTGCGAATCTTCGAGTCCAACGTCCTGTTGTATGGCTGTGAGACGTGGGGACTGACACAAGCAAACATCAAGAAACTCCAGACCTTCATCAACGCGAGGCTCCGCTATATACTCGGGATCTGGTGGCCCAGGAAGGTCAGTAACCAAGACCTTCTGGAGATAGCAGGACAAGAAAGAGTGGAGATGACCATCAGAAGGCGTAAATGGAGATGGATAGGACACACGCTAAGAAAACCCCCAGAATCCATCACTAGAACTGCCCTTGACTGGGACCCCCAAGGGAGACGGAAGAGGGGAAGACCGCGGTTGTCCTGGAAGAGAGGTGTCAGGAAGGACCTAACAGCAGCCAACACCTCGTGGCAAGAGGTGAAGAAGATCGCAAGGGATCGAGGGAGGTGGAGATCTTTCACTGAAGCCCTGTGCTCTAGGACGGGCTAAGAGGACTAAGTCACAAGAGCTACCTATCATCCGAATTTAGCATGTCCAGATCACGATATATCAATGTTCAGCTGCAGTACCATAAGAAGCCGCTAGGGGGCCCAAAAATTTAATCATTTCGAGGTCTCATCAAGACCTACCCACCTACCAAATATAAAGTCAATCCATTTCAAGTTATCGTGTTTACAGACAGACACACACGAAAACGCCTCTGAAAACATAACCTTGTGGTGAAGGTAATTAACATAACAATGCATACAACTGTAACACAATATCTGTTAGGAAAATATACAATAAATAAATACAAAAGTATACGTAAGACAATTGACAAAAATGTGGTGTGTATGTGAATTGAGAATCGGCGCAATGCTTCAATAAGAAATCGGAGAATACTGGTATAATTCTGTTCAGTACTGAGGATATACTTCCGTTCAATATTTCGGGGTTTAACGTTTTGGGTAATCTTGTTGATGATTACTGTGAATCGCTGTTTAAGTCTGTGCATTTTTATACCCTGACATCTGGTAAAACACACTCCTGACCAACTTCCTACTGGCCTTACACAGCGCTAGCTTCTGGGACCTACATGTACTTGTAACTTCTTGTGTCTAACCTTTGTGGTATGTGGTTAGGTAATTCACACACACACGTTAAGTGCGGACACACAATTCAAGTAAACACACCCAAACATATACATTCAAAGACACCCTATACAATACCTAAGGAAGGCAATAAAAAGGTTATTTTGCAATAAAATATCTTACATGTACTACTACTAATTATTAAATGTATTAAATGGTGAAAAATTGGCAGGCTGCCTGCGCGGCAGCGCCGTATTGGATGTGTTTGGCGCTTGACTTTGCTGCGCTCGACACGACGCTCTCTGACCCTAGCAGTGGAGAACATCAGGGGCTGCAGCTACGCTTTTCACCCTTTCGGCAATCACAGGGGGTTGACTCGGGGAGGAGGTAGACTCTCGACCGAGCGCGAGGCGTCGGGAGAGCCGGTGGAAGAGATGCGGATGTGGCGGAGGCAACAGACCAGCCAGATCAGCCGAAACACACTAGGGGGCGATCTATGGACGGGGTGATGCCAAACCGGAAACAGCAACTACTGTACACATCCGAGAAGCGTAAGGTGTGTACGCCGCTTTTATAAGCCCAATTTTCTGGGTAATCCTTATTTGTGGTCACCCCTGGCCATACCTTTCCCTGCAATTTATAAGCGTTGTGAAAGGTATTACGTGATTGATATGAATTGGAAAGAAAAAAGAAGCTTTATATTGATTTTTCTGGTGATATTGCACCAAGAGACGTACTTACATAGGGGAAATTTGACGTATCTTGCGTTAAATAAAGGAAAAGTAGACGCGACGCGCAAAGTGAGCTGGGATATGTTTTGATCGCCCCGATCACCTCATTGTCCTCAGAGGGCCCGTAAAATTTGACGTTTAAAAGCAAAACATAACAAAGAGCGTTTCCCAGACAGCATATTTCATATCTATAGGTGTTGATATTTGGTTTATGGAACACACAAGATAAAGCAGAGGTTCAACTTTTGTGGAAAATTGCACGATGTTTCACCGAAAATAATGGCATAGTCCATTTTGAACGCGCGGAACCAAGCCGCAAGCTCCTTTCCCGTCAAATTAAACATGGATGAAACGAAGACCAAGTCTGAATCCAGGCATACAGAGAATGAACAATTATACTTTACACCAGGGAAAAGATTTTGCCGCTGAATGTTGATGTTTGGCAAAAGCGCGTGGATTTGTTTACACCTCTAACCTTTGACCTAACGTTACATGTAGCTCTTGTCGTCTGCTGTGCCCGCGCGTTGTCCCACAAGACTGGCTTTTTACTTGGTTTGTGGTTTAAAATGGTTCCAATTGTGGGGCAGATTGCAAAGTCTGCCGTCACCACGCCCCGTCTTCTCTACCGGTACCTGTTCAGGTGTTGTGACAGACTGCCGGAAGGTGCAAAAGATCACTACAAACACCATGTTAGACAGGTGTGTGTGGAAGGGGGAGGGGGGCATGTGACTTAGCTTTAGTTGCAGGGGATGAAAATGACATAATTTGCTAACGTCTTGATACTAAATAGAACAAAGCTTTGAAGTATGAAACAAGAAATTGGAGATTTCATACCTCCGTTAAATGTTTACAGTTTTTGTGAATTTCTTGTTGTATTCATTTATCATTTGTCAATAAAGAAATAAATTATTGTGAATTTCTGGCAGATTCTGTCTATATACATTTCCCACACACTTGCATATTATAAGGTATAATATTTGGAGGTTTGATGGTACTTTTATTCATGACCGTTACAAAGGCACCAGACATGCATATAGTAGACGCAGAAAATTGAACACAGGAAATGAGATAACCTTTTTTGGGACCATTGATGTAACTTCCTGTCTCTGTCAACAATGTGCATAATGTGGAAATAAGTATGGGAGCACAGTACACTGAGGTAACATTACATATAATTAATGATAGTACATGTAACGTTACCATAGATTTTCTAACGTACGTTACATTTTCCATAACCATCAAATGCGAATGTTGGATACAGGCGGCCAATGGATACAGGACTGGCCAATATAAAGTCCCCTTGCCCCACCGAATCTGCTTGGAGATTACATCAAATCTACAAATGGACGAGTTCTGACGTTGATGTGAAATGATGTGTGCCATATATTTTAGGGGTTTAACAGCCATACAGACGAGACTGATCCTGAGAGAATTCAGCAGATCATTAGGAAAGCTGTAGAGGATGCAGATTGGATCCTTAACAAGGTCAGACGGTTTGTTTGTTTTACATGTACAGTCAGACCTGTCAAGGGTCAAGGTGACCACATCTTCAAGCTGGCCACCTGGCCATGGTGACCACTTTTTCTCGGTCCCAAAAATGTTCCCCATTGACACAAGCATTAAGCAACCTGTCCAAGGTGACCACCTGGCCAACGCGACCACTCTGAGTTGGGTCTGCTCAAGGCCCATGGTGACCACGTCATTTTCCTTCATGTTGATTATTGATGATAAATGAGAAGTCATGGGGAAACCAGCCAGTTTGCCTTGACTGCTGGATGATGTTTTTGTTCCATGTACATGTACATGGTTCCATGTGCCACCCTCCCCACATACATTCACCACAGAACTGAAGATGCTTACAGCATTTGACATTAAAACATCTTGACTTGGAAACCATTTATGCTTCAGTCATGTTGTGAGGCGACCCTCTTCAAGGAGACCACCTGTCCAAGGTGGCCACTTTTCTTTGGTCCCCTGGGTGGCCAGCTTGGACAGGTTTGACTGTGATAAGATCTCTATTAGTGTTTATAGATTGCACTCTATTCTTCCTGGAGGTCAAAAGGGTGATGATGTAAATCACTGTGGCTTATACGAGAAGGGGGTATTTTCTAACCAAATATACATTGTTACTCATTTTTACTACTTTGGTGTACTAAAGGTTAAAAAATTCACCCTCTGCCTAGAGTACTGGGTTCACTCTAATCCTACTCAAGTACATATACGACAATATTACAAGAACTTTGCATAAATTTAACCTGTTTTTCTTTCTTTTTCTCAGTATAATGTCGAAACCAGTTCTTGAGGATCATGGATACCAGTACTTGATTGCTGGTGGACTTTTCAGGGTGTAACTGAGGAAGCTAGTAACTGATTGGACAAGCCTAGATGACTTCAGCTGCTGCAAACCTTGTTGGGCCAAACTGAAGTAATGATGTGGATAACATCCTCCGAGCACCCCAAAACTGATGCGAGCATTTGAAATAAAAAGTACATGTATACCAAACAATAAATTGCTTATTTTTGTTCTAAATGACTTTGGAAGACTTGGTGGTGCAAGCAAGAGGTAATACAAAGCCTGCTTTCCTTCCTCTGGTATCTTTTTCTTTCTTTTCAACCTCTTCAAGTACCTAAAGAAGCAGTCTGGTCCCAAATAGTAGTTATGTCTATCCTGTAGTTATTTTGGTTGTTTCAAGCTCTGCTGCTAGATGTATTCATTCATTCATGAAAAATAAATGTGTGATATAGCTAGAATTAGACTTAGGTTGTTATAATGATATGTAGGTGTGTAATGCATTTGTCTTCAAGTTACACATGTAAATTGATGGCCATAGTCATATTTCTAGGAAAAAAATATCTACATCTGTACAGTTTTATATTGTTTGTTGTGTTCGTGCATATGAATGTATGCATGTACTACAGTTCTATGAATATGTAATATACATGTACTAGTAGCTTAACAAAAGCCCAAATTTGTAATCTGATGTATGTAGTATCAACTACATTTTTGTACTAGTACATGTGTATACGTTTATGTATATCAAAGTCAAATATACATTGCTACAAATTACAGTGTACATTTCTGTACTTGCATATTGGTCACATTTTGTTTACTGTTTCCCCGTCTTATGGAGAAATACATTTGATGTTAGTAAACAAACAAATGATCTTTGATACTTTCATACTTTAGCTTTCATACAAAGTAGTTATATTTATATGTAGCTAATCTTACTTTTAAATCTGTGGTGCACCAAAGAAAATCTGTTTCGAGCATGAGACAAATTAGGTCCTTATTAATATAAGAATCTGAGTGCAAAAATCATGTACATTTTGTCTGTCCAAGTAGCGAAAGTTGGTCCTGGGTAGGAGTAAGTTGATGGTATGTGGAGGAATTCAGAAAGCGTTACAATACCCGATTAAATCATATCATCTTACAATCGTCTCCACAATTACATGTACAATATATTCAAGAAAATGCAAAACAGGTCTATGAAATTCAAGGTCACAAATAACCAAAATACTGACGTTCTTCATTGGGAAGAAAATGTTAGGCGTAGGCTACTGTCTGTAACTGCCTGGTCACTTCAATAAGTTCCTTTTGGCAATAGTGTTATTGTTGTAGCAAGTTCCACAGTCTTTTTAGTCCTCCAGACTCTTACGCTTGGAAGGGCCTTGTCATCACAGAAGTTGAATGCTTTGAAAGGAACGGCCACCCTTTCCCTTGTTGTCTTGGAGTTACCTGGACGGTGTAAATAAACAAACAAACTTGTGAATAAGTTCTTAGACTAATTCTTTTAGGTACAGTGCTGTCTTACTTAAGTGAATTTTTGAACAACATATTCACAGCTCATAGGCTATCACAACATAGGCCATACTAGTAGCATAAGTGAAAATATCATTTTTGGGTGGGTTTGTATGTAACGTTATGTATGCTTGTTCAGCAGAGATATTTGACAGCGGATGGATATTTGGTTACTTGATTGATGGCAGTGAAGCTAGAGGTTACCCAGCACGCATCGGGAGGGAATAATTGGGTGTTACGTGGAGGAATTCAGAAATTGGTTAGCTGCGTGTAATACTAGATTGAATATTTACATCATACAACCCCCCCCCCACACACACACACAAACACAGTTTCAATGTTTGCAAAAAACACTTCCAGGGGGTTAGAAATCTCCGATTTTGGATAAGACAAAGTGTTGTTGTTCATCATCATATAAGAGTTTTTATAAAAATGATAGTGCATGTTCCCAACCTTTTTCCTTAAATCTGTATGACTTCATGACAGGATAGGGCAGCTTAGTCCTTACATTGTTCTGACGAGGTGAGGCGGTGGAATCGGTATTTTTCGAGCAGAGGTCCTTCTGTGTACCCTTCACATGTAGGAGTTCCACCTGTGTGTATCAAAACGACAAGTCAAGTATTTCTTTGCAAGCCAAGTCTACACTCTGTACTTGAAAAGTGACTGTGTTTACAATATCGACAGTTCGTGATTCAAGTTAAAACTTTTGGTCCAACACAAAAAGTTCTCTCACCTAGAGCTTTCAACCAGTCACTCTGGTCTTCCTCAGTAGACTGACCCAGTGAAACTTGTCATGTGGCTTCTTTGAAGTGTGACGTCAACACTGGGTCAAAGGTATCTGGTAGACGATGTCGGTTTTTGTGTTGGACCAAAAGTTTTAACTTTAATCATGTAACTATCAACACAGATGAACTTTCATGACATCAACAGTTCGTCTTCAGTGAAAACTCGGTACAAACCAATTTTTGACAAAAAGTTCCCACTTTGGTGAGAAGGTTTTGTGCAAATTGTCTTCCAACAAGACAAAGTTCATGCATTTAATTAAACCCAACAACTGATAGTATTCTTTTGGTCTCGGATGGTACCGAAATTGAGCGGTTTGCCGATTTCAAGTACCTCTGAGGGTAGACTTGTAGTGACCACATGCCCGTAGCCAGGGGGGGGGGGTCGGGGGGTTCGAAAGAACTTTTTGGTCCACTTTTTATGTAAAGGTCCACTTTTGGTCCACTTTTTTATGTAAAGGTCCACTTTTTGGTCCACTTTTATGTAAAGGTCCAAGATTTTTCTGAAAAGATGGACAGGAATCGTAGAAAAACTGCTCCCTTTGTCATTGAATAAAAATTTATCTCTGATTTTTTTCTTGGAAATCCTCTCAAAAATGCACGAAATGCCATTTTAGAAGGTTTATTTTTCAAAATTTTCCGGGGGACCATGCCCCCGGACCCCCTAGGAACCTCGCGCCTACGGCGCTCGAGGTCCCCTCAAGCAGTGGGAAGAACTCCCCCCCCCCCATTCAAAATCCTGGCTACGGGCATGGACCATGACATGGATGTTACGATCGCCCAGGCGTGGAGCGCCCTTCAATCACCACATGAAATTTGGAAATCTCCTATAAGAAAACAAACCGGGACAAAAGTATTTCAGGCATGTGTTTTATTAAGACATATGAAAATAAATAAAAACCAGCGATGGCGACGCACTCAAGTTGATAAAACTTACATAACATTAGTCACGTATCAATTATCAATCAATCAATCAATCAATCAATCAATCAAATGGTTTATGTATTGAAACAATTCTTTTGTACGGGTAAAAATCGTGGGTCATGAATACGACATGATCCAGAAAAACTCAATGATACACAAAAGATCGATGCTGCGGGTAACGTTAGTTTACAACACATAATGGCGGAAACACACTACAGTTACTAGTACATGAAGCATTACCAAATGTCACCACGGTATAGTGAAACGTCGTCGACTAAACCTTACAGGATACGTACCGGAGAACCAATCAGAAGTCTCCTACTTTTGGTCCTGACACGAAAAAGAAGCTTGGCCGTCCTATTATGAATGAAAGTACAACACTGAAACATAAACTAGTTCAAAAGGACCTGAATTTCTGCCTGCAATGACTGATAAACAGTTCTGGAGGCTCAACGCTGCTTTTTCGTAGAACTGGATAAGTTCAGTACACTATGTATACTGATGTAATAGTTAATCAGACTCTATATCCTGTCAGAAGATCAATTCTTCCTGTGTTTAACTCTAAATCTTTTGCTGGTGCGTCTGGGACCAGGTACGTGTTGACAGGACCAGTCGAAAGGACCTGGAGCAGCGGGCTGTGAGGCTGGTACCGGTGTTCCCGTCACTGTGCTGAATTTGAACCCCTCGCCTGGCGCGCTTCCTTCAGGGACGGCAGCAGCGAAGTTAAACACCTCCGGACGCTGCTGCGAGCCTGAGCCAAACTGGAACGAGGGTTGGCTGGGTGCACTGGAGTTAAACCCAACAGTTGGGGCTGGCTTTGCAACCCGGCTTGCACCAAACACTCGGCCGCTGCTGCCAGCTGAGGTGGTCTTAGGACCGAGTCTGGCGGACCGGCCTCCAACTGATGCAGTGCTTCGTCCGCCCACAGAGCTGGTGACTGGCGCGAAGGGCTTGCTTGCTGCTGTGGTGCGAGTAGCTCTGATGGCCTTTCGTACTTTGACGTAAAACGGACTCCCGGCCACAGGCTGACTGTTCACCTTGACGTCTAAACTATGGTACCACGTGACCTTGGGTATGTATGAAATTTCCCACAAGCCCCTCCAGTTCTCTCGCAGCCTTGTCGGTAAGTCATAACCGAAAGGGTCCTGCAGGGTGACGGTGACGTCATCTTTAGGCACAAAACAAAGATGTCCGTTTTTGTCTAATGTTTTTAAGAAAGAGAAACTTGAGACGTCTACGACGGCAGGGTTTACTTCAACTGAACATTTGCATACGTCCACCTTAGTTGTGACTTTTACACCACCTGCCTTCTTCATGTTTCTCCTTACCACTGCCACAGCCGTCCCCTCCGAGAACACGACTTGACTTGGCCGGTCTGTCAGGTCGGTTGGAGTTGTCAGCAGCTCTTCCACCCTCTGTCTGGCTTGACCTTCCGCCACAATGACGTGAGCGTCACTGCCGTGTTCCAAAGCTTGTTTACAGAATTCAGACGCGCTCGTCAGTCCTGACAACTCAAACTCCATCGCTTCTTTCTGAGTTTCCAAACTTTTTTTAAACTCCTGGCGGTCCGACTCTATGTTATTGATGACTTCTGTTTTTCTGTCTTGAAGTAAGGTGACCAGATGATCGAAACAGACCGTGGCCTGTTCAATCGCTGCGTCAATCGATGTGGGCAACTCCGAAATTTCTTTCTCTACGTTGTTCAACACCGTCTGTGCCTCGCTAGCTCGAGCATCTACCTTTCCCAGCAGTTCTTGAAGGTCTAGTTTCTTCTTTTCAGCGATGTCGCCGATTTCTACGGGCTTGTGTTCATCGTCCAACCGATGGTCGACAACGGCACAAGCGGCACAGACCAAAGTCTGACAGGGTTCACAGTAGAAAGTTAAGACTTGGTCTTCGTGCTTTGAGCAAAACGCTTTGCGCTGAAATTCAGTGGCCTTTAGATTCTCGTGGTTCACGATCTGATGCCCTTTCATGGTTGGAAACCTGTTATGTGTGTTTGTACAGGACTCACAAAGCAGAACGGCACACTGTACGCACCATGCCCGCGTCCCTCCCTCCTTCCCCTCGCACACCTGGCACGGCACACCTGGCTCCGCCCCTTTCTTCACGGCCGCGAAGTCCAGCAGGTTGTTGACGTAAATGTTGGTCCTCAGTCCGTCCACACCTTGGTCTGGTAGACTGACGTTTCTGCGACAGGTTGGACAGTCCAGCGGCTGTTGTTTCGTAGCCCAAATCTCCAGGCAATCTTTACAAAATGTGTGCAGACATGGCAGTATTCTGGGATCCCGGAAGTGCAACTTGCAGACGGCACACGTTAGGAACTGGTCGTCAATGACGTCGTCCAACTCTTGAATTTTCCCCGCCATGATGCGGCCACTATGATTCCTCGAGAACTTCTGAACAACGCTTACAACAAGCCACGTTCTGTTTTATATTCTTATTAGTAGGGGATGTGAAACTAGGCGCAGCAGTGTTCTTGGAAGAAAGGTTTCGGAAGGCTTACGTCATGCTGTAGGTCAGGTCAAGGGTGAAGAATGCGCACACACCCACCTTCGTTACCTCCTTCTGCGGAGGTATTGTTTTTCGCGTGTTTGTATTTGTCTCTCTAAATCCCTTGTGTCTATCTCTCTCTGTGTGTATGTGTGTGTGTGTGTGTGTGTGCGACGTGTGTGTGTTTGCTTGTGTCCGCATTACCTCACTATAGACCTTCAAACGGTCAGACACAGGAAATAAGGTCTCCGAAGCTGGCCGACAGCTAGCAAGAAGTTGGCCGTTAGCATAGAGGCGGAGGGAAAATAAACAAATTCACAATAGATGAAATAAGAAATTCATTTTTTTTAACCATTGGAACCACATATGGTGTAACGATACCTTGGTATACGCGACAAACACACACTCACTCACTCAAAACAATGCCCCTGTAACAAGAGAGCAAAAATTAACATTTTAGCAGGCGTTTCCTTTTATCATTTTATAATGCGACAGCTGGGTCGGCAAAAGAACCTCGGTACAAATAGAAGTGATACTGTCAGAAAGAAACGTGACATGCCCAAAATCGCAGTCGTGGAGCCTGCTAAGGAGGCTACCTTTATGTTCACCGATGACCCCATACAACATGACGTCAGGCCTCACCTTCCGAAACATACTTCCCAGAAGGCTGCTGTGCCTAGTTTCACATCCGTAGTTAACCAGAGTAAAACAGAACGGGCTTGCTGTAAGCGTTATTAAGATTTTCCTTAGATTTGTAATCATGGCAGGGAACATTGAAGAATCGGAAGACATTGACGACCAGCTCCTAACGTGTGCCGTCTGCAAGTTGCGCTTCCGGGACCCCAGAATACTGCCATGTCTGCACACATTTTGTAAAGAATGCCTGGACATTTGGGCTACTAAACAACAGCCACTGAAGTGTCCAACCTGCCGCAGAAACGTCACTCTACCAGACCAAGGTGTGGACGGACTGAGGACCAATATTTACGTCAACAACCTGCTGGACTTCGCGGCCGTGAAGAAAGGGGCGGAGCCAGGTGTGCCGTGCCAGGTGTGCGAGGGGAAGGAGGGAGGGGCGCGGGTATGGTGCGTACAGTGTGCCGTTCTGCTTTGTGAGTCCTGTACAAACACACATAACAGGTTTCCAACCATGAAAGGGCATCAGATCGTGACCCAAGAGGATCTGAAGGCCACTGAATTTCAGCGCAAATCGTTTTGCCCAAAGCACGAAGGCCAAGTGTTAATTTTCTATTGTGAACCCTGTCAGACTTTGGTCTGTGCCGCCTGTGCTGTTGTCGACCATCGGTTGGACGATGAACACAAGCCCGTAGAAATCGGCGACATCGCTGAAAAGAAGAAACTGGGCCTTCAAGAACTGCTCGGAAAGGTAGATGATCGGGCGAAAGAGGTACGGGCCGCGGTGAACGACGCCGGAAAAGAAATTTCGGAGTTGCTCACATCGACCGACACAACGATTGAACAGGCCACGGTCTGTTTCGATCATCTGATCACCTTGGTTCAAGACAGAAAAACTGAAGTCATCAATGACATAGAGTCGAGCGGTCAGGAGGTCACAAAATGCTTGGAAACTCAGAAAGAAGCGATAGAGTTCGAGTTGTCAGGACTGACGAGCGCGTCTGAATTCGGTAAACAAGCTTTGGAACACGGCAGTGACGCTCACGTCATTGTGGCGGAAGGTCAAGCCAGACAGAGGGTGGAAGAGCTGCTGACAACTCCAACCGACCTGACAGTCCGGCCAAGTCAAGTCGTGTTCTCGGAGGGGACGGCTGTGGCAGGGTTAAGGGAAAACATGAAGAAGGCAGGGTGTGTACAAGTCACAAGTAAGGCGGACGTATCCAAATGTTCAGTTGAAGTAAACCCTGCTGTCGTAGACGTCTCAAGTTTCACTTTGTTAAGAACATTAGACAAAAACGGACATCTATGTTTTGTGCCTAAAGATGACGTCACCGTCACACTGAAGGAACCTTTCGGTCATGACTTACCGACAAGTTTACAAGAGAAGGGCAGGGGCTTGTGGGAAATTTCATACATGCCAAAGTTGCCGGGTAACCATACTTTAGAGGTCAAGGTGAACGGTCAGCCTGTGGCCGGACGTCCGTTTTACGTCAAGGTACAATACAGCCACACTCCAGACTTAACCATTGGGAAACAAAGTAGGGGGACCGGCGGAGAAAATTTTGGTCCAGTAGATGTAGCAGTGGACACGGCTGGCAACATTGTAGTCGTGGATGGTAAGAGAGAACGTGTGCATGTGTTTGATCCCAAGACTGGTCAGTCACTTCGACATGGCACACACTTGGTTGGTGAGCGTCCATGCGGTATTGACATTGATTCCAATGGACGGTTCACTGTGGCGTCGTCTTGCGAGGGAAGTCAGGGAGTTAGGGTGTACTCACAGAAAGGAGCACTCGTAGAGAGGTTGTTTTCTGATCGTTTTCGAGAGCTACGTGGAGTTGCAGTTCTGCAGAACGGCCGCATGGTGGTGTCGGACAAGCAAGAGAAGTCGTGTTTCCTCCTGCAGCCTGACAAGGGCCTCATCCGGGAGGTTGGCAAGGGGCAGTTACAGGACCCATGGTTCATCGCGGCGGACGAATCACGTGACCTGTTCTACGTCACCGACGGCGATGCTAACAAAGTCTTTGCATTTGACCTTGACGGGAAGATGACCTTTTGCTTTGGTGAGACTGGTCCGAGTGAGGGACAGTTCCTGTGTCCATCGGGGATAACATTAGACCCAGAGGGAAACATCATTGTGGTGAACTTTCTTGACGGGCGTCTACAAGTGTTCAAGCCTGACGGCAAGTACTTGAGAACTGTGGCAAAGGTGAACAATTTTCCTTCGGGAATCGCACTGACACCAAATGGCCACATAGCTGTAGCATGTTATTGGGAACACTGTGTTGAGTTACACTCCTACAGTTAACAAGACTGGCAATGAAAACACATTGCCATGGCGACGGTGGTTGCTGTTAGGGTTATTGTTTGCATGGCACTTGGTACCTGTTAAGTCTAGACAGCCCCGGGGTCACAGAAAGTAGGGCCATCGGGGAAGAGAGGTCTTCCCAAGGGTTTACAGGAATGTGGGCATAGATGTGGGTCAGAGACATGCCTGTGGACATTCCATTCCTGTGGACAAAATGCCTGTACCATTCCTAGAATTCTTGCAAACTGCACACAATACTGTACCATTAGGCTCCTCCCCGAGACGTCGTCAAAAACATGAAGAAGAATTCAGACTTCCAGGAAGTATGCAATCCTTAGCTTCCTGAATTCCCCCACTGATTCCAGCCAGATTCTGATATTTTCGCCCCATTTCCTGAGTCTGACCTTTTGTTCCACATTTCGATCTTTCGCCACCCACGTGCTGTCAACCAGCTCTGACCGACAAGTATAAACACAGACCCACAGATCTGCCACCCAAAAACAATACTTCAGAAAAGTAATACACTGTGCTTATTGCCGAATTCATTGACAAGGTGTGGACAGGTTTCCTAAGAACAGATCTCGTGTATACTGTATACATGTACATGTACAGTGTCTCCATATGCATGTCATAGAACTGAACTTGAACAAGAATCATTTTGTAATGGGCACTTCTAACAAGGGTAATAACTTTTCAGAACCGAAATGTACCTTTTTTTAAAAGAGAATCTTAACTAGTTTGATGATTACAGCAATTTAATAAGCCTGCACGACAATGTCTTTTTGTCGATTCAAATTAGTTGTCCGTGAATGAATCGTCCTTTTTTAATGTAGTGTATCGGTAGATAATGGCAGTCTGACTTTATAAGGATGTTTATGTAAATAGTTGATTTTGATATACAAGAAATAAGGAATTCGATCACTGGGACACTCCAGTGTTATATTGTTTCATTTTTGTCTTCTAGTCGCTTGTCTGTTTACTGTATATTGTTCAGTCGCTAGGGTTAGCACATTGTAAGAGCCTTCATACAACAAAAACAAATAAAACAATTCAGATATGTACTATAAAAACTGTTATATCACTATTATGCAGGAGACTAGGGCCGCGATCGTGTTTCCAAGAACAATGTTTCCACGTAACGTCTCTATGGTTTCAACAATATTTGCTCTATGAACAAAGGTATTTTAGTTCTGTCAGTTCTGTTGTCAGAAGGTTAGTCACACATACGCAGATACTAGTACTAGTATGTAGTCACTCACCTTGGACATCGGTGGTGAAATCAGTATAGATGGAAGGGTGTCAGAAATCAGGGAGTCATCTGGGTGCCTCTCTGAAGTCCACTCGCCCGAAACTGAGGAAAAACTCCCCCTCGATCTGCTGGAAAAGCAATAGGACCTCGCCATTCTACTGTCCCGAGGAGAAATAACGCTTCCTTGAGAGCAGAATTTTCTGTTTGTCCCCGCAAGTCGTCCGTTTTGGAGGCGGTGTCGCCTTTCTGTGTGCACGGCATCGGTCATACTCGGCAGAGCGGGAGCCACGTTCTCCACCAACCACGACCGGTTTGAGTCCACCTGTTCTCCGCCTTTGAAAGCGACACTCTGGTTGGCGCACAGGTGTTGGACACTCAAGGTGACCTTTCCGTCGTCTTGTGTCTTCCTTGTGGGGAGTTTGAGACTTTTGGAGAGGAACCACAGATTCTCCACTGGTAAACGGACGCAAACTGGCGTCTGTAGCAACCGGCGTGGCTAAAAAGATTTTATAACATTGTAAATATGATATCAATCAATCAACTTTATTGCACGGATACAGTGTATGGCAAGTTGGTAAACAGTACTATATGACTACTCTAAAATTGGTGACGTTAGAACTAGAATATCTAGCATATTGCAAGCTAAATTCACTAGTAGGCTAGAACCAGTCATAGACCTTGTAGTTAAAAGACTACCTTGTACTGAATATATATACATGTAAATCATGAATGTTCCCGATTCAAATCCGAGAGAGCGAATTTTGAATTTATGAATCGTGAAGAAGGGACTGAAAGTTTTATAAAGACGATGGTAAGAAGACATATCAGTAAGGTCCTGGTCACATATGTCGTACGATTGTCGTACGATCGCGAACGGAAGGTATTCTATCTTGTGATAGTCGTGCACAAGTCCTGTTGCTGAAAAGGCTGTCGACGGTTGGTTCTGTCACGGCCTGCTCCAAAATTGCACGGCATCAAAATCGTATGACAACCTACGACGGATGCACGACGAATCTACAACATCGCACGAAATCCTTGCACTAACCTTCTCAAAAACGTCGCTATGATCCTCTGCCATTCTTTCTGTGGTTTCCCAACACATGATATCAATGTTTGTAGTTCTCAACCCCTAATAACCCAAGTGTTACCTAGGTGAGGAAGCCACCATGCTCACCAGCTTTCAATGAAACTCAAAACATTCCCAGGACTCTTTCGACGTAGCGACCTATATAATAATGACAGCTTTTCTTTGTTTCAAACCGGATAGTTTCAAATTAGAATGAATACTAGTAGCTTTCGCTGAACCCTCGCTGAACAATAATAATGGTCGGTTGCTAAAGCTGTAGCAATGTTAGTCCGCACATAACAGGGTGACAATTGTTCGAAAGATTGTGTACATGGGAAACGTCTAATGGGTAGGGTTTTTTTTCCTTTGGGGAAAAGCCTCCCCAACTATTTAGATGGCGGTGAGGGACTAGCCATCCTCACCCCTGAAGGCGACAGATTGTCGTACGATCTTCGCACGATATCGATCGTCTCACGATGGCAAACTGATGGCATGCTTTGCATAATAATGCGTGTGTCGTATGCGAAATCAGCTGTACCGTTACTGAAATGGCTGTCTTGTCGGTACTTGGTTTTGTCTGTCACAGTTGCATAAAGATTTTGCGACATCAAACTCGTACGTATACGACGGCCTAGGACGTAATGTAACCGTTGCCCGACAGACATGCCCGTGCACCACTTCAATAGTTGCCGCGGTACTTTCCTAGAGAACGACCAGCCATTCGTTAATATATTAGGCCATGTTGATTTGATTATATGGATGACATCCTCTGGGAACCCCAAAACTGATGCGAGCGTGCGAATAAAAGAAGTTTGGCCGAAAAAAGTTGCTTTCATTATTTCAATCTTCGTGGTTTCGAAGGTTGAACAAATGACACAGAGTATAGTTTGGCAAATAATCTAGTCTTCAAATTTATTTCTTTACATTTTCGTCTTTTTCGTTTGATTTTGGCATTCTACGACATTGGTATCGTTTTCCAATGTTTTTTTTTTCAACCTACGATATATATTTTCTCATTTTTTCAACTGTTTTGTACGATTTACAGTATGCTTGAAAACTTTTTTTCCGCGCGCGGATGTCATCCATATAATCAAATGAACATGGCCTAACATATAGCTCGGAAATAAACAGGTATGAATACCGGCACGATCACGGTAGTCATGGCAGATTGCGAACTCTGATCGGTCAAATATTTGACAGATCGCTCAGCAAATGTCATGGACAAAGCTTTTTACAGCTTGTGTGTTTTGTTGTCTTTTCAATTATACATTTGTACCGTGCAGTATATTCCATTAAGAAGATCAATATGGTCCCACAAATCCATTTTGGTTGCTCGACGGTCGCCTAGCGATAGTCGTCTAGTGTCAAAGGGGTCTTACAAAAAGGCTTTAAGTTAGCAATGTGGTTTATCGTGAGAATAAATAGCCATGCCTTCAAGTACTAGAGTTATCAACCAAGGATTGAGGTGTTCAAGACTTCATTCTTTCCTAGAACTATTGCAGAGTGGAACTCACTGTCACCAAGTACAGTAGGGGCATTGTCAATAGATAGCTTTAAACAAAGTCTAGAGCTAGAAGTTCAAGGGTTAGGTGTAGCAAGTCGATCGGTGTAATATAGCCAGCTGCCGCCGCACCGCGTGCCTGCGAAGCTGGTGTGTTACGCCGAAAGGCGGTTATACAGGCTATACAGATACAGATACAGAATCTTATGTAAGATGGAAGAATGTCCCTACTTGTTTAAACCCTGCATGACGCCAGCTCAAAGGCGCTGAAGTTTTTATCTACTTGAAATGGTCCAAAGGTGAGAGCAACACTGTCAAGGCTACACATGCAATTATATATGGCTGCCAAGACAAATAGCACGTGCACAAAGATATCTTTAAGCAATCTTGACCTTCACCTTGTCCCATCATTCGTTTTAAGAAAATCTAACTCATGCAATAGATAAGGACTCAGCGTCTAGGAAAGTTAAAGCAATGTGTACGAAGTCACTACGAACCAAGCATGATACGGCTCATTCGTAGATTAGGCCACACCAAGTAAATTTTATGGATGACGTCCGCGCGCGCATTGATTTTGGCCTGTTCCTAGAAAAAAAACAAGGAATTCCGCTTCCTGTAACTATGACCAAAGAGTCACGACAGTGCCGCAAATCGTTAGATTGACGGGAAACCCGTAACGCGAAATGGGTAAAGAGCACATGCTTTATTTCTGCAGGCCTGCAAAAATGTGATGAAAGAAACAGGACAGGACGACAACTGCTGTTCCACCTGATTTATTGCTGTTTTGATGATGAATAAAAGACTTCTTGCTTGTTAATCTGTGTCACCTCATTCAATTTGTGTCCTAACATTCGTCGTCTCTTAGTATATTTCTAATCTAGGCATCTTGTTTTTTAGGACCCTTCTTGTTTTTTTCGCCCTCTCGCATTAGATATAGGGTCTCCAAAGGACGTCATCCATAAAATTTACTTGGTGTAGCCTTAGACAACGCTGAGACGAAATTCGACCGATTTCGACGCTATCCCTCGTTCTCAAGAAAAGATCATTGCCCTGCTGTTACATGTTACATAGCATTGTCAGCAACGCATATGCAGTTCTGCATTGCTTGTGATTGAGTTCAAAAAATATTTTTGCTACCTGTATGTAGTGGTGCAAAGGTGAGAGTGATAATGAATACTAGTAGTCATTTTGTTTATACAGCCACCAGTAAAAGGTCGTAGTATCTCAAACAGACAGGTACACATGCAAAGGTGACGGTCTCCAATAGAAACTTTATTTACACTTTGACACGTAGTCAGTGCGACACAGTGATCATAGTTCAGAGGTTGCAGTTGGAAGTTGTTGTTTTTTCTGAACACATCGTGATATTGCGAGTTACTGTCTATTTTGTAACGTAACGTACGTACAGAGAAATGGATGAGACAGGCAAGAACGTCACGTCATCAGATGATGACAAAGCGGAGACAAAGTCAGGCCGGGAATCTAAAAAAGAAAGCTGCTGTTTGGTATGTACAACACACTACTTTTCATGTGTGCATCCAATGCGATTTCAGGGCAGCAAAACTGGAAATATTCTGAATCAGGCAATCTTTGTGATATTGACACATACTGCTTCACATGAGCACATTTGAGTCAGCATTTCATACTTTGGGCTTTTAAAACAGCAGAAACAAGCCCCAAGATGAGTCCTTTATTTTCTGGGTGGCACCCTAAAAATCAGCCCAGTGTACTTCCAGTAAGCATTTTCCGTCAGAATGCAGGGAATTTTTGCTCAATGGCGGCCAATATACATTGGGACAGTGTGGTTCAACTCACTATGTAAATAAATGACCAGAATATTGGCTTTGAAAAATTGGTTTTCCAGGCCCTAAAAATTGCATTGGATGCCTTTAATCTGGGCTACCGTATCTTTCTGCGTGCATCATTTCACAACTAACATTCAATCCATTTAAGTATACATGTAGGTAAACCTACATTCACCATTGCCTGAGGCTATTGACAGGATCGTCCTGTCAACAGCAGGAAATACTGCACTGCTGACAGGATCGTCCTGTCAATAGCAGAAAATACTGCACTGCTGACAGGACGATCCTGTCAATAGCAGAAAATATTGCACTGCTGACAGGACGATCCTGTCAATAAGAGGAAATACTGCATTGCTGACAGGATCGTCCTGTCAGCAGTGCCATTTTTGACACTGTTGACAGGATCGTCCTGTCAGCAGTGCCATTTTTGGCACTATTGACAGGATTTTTTAAATCTTCCATTTTGGGCTCTATTGCCATGATTTCTTCTTTGTTTTCATTTGTTTAACCAGTCAGAAGGCATATGCTACTGTACTGCAGATTAGGCGTTTCACGATGGCGGCTATCATCACGTTAACAGTTATCAATACAGAGTACTCCAGCAGATATATGTCAAAACTAGACATGTTCAAAATATAAATACAGGCGAATTTCATGCATAAGCTGTCTGAAATACGAAGGCGGTTACATAAGATGAAGACAATAAAAAAGACAAAAAGAAGTTGATCTCTATCCATTATTTATTCTTTCAACAACTTCGAAATCAAATGGAACAAATCCAGGAAAGTACCGCTGGTGTGGCCGGTTCAGCTAGCCGGCTCGCTAACAACAACAGCCCCCTGGCGCGCGTATCCAGCTGGCCACCGAATTTTACCGGCCCCACTGGGCCCCACAGTACCGGCAAAGGCACGCTGCAGGGCCTGGCACGCTGGTTAGTGTTACTGGGGGGCGGGTTGTCGTGTTGCTGTTAGCAAGCCTGGCGGTTAACCCTGGGTGCCCCAGAGTCCGGCGATAGATTTCGGGAGAAACCGTATTTGCCCGCTACCATTATCCACCCAAACCCCTTCGTCCTAGTCTCTACCAGACTCCTTTGCAGGCTGAATAAATAGTAGAAATCGGCAAAGGGGGAAATCATTGGCCAGAGGAGTTGGCCGGCCATAGAGGGTCCAGTTTGCCTGCACGGATTCCCGCGGCGCCGGCTGTAATGGCTAGCGCTTACTGTCGCCCCGACTAGCCTCTACCAGGAGCCTCTACCTCTACCATCTACATAAGACCTACACGAACCAGCGCCCACCCCAAAATTTCCAGTACGAAATAAAAATACGAAAATTTTATCGATCCTGTCAATAGTAGAATAATTTGCACTGCTGACNGGAAAAATCCTGTCAGCAGTGCAGTATTTTCTGCTATTGACAGGACGATCCTGTCAGCAGTGCAATATTTTCTGCTATTGACA
>NW_017802379.1:9573243-9576664 GCF_001625305.1 Branchiostoma belcheri | reverse complement strand
AGACGACAAATGTTAGGACACAAATTGAATGAGGTGACACAGTGTAACAAGCAAGAAGTCTTTTATTCATCATCAAAACAGCAATAAATCAGGTGGAACAGCAGTTGTCGTCCTGTCCTGTTCTCGCGTTACGGGTTTCACGTCAATCTGACGATTTGCGGCACTGTCGTGACTCTTTGGTCATAGTTACAGGAAGCGGAATTCCTTTTTTACCTCCATGAAAAATGGAGGTATTGTTTTTGGCGGCGTCTGTCTGTGTGTCTGTGTGTCTGTGTGTGTGTCTGTGTGTCTGTGTGTCTGTGTGTCTGTGTGTGTTTCCGCAACTTTGTAGTCAGCATAACTTCATAACGCCTTTATGGATTGTGATGATATTTTGTATGCTGATAAGTCTTAGGAAGACAAAGGTCAAGGTCAAATATGGACCTCCTGGTGGATGACCTTGGTACTGCAGCAGAACTTCCGGTTTTTGTATCTTTTGTCCTGAACATGCTATGGTCTTCAATTTTTGGTGACAGATAGCTTTTCCTGTTAGGAATAAGTGGTGTGAGTTTGGTCTCCCTAGCAGCTTGTTCAGGAACTGCAGGGGACTTTCGGGCGAAATCTTTGAAAGCCAATAAGTCCAGATAGGAACAGCGTATTTTCATCATTTTTGGTGTGTAGGTATCTGACAGAGAGATGTACATAATTAACTGCAAATTATGCAAATGAGGACTTTATTTGCATAATTAATGAGGAAATTCTATAATTACAGTGTTTTACATTATAGAACTTTCATACATGTAATGTATGTAACCTATGGCAGATGGAACATCAACAGATACTAATTATGCAAATGATGACCTAATTTGCATAATTAATGCAAAAAACGTAATTTCTCAATGGTGAATGATGGGAATGTCTTACTTGGGACATCTTTAAGTTAATCAAAAGTTAACATCACGATGCATATATTATGTTAATGCAGAGGTCATTTGCATAATTAAAGAAGAAATTTACATTTACATATCAAGCCCATATTTCATGGAGGTATGAGATCTCGGAACTCTTGTTTTCTAGGAACAGGCCAAAATCAATGCGCGCGCGGACGTCATCCATAAAATTTACTTGGTGTGGCCTTACCGACTTTCTACTTTCGCTATACAGCTGGCACACCAACTCCCGGCTCGGTACGTTCTGGCTGCCCTGTTTTTCTTTGCCCACGTCGCAATGAAATTCAGGGGCGGATTCTCTTTAGCCATTGTTGTCATGGTGAACAGCTCATCAACGGCGACAGCTGTCAATCAAACCGGGACCTACCAGCTCTGTCCGAGCAGTGAGTCAGCAAACCAGGTGGAGACATTACCCTGGATTATCCAGTATCATTCCACACTATATATACTGATATTTGTATAATTAGATACTTCAACACGCAGGGAACGTTATAATTTAGCGTAGCGGCAGAGTGATCGACTCGAAACCAAGAGGTCCCGGGTTCGAGTCCTGACTTGCCACCGATCTTGTGCCCTTGCATTTGGGAAAGGCACTTTACACGACTTTCCTCATTTAACTCGAGTAAAAATGAGTATTATCCTGTCCTGTAGTTGTATTTTGTGTTGGTGGCGGCATAAAATAAGTTGATATAACTTGAGTGTGCCGTCGCCATGTTTGGTCATGAAATGTTGGAAATATATATATAAAAAAAAGACAATGCGTATGGTAAACATGGGACCAGAGATATCCTGCTGATAAGAGTGTAGTAGGGAATGTTCAACTAACATATACTGCTAGTGCTACACCATCAAGTATATTAATTTAGCTTTGACTTTATGTGATGGGGGAACATATATGCCTGTTGTCACTCATAATGTGATGATTTCTACTATTGTTGCATGTGCAGAACAGTCAAGGGGAACTGGACTGGAGTGAGAGTGTAAAGGGAGTTTTACTCGGTGCCTACTTTTATGGATATATTATTACACAGGTGAGCGATTGAGACCGTGTTCTTGACTTTATGTTTCCAGCTACTTAGTTATGTTTTAGGGGACATACGCTGTGTATTCTATACCAGCTCTACTTATAAAAAACTTTTTTGAATGATCTTGTTAATTTTCTTCTTACTTGATTTGCGAAATGTTTCTTATCTCTCCGAGTAGGTCATGGGTGGAGTGCTGGAGCGCAAGTTCGGCGGTAAGATAGTATACGGGACGGGCATGTTTGTTGCAGCGGCCCTGAACGTTCTCAGTCCCGTGGCCTCACGGGCGAGTCCCTGGGCGATGTTTGCTGTCAGGTTCAGCATGGGACTGGTGTCTGTAAGTTATACATGTCTCCTTCCTGACCGTTTTCCAATGTCATGCAGACCTTTTGGCAAGGCGGAATGTTTGTATTACAGAGGAATAGAGTTAAGATTTTGTACTTGGCCGTAAGTAATGAAATGTCAGCGAGAATATAAGATTTTGTACTTGGCCGTAAGTAATGAAATGTCAGCGAGAATAAGTTGCATTGTTTATGCTTCGAATCAACAGCATTTTAACACGATTTTAAGTGTACAAGTGTTTTATTCGATTTGATGCGATTGATGGATACTGCACCAAGACCTTCCATATTTCCTAAGCACCTCTGTTCACCACAAACGTCACCATACCTTTCTTTCACAAACGTCACCTAACGCTTTCTTTTCCGGTGCAGTCCTCTGGAACACACTTCCTCCTAATGTCAGAAATGCAAAAACACTCAGTGTCTTCAAGACTGCCTTTTCTTTACTCAACAGTGAATATGATTTGTTGTTAATTTCCCATTTTGCTTTTAGACATTGATATCCAAATTCAGTTCCATTATTATTTATATCATTTGTCATATTTATTTCGTATGTTTTATGTACTTTATTAGTCTGTTCCGTTTCTTTTATCATTACCCTTTGATTGTACTTAAGTTACCTTTTATTATGTTATGTATGTCACAGGGAGCTTTGAAAAGCGCCAAAATGGCGATATGCTAACCTGTATAAATAAATAAAATGAAAAATGAATAAAATGAATGAAAATACCGTTTTCTCCAGGGAGTTCTGTTCCCCTCCTTCTACGGACTCTGGGGCCGATGGGCACCTGCTACTGAAAGGACAAAGCTTCTGGCATTTTGCTACATAGGTAATATAGTGTATACTTTTTGTTTCCCTTTTGGATCACATCCTGTCGTATCCACAAATAGTGTTCTGGTCAGCCTGGGCCAGCCCCCACCATCCTTCCTACGGGAACACGGATCGTAGCATTTGGCAAAAAGGAGGGTAAATTCTACTCTCCAAGCAGAGGTTTGGGTTTTGGGGGTATTTTTAGTGTGTTTTTAGGCTTTTTTATCGGGGTTTCTCTTTTGCACTGAATTTTTTTCCCACCAAACCCGAAAAAAAATTCAGTGCAAAAGAGAAACCCCGATAAAAAAAGACCTAAAA
>NW_017802379.1:9444422-9573223 GCF_001625305.1 Branchiostoma belcheri | reverse complement strand
GAGAAACCCCGACAAAAAAGCCTAAAAACACACTAAAAATACCCCCAAAACCCAAACCTCTGCTTGGAGAGTAGGTAAATTCATATTGGCCAGGCGAGTCAGTCCGCGGAGGGTTGACTCTTTCCCTTCTTATAAACTGCGCAGCCAGTCAAACCCTAAGGCGCCCAAACTCCCCTGACAAATATTCTCCCTATATTTAGCCGGCGTAGTTAGTCTGTTAGAGACTAAGCCTGGGCAGGATAGACAGGGCAAAATCAGCCTGCTTCATCCATCTATCGTTGGTTTGAAACGTTGCGCTAGCCTTTATATTGATAAATATGGTGTGTTTTGTTCAATCGTCACAACAATGTAGGGTTGCCCCTCGGTAACGTCATCAACTACCCACTGTCGGCCTTCCTAGCTGCCGAGCTGGGCTGGGAGGCTATCTTCTATATCCCTGGTAAGAACACATATTGAAAATGTAAAATCAAGGAGGTTGTGTTATCGCAAACAAAAAACCATGGTTTTATGATTTTTATTGGGCTTCGTGATCGAATCAAACGTTTTCACCCCTTGAGACGTATGTAAGGCCACAGCAAGTAAATTTTATGGATGACATCCTCCGCAGACTCCAAATCTGATGCGAGCGGGCGAAACAAAACAAGACGGGCCGAAAAAACAAGGTTCCTACATTTTCAAATTTTGACTCAAGTACGTATTGTACAAAATAATGGTTTTGATTCAGTGGGAACATCACATATACACAGCCAGCATCACATATCACTGCATCAAAGTAAGAAACAAAACACTAAATCAGGTCCTTTTCTTGTCTCCTCTCTTCATATTTATCTACCATCCACGTTCCGGCATGGCATGCGCAACAGACATAATGTTGACCACTGTCAGAGGGCAACAAAAGTTCTCTTTTTTTTCCAAAATCAGGCGAAAATCAATGCGCGCGCTGATGTCATCCATAAAAATTACTTGCTGTGGCCTACGTTTGTAGCCCAGTAGAGGCTATTGTTGGGACTGAAGCTGTTTGTGAGTTTATGTTTCAATGGTGTAAATTCATGCCCGAGGGCTAATTGCAAGAATGTGATAACAAAATAAACAGTAAAAATGATAATAAGTAATGCTAATGCTACTTTGGATATAGTTATTGCTGGGTTTGATTTCTTTTCTGTGTGCAGTGGACTATGAAATTAAATGGCCGACATTTTGCGAGATGTATGAATTGCGAGGAGTTAATAGAAGTGCAGTTTTTTGTAGGCTGGGAAAGTGAATAAAGACAGGGAACATTTTGGCGACCATGTCAAATAACTTATCTCTTTCGGTGCTATTATAATGAGGGCAATGACAAAAGTGCATTTCTTTCTACACTCTATTTTCTGTACAATATTTCAATGGCTCAAAACGTTTCAAAGGATTTCTACGGCTTTTGTTTATAGGCGCTTCCGTGGCAGTTTGGCTCGTAGCATGGATTCTCCTGGCTTACGACTCTCCCGCAAAACATCCACGGATCTCAAAGGAAGAACAGAAGTACATCGAAGCCAGCACCGGGCTGAGGGAACAACAGGTATGACGTTTTTCAAAACTTTCAAAAATGATTTCCATTATATTTAGTCTGTCTTGTTAACTTTTGCTGTTGGTAATGATGTGGTATAAGAAAGTCTAATAAATGTATTCGACGTTTAGTACACAATACATACAGTTTGTAAACTTATGGTAAATGGCAAAGGATCTGAATGTCACTGAAATTTTGTCCGACAGAAGCGAGCAGTTCCTTGGCTGAAGCTACTCACATCGCCTTCCGTTTGGGCACTCGTCATTGGTCAGTTCAGTTCGAACTGGGGAATCTACTTCCTGGTTACCCAACTGCCGAACTACATGAAAACTGTGTTGGGATTCAACATTAGAGCGGTATGTTATGAAACTTTGTTAGAATAACCATTAGCGGTGGACCCTAGGGTCCATCACTAGTCTTCCTGGTATTCATACATACAGACAATACATTTACATTGTTATGATGGTCCGACTTACTACGTCAGTTTCCCTGTAGGCAACATGTAGTGATATGGGTTCCTCAAGGATCCCCCTTTGGACCTCGATCAATACGACAAATATCCAAATATCCTTGTATCCATTAAAACCTCTTTTTCTGCTCTAGAATGGCTTGCTGTCTGCTCTTCCGTTCATCGTTAGTATGATCTCCATGCTGACGTCAAGCTTTGCAGCCGACCGCTTGATTCAAGGCGGGAAGATCCCCAAGGTGTGGATAAGAAGAGGATTCGTTATCATAGGTAAGACTTGCGGCAAATCGAAGTTAAAACTGTGGCTTACCCAGAGAACTATGGTCACGTTAAGTCTTTATATATAATAATAATTAACTGTTCTTGGCTGTAAATTAGCAGATTACAATTAGCAAACTACAATTGACAGACCAAATCAGTGTATGTCTCTGTACAGTTCAATCCATCTGCGTTTGTCTCTTGCCAAGTCTCTAAGATGTTTCAGTACGTGAGACTCGAGTCTGATGTTATGATTGAGAAAAAGTTTACAATCGTCGACGAGGCTACTAAGGAGACCTTAAGTCTTTATGATGTAGATTAATGTTAGTTATTGTTGTTGGCTCTGTGAATGAAGGGTTTACTGGCGCGGCAATCTGCGGAGTGGTCCTGGCGAACCTGAGCGGATGTGAGCCGGTCGCCGCCATTGCCCTGCTATGCACCACGGAGTTCTTCAACGGGCTGACGGTGGCGGGGTTCCGCGCCGTCCATGTGGAGTTCGCGCCCAGGTTCAGCGGCGTGACCTTCGCCCTGGCCAACATGGGGGGAACCGCTGCTGGCATCTTCGCTCCGCTGTTGGTCGGACTTGTCACAGATAACGATGTCAGTACACAAAGGGATTTTGATAACTAGTCATAAACTCGTGTCAAGTTAAAACCTAAGCCATAATCTAACACAAAGGCTGGTTCTCACTCTGGCCTTCTTCAATAGACTGACCAGCGAGTCAGTGATCTACTGAGGAAGACCAGAGTGACTGGTCGAAAGCTCTAGTGTGAGCCATTTTTTGTGTTGGATCCAAAATTTTATCTTTGTACATGTAAGTACCAACACAGATGAACTTAATTTTATCCTAGCGCTGGTGGGTTAGTATAACGTGGCAGAAATTCTATTGGGATAACTACCATTAAAATAATACGAACAGATGTACAGTACTTGTGACCTGTTTCAGCCAACCCTCGCAGGCTGGTCCACAATCTTCTACATAGGAGCGGCTATTCAGGGTGTGGGAGGGGTTTTCACCGTGGTGTTCATGCGCACTGACGTCCAGCCATGGGCTCGGGAAGAGGGCGACCAAGACCCCAACATCGATTCCAAGGTTCGTTTACCTTAGGGTGATAATTTTTGGCGACGCAGGGGCGTAGCCGATGGTATAGCACCGCGATTGAGTTGAAAATTTTCTAATCTAATAATAATTCATTCAAATCAGGTCCTAATTTGCATAATTCATGAGGAAATGCTAGAATAGCCTTACCTCTCAAGAGCATGTTTATTATTAAATCCTCGTGAGAAACTTATGACTGGCTCACATACTTAAACAAGCACCTCCATCAACAATAACCAAAACAGACATCATGATCATCACCCAGATCAAAGGAGAATCACGTCGCCGAGGCGTCTTTTAAACGCCACTTTATTACAATTAAAAGAAAACAAAATTAAAGCTATTACCGAAGTCATCTTGTTCTGACGAGACACGAATTTGATCTGAAGAATCGTGTTTTTTTTTATTACTTCGCAGGGATGTCTAGTTAGTCAATGTGGACAATAGAGATTCTGATTATGCTACAAACTTTTCTATCCTACCGTACGGTAATGACACAAAACCGTAGAAAACTGTTCTCGCATGTTTTCATAGGATCTCGTCATCGCCAATGAGTTTGCCGAGATGCCGACGAAGGTTGCGGAGATGCCGAACACCAAATTATGAATAGTCCAGCCTGAATAAATCATGCCAACCTAACTTACCGGAGGGAGTCAATTAGCCCCTAACATTGAGAAACTGTGTAACGCAGACTAAAGAATAGTCTTACTACCGTGATTTTCCTACCTGCCTACTGGGGGAATGGATTTACAAAGTTGTTTTGAATGAAAAATTTAAGTCATGATTTTACATACAATGACTGGTGATATTGTCTGATGCCTATCACACATATCATTGCAAGAAATACAACGGGAATAATCATTTAGAATATAGTTGCACCTAAGAATTAAGACATTGTCCTACGGATAAAAATAATGCTGCGTCCTGGGATCTGATTAAGCTAAAAGCGAGACCTGTCATAGCGCTTTGTTTTCGATGTGTGTACCTGTCTGTTGGCTTGTATGTCTGTAGCTATTTGAGTAAAGTAAGGTGACAGGAAATGTAAGGGGGAAATGGTATAACCGCAGACTGACAAGAAGGTAGAATTTTAGGTGAAAATGGTCTTCCTGCAGGAAATGACGGTGGAATATGGACAGAATCGGCGAGAAATTCACAATAATAAAGTACAAGAAATTCACAAGCGTAAATACTTCTCGGAGGTGTGACATATTAGATTTCTTGAACTTGAAGTTCGAACAACTATCAAACAATTTTAAAGCTTCACTCTACTCGTGGCCGCTACAGTTCCCTAACACGTTGGGTGAACCACCCCCATATACTAGTACCCAATGTCTGAATAAACTATTGTTGGTCCGTAATAAGTCTACGCGTTTTCCCACACATATTTTCCTCCTAGTGAAAGCATCTAAATCCCTAACAGACTACTTCAGTGACTAAAAAATAGCAGTAATTTAAAAAGTATAGGGTGAATAATCTTGTAAGTGACATTAGCAACCACAAGGGCATTGTACACAGAGTGTAATGTCCTTGGCAACCATTGACGTATAACGTTTGCCACGTAGACTATATGTAGTAGACAAGTGAGCATTCACTTTGTTCCGAAAAGCCACTGCAAGCAGATGCGCGACACGACTGTTTTAAGTTGAACAGAAAATCTCTAAAGTGAGGAAACCAAATGGCCTGGTATACCTTCACACCTTTATAACATTCTCTCTGTTGCCTGATCCTGTAAACCAACACATATTTTGCGCCAAAAGTTGCTTCAGCGAGGAAAATGTTTAAAAAACACACACGTCTCCTTTCAATGACGTAAATGTACCACCTAGAGCCCCCCTATGTCTACTGGCCCGTCCCCTGTACACGATGACGCCAGCCTGTACGGACCACCTCACCGGGAACAGTGTTACAGCTGACTACGTGGTGAGGGCACCACACGGGCAACACTCAGGCTCAGCTTGCAGACGACAAGACACGAGCCAGACAAGATAAACCGAGCAGATCCACCCTCTTAAAGACACCATGAGGAAGAGAAGCTCCTTCAGTCTTCTTTTACTTCAAATCGCAGTACTGTGTTCAACAGGACATACTCATGACCAAGAAGACCAGCCTAAGGAATGGCTCACGAAGAATTTCTGTGACGATGGCGAGGTAAGATTATTTGGTGACCCTAAAAAATGACCAACGGCGATAGTTGAGGTAAAACGGACAGATAATATTTCCCCGTGAGGCGCCGCACGTATACAACCCTTACCCGCCTCACCGATGTCAAAATGCGGGGAATCTATCTAGATTCGCCCGGCTACATTGTAACGCCATGTCGCAAACCTGGGTATCAAGTAGATTACAGTATACTTTCACGTTGCAGAAATCCCTACAGCGTTTATATTTTCGGGGGCCGGATAGGGCATTGCAAAGTATTGGGTCCCTCAAATTTATGGCCTTTCTAGCCACTGCGTATGATTGTGTTTTGTCCCGTTGGGGCCGGAATGAAATAACGTTTCAATCAATCTTTGAACGTTCCCCCAATTACAGCCTTCCAGGGTTGTAGTGTACATTGTGTATGTCAGAAAAAGGTCCGGTTCTTGAGTCAATACGTGTAGTAACATCTGCCGAGCTGTGTATTGATTTTAACTTTCGCCATGTCTATTTCACATTCATAATCGTAGACCCATTATTGAGTTACACCTCGGTAATATCATTTTGTATAACTTCATTCGATTTGACTGTATGAATGAACCAAGACGCGTTGCGATCTAGCATAGAAATTAGTAAGTTTAGAATCAGTACCTTTATAATTCAGATACTGTTCTTCATATGTAGTTTGTTTATAGTGTGTATATTGGTATGGATATACAAATAAACGTTATTCGTATATCCGGAAGTACGAATGCATAATATGTAATAACTATATCCTGTTGCATTTCCCACTGACTGTTCCACCAAGTCTGGTTTAGATAGTACTTCACCATGATAGAAACGTGACCAAAATCCGGGCCTACGCATGCCCCCGTGTGAACCGTGCCGGGTCATTGGTTGACGTACACTGATAGTGTTAGTGGTATCGATCGCTGATTGGTCAAATCTACAAACAAATCACGTTCTGTCGTTGGGGATACTGAAACCCCTCGTAATTCAATCAACGACAGCCAATGAATTGCCAGCATCTGGTAACGCCTGGGGTTCTCGCCCTATCATTTATTAAACCCTCGTTGCCGGGGGAAATGAGGACTTGTAGAAAAATATGCTACAGTGAAATAAGTCGCTTACTGAAACGTGAAAAGTATTTGTACTCAAAAAAGCTCCTTGAGGGCGACACTTTATTTCAAATATGCTGTATATAGTGTAACTTTCCAAGTTATTGCTACCAGGACAGAAGTATTGTTTTGGGTGGCACTGACTTAGGCGGAATTCTGTATTTTGTTATCAGCAGCAGCAAGGGTTGGAAGTGAGTGGGTAGAGATTGATTTTCAGTTGATTGACAGGGTTGTGGCCCTGCATGTCCTTGGTGGTAGGATTTGGATCATGAGGTCGCCAGGAATGTGTATTGTGTAATCATGGTATGAAACATAAACCTTTGTGTAAAACCAGAGTAAGTTACACCATACAACCGTAATAATCCATTCTATGGTGTAATTCAATCTGGTATCTCCACATAATATCTCACAATACCCAATACATTTCCCAGAAATCTGAAATCTGTCATTTCTTGTTGGAGGTTTCAATTGAACTTTAAAGGAAACTGTTGTTTGTCCCCCTTCAGCACATGTTGGAGGTAGACTGGGACGGGTCAAATGTTGAGTATGAATGTCCCGAGCCGACGTGGCCGGACCTCTCCAAAAAGGTAACTTCAATTTACGATTGCTATTCATTCCGTACACGGAGGTAACATCCGCCATATACCGAGGGGCGCCATCTGGCGGAAATGTAACGTCACTGCAAGTCACTGTCCGACTTTTGCGTCAATGTTTTGTTGTTCTACCTGTTTGAATGTGTGACTGTGTTGATTCTGTATTTCACCAACAGGAAGTTGACATCCCTCCAATTGAAGAATGTCATGAAGTGAAGGATCGGGTATGGACTATATAGTTATCTGCATGACGTTTTCATCCTACCTAGCTGGGAGACACAGTGAACTTTCGTTATCATTGCACATATGTTATATATACATACATTGTATAACGGAGGGGGCCCTAAATTCGCCACTTTTTTTCTGAATCTTATTTTTTAAAGGCCAATTTCAAGAGCCAAGACACGTTTTGCCGTTATATCATTATTGTTGTTGGACTTTTTACGTACGTGTTACCATGGTGATTGATCGAATATCAAGGTCATAGGTCATGCCGGTTATGACGCGACGTAATATTGTGTATATTTGCGTAGGTGTACCATAAATTCGCCACTTTTATAATAGTATTATCAATATCACTGCTGGATAGTCAAAAAAATAAGGAAACATAAAGTGGCAAATTTACGGTACAGTGGCGAATTTAGGGCCCCCTCCGTTTTCTATGTAAAGTTACCGACAAAAATGCCCAAAAAAGCGCTAAAAATAAGCCAACTAAGCGTAACCGATATAAAATGCGGACAAGTGATCATTAATGCTTGTGCCGATGGGAAGTGGTCTCATTAGGCAGGTGGTTGTTATGTGTAGGTGGCCACTCTCCAAAAGAAGGTTACTAGTATGTCATCGGTACGAATATGTTTGTTTTTTGACAGGATGACTCGATAAGTTGTGGATTTTTATCATTAATACGCCCATTCTTGTAAGTTGTAGTACTTGATGTGCCGTGTACACAACCAGTTGGTATTAAAAGAAGGGGTATATTTTGCTTGTTACACATGTATACAAGCACAGCTACGTCTACCTGAAATCAACTTCTTGTGCATCAGGCCTGGCATTCCTGTCTAACGGATGGACCCATTGACTACCCGGACACAATACCAACAAGGTGGGATAGTCAGGACGTCTTTACAGCCTATTTGTAACCGTGTAAACATATCAAAGGTTTATGATAACATGTAATGGTTGTACTTGCTGTTGGCGCCTTGTGTGTGGTGTGGTGTTCAGCACCAAGGACAGGTCTGCGTGTGTGTGTGTGTGTGTGTACGTGTTTGTGTGTGCTTTTGTTTGTGTGTGTGTGTGTGTGTGCGTTTGTTTGTGTGTGTGTGTTTGCGCGCGCGCGTGGATGCGTGCGAGCGTTCGTGCGTGTGCGTACGTGTGTGCATGGTGTTCAGCACCAAGGACAGGTCTCTCTCCCTCGCCGCCTGTGCTTGTGCTTAAGTCGGAAAGAAGACGACAGCATGCAGAAATTCAAGATTAATATTCCCTATTATGTTCCGTGTTGTTCAGTTTTAAGGCTCGTTAAGTTGTGATATACGTCGAACTCACCAGTGGTGAGAATGATTGATACATTGAAAAAATGGCAGGAGAAGGAGAAGAAACAGGAGAGAAAACAATATGTTTCAGCACTTCGTGATGTGGTGAAGCCATAAAAAGCAACAAAAAAACACCAATCTTATCCAGGAATGTGTGGGCATGAGTGCTGTCCTTGGTGATGAATCATTGAATAATCGATATAGATAACATGTAGCGTTCTGTACCAAACAGTGGGAAGCACCGTCCCATCGCGCCTGCGTACGGAGAGTACCGGTACATCCCGCCCCAGAGATGGGTGCACGCTCTGGAGGTCAGACATCACCATAAATACTTCTGATTAAATTATAAACGTACCGTACAGATCTCGACCCATTCATTCATAATATCCTGGCAATTGCGAGCGCAGTTTGTGTGTGATGTCGGTTTTGGTTCAAAAGCAATAAAGTTAAGTAATCCACATATTTTTTTAACAATGATTGTAGCTTTACAGTTTGCGGTACTTGAAACCAAAGATAACTCAATTAACGCGTGGTCGGGAAATATTACCCTTACTGACCTTTTTTTTTACAAATTCTACCATTCATACCTGTTTATCAGTAGAAAAGCCTAAAGGAGGCTTCCGATGTATAACTACAGTTCATTTAAGACCCTGTGTGGGTATGATATCTGTTATACAGTCGCTGGGTTCATGAAAGATCATAACGTTCCTTTCCAGCACGGTGCGGCGGTTTTCCTGTACCACCCTTGTGCCAGCCCTGCGCAGGTCAGCAAGCTGAAACACCTGGCCCGGGGCTGCCTGAGGCGTCACATCATCACCCCGTACAGGAAACTGGAACCAACCAGGGTGGGTATAGAGAGATCCCGTCAAACACAATTACCAGTTTGACCAATGAGAGGATGACAATTAGCAGTTCGACCAATGAGAGAGCGGCTGTGTGTCCGTCAACTGTTTGCATTTCTATGTTTTGCGGGAGATGGGCGGGGCTATGACTTTTAGTATGAGATCGGTCGTTACTAGTATTTGCCGGATCTAGAACCAGTTACTGTTAACCATAGCCAATGAATCGAATGCGATCAAAACAACGGGGACCAAATCCCTAACATGACTTTCTACTCTGTACCTTTGCATTTTCCCAGTAGGAAGACATTTTATTTAGCTCAAGTATCTGGGACGAGTCCTTTGTCAAAACTTGACGGCCCCCTCTCATAGAACCAGTTTTATTTGCATCGCACTGCCTTTGCAGCCCTAAAAAACATCTGACGATGTTGACCATGAATTTGACATACTCAGGCAGCTGCAACCTCCATCGGAATGTTAAACATCGGCAATTTTACCCTGACCTATAATTAACTTTTCGAGACGGCAGTGTCAAAATGACAACTATGGAATGTGTTTACAGAACGATCATGATCAAGTGGAGATGACTTCCCTATTTATAGTTGTGATATTCCGACATGTCGGACTGTGTCAGTGACTATCTTTGGCTAGTCGCTGTGGTACTGGTAGTTCTATTTCTAAATTTGGAGTCTGGTCCCAGAGACAGGGTTTGACATACTGTCATTCAAGTCCAAAGATGATATGCTGTCACCTACCTTTATAGAGAGACTGGAAAGTCACTGGAACCGGTGTGTTACCTGCCGACACCATTTCCGATGTCACACTGTCGTCCTCATATTTTGCAAAAGTAACGGTTATTAGTACAGACATATGTCATATCAGTATGTATTTGACTGACATTTGAAATATCCACGTATCAGTAAAATATCAGGCTGATCGCATTATAGCTTGTTTTTAAAACCGCGCATGGTTGTTTGCTAGTACACTAGTAGAAGTGCATCTTAGCATTTTTGTATCGTTAGGACACGGTTTTCTTGCTTCAGGTTTCCTGCTGACGGCTTGTGGTAACGTTTTCTCCTGGTTAACTTGAGTCTTTCGTCTTCCAGCCTCTTGCCATTGTAACGTGGGGCTGTAAGCTTGTGATGCCGTACGTGGATTGGGGCACGGCCGAGGAGTTTGTCCGGAAGCACGCTCTCCAGGCGCCCGAGCGCTTCATGTGGATGGACGGTCGCTACAAGGAGGCTCTCCTCGTACCGTCTGACGTGGTCCCCGGGTCAGACAAAAACGACAACGAACTCTGTGCGAACTTAGTCCCTGAGGAAATAGACGACAGTTTGGACATGTCTTGATGTAAACAGTATCCGTACTGTATCCAGCACTTGTCAGAGAGATTGCTCCTTGAAGTGCTGACTGTAACTTGCTCCAAAGGCAAAGAAAGCATCTCCAGACGTTTGGTTGCCTCCTTGTGTTACATTTGGTGTAGTTTATTGACAAATATGTTTGCCTTGTCCACGCGTGACACATCCTATACCCTTCGTCAGTTTTGACAGCTGTAAGTGGCATCCTACCACATTTGCATATATATATCAAACGGCTTTGTCCGTGAACCTGAGACCGACCTCTTATTGGTCGGGGAGCTGCTAGTTCATAATTAGGTTAAGTTGCAACCATGGTTTTGACCAACGAGCTCATATACTAAAGTACCTGGTGTACAGATGTATGTGAAACCAGTTTCTTTGTTGTTGTGTACGGGTGGGGGGTTGTTTTGTGTAACACGGAACGTGTAATACCTTTGACCAAACACAGTTCACACATGTAAGTACAGTTGTAAGTAAATCCAACATTTAAACCAACATTCATTCATCCCTAAATCCCCAAACCACCTAAATGTTAACGGACGTTCCACTGACATATAACGGACCAGGTTGACCCGGTTTTTTAAAACCACACAAGAAGATTTTATTGCTCTCATTTTTTGTACATCTGTAACATTAGAATACTCCACAAGGAGGATGGAAACACCAAGTCAGATCGAATATATGAAAAACAGAACGACTTAAACTTGTAACTGTCCCATATGGCTTCTGCATGTATGCCTAGGAAGTACAAAATGAGGTATATCTCTTACATTACGGCAAGCCCACGATTCGCTCTTCTTCTTTAAATATATCACCATGCTTCGCGTTTCCAAGGATAATTATTATTCCACGTTTTTTTTATTAAATGCAGTCTGGGCTACACTAAAGCAAAGAGTTACAGTAGCTAAGTTTGCCACACATGGGAGTCAAGATAAATAGCAATTTTTCCATTGCAATTTCACCTATACAATTTGACTACGTCTACTAACTTTATTGCACAGAACTAGGCATGAAGTGCAAGGAGGATCTAGTTTTTTGTCAGACTTATTGCTCATCTGTTCTATTACTGCTTCCACCTTTCACATTCCCCAATCTCTAGACTTTTCACTGTTAAAATCGCACATTTTTGCCTCCTTTCATTCCATGTTGCCTAAGTTCTTTGACTATCTATACTTCATTCAACACAAGAACCTGCAGGTAAAAAACACTGTACAAAACCTGTTGCATAACTTCTGCTTTTCTTACAAGTTTGCCATGTTCATCTCTCGTACCGCCGAATTCAAAGGCAGCAACATTTATTGCAATTTTTTTCCACGTCGTCTGCTTAAAATGTTGGCCTTGTCAAGATTTATTTGCCAAAATCCAACTTTGCAGTCTTAGCTAACGAAAATATATCTTCGAATAAAACTGTCGAAATGTCATCAGTTTTGCTAAAAATTCTGTCGATTTTTTTTTAAAAAGGTGATCATCATCATCAGCTGCCTATGTATACAGGCGGAGCAGCAAGTTATTGGTTGGTAAATATTTAATCACGAAGAACACGGTAGAATCCAGCGCAGCAAGCGGTCTACCATTTAGTGCACCTTATCCGCCCTGGCAACTGTGGGAAGGAAAGAAACATGGTGGTTACAGTGGTCGGACCACTCCACAATAACGGCCTGGCTGGTTCCTGGGATGGACGCTCCGCCGCAAAGGATAGTGGGATGGAATGAAAAGGCCCAAGAGACCGCTACCAAATGTGCATGCTCAAAGAAACGTAAAGAAGTACTTGAAAATAAAATAAAAACAAAAAGTAACTCCGTGCAAGAAAGCAACAGGATTGGTTCCACAGACTCCACAAAAACCACGTCTGGATTTGGGTCCACAAATCCGAGCTGTACTTAGTAAGAAAATGTACATGAAGGTATAACTGAAGTAGGAAGCACATGCAAAAAAGTTGAAAAACTGAAAAAAAAGGTGAAACTGAAAATAAAGCTGATCGCATGCGGAACTCAGCCAGGTTATTGTGGAACAAAAAAATAATAATCAACAGTAAACAAATACAAGATGATGAAATCAAATATTTGACAAATGGGAAAGTTCGAGCTTGGAGATGGTACTCTGGAAGATGCTCAATATAGCCCTTATTTCAGTAGTATAGCTGGAACTGTAGAAGTAATAGTAATGAGGTAGGCTTTAAGGCCGACTTTCATGGAAAGAACAGCAACATTAACAGAAACTGATGTGTTTTGGTTCTTTTCTTACTGCACTTTTACCTGTATTTACGAGTTGTGTACCTCTTACTATTGCGATGAAAGTTATTTTATGATGACAAATTTTCAAAATCAAGTATTCCATGGATTTTTTGGGTAGATAAAATCCTACAGCAAGAAATGATTGGTGGAGTTTAAAGTCTCACATCTGTCCATCCACACATGTAGCGTTTGGAGGTGGATACCAAGGGAAGGGGAAAGGGCCACAACATGTGTAGAGTGTGCATAAAACAGATCACTCGGAAGGAAGACCTCAGGATATGAAAAAGTCAACTAACAAAACATGGATGGATGTTGTAGATAGCCTGGCACCCATCCGCCTCAGTGGGCCCTATACCCAACCCTATTTTCCCAATGTCTGGATAGGGTACGGGCAGCCACATACGGATGGATACCTGGCTACGTTCTAGGAGCATGGTGACTTGACTGACAGAATTGTACAGATTTGTACAAATTCATAAAAGGGCCACTTAGCTACAAAAATGTTCACTTTTGTTTTTTGAGGCTGAAATAATGTAATGTATGTGTCAAACCATTAGGTATGTTTTCTTCACGTGAGGGGTTTTCATGGTTAAATGCTTTAAATTGTTTAGGATTTATCTTCTATTATGGATTTAGGTTGTTTTGTGGACAAGGTAGTACTTCTGGTGGTTTAATTTAAGTCAGAGCATTCACCACTGGCATTCAAAGGATACAGTGTGCATGGGGGGAAGGCAGGTGACAAATGCAGCCGTTGTTTGAGATGCGTGTCTAGAAAGGGTGCCAGAAAGGGCTTACAGGGAGGCAGGGTCATCAGCACACCACACTGGTAGTTCTGTTCAGCAGACATGCTCCTACTACATGTACTGTCCTCACTCCATCAACCAAACCAATGGGTGCAGGGTTAGGAATATGGGCAAGCAGTAGCTACACATGTGAAGAGTGCACCAACCAGGCATTGTATCAAAACCAGGGGGAAGACATTACAGCTTCAAGTCAAGTTCCCCTGTTTAACAATAACACACTGGCTAGTGCACAGTGACTTGCAATGGCTTATAAGAGTGAGTTAAACGCTGTATCAAGAAGGTAAGGGTTTGCAGGCAGTGTTAGAGAGAAAGGTTGAGGTTAGGTCAAGGGGGGTGCAAATGTGGTGCATGTTGTCTTAACCCACATCATGTCCTTTGTAAAGTGAACAACTCACATAAGACACGATAATGGCATAATGTTTTCATGTTCTGTGTGACATCACAGTTCTTCTGTGGCCTTTTTAGTGGCCTTCAGAAGACTGTAGCAAGTCAAGGTGACAAATTGCATTTTTTTGGGCTTTTTTTTTCTGTTCAAGAATTTTAACCCAACAGTTGCACTACGTGTGTGTGCGTGCATGCGACGAGGCAAGGTCAGGGCGAGGTTAGACACGTCAGACACACGGTAACAACCCACACGTCATGCTCCACACTACGCACAGGCAGCATCACAATGCCCCCAAACCACATCTGAATGGGAGAGAAAACACTGCAACTACTAGAAGGTTGGGATGGATTGTTGGGTTACAACATGCACTTTATTTCTCAATAAAAATGCACCAATAATGCATATGTACAACCAGGGAGGCGATGTAATACAATGTCAATGGCAGACCGTGGCATGCCTACCTTTGAAATCATCCTCGGTAGCTAGTAGTGGGTGGTTACAAAGTTTCGTTAGTCCGGCACGTTTGCATGCATGGCATCTCTCATCATACACCAGTCGTAGCTACCTTATATCCCATCACCACTACCTCTACTCTTACCATTATCACTTAACCTCTAAAAATTGAGAGAACACAGAACAATTAGAACGCTACAACAGCGGCATTATTTAGCTAAGAATTTCCACCAGTAGAAAAACTGAACATTTCTAACCCCCGAATGCTAGTCCCCCAAAGCACAAAAAAGTTACACATTTAAACAATTTTTAGATCTCATGTCTCTACAGATCCAATAGTTTACATACAGGTTTTTCAAGTGATACAGTAGTAATAATAAAGCATTTTCCCCTGATTTGTTTTGGAAAACTTGTTCAACACATAAAATAATTTTTGGAATGGGCAGTTGTAACCATCTGAAAATTGCACATGTGGATGGTCAATAATAACTTAACACCACCCTTTTTCCCTTACATACTGAGGTCTTTTTTTAAAAATATGTGCACTAAGATTTTGGAATGTTCCCCCTAGTTTTGAATGGAATGTTATTTCTTATGAAGACAGATGTTCTAGAAGCCGAGTCAGTGACAAGGTGTGAGGTGGCATGTAGATGATAGCTATAAAAGCCCCAATGACGGCAAAGTACCAAAGAAACTCGGACTTAGGACTTATGTATTTCTTAGCATCTGGGTCTTTACCATCGATGAAGTTGCGAGCGATGTATTTCATGACTTCGTCCAGTAAAATGACAGGAGTGGATATCTTCAGCACAGCGAACCATTCCTCGCCATTCAGTGGTGCCACCTGGAACACAGTCTGTGGACGGGACACAGGAGAAAGAGTTATTCAGAACATTCAGCAACAGGAATTTTTTTTAATTGGAGTACATGTAGTTCAATGCAAGGCCTATGCGACCACTTCTCGGCATTGAACTAGAAAGATGAGAGAAACATGGCTATGTCAAGAGATGGCGGTGAACGTTTGATTTGAAAGCCTGTAGATTGTAGGTTGGTGGGGAAACACTTGTCAGGGAGGGAATTCCAAAGCTTGGCCGTATGGGGAAAGAAACTGTCACTGTAAAAAATTTCGAACAAGGAATTTGGACGGTGAAGTCAAACCTGTCTATAGTGACCACTCATGTAGCTTCAGTCACAAGTGGCCACTATAGACAGGATTCTTCATGCTTAAAAAAGATAAGGGGCCATCGAAACTTGGCTGCCATGTCCAGGTGGTCATTATGCAAAGCTGGCCAGAAGTACAGGTTTGACTGTACTCCTGAGTAACAACTACCGGTTATCAGAGAGAGGAACTGGTACTTACAACAAACTTGCATTTGTTGATATTCTGGCTTGAAAAATCATTTGGACACTGCAAAAGGTGAAACTTTCAAGGTGGTTTTCTTTTCTTAGCCCTGGAAATTCAAGACACCACAAACATATCTTCCCTGTACCATAGAATTGTTTCAACCTCAAATTTTGAACACTGAAAACCTCCCTATCCCTTCTACAGTGATATAAAGCCACCACAAAAGTTTCACATTTTCCAGTATGAAGAGAACTGACAGACAAAAAAGGTACCACTACAAAGCATTACAAACATTGATATGATTAAATGGGAAAACACCATGCACCAAAATAGCAAAGTTCAACTGTTAGTGGTCACACTTACCAGTATTTCCATGCAATCAACTAATCTATGTCAGCAAAAGGATTAGTTGCCGTGTGTTACAATAAAAAAAAAATAACATGCATGCACCAAAGGTTGTTAGCAAAAAAACACAAAAATATGAATTCAAAATGATACAAGTTAACAGAGAAAGAGATCAAGGCTTCTGTTAATCATGCAATTAGTGTGCATTTACCAGTTTTGACCAAAAAATGTTGTACAAGGTTAATCATCATTATGCACTCAAAGTCATTAATTTTGTTTGACAATGTTAATGGAAGCACCTGTTCAGCAAAATCTTTACATGCACATGCATGTGTACGTTAAAGTACATGCAGCAAATTCAACATGGTTAGCAGGTTCACAATTTCTTCCATAGCTATCATGGTTACTGAAAACAGCTCAATCTTGATATACTGCTTCCCAACTGTAGTTTTACTGCGTTCCAGCCATGCCTTAGTCAAGATTACACATACATTGTAGCTTACCTTCAAAGACATAACCTGACTAGCCTGCATTGCAAAACCCAACAAGCATTTTTCCCTCCAACTACACACAGAATTCTAATTACAATGTATATACCATGTTCTGATTGTATACAGGTTCTGATTTTCAGATTGGTGGATGGCCATCAGATTTTAACAAGCAAGAACCTGGTACATGTATCTATCAGAAAACTGTGCGTACTTGAAAAAAATATCCAGTGAGGTCTGCTATGGAGGCTATTACCCAATGTGGTGTCCATGGCCATGATGTTTCCCTGTCAGGATGTTTTGGGGTCAAGGGGAGGCCTATTCCCAACTCCAACACTAACTAACCTCTATCCTAACCCTAATTCTTACCTTCACCCTAACACTAACACTACCGGTAACCCTAACCCTAACCCTAACCCTAACCCTTACCCTTACCCTTACCCTAACCCAGAACGTACTGCACCTGCGCAAAACCCGCAATGTGTTGTACATAGCACTTTGGCAGAACGTCTCATATAAGGTTGTATTTGCTCATATAAGGTTAGCATTCCTACAGTAGTTTTCAAATGTTATGTCGGAAAAGATGTCGTCTGCAACAGGCAAAATTCAGATGCAACGTTGACCAAAAATCCAACTAAAACCGCAAAAATCCAGGGTTCTGCGCAGGCGCAGTACGTTCTGCCGACGTGCTCCTTAACCCTAACCCTAACCCTAACGATGATAGCCCTAACAGTGAGATATCTTGGCAGTGAAATGTCCTGACACCTTGTCCACACTGCAGGCATTTAGACTTGAACAACCCGGAGGCCAGGTGAAGTGTACTTACGGACATGACATCCACGTAGAGGACCACGAAGTGGAGGAACATGGACAGGCAGATGGCTCCCAGCAGCCAGAAGTTCAGCCATGGAGGCATGAGGATGAGGGACTGGTTCTCGCTCAGGCTGTTCAGGGCGTTGCACATCTCCACGGTGACCAGCACGGACAGGGCCATGGACATGGGGTGGGGGTCCTCAAAGATCTCACAGTCGAATCCCTCGCCAAACTCCTCCTCAAACTCCTCGGCGCTGGGGTGGCAGTGCAGATGGTGGGTCTGTCGGGAAGAAGCATTGTTAACAATAGGAAGTACAATGTCGTTGAGTTCCTGAACATTTAGAACTCATAGAATATGTTTAACTCGAGACAGATAAAACATTTTTCAAACCGAGATATAATACTGGGTAACTGCAGACTACTTTAGTTGTCCTTAAGATTGAACTGTTCTTTCGTTATCAGCCAGGAACCCATAATTTCTCAGTCAACAACCTACCCAAAGTTCACCACGGTCCGTGTCAATACGTCAATATTTTACGGTACCAACAAATATGAAACTGAAAACACTCTGAATCTGCAATAACTGTATCACACAGACTAGTATTCTAGCCAGTGTCTGTCTTTCTGTCAAATTCTGCCACTCATGACAATAATTTTGCCCAATCCATAGACAAAAATCAGGGAGTAAAGATGTCATTAAAGTAAGCTTAGTCTACCAGCAAAATCCAGGGAGTAGCATTTCAGAGGTTCAAGATTTCAAAATTTTCCCAGCACTCGACGTAACGTTACGTCGAACAAAATTGAGATGACAGAAAAAAACTCCAGGTAGGCTATAACGGTGATACAGATAGAGGAAGAGAAAGACTAGCGTTCCTTACCAGCTGGAAGTAGGACAGCTGCGGGCCGTCTTCGTAGAACATGAACCACCAGGCGGCAGCACCGACAGTGGAGGCACCGACGTACAGACCAACAGCGATGTACCTTTTCAGGAATACAATGTAACATTGAATTTCTCTCCGTTAGAGTGTATCTCTTGAAATCAAAAAAGGAGCCAACACAAGTCAGCCAAATGTCAACATCTACTGCTTTACCAGGGATTCAAAGGACACTAAGCAAGTTGATGTACACTACGTTATGAAACATTCAGTGGTTTTATGTTTGATGTTTTTGCAGTGACCTTTCCACCATGAAGTCTTGATCATCACATGGCAAACATTGTAATGTTAGTCAGTTTTCTGTGCGAATGCCCCTTTTGCCTCCCTACCACCAAATTAAGTCCCCGCGAATGTTAAGTGAATTTACAGTACTCTAGTTTGACCTCCGTACCTGAAGAACAGCCATCCGCTGATGAGGCTCTCCTTGGGGTTGCGAGGAGGCTTGTCCATGATGTCCAGGTCGGGAGGGTTGAAGCCCAGGGCAGTGGCAGGCAGACCGTCAGTCACCAGGTTCACCCACAGCAGCTGCACAGGGATCAGGGCCTCGGGCATGCCAGTCGCAGCAGTCATGAAGATACTGGGGAGAAAACATGGCAGAAAGCAAAAAAGTTAAAGCGATCTGCAACCATTTACATAGCCTGGTTACCAAACTTATTTAAGCTCCCCAATCTCTTTCATCTTCCCTGCAAAAATCTATTTGTAGAGAGGAAAACAGAGACTTAGTTTGGTAACCAGGCTACCATTTATGCTCAATGAACAGTTGAGCTACTTTTCCACTGGTTCTGACCGATTAACACAAACTATGTACAGTATATAAAGGTTCATTGTATTCCCGTGAAGTATTTTTACAAGTTCAATGAACAGTGGACAACGGCTTAATGTCAAGGGATTATAAAGTTTACAACCCTTCTGAGTAGCATGCAGGTTGGGTGAGCAACAACAGCCTGGACTTATGCAGCTTGTGATTACTGTACAAAACTAGCATGTTACGCCTTGAGGCATTTTACCAGTCATAGGAACTAAACAACATCACAACAGTACACTCACCAGACCACCTCTCCGATGTTGGAGGAGATGAGGTAACGGATGAACTGTTTCATGTTGTTGTAGATGGCACGGCCCTCCTCCACGGCAGACACGATGGAAGAGAAGTTGTCATCAGCCAGCACCATCTCAGACGCAGACTTGGCCACAGCAGTGCCGGATCCCATGGCAATACCTGAGCACAGTTTAAAAAACAGTTAAAATCCTTCCCAAACCTGTATGGGGAGGTGCTTATCTCTGTTTCTATACCACAGGGGCCACTATAGTAGGGGGCTAGTGCAGGGACAGTCGTATGTTCCAACACCCCTTTGTTCTGACACCCCTACATTTTGACATAGGGTTATCAGAGTTGTCAGAACATACATTTTGTAGGTTGAGTTGATGAAACATGATAGTCAGAGTGTGTCATAGTGGTGTAACTTTCAATTCCATACTATTTCTCATAAGTGCTAAGCAGAGAGAGCAGTATGCACCATTTTGGTATGACCCCACCAGGGAACGTACATGTACGTCTCAGGAAAACAAAGGAAAAGGAGCATGGTAAGTACCGATATCAGCCTTCTTCAGAGCGGGAGCGTCGTTGACACCATCACCGGTCATGGCCGCGATGGCGCCGGCAGCCTGCAGGTAGTCCACGATCTTGGACTTGTGGGTGGGCTCCACACGGGCGAACAGACGGGAGCGGACGGTGGCGCTGGCCTGGTCCACTGGGGGCAGGTCGTCAAACTCGCGGCCGGTGTACGCCCGGCCGGTCCAGTCCTCACCCTCCTCGAAGATGCCGATCCTGCGGCAGATGGCCAGGGCAGTCAGCTGAAGGGAACACAATCAGTACATGTTAACCAACAGTTTTATCAACAGAAGTCTACATAAGGCCACACCAAGTAAATTTTATGGATGACGTCCGCGCGCGCATTGATTTTGGCCTCTTCCTAGAAAAAAAACCAAGAAGTTTCGCTTCCTGTAACTATGACCAAAGAGTCACGACAGTGCCGCGCGCAAATCGTCAGATTGGCGTGAAACCCGTAACGCGAAGAAAGTGTCTATTGACAGGACCATCCTGTCAATAACAGAAAGTTTGCACTATTGACAGGACCATCCTGTCAATAACAGAAAATTTTTCACTGTCCACTTTTCCACCTGATTTATTGCTGTTTTGATGATGAATAAAAGATTTCTTGCTTGTTACACTGTGTCACCTCATTCAATTTGTGTCCTAACATTTGTCGTCTCTTAGTATATTTCTAATCTAGGCATCTTGTTTTTTAGGGCCCTTCTTGTGTTTTTTTCGCCCTCTCGCATTAGATTTAGGGTCTCCAAAGGACGTCATCCATAAAATTTACTTGTTGTGGCCTAATACACAAAGAAATCAAGCAAACGGATAAATTCTCTGAGGAGTCAGTCCTTTTAGATAGCATTCACTATCTTACTGAAAATGATGGGAAGTCATTTCAGGTAGCATCTCCTATTTTTTTTTAGTGACTGAAACTGATGAAAATGATGAAACGACTCGTCTGGGAGTTCATCTGGTTGCTTGACTCATTTTCTACCCGGTTCTACTAAATATGCTGCTAGAAACAAAAGAATGGTACCACAACAAAAGGCAGAGTTACCAGCATATTACTGATTTGGTCTTTTTGCTGTGCACTTTGCAAGCAAAATGGCCCAACATGCCTTAAGAGGGTTTTGAGAGTTCCTACCTTGTTGTCGCCAGTGATCATGATAACACGGATGCCAGCACCGTAGCACTCCTGGATGGAGGCAACCACCTCCTTACGGGGGGGATCCAACATGCCCACCATACCCACAAAGGTCATGTTGTTCTCGTACTGCGTGAACTTGCGGGCGTCGTCCAGGTCCATTTCCTCGCGCTTGGGTGGGTTGTCGATGGTGGCCAGACCCAGGCAACGCAGGGTGTCTCTGCCTGTAACAAGCAAAGAGCACACGGCACGTCAGTCTCCTGCCACCAAAAATGCTGAGATACGGAAAAACTACCCCATCAGTAAACCGTCACACATTCAGAACCTTCCCCCGACCACCAACCAACCAAGGCTGGCTTAAGTTTGGGAGCCATCTGACTAGATTAAAGCCATGCCTTTCTATACAAATCGAATCAAATTTGAGTTAAATTTGAGTCAAATTTGACCCCCAAAACATGGCCTGAGCACTGCTGACCTCCTCTTGACCACAGCCAACCATGGCCCGCCCATACATTTGTACCTGGATGTTTGAAAACACTTTCATACATTCTCCTGGCACAGCCAAACTCCGGCCAACCTTTCTCCCGACCTACTCCTAACCATGGTTGGGGGGAGTTCGGCAGTGTTCAGGTGGTATATTCGGCTATGTATGACAGGGGCTTGAGTAGAACAGACAGTGACACAGCCTGGCTCACCTGTGCCGTACTCAGTGGCCATGTCCAGGATCTGTTTCTTGATGCCGGGGGTCAGTGGGACCTTGGTGGTTCCCACACGGACATGGGTACAACGGTCCAGAATACCCTCAGGTGCACCCTGTGTTGTAGAGATCAATACAATATCATGTCAACATGAAAGTAGTGACAGTTGTCGATACACATATTTCCCTCTCAAAAGCTGTGAAAATGATTGTTTCATTCTAAAACCTGAGGTAAGGCAAAACAAAATGGTAAATAATACTTCAATACACTATGAATGATGATCAGAATGTAAAAAAGTGATCCTGACTCCTTTGCAACTTCAAACATATTTTGCTATGGAATTATCCCATGTGATTCATTGTGCCTTCACCAAGACGTATTACGTCAAGAATATATTATAAAAACCATGCATAATCAACCATCACAAAATATTTCTCATTCCATGTTTTTACCTCAACTGCAATACATTACCAATAATGTCATTCAGTCTCTAATTCTTGCAAGCTGACAGTTCAAGACAATGCAGTGACTGTCAGACACAAACACACACACACTTGGGTTACCCCACAAACCTTGCAGAACATCCGGTCTTTCCCGACCGACCGGGTGGTTCTGTTGGGGGTGCAGTACACGCTCATCGACTTACGGTCGCGGGAAAACTCCAGCGTGAACTCTTTCCTCATCATCCGCTGGAAAACACGGTTGCAGGCGTTTGACCTCTCCGCCTTGTTGAGCCCTAGGCCAAGAGAAGAGCGTGAGTACTAACCTTGCAGAACATCTTGTTTCCGACGGACGTCTTGGTGGCCTTGGTTGGCGTGCAGTAGCAGCTCATGGATTTGCGGTCGCGGGAGAACTCCAGGGTGAACTCCTTCTTCATCAGTTGCTGGATGACCTTGTTGCAGGCGTTGGACTTCTCGGCCTTGCTCAGTCCTAACAGACACAACCATGTTACAGACATGAGGGACGACATTGTGACAAAGAAAGAAAGGACCATAGCCTTTTGAGCATATGCTGTAATCTGGACCCCCTATGCTGTGATTTGGACCCCTATCCTGTCTTCCAACCAGCATAGGGGTGTTTTTGGGGGAGAACCTTCATAAATCTTGCATAAAATGAAAGTATAACTTAAGAATGAAGCTATAGCCTTAACTTCACAAAATCTGACTCTCAATAAATGAGAAATAGTGTCTCAGGGGGTTGTGTGAGTTTCAATGCACAACTTGCACCGCGAAATTTGTCCTTCTGTACCTGACCCCTATGCTGTGAAAAAATACTAGTGATAACCCTGATAGAGCTTAAAACACCCTTCCAACAGCTGTGTTGTATAGGACCATACAGAGGCCATGACATGACAGTAGGGGAGCTAACCCAGTACACTTTTGCAACTTTTTCACATACTGGTGCTGAAAATACACTAGGAAACTTTTTTCTAAAACCGATACCACATCAACTTGTTAGACCCAAAATTCTTCATGGAGTCTACCCTGGAAGCTGAGTTCTGCCACCATTCTTGCAGGACAACGTAAAAGAAAAGGCACAACTTGATGACGTACCTGACAAGTCAGTGTTGAAGACGTTCATCTTCTCCACCAAGGCTGTCAGGGCAGTCTCTGTAGCCTCGCCCACCTTCTCATACACGTTCTTAGACTACGGAGAAAGAAACAAGGATCATATCAGTAAGTTACTGTATAAGGATCATAATGGATGAATCAGTACAAGAATCAGAACGAATTAGTACAAGGATCGTAAGTACAAGGATCATTCAAATGTGTTGGAAACTTTTTTCCTAGAGAGGTCATGCATGTAAATCATGACTCCATTTTCTTTTTGATATTTTGTTCTGCAAGTTTGATTCTATTTTTTCTCTCCAATTTCCACAATGCTTTTCAGTTGCTATGTTATCTTTGTCGTTTCTGTACTTCCAACTATGACACTAGTCACCCATTCTCCTCATTCCTATATAATTTATAAACCATTTTACTGGCTTCTAGTCTAAATGTGGTCTGATTGAGCAAGGCAATTTGAACTTTTCCTTGGGGCTACCATTCCAATCATCATCCTCATCATTCATCCTCCATAATAGAGGTGGAGCATACAAAGTTAGCTCGCCAAAACTGTTTGTCATACATCACAGAGATGAGTTCTTGTCCCTCCAAGCCAGTTTCAGTTTCAATAAGTTTCTTAAGCGTAATGTTTGGGCGTCCAACTCTTCTCGTACCGGTATCAGGGTTCCAGAGTAGAAGCGTACTGGCTGGTTCTTCACTACGTACTACATGTCCGGCCAAGCTTAGTCGTCGACATTTGACTACTGAAGTTACATTTGGTAACGAACCGTATTACTGTTCATTAGTAGCATGTTTCCACCATGGTGTATTGAAAACCACTCGCAGCATCTTCGTGTATGTTCCGTTTAGTTTTCTAGAATGCGACATATTCATGACCCATGATTCTGACCCACCATTCCAAAAAGTGGAAAATTACCTCGTTGAAGTCCAGAGCGGAGTCGTTGCACAGCGCCATGATGGTTGCCATCTCCACGAGAGCGTCGTAGTCGCCGGCCTTGATCTTGCTGCCGCCGTCCAGGGAGATTTCGCCGATGGGCTCGTAGGTGGATCCGGTGATGCGGAACTGGTGGAATGTGGCACGGTCTCCCTCAGCCTGGAGTTTAGTAAAAAAAAGTGATGATAACAAATTCAATTTTCCAACACTACAGGTACTGCACCTACACAAAACCCTGATTTTTCACAGTTTTCTTTGAATGTTTGGTGAACATTGCATCAGAATTTTTCCCGTTGCAGACAGTATCTTTTACAACACAACATTCAAAAACTGTAAACAGGATTGTCATCCTTAAACACGCTTAAATAAAACGGCATATACAAATGTACCATGGTTTGGGTATGCCACTTACAAATGTACATGCAATAAGCTGGTTACGTATGCACGAAATCAAAGGTTTTTGTTTATACCACACAAAATGCGAGCTGCAGTATGAAAGAAAGCTTAGAATGATTCAACCGTGGGGTCGTGTGGTGCAACAGCAGCGTGCTCGACTCGGAACCAAGAGGTCCTGGGTTCGAGTCTGGACATGCCACCGATCTTGTGCCCTTGGGAAATACACTTTACACGACTTTCACCACTAAACTCAAGTGAAAATGACTATTGTCCGTCCAGTATTCGTTTCTATGTGTGGGACACAACACCAGCAACAGCTGCCTGTGTCCCACATGTATTGCACAGTTGCAATTTCAATAGATCAAATAAAATCAAACTGTTGATTTGATTTTGCCGACTTCTCGCTCTCACCTTGTCGAAGACAAACATCCTGCTGACACACATCTGGTTGGTGGTGAGAGTTCCTGTCTTGTCCGAGCAGATGACGGAGGTACAGCCCAGAGTCTCCACAGACGGCAGGCTCCTCACGATGGCGTTCTTCTTGGCCATTCGCCTGGTACCTGTGGTTATTCACAAACATCCTCATGTCTCTGAAAGTTCATCTGTGTTGGTAGTAATCATAGTAAAACGTTGAACTTTATTCCCAAAAAAATCCAACACACAATTTACAGAGAAATCAAATTTTCAGCGACCATTGTCGCCTTCATCAGGATAATTAATGACCAATCACTTCATAACGTGGAGTGAAGTGGTCGCTGAAAATTTGATCTCTCTGTAAATTGTGTGTTGGAATAAAGTTCAATGTCTTAATATCCTCATGTCTCTTTGGTTTTACACACCAGCTTCACAGGTGTGGCTCAGCGGATCTAGATGGTTATATAATTTTGCTGAACAAACTGTCACACCTAACCACTGCACAATCTATCTGGGTTATTTAAGAAAGCTAGTAAGTGAGGATGCCCCTATAGTTGCCCTATGGTACTTGGTCTTGGTATATCATTACACTGTACAAACTGTCACACCTAACCTTTGCACAATCTATTAGATGCTTTATTCAAAACTGTGAAGTGAGGATGTCCCTATGGCAGTTACCCTATGGTACTTGGTGGCAATGAGTTCCACTTTACAATCATTCTACTTGGAAAAAACAATTTCAATCCTGATACCATTTTCAGACCAAGTCTTCAGCATCATATGTTGAATTTACAATGAGGAACCCCCAAAAACATCCATAAGAGATACATTTTTGCCTGAGGAAAACTTGTCAACAAAAACTGACGAACTAGGAGAAGCAGGCGTTACATATGTCTATACAGTTCCCTGCCTCTATACAGTACACACAAGAGACTTGTGTAAAGAACTTTTATGCGTTCCACTAGGTTCTCCACTAGCTCACACAACTTCACCGTCCTTGTTCGAAATCTTTTTACATTGACAGTTTCTTTCCCCATACGGCTAAGCTTTGGAATATTCCCTCCCTGACAAGTGTTTCCCACCAATCTACAGGCCTTCAAATCAAACGTTCACCGCCATCTCTTGACGTAGCCATGTTTCTCTCATCTTTCTAGTTCAATGCCGAGAAGTGGTCGCATAGACCTTGCATTGAACTACTCTGTTAAAAAAAGAAATGAAATTACGACGTACCCAAAGCCAAACATGTGGTGATGACAGCGGGCAGACCCTCGGGGATAGCGGCCACGGCCAGAGCCACGGCGATCTTGAAGTAGTAGATGGCGCCCCTCACCCAGGACCCGCCGTGCACGGGGTCGTTGAAGTGTCCGATGTTGATGGCCCAGACAGCAATACAGATCAGAGTGATCACCTGCGGGAGGGGGGCAGAACAGCAAGGTCACCTTCAGAGAAAATCTACAGTGCACAAATGTAAATTATAGAACTCTTGTACAACTGAAAACTTGTTGTAACAATACCAAAGGATTTACGTGTAGAACTGAAAAGTTATAGCACATGAGTTCATACATTTCCCAAACTATACCAAAATACATAATGCAAAATATATGTTTGGGAAGATAAGGTAGAATCAGCACCCGATCAAGATGCTGTTAATGTGTTGGGCTTGTTTCCCATTTATGAATCCTAAATTTCAAGTCATTGTCTAAAATTTACAGACTCCAAATAGGACTCTGACAGTATTCTCTAACCTGACATATACATGTACTTTAACATGGATGTGTATGCAGATTTGTTTGAGTATTGAGTCTGGTAGGTTACGTTCTTACATTGCTCACTGACACTGTTAAAGATATCCAACACACTACATAGTCAGAAGACACAAAGAGAAAGATACTCTAGCAAACAGCAAGGATGTCATACATTGTGTCAATCAATGCTGATAAATGTCTATATGTATAGCCTTTAGTCCAATACTTCCATTGGATATACATGTATACTCTGTCATATCAAATCATAGAGCAGTTCAAAGACAGAACAGATAGAAAGAAATTCTCTAAGATAAGATGATCATGGAGTATTGTAAATTTACAGAAACTCTTTTAAGGCAACACAAACAGTGCTGCAAAGAAAACACGGTAATACAACAAGTAATGGTGGAGAAAGACAGTTAGGCCACATCAATATAAAATGTTGGTTCTCAGATATTTTAAGCAATAAATTTTGAACTTTTAACACATCACTGCATTGATGAATGGAAAAACTGTAACAACTAGGAAACAGGGACGTTCTTAAAGTTCAACTGTCAAAATATGAGCATTTTGGGGTTGATTTTTTTTTTGGCACACCAAAAAAATGCAGAGGGCAACCCGATAACCGAGAAATTGAATTGGTGTGGCCTTATGTCAATGACTTAAGAAAAGACCTGGGGTAGAGAAAAGAACAGTAAGTTAAAGGAAAGAAGACTGGTCCGAGTTGGAGGAGGAGGAAGACGAGAGTTGGTCAGAGTCGCCCCGTGAGGGGAGGGGTCACCTGGGAAAGTTGGTGTCCAAACTCGTCCAGTTTTTGCTGCAGAGGGGTCCTCTCGTTTTCTGTTTCCACCATCTCAGTACGGATCTTTCCTGCAGAATAGCGTGGTTGGCAAACAGGTTAAGCTTTTTTTAAAACTTCATACAATCCACCAGAAGGAATATCCTTGTGGTCTGGAGTAAAAAGAGCTTGAAAAGATGAGTCAGCAACCCACCAGGACTGTTGCTGCAGCACCTGTAAAATCAGACAGAGGGCACTCCTGATCAGTGTTGGCAGAGGCAGGGAAAGGGACCGTACCTTGCTCAGCTGCTCACCAAACTCGTCCAACTTCTGCTGAAGAGGGGTCTTCTCCGTCTCCGTGGCAACCATCTCATCACGGATTTTACCTTAGGGTGGGATGGCCCGCAAGGAATCATGGGAACAGGAAACAAGGGTGGAACAGGGAGAGGTGGAGAAGAAGAGGGTTGACAGTTGGGAGGAAAGTTTTACAAAATCACAAGGTTATTTATCATCATGCAGAAGGACTACACTTGTTTTTTTTTTCCAATCATTCAAAAATGGAAGACAACCTTATGCTACTAGAAAGCAGGATGGAGTATGGAAAAATAGAAACAAAGAATTAAGTATAGGTATATTTTTAGTCAGATGAAAGGGAGGGACAGTTTGTAATGCAACACAAATAGGCTTAGATTAAAGCAAGTGTGAAAGTTGCCATTTCGCTTAACCCTCACCTTGCTAAGTGACCCTAACCATAATAAAATCTGGTGTTTGGCTGATCCCACGGCAGGTAGAAGGTTATCAAACTTAAGTACCACCACGACACCTCTACCTTTGTGATCCATTAGGAAACAGGGCAGGGCCTTCTCTCCTTTACAGCTGTTACCTCCAGACACCTCAGGCACTGCCGTATTGATTTTTTTCCTACTTTGCAGGCGCAGGCATTAGCCTGGGGTGAACTTGTAAGAGCAATATAGCAGAGGGGAGAGGGCCACAAAGGAGCAACTCAAAATCCCTGTCAGAGGAACTGCGGGATAATAGCTTTCCGCCCACTGGGTTGACAAAATCATATTCCTTCAAATCTTTACGTACACCCCCCTAATGCTGAATCATTGAAGTGTGCCCAAGCAAGAAACACTATTCAGCATAACCAATAGCAACATTGAACATTGTGGCAGTATCCTTTAAAAAGGGGTAGTCAGTGCATGAGTGTATTAAGACTTTTACTTGGCTTTGAGGAGCCATAGCAAAAGCAGGTGTACTTTTCAATCTTCTAACGGTATACAAATGTATGTTTAAAGTTCCTTACCGATCTCTGTTGACAGTCCAGTTCCGATAACGACTCCACTGCACTTTCCCGCAGCAATGTTGGTACCCTGGTGAGGAGGGAAGACATCACGTTCAAATTATTACTGGTTAAACAAATCGTCAATCCCTGTTGGTATACCTAACACATACATTTGTGATACTCTCCAAGCAGAGGTTTGGGTTTTGGGGGTATTTTTAGTGTGTTTTAGGCTTTTTTACCGGGGGGTTGGTGGGAAAAAAATTCAGTGCAAAAGAGAAACCTAAAAAGCCTAAAAACACGCTAAAATACCCCAAAAACCCAAACCTCTGCTTGGAGAGTACATTTGTTGTAACCTTCTCAACAAAGGTACAATATCTCATGTACTACAGATTTTTTACTGTCAACAGATTATCTCATAGATATACCTTACGTTATCTACGGGGTTTTGTTTTAAATCCAGGACTGTGTAGTTTTGCCTGAAACATTTACATTCAAGTTGAAACAACAAGCAAAATACTAAAGGGAAAACAAATTGGGGAATCTAAAAATAACCCTTCACCCATATCACATCCTGCAGTGGTTATTTGCAGTATCAGACTGAAGTATTTGTTCATCTTCTGAAATAAATAAACAACGAGAGAGTGTATTTGGAAGAGGGGCCAGGGGGAAAAGCCACAACAGGAAGTGATGTCATGTCACTTCCTGTGCCAGTGGAAGTGTGACTTACTGAGAAGAGGAGGTTCTTCTTGTCCTGGTTGACAGCACGTGGGTCTGGGATGGGGTCCGTATGCTTGATCACACTCACACTCTCACCTGCAAAGGGGGAACCATATTTTTTTGGGGTCAGGTCACACAAAGGAAAACTTTGGTGTACAGATATGTACTATAGATACAAACTTACAGCATTACAAGACAATGATACACTTTTTGAACGTAACTATCACCTTTGAACTCACTCTTTTGCATTTGTTTATTTGTCTATTCAATAGGTTTAGAAATGTACCACAATTGTGGATGGATTGAAGGGTGACTGTCACTTTTTGAAGATGTCAACCCGCAGACAAGATTGTAAGGTTTGAACCACTCACAACAGGAAGGACCCCTACTCTTTTTGTTAGGTGCAGTTGCTTCTTTAACATGCTTGGGGTGTACATGTAGCTCTCCTCAAACATGTATATGTGACCTCTAGCTTTGCATGCTATCAGAGAGGATGTCCCTAGCTGAACCTGCTGCAAGTTCTCTCATTTTCACCCGAGTCGAGTGAGGAAATAGCAGTTGAGTGTCTTTTCCAAGGACACAACACTGCGGATTGCTAAGGATTGAAGCCTTTCGATGCCAAGTCAAAAACCCTTACCAGCTTCATTCACAACAGCACAATACAATGTCTTCTGAGGTCAGATTGTCAGTACAGAAATTAGTTTTTTTTAAAAATGTATATAAGATGCTGTATGTATAGTTTGTGTTTCTATGTTTGTACCGTTGTTTTCTATGGGTGAAATACCTGAAATAAAGACATTCATTCATTCATTCATTCATTCATTCATTCATTCATTCATTCATTCATTCATTCATTCATTCATTCATTCATTCATTCATTCATTCATTCATTCATTCATTCATTCATTCATTCATTCATTCATTCATTCATTCATTCATTCATTCATTCATTCACATAAGCTAGAGATCTCGCTCCACATCTTGTCTTCTGTACCCAGCCTAACCTACGATGACATCATACGTGCAGAAGGGCGTACAAGGTCGAAGGTCAGCCCGATTTACGGACAGACGTCCCACCTGTCACCTTTGCGGGAGTTTTGCCATGCGGAGGTGACTACTCCCCAGCTGATTACCTCCCAGATCCACATTACAGTATTGATTGCCCTTTGTATCAGCGACCGGCGCCATTTATCGCTAAAAGCATCACCTCCTCCCCGCCTTAATCTCCGAGTCACGTTCCCCGGCACAGGTGGCATTAAACAAGCGTCAAGCCCGCAATCAATAAGGACAAAGGGACAATCTATCCCCAGATTAAATATGCAGCAAAATTGATTTCTGCCGAAACCCTCCCTCCAAGGTTGGCCCTGCTAACGATGGGTTGTGTAGGCCACGCTTTAGATAACGTTGTACAATGTACAAGATTGGCTGATTTTGTTGTTTAACCCACAATTCCTTCAAACAAGATTTGTAATTCCTGATTTTTTCACGGTACTTTTATGTTCACTGTTTTCACTGTCACTTCTGTACCGTGAACTTATCATTACAGTCAACAAATAATTCCTGGACTTTCTTTTTTACTGCACCTGTCGCCACTGAATATATAGTTCCGTGAACATGTCCACTTTTCTCAGACTGTAAAATTTTGCTACTGTGAATTACAGTACTCTACATAGTGGGTTGTACTTGTTTTGCTAAATTTGGCAGTTTCATTTGGAGTCACGTTCAATTTAGCCAAGTCAATACACCAATTATAGATGTACATGAGAGAAAATGTGATTTGCAACAATGCAGCCCTGATGTAAAATTATAGCCAGCTGCCGTCGTGCCATGTGCCCGCGAAGCTCGTTGTTACACTGGAGGGCGGTTATACCGACAATGCAGATACAGATAGAAGGCCACACCAATTTAATCTTTTGGTTAATGGATTTTTTTCATTTTTTTTCTGATTTGCAAAAAAAAATTCAGAGTCAACTGCAAAATGCTCGTATTTTGCCCTGAACAGTTGAAAACAGTCTTTTTCTCAAATCCTAGTTGTCACAGTCATTCCATCTTTTAATGCAATGGTATCATTAAAAGTTCAAAATTCATTGTTTAAATTTTGAACCAGCCTGGTGTGTTGGCTTCATGGCTCTTATCATACCATTTTGAGCCATAATAGGATGCCTAGGCCTGTTTTAATTTTTTTTTGGCCTGCCCGCTCCACTATTTTTCTAGAAAAATCAGTTAACCAAGAAATTAAATCGGTGTGGCCTAAACTTATGATCTGTCTGCAACACCCTAAAATGGCTTGAACCTAATTAGCACTCCTGATGAAGTGTAGTTTGCAGAATTCACTCTTCAGTGCAGTTGTCATCAGGTTCATTACCTTCAATGGAAATAATGCGTGGAGCAAGGTCGACAAATCTTACCCCATTACGCACTTGATAATGTATAATAACCTTGGCGCACGTTGTAATCATACACCTGATTGTCTCCTCCAAGCATAACCTCACATGCACTACATTTAAAATATTGATGCAAGAATTTGGGCAGCTTTCCACAAAATGCATTATAGAACTACTCCAAAAAAACAATAAGGAACCATACTCATTTCAACAGATGGTCAATGATTCGCAAGAATACTCCCAGACTAGTAAAAAAATTGACATAAATCGACCCTGGCTCGTAGCAATATTACCCTTGAATAAGTCAAAATGGTAAAGAAAGCACATTTGAGCTGCCTTCCCATAAACCAGCAAACTTTTCCAAACTTTTGTTGCTTCAGATTCTGTAATACGGTACTCCAGAAGGAGTCATCAATAAAATAAAGACCTAGCTTGGTTGTTTCATCAATCAACCACACCCCAAGCTCCCAGACCCTTTCATACATCTCACGAATCTGACTACATGTAATGCGCTCGTCCCAACGGCATTTGCATATCTCGACTGTTACATAATGATAAATTACACACAGACCGGCAGATAACAGGGGGCTGCCCTCCATTTCTTGGAAATCTTTCTATCATTAGAAAATAGCCTACCTATCTTTTACATACTGTGGAGACTACATGTATTTCATTGATGTAAGATATAGTACATTTGTACATGATCCACTCTCAAATTTGAAAGTCTATCGAAAAAGTAGTTGTACTTATTGGAAAACAACTGAAAAAGAATGACTAAGTTTTGAATAATGCCGTAACTTAAGTAAATTTTATTGATGACATCTGCGTGTGCATTGATTTTCGCCTGATTTTGAGAGAAAAAATACAGAAAATAGACAAATATGTTGCTTCTATTGCAAAACCTCCTAGATGCTGACTAACACTAAGTACATAGCCATATTTGTAGACTTGTAGTGATACTAGGCTACCACACTAGTGACACTTTCTGCACTTCTTGAATATGGGAATAAAAGACTTGTTTGTAGTGATGCCATATTTTGATTGTTATAATTCTTATTACAAAGTTTACGGTCTCAATTTTGTCTGCAAAGGATGTCATCAATAAAATTCACTTGCTGTGACCAAATTTATGACAATTGTACTATATAGACCCACGCAAAATGTAGAAATGCAACATGAAAATGGAAACATTTGACTGACAATAGCAGCCACTTTCTCATTGGTCGAACCACTAATTGCCAATCTCTCATTGGTTGAACCGCTAATGGTGATTGACAACTTCTATTGTCTCACCTGTCAGGATGGACTGGTCCACACGTAACGTGGTTGACTTGATCTGCAGAATGCGGATGTCAGCGGGGACCTTGTCACCAACTGTGGGCAAAATATACAGCATGGTTATGACATCTGAACCCCAACAAGTTATATAACACACCTCATCTGTTGTTATAACATCATAAGCATATTGCAACATCTCTTATATTGCAACAACACTTTAAATTTACTAGCATTAGAGTTGGTAAAATACATGAAGAAAATCAAACTGTTCTCCAACTCAAAAAGAAATTAACTCACTTCAAATTTGTAAAACTTCATTGTATGTAATACACTGTAGGTGTGATATCTCAATATAATATAGAACACACCAGCGCAATAATACATCATATTAAGAGCCATAATAGCAAAAAGTGCTAATTTTCTTTTGAAATGTCCACATTTTGCATTGCTGTGTCGGTGAAGGTTATTTTGACATCCTCATAGAATATCCACTTGTATACAAAATAAATAGGAACTGGACAGATTCCAAGAAAAGTCAGACATTTCAGATAGCATCTGCTATGATCTTTCTGATTGCATCACCATTGTTCTTTTCTTTTAATTTCAAACTGTACCATTTAAAACTACTGTCTCCCTTGTTCCTTTTTTGAAAGTTTTTTGAAGAGTTTTCAAACCAGCCACACTGACATTATTTCCAAATGCCCCACTAGTTAGCACATTTTATTTCTTGCAGGCTTTTACCGGGCAAGTCCGCCTAATTCCTTGTCGACTGTTGTGGCGCTTTCATGTAATAGGATCTTTTATCAGTCACAGGGATAGCTTGCCAATGATTCGCCTGAAGAGTTAGATCTGTAGCTGTGGGAATTTATCTTTCAACCATCACTATAGAACATGAAGGTATATCTGCTTCTTTTAATGCTTGTTCGGGGGAAAAAAAGCAGCCAAGACAATAGTTGGGCCGGATTTATGCTTCACCGATACTTTGAGGTACATAAAATAATAAAAAAAAGGGAGACGCATTGTCTAACTCCTGTTATACTCACTATCATCTTTTACGACAACGCCCCAAATGTCGAGCGCCAAAAATAATTTCTCTTACGTCACACACATCGTCAGATTACCATGCCCAAATAAGGTAACATAGTCCGCAGACCTAAATTTCAGCATGACACATAAAGTAATCAACTTCTAGTTTTGATCTAGTTTAAACAGACATAATGACACTTGACTGCTGAAAAGCATCATATCTTTCTGATTTTTAATATTTTGTTTTGACCAAGTTTTGGAGACATGTCCAAGTTTGGATGAAGGGTCTTGACAGGCTTGTTGATGAGATGAGACGTAACAGGGGTTGCATAGAGGGCGGGAGGGGGGTAATGTAGAAGGGAACTATGGCAGGTATGCCACTGGCGTCCCAGAAATACTGACCACTGACGTCAATGTGCCGTGATGGACACAGGCTGGGACAAACGTCTCACACCGCTGCCAGGCTCCGGGACAGCGAGTGACAAGTGTTTTCCTCAGAAACTTCACACAGACGTAAACAATTTGCTGGTGTGACGTCAAGTAAGCCAAATCCAAACTTTATGAAGACGCAAAAGTGACCGTGTTTACATGACATCATTGTTCTTCCTCACCATTGTGCTACTCTCTATTTATTTACATTCTTGGTACTCAAAAATTATTCTTGCTAACTTCAGTTATAGAGCTATTCAAAGAAAAGTCTTCTTTTTCAAGATAAAAATTTCAGGAAAGGACAATCTGAATTCCATATATTAAAGCATTTTTGGTGTTAGCCATATTGGAAAAATTGTAATGTAAATCTCAAAATGTTTGCAGTGGGTTTGTTTCTGCGGTGAACCCTCCACTGCAAATTCACAAAACTATGAATATATATTTTGTAATGTATCACAACTGTGCTGCAGAATTGTTCTATCCAACTGCTTACTAAATACTGCAAAAACCCCTACTACCAATCCATGATTGACATCAAGTCCCTACAATAATACATGTATTTATAGTACTTGTTTCTATCCACAGTATTCTGTATTTGTTACAAATCCCTATCATTACTAGCCTGATATACAAGTATAATTATATCCCTGTCTTCCTGTGTATTAATAACCGTTACACATGACTTCATTGACGTTTGCTCCTAGTTACCGCTGACGCACTTCACTCAGCGCGCAACGTGCGAATAAATGATTTAAATGAACAAACCAATAACTCAACAAGGGATACTTTCTACCATTAAAAGAAAGAAACAGTGCAGGTCTTAGAAGCCCTGACTACGACAAGAATGCTTTCAATCAAGCGATCTTGATGTATTTACTGTAATCTTCTGACGTCAAAACTTCCCATAACAATTTCAAGATATAATCTGAACTGGCTCTTACATGTAGTTTGAACAATGGCCAAGTAGCAGGCCAGGGGAGACCTTACATTTCCTACAAGTCTGTCCTAACTCTGGATCAATATCCCATTAGGAGGAGCATGATATTTCTGGGGTACCGGCTGGGGGAGGGGGGGGCTTTTCGGAATCCGTAAGTTTTCACAGCTGAAGAGCTGAATGGAAGACTCCCAGGGATATTATTGAAATATACTTTAAGCTAAAAATCCTTCCACAATGACAGAAGCCACCTTCACAAACAGGGCAGCTGAAGGAACCACTTTCTGAAAAAGGCTCGCAAGCACAGCCTGCCGTAACGTGTATTTTATGAAGTGTATATTGTGAGGCTGACTATGTTTCCAATACATTACGGTGGTTGCAACTTTCGAAGGATTTTAGCTTGTTTGTAAATGTTTAAAAATTCATGACACTGATGGTCTACAACACTGGAATTTCAATGATACATCGCACTCAACTGAACTAAAGACCGATGTTTTCTTCTCATAGCTTTGTTTCCATCTAAATGTATATTATGGTTCTTGTCTTTTTTTAATCCGATTTAAAAAATTGTCTACTTCTTCATACTAATTTGGATTCTGTCAGAGACACAATCTTTGTGCAACCTTACGAAATATATCAGTAAAATCCAGTATTACCTCAGTCTATGAATTTGTACAATGATAATGTTTAACTTGATCTTAAGTAAGCAGATTTAGTATGAACCAGCCCAACGTTTTACAAAAAAATTGACTTTGTCATGCATTACATTAGCTATCAGCCAAAATTTTCCATCACAACTACCTACATGTACATGTAAATGATAGCCTTTTACTTCATGTATTGAAAGAAACCATGTCAAAGAGAAAGCAGAATTGTTAAGTACCCCTTGAGGCTGCTACTGAAAGCTTGTCTGTAAATGCTGGGAAAATTGCCAAGATCATAGCTGTCTCCAAGTCTTTTGGGAAGACAAGAAAGGATTACAAAGTACACATGTAGGTTCTGTGAAGATTAATCGAAAATTACTTTAAGAAATATACGGATGAAAGTATCAACCTGTTAAGAAAAAGACTGAGAGCGAAAAATGCAGACTGATTTAGGAAAAAATATGCATAAAATTTGTTGACGTGAAAAAAAAAATTGAGGCATTTTCACCAAGCATGTAATTCTTCTAATGACATTTTTTTTCGATTCAGCTATTTGAGACTTTCAAATTCTACACGACAATGCAATTTAGTCTGGACTAAGTTTGTTTCACTTCCAGTTATTATACCTTCCAGTAATTGTAATTATATACTGTCTAATATTAGTAAGTTTTGAGATCAAAGATGAATTAGGTGTCACCTGGAGGCACAAAACTTAATTTCATTTGGGGACAAAAATTATGTAGACACTAAGGCTTGAAGTGTCAAGATCGAAGTGTACATGTATGATCTTATTCAGAGAAGTTCATAGTTTATCATATTATAATTTATGTCTTGTGCTTGCACAGTAGATGCAGCATATGTTACATGTACAGTTATTAAACAACAAATAATTCAGATCTCTCATATCTTTTTATTTGATTTTGTTATTGGGAAAAGTGTTTTTACTACTGCAAGTTAAACCATTCATTATAAGTAGTCTTTGTGAACTTCAGAGGCATGTTACTCAATGCAATTTATGAAAGATGTGATGTCTGGAACATATTTCATACCCTTTCTTGTGACAGTTATAGTTTTGCAAAATGTGATCAAACCAGAAATGCTCTTAATTTACAATAATTCATAATGGTCCAAATTTTACTGTACTATATTTCACTCTTCAGAAAAACACAAATTTACAAGGTGTATGATGATTGTATTTTATGTTTGTCGTTAACTCTAGATTGGGCACATCCTAGACTCCACTATTTTGTCCTGTAGTCATGACTCACTAGAATCCAGACAATTCAGCAGCAGCTTGGCTAATGCCTCCCAGCCATCTATAAACTAACACTTCTTACATATAGAGAGGTACGCAGTAGACGTAAGCTCTAAAAGCTACTGCAAATCTTTGTATAAATGCCTCTGGCTTCGGTATAACCTTTCACAAGGCGAGCCGGAACATTTGTGTTTCATTTTCTCCAATTTCACGCGCAGCAAAATCCTGTCTGCGGGCAAATACCGCTCTTTCGGCGGCCACGGACATCAAGGCTGCGTTTGAGAAGATGGCGGCACGTGTCACTTTTTTTGATGTACCGCTGCGGTCAAAGGTGCCGCGTGTAATTGATAGATAGAGGCATATCCCAAAGTGGTTAAATTGGGGCCATAAATTGGGGTCCAATCCCCTATTCTGATTGAAAGACCTGCACACTGGCCTCACTTGCTACACAAAGGAGGCCATCATTGGAGCACGAAACAACGCCACCGATCCATACATTTCAGTTATGATTGACCTTTCAATCTTTATAAACTCGGAATTTCAGAATAATTAATGAGAACTGGGTTTGTCGTATCGACTTTGAAAGACAGACGAAAACATGTATGTATACATTCAAGTATTCACATACATGAATCTATGATGATGAGTATCATCTTTCTTAAAATGATTAATACTTCACTGACCCTTGACTGAGCTAAATCTAATTATCTAAATCTAAGCCATTACATCATCACGAAGCGCTGTGATTGGCTAACCATGTGCGTGGGGGACGGAGGATACATTGAAGGACACATCAAAATTCCTCACATTGTACAACCTGAAAATTGCCTCCAAAGTCCGCAAATGTCATATGAATATGTACATACAACTGTCACCATTAATAATAAATTGGCCTCTGCCTCACCTATACCAAAGGTTGATACCACAACAAACTAACTTTTGCATTTTGGGTAACATCTTTTGAAATCTCCATCATAATATATTGTAATCTTCCATACTGTTTTAATATATATGCATCTTATCCATTTTGCAGAGTTTATCATATTATCAGCACAACTGTAATTCATACACAGATATTAACTCATCAAAAATCATATCTTCTTCCAATTGTTTGCATGCGTTGGCCCAGGGCTCTAAATACTGGGTTTGTATGCACCTTAGTGCAAGTAAAATTAGGGCTGTGCAGGTATTTCTGGTGTCTACCTGCAACTACATGTACATTCATTGGTCTTCACTGGGTTTATATACAAATGTATAAATATGTGGACTTTCATTTGCTGCATTGGCTGTCACCACCTATAGAGTATGAAAGAAATATATTGTGTAATGATAATCGTTTCTGTTTTAGTATGATCCACATGTAAACTTCCTAAAGTCTGAGTGGAGCAGGTAAAATCTATCTGGTGCAGGTAATTTTCAATCTTAGGCCACACCAATTTAATTTCTTGGTTAACGGATTCGCCCGCTTCATTTTTTTCTGATTTGAAAATAATAAAAATTCAGAATCAACTGCAAAATGCTCATATTTTGCCCTGAACAGTTGAAAACAGTCCTTTTCATCCTAGTTTTTACAGTAATTCCATCTTTCAATGAAATGGTATCATTAAAAGTTCAAAATTCATTGTTGAAATTTTGAACCAGCCTGGTGTGTTGACTTCATGGCTCCTATCGTACCATTTTGGGCCATAATAGGATGCCTAGGCCTGTTTTTATTTTTTTTTCGCCCGCCCGCTCCAATATTTTTCTAGAAAAATCCGTTAACCAAGAAACTGAATTGGTGTGGCCTTACCTACAAATTTTAGTACAAATGTACCCCAGTGCAGATATGCAGAAAAAAGTATGTCAAGCTCCGGACTAGCAAGAAAAAAGTATGTCAAGCTCCGGACTAGCAAGAAAAACAAATTTTACACCTGCTTGAATTTCAGACTACGTAGTTGATAAGGTTTCTTGTAAACAAGCTAGCTTACAGGATCCATTTCCCGGTAGGAGCCAACAGATTATCATACAAATAACAAACATCACGTACATAAACAAACCCCAGGATTTACTCAGCAAGCTCATCTATGAATCAAAAATTTTCCGGAGATTTTATCGCGGGCAGAAACACGATGCTCGCGGTTATATCTGATGGCCTCGGGAGGTTATGTTTTGGCGTACGTTTTGGGAGGGTCGAGATGACAAAAATTGCCTCGTGGGGCCACCTTGCCCCCAATACCTCAAGGTCAACCTAAACGGGCACTCCGGCGTGCCTTACAGCCGTATATAATCATCGGCCCGTGTGTATAACTAATGGCACTACATCAGACGATAGGAAATTGCATATCTCCTATTCAAGCCAACGCGATTGCAAAAGGCAGCTGGCATATCAAAGTGGATCTGCCAGTAAAATCGGGAGATCTCCCAAGAAACGAAATCTCCTCAGCAAAGGGGTAATCCCGACGACCGAGAGACACGCCCCCGAGGTCTTCTGACAGGATTTTGTCCCGTAAAACTTGAAAGGAATCAATCTCCAGCCTAAGGCATTCCTAAATCTGCTTTCAAAGCGAGAAATTGGCTCCCACTTTTTACTGTTAGACTGGTGACACTTAATCATACACTCAAACTTGACTTTACAATCGCATGGGGCTTTTCCGGGGTACTGAATGCCTGGCTGTTGTAAAAATCTTTATTCTTATTCATTGGTTTGGCTGTAAAAGACATACAGCATTCCAAAAGAATCATCACAATCTCATTTCCTTGACCAAAAAAAATCCTTTTAGATTTAATGCACCAAACTTGATGAATAACAATATCATTAAACGGATCCTTGCAAAAGTTTTCCACCACTTCTGATTTTCAATGAGGATTTTTTCTGCCAAATTTGATACTTGAAGGCTGGTACATCCACATGTAAAAGTTTGTATTCATTTTCAAAACCATACATATACATGTATGTAGATGTTGCGGTTTCAAACCACATTTTCCATGGTTCTCTAAAATCATAATTCCACACGCACTTCCTACTCGAGCAAACAACTTCCAGCAGCCCTGAGCAATTTTAGCTTCAAACTGTTGGTAGTTGTGGAAGCACTACTAAAACTCAATGACCTTGGAATGCCCTTCGGCGGATGCAGGGGATGTTTACGTTTCATAGAACAGCTGCTATTGCCAGGCCGGTGTTTGCTCAAGGATAATTTAACGACCAGGTGAAACAGAGCGAATGGAATTCTCCCCAAATTTCATAGCCCCAACAGAGGAATGTACACATCAGTATTTACATGCGACATGCGTGTCGACAAGGGATCCGACAAAACGACGTAAACAAAAAATTCATGAGCAACACTGGGGGGAGGGTATCGGAGCCAAGAAGTCTGAGCCCAAAATGGAACTGTCGACATGAAATGTTGTTGACACATTTTAGAGAGATACCCAAGTTTCTTGCCCTAAAACCATTTGACGAGTTACTACAGTTCAAACTTAGGAGGGTGTACTAAATATATACAAAACAAGTGCAATTTCAAATGCCACCATTTCGAGCAAACATGGAACTGTCACTTGGCAAAATTTTTTGTCGAAACATTTTCGTTGCTTTGAAATGTTTGACAGTGTCCTTGCAACAGTTCAATGGAAGGCAAACCAAAATAATATATAAAGAAAACGCCATTTGCCATTTTGAGCAGACAAGGAACTGTCACAGCAAAATGTTGTTGAAACACTTAAAATAGATACCCAAGTTTGTTGCTTTGAAACGGTTTGACAGTAAGCCTTATACACATGAACAATAGTTCAAAGGAAGGCAAACCACGTACAAGTGCCATTTCAAACACAACAGAAGTTATTGACAACCACATGGCAAATTGTTGTTCATGTCTAGCATTAGGGAACCATATCCTGACTGGATCAGTTAACAATGTTTACTGCTATCCTGCATTGTATTCGAGCAAGCTAGCTTCAAATTGGCACTCATTCAGTCCAGTCCATTTCCAGTGCCCCAAATTGACCTTCAAAGCTGGGTGATTCCGTGGCCACAGAGGACAAACGGTATTGCCCCACAGGCTGCCCAATTCCCCTCGACAGGACACGGTATGGCCAAATTGACTCCGTCAATCAATGCAGTCAATGACATTGACCTTGTTGTGAATACCTTTCCTTTCCTGACTTAACTTTAAGCATTCCTTACTGCGCAGTTTGCAGATAACCACCTTATAATATAACTCTCTATAACCACCTGAGGTTTTTGTGGTAGGATTATCACACACATTTCCAGGGCTCGAAATACTCGAAATACCACCTGTACCAAACCTGCACTAGTCCATGTACTGGGTTTAGGCCACATCAAGTAAATTTAATGGATGACGTCCGCGCGCGCATTGATTTTGGCCTCTTCCTAGAAAAAAAAACAAGAAATTCCGCTTCCTGTAACTAAGGACCAAAGAGTCACGACAGTGCCGCAAATTGTCAGATTGACGAGAAACCCGTAACGCGAGAACAGGACAGGATGACAACTGCTGTTCCACCTGATTTATTGCTGTTTTGATGATGAATAAAAGACTTCTTGCTTCTTACACTGTGTCACCTCATTCAATTTGTGTCCTAACATTTGTCGTCTCTTAGTATATTTCTAAATCTAGGCATCTTGTTTTTTAGGGCCCTTCTTGTTTTTTTTCGCCCTCTCGCATTAGATTTAGGGTCTCCAAAGGACGTCGTCCATAAAATTTACTTGGTGTGGCCTTATATACAAAATGTAGGACCTGGTGTATGTACATGTGGAGTTTTATTTGCTGCATTGACTGTTACCAGTGTAAAAGAAATAATGACATTGATTTCTGAACAGTATGAGCCACACTTCCTAAATTCTAATAAGTGGTGCAGGTAAAACTTCTCTGGTGCAGGTAATTTTCAATTTTACCTGCACCAGTGAAGAAAAACGATTTTGAGCCCCCAGATTTCCCTGTAAAGATTAACACTAATCTGCTGAAGTAATAGCCTGAGGGCATTAAGACTTTTTCGCCCTTTACTACGGCCACAGCAAGTAAATTTTATGGATGACATCCTCCGCAGACGAAAAAAACAAGGTTCCTACATTTCAAAATTTTGACTCAATCATCGTGCAAATTTTGACTCAATCATTGATTCAGTGGGAACATCACATATACAAAGCCAGCATCGTATATCACTGCATCAAAGTAAAAAACAAAACAATAATTCAGAGCCTTTTCTTGTCTCCTCTCTTCATAGTTATCTGTCATCCACGTTCCGGCATGGCAACAGACATCTTTGCCCATTTTCGGCATGTTGACCACTGTCAGAAGGCAACAAAATTTCTTGTTCTTTTTTTTTAATTAATGCAAAAATTAATGCGTGCCTGATGCCATCCATAAAAATTACTCGTTGTGGCCTAAGCAGCTAAGCCAGGTTTACTACCTGATGTATTGCGCCCTCCCCCCAAGCTATATCTGTATCTACTTAAACAGGGGTTTGACACATTTTTCAGACTTTAAATCTGATTTTCTGCCAGCTCAACAGTTCAGCGGCTCTGAATGCTGAAGGAAAGCTAAATGAATTTTCTATCAGATCTTGTTCCCTAAGTACATGAAAATCAAGTCTTGGTCTTGACAGTATCACAGTATCAGGTGGTACAGGTAGTCCTGTTATATTATTATGTACATGTCACGGTACTTTCTGTTTAGCCCCTCTCAATCCTATCAGTGTTGTAGCCAGCCTGATTTTTTCCCATCACCTGAATTTTGTTTGACGTGTAACATCCCGGTATAGTCCCCTGGGAAAATTTTGAAATCTCAACTTTTTAAACGCTATTTTGAGTGGCAAATTTTGCTGGTAGACTAACATTACTTTCATAACATATCTTTCTACATATATCTCTTGAGCAGCTCATCTTTTTACACGCCAATTTTTGTCCATAAAAGATGTCAGATTGGGCAAAATTTCTTTCCATCAAATTTCAGTCAAATGACGGAAAAATGGACACAGGCCAAAACACTGATCCCTATTGTACAACAGCATGTTCCCTTCTAAGTTGGTACCAATCAACTTCACATGATCGAATCTCTAGGGGTGACGTACTAAGGATGAAAAACAGGTACAGTACACCGAGTTTCTGTCACTGTCATACAACAATGGCTGAACACCATTCGCATTCCGCGCAACCCTCGGAGGTCGAACTACTTGATATCCCATCATGCCACATTAGTACGCTTGATACCGCGTCGGGCCTCGCGACAATCAGTCCGAAAGAGGAGGCAAAAAATTGATTTCAATTTTCTCCGTGCTTTGTACCAAAGTATTGCTGCCTGGGTGCCACAAATGAAGGTGCTTGGGTGGCAATGAGTGATGTAATAGACGATTTGGAAGCCATTTGTGTAACGGTATCTAACGCAGACATCTTCCTAAAACACTGGCAACGGCAATTCGCCATTAAAAGTCCAATTACAGGGCAGCTCCGGCAAATGGTTGATGTGATTAGTCGCCAAACGAAGAGTTGGGTTTGGAAGGATTCGTGGAGAACGGTTTAATCTTTTACAGATGTAGTTTTCACGGTTTGCATTATTGATCAACAGTGGAGACAAGGAAGGCAGCAAAAACCCTCCGATTACGTAGAACACTACCGTCAATACTGTGTTTTCATTTGTATTTATTTGGTACATTTCATTTCCAGTCAAACAACTTGACTTTGTCTAAACTTCAGTGGCTATTGCTCACTTTTTGCACGATGAAACTTTTCTCTTGTGAACAAAATAAGAAAAACTATCACAAGATCGACAACAATTGTTAATATGAACCTTTGGTTTCTTGGACGCATGTCTAAACCGATGATGATATTCTACAAGAATACTGTTTTATAGCATCATAAATTCTACATTAGGTAGGTGGTACATCTTGCCTTTTCAGCACTGTAGGGTTTAAGCCTAAAAAATTATCATGAAACTCAACATCAGCAAAACCTTTCAATGACATTGTTTTTGAATCCACTTGATCCAGTGCTAATGATGGTTCATGGCTGATAAATGTTGTCGCTAAGCCGTGTGGTAAAGGGTACAGATCTATCTTCCAATGGGTTCTGTGTGCGTGGAATCCATATGCAACACTCAGTGCACAACACAGATTTAGGTATATGGTCTTGATGGTGACAGATTGACACGATTACAAGTCTTTGTACAGTCTCCGCACACGGGAAATAGTCTTTTTATTCTGTGATAAATTAGATAGGACTTTTCATGTAGCTTTCAACATTTTTTCTTACTCCAAATGCCTATCATCAAGATGATGAGCTCAATTTCTCACCTTTGGTGTTGGCACCTTTGGACATTAACTTTTTCACTAATGGACTCTTTACATTGACACGATTGACGCAGGCGGCAAAAACCTGACGTGCGAAAGCTGTATACGCACGGGAGCGAACGAAACTGCGTACGTCAAATGTTTCCAGCATGTAAATCGGCCTGCTTTGACATACGTCAATAACGTACGTTCAGATGACGTACGTCAATAACGTACGTTCAGTTCGCACATTACCTCGAAAGTTGGCGGTCAATGTGGAATCTGTGTACGCACGGGAGCGAACGAAATTGCGTATGTTACAAGTTTCCTGCATGTAAATCGGCCTGCTTTGACGTACGTCAATAACGTAGGTTCAGATCGCACATTGCCTCGAAGGTTGGCGGTCAATCTAGAAATATTTGATGTGCGCAATTTTCATACACACATTTCAGATTTTTGCCCACATGTACATGAGAACTGGGTCTTAGCTGCCCGTGACATTATAAAAAAAAGTGCCTGCCTGTACTGACCTGAAACCTCCACAATGTCTCCGGGGACCATTTCCCTGGCCTTGATCCTCTGGACAGCCCCCCTGTCCGCACGGACGACCTTGCCCATCTCAGGTTCATATTCTTTCAATGCCTCGATGGCTTCTTCTGCATTCTTTTCCTGTAGGTGGGAGGGGGGCAATGAAAGAAGACATTAGAACAGCTTCATCCTAAATCAAACTCAACATCATCCACATTTTGATATTCCATGAAGACTCAAGTTCACTCAACACATTCATACTTTAAAATTCCTTTAAGCTGAAGGTGTACAGAAAAAATTGCAACGTTTTCCAATACGAAGCAGAACAAACTGTGCCTGCACAAAACCCGTATTGTCCATTTAAGGTCCTATTTGCATTTACAAGTATGACATTTGTCTATAAGTTTTCAAGTGTTGTGTTGGAAAAGATATCATTTGGAACAGGCAAAATTCTGATGCAATTGTGTTGATCAAACAACGAAAACCGTGAAAAATTGAATTAAATTGGAATTGGTATGGCATTAGTAGGGTGACCAACGACACGTTGTACAAAGTTTGTAATACGGAACCTCTCTCCGTGAAAGTTGAGAAACTCAGGTGGTCTCTGTTTGGACATATTCTCAGAATGCCACAAGACACACCTGCACAAAAAGCTCTGGAATTTTCATTCCTTAGCTCTAAGAGATATAAAGCTCGCAGGGGGAGACATTGTATTAACCTATTCAGCCTACTGAAGGGAGACCTGAAGAGCAGAGAGCTAGGCCCTCCCACAACAGAAAAGAAACTCAAGGAGCTCAGAGAGCTCGCCAGGCAGAAGACACGGTGGAAAGAGATGAAGAAAGACTGAATGCGGCTACAGGACATGTCCAAACGACTGTAGACGCAGGACACAGTGGATGATGATGGTATGGCATTTAACTGTCTTTCTTGGAAAAAGATATGACAAACCAGTCTCTAAAACTCAGTAATGGACGATTTCCCTATAGTCATTTGTCCAAGTACACTAATGGTACACTTGGAGATATGCAACAAATTTGACGTACCAAAACCTGAAAGTGCCATGCTATTTTTAGACTGATAAAACACTTCTATAGCTAGCAATGGGAGTCTGTCATGGATTTATACTTCAGAGAAGGGGGAAATAAAATAGGGAAGGTTGTCATCAAAATGGCAGTGTCAACATGGGACAAACGAACGCCTCCCAATTTGACAGCTAGCTCCACTGTCGTGCGTCATCGGAAAATGGCCCTATCGCCTTATTACAACCGGGATGGAAAATTATGTCAATTCTAATCAAGTGTCTGGCAAACTGAGGGTTGTCGCAAATTACTTTTGATAGCTCGCGTTCTAAAAATGGAAACCACGGTGCCAGGCTTGCTTTGTGCTGTCTACTTCCAGGTGGCGGCAAATTGTACTCCCAGGGTTTGGGAAATTGGAACTGTGGCAAATAATTGCCATTACCTTTATTGTCGCCTAATATTGATGATTGAAAATGAAGGGAAGTAATTACATCAAAATCATTAAGGATAGGCCTGTATCATATTAATTCTTCTGTTTTCATAAAAACAGAAAACATGTCAAGAAATTATTTCATATGAGACAGACATAAGAAGTTAACATTGTACGTGTCAGTGTTCTAAGTCAGTGTCTCTCTTTCTGTCATTGCCTTTAATGAATGAATGAATGAAAGACCTTTATTGTACACTTTTGCTCATTCGAACTAAGTACAGGTCATGGTAAACAGCAAAAATATATTTATAGAAAAACTACAATAATTCAATGACGGATCAAAATTTTGCCTAATTCGCACGTGGAAAGAGATGTAAAAACTAAGCTAAGACTACCCTTTTTTTGCCCCTTCAAAATGCAAGAAATAGTGTAGGTCAACGACAAGATTTCAAAATTTCCCTGGGCCCTTAGCATTGTCCTATGTGTCACAGCCACCACTCTAATACATGTGTACATTGATTGCATTTTCTGTATCTCACAAACACCTGCTACATGCTAAGCTCATGAATAATTAATCAGATGTCAAAATTTCATTGTGGTGTCCATCACGCTAATATACATGTGTAGCTACAATGACAAATGTTTAACACTTAATTTTGATACCTTGCAAAAAGTAATCTGAAAATAATTTCATCAGGTTGGTACAATGTACAACACCTACAATGACTCGACTACAAACGTACTGTAACAGCAGTTACATGTCAGAAGCTCTGAGGAAGGTGTCTGATAGACATCGAGATGTCCTAATATTGAGAGAAGTACTAGTTATGCATAAGAAAATCCCCAAATCCTAGGTGCGAAAGCTATTCCTATTTATCTTTAACTACAGAAGAAAAAGGATGACTTTGAAGGATTGATTTATCGACTCCTTGAGCAAAGTAGATCCGTTTCACGCGCCAAGATGCGATTGAAGGGTGTCCTGAAGGAAAACTTGGTGAACTTCCAAATCCTTGCTAGGTCAGGGACGTACAAAATGTACATGTAGCTGGATACTGAACTTTCTGGCAAGAAGGCCATCCCAGTTTATTTTCTTAGTTCTCTAACCTTTTCAGAAAACATTCAGATTTGGAGGATAGCATGTAATTAAAAACCACTCAACACTGACATGGCTCAATTTTTTTTGCACACCTGCACTAGTGTACGTAATGTTGAAAATCTACCTGCACCAGACTAATTTTACCTGCACTAACCTGCATATGCATGACTGCATTTCAAGCCCTGTTAACTGTATATGAATTATGATGTTTAATATTTCATGGAGTAATATGCTCTCCCAATTTTCCTCATAAAGAGAAGATACTCAATCGGTTGCCTTCATGAAATATGGAAAGATAATGTCTGTAGGGAGGATATCTTACACTGATTACGAGGTAGACATGTCTGTACATAAAATGAACTCGTGTAGAAATTACACTAATTACTTTCAGGCAGCAGTACTGCCTTCATCCTTGCTTATAACTTTCTGTTACCTCCGTAAAAATTGAAGGTATTGTTCTTCGTCTGTTTGCTTGTCTTGTCTGTTTGTGTTTCCATATACTAAGGTCAGCTCAAGAACCTGCGGGTAATTTTTAAGGTCCGGCTAGATAGTGATTTGTGATGATATTTGGTATGTGGGTAGGGCTTGGGAAGACAAAAAATCAAGGTCAATTTTGGGCCTTCTAGCAGATCCTCTTGGTACTGCAGTAGAACTTTTTGTATTTTCTGTTCTGGAGATGCTGTGGTTTTTATTTTGTGGTAGCAAATTGCTTATGACGTTGAAAAGAAGTGGTGTGGGTTTGGACTCCCTAGCAGCATGTTTTTCCCTACTCTCCAAGCAGAGGTCAGGGTTTAGGGTTATTTTTGGCGTGTTTTTAGACTTTTTTTATCGGGGTTTCTTTTTTGTACTGGAATTTTTCTTTCACCCAACCCACCAAAAATAACCCAAAACCCTAACCTCTGCTTTGAGAGTAGTTTTTTCCGTGCCAAACTAATGATTTTTTTCTACGGTACGAGAAATGCATCTGCGACCAGCAGTCACATTTTAACTTGATGATAAACTGTAAGGCAAGTAATTTGAGTCAACTGAAATGTGTAATTTGTAACCTTTCCTTCCTCCCTCCTAGCTGCGTTTGAAGGCCAAGAGGTAATCGATGTGGAACCGAGTTTAATCAATTTCCGAACGAGGTTTGAATATTGCATTCCCATGAAAATTCTCCCAACTTTATGTTGAAGTTACTCCCTTCCTGCAACTTGATGGCCATATGCAACAGAACTGTAAAAATAACTAAAATGGCAAGCATGTATTTTTGGAATGCTCATTCATTCTTTTCTTTTTTTGGAAGAAATATTACAGCTCATACTTTTCTAAAAAAAGTCTATCCTGACTACTCAACTCTTAAAAAGTTAGATAATTTACAAACACTAGAAGAGTCTGATATACAAAAGAAAACATTGCATACTTATCTATAACCCCACAAGTTTAATCTTGGCAACCAGCGACTCCCCACATAAAATTGCTGTTAGGACTTGGCTAAGGCTTTGGAAATGCTGGAAACGGTCCAGAAATTCTGTACCCTTATCTAGAACGGCTGAATCCGGCCTGATTAGGGTGAAAAGATGCCTCTGTTGACATTTAAGAAACAAAACATCAGTTCTAGACCGTTGTGTATCTGTACACTCGCAAGGGATGACCTTACATTTTGTGTAACTATCTAGTCTGATCATTCTGATTCTGAAAAACTATTCAAGGTACAGAAGTGCTGTTTTGGGTAGCTGAGCTGTGGGTTTGTGCGTCTGCTTCTCCAGACAGGTTGACAGCATATGGGAGCATGGATAGATGATTGACAGGCAGAACAAATTGTCAAAAGGTCAGACACAGGTACTTGTATAGTAATGCCTCAGGACAGGAATAAAAAATATGAGGATTGCAAAATTTGAAATCTATTTTTTCTTCATATTGTCTATATCTCCACATCAACTTTTCTAGAGTCGTCAAAACTTTTCCAAAAGTATAATGCGGAAATTACCAATTTTGCCCTTTACGTAATGCTCCCTGTGTTGTTAATGTCAACTGGAGGGTAAGCTAACGTCAGATTGTCTCCTCCCTGCCAATTCCATCCATCTGTCAACCACACAATTCAATTTCCTCTGTCAAAACACATTTGGCATTCGCTCCAATAAAAATAGAACTCACTTTGGTATCACGGGGTGACTGGAATTGAACTCAAACTAATCAAAGATCCACCTTGAAAACTGTGTTTGAATTAAATCAATCATAGCTATAGCCTGTCCTCTATTAAAAGTTTAACTTAAAAAAATCCACTAATTTCATTTAAGTAATTATTAACAGTAAATCACCCATTATGGACACCCGCAAAATCTTTTTCCTTATAAGATACTCCAACTTACAAATGGACACACCTAAGATGGCCTCAAGCATCTTCCAAGAATGTCATTATAAAAATAGGCCTGTTTATCATCAAATCTTTGATAATCTTTGATACAATTTCTTCAAAGGCGGCATATTACCCAGTCTGTTAATCAAAAGATCTACGAGGCTCATTTGGAAGAAGCAGGAAGCTTGGAAAAAAATCTCTGCAGCTCCAATTTACCAAAATAGATCTACCACGCTTTGAAAGAATTTATCTTAAGAGCTGCACCAAAGATCAATTAATCTTGTACGCCATTCCTTACGGCATCAAGATAGATCGCCGAAGCTCCTGAAGTAAGAGTAATGCTTTGCTTGGCTTCGGTAATTTGGCGGGGTTAACAACGTCACCCGGACTTATTCCCAGGCTCCAGGCCGAGTCACGAACTGCCAAACCAAATGCGTCCCAAACAACGCTAAGGCCACAGCAAGTAATTTTTATGGATGACATCCGCGCGTGCATTGATTTTCGCCTGATTTGGGAAAAAAAAACACAAGAAATTTTGTTCCCTTCTGACAGTGGTCAACATGCCGAAAATGGGCAAAGATGTCTGTTACCATGCCAGAACGTGGATGGCAGATAAGTATGAAGAGAGGAGACAAGACAAGGCACTGATTTAATGTTTTGTTTTCTTACTTTGATGCTGTGATACTGTATGTGATGCTGGCTGTGTATATGTGATGTTCCCACTGAATCAAAACCATTTGTACAATTAATGATTGAGTCAAAATTCTAAAATGTAGGAACCTTGTTTTTTTTCGCCACGTCTTGTTTTTTTTCGCCCGCTCGCATTAGATTTGGAGTCAGAGGAGGATGTCATCCATAAAATTTACTTGCTGTAGCCTAATCAATACTTAGGTGCCCGCCGTTATGGCCGCATGCCTGCCTTGGCCGCGGCTTTGAATAACTTCTCCTGGATTTTTCTGGTCGCCGCTTTTGGTTTTCCGAGAGACAACTGCAAGGCAGTGGCAACCTTGGCTTTCCTAATAAGTGACAGAACCGCAAGGCAAATGATTTTGGACTTGAGCCAAAAGTGATAATATCTTGCCAGGCAGCACTCCAGGATAGTCATTATGACATCTTATGTAACATCTAAAATACTCTAACCTTCTGAAGTTCTCCCTGTTGCCTAACCCCCGAACCAACTGAGAATTGTAGTAGCTAAATGGGAACTTCAGTATGCTAAAGGTATTATGGTTAGTGCTGCATACCGGTTCACTGGACTTGGATCCGGACTTGTAAGAATGTTTAGGTTCAAGTCCAAAAAAACCTAAAAGTCAAGAACCGAGTCCGGACTTATTTCCATAAAAGACCATTTCACATACCCCTTTTCTTTCCGAACCACCTAAAACCTTCCATGGATTGCAAAATCTTTGCTGCAAAATGAAGAAAACATTGCCATCGGGCATCGTCAAGTGTCGGCCTCCATGTTATGTGGCCAAAGTTTCACCCAGACAACATTGCAAGGTTGCCAACATGGGTTTATTAGGTCCGGACTTACGAGTCCGGAACTGAACCTAAACCTCTGGACTTGAATCCGGACCTGAACCTAAAAGTGGGTTTAGGTATGCAGCACTAATTATGGTCAAGTTTTCTTGGATGAGTCTAACTTTGAAAGCCTTTTTCTGATGTCACTTCAATGAACTTTTCAAAGTAATTTTCCTATATTGTTCCCTTGGCTAAAACATCCCTAAATATGCTACAAGTTCAAGGCGACATGCCCCAATCTACCTGTGTATGCATTCAGTACCTACAGAAATATCTGAGTATGTATACACTGTACGTATTTGAGTGATTTATAACATTGAGGCCAACTGCACACCATACAAGGATATTACCATTGCTGTGTGGAATATGCGGAGGTCAACTAGAACATTTTTCTTCAGACACTGTTTCTATTTCCCACATAACAATCTAACCGAGGCCGCCAATTCAAGGCTGCATGGAAACAGTATTTGGAAGGACTTCCATGTTCCATGCGATACTTACTTCAGATAAAAAATTTTCGGTCAGAGAACATCTTTCTAAGGCCCCTTTTCAACTAGACAACGATAAAAATTGGATTAGTGCGCCCGTTGATTTTATAACTGGAACAGAACGCATGGTGTAAAAGTACATTGTTTGATTTAAAAAACAAGAAAACACGCAAAATGTAAAACTTAGGTTCTTCTTTTTCTATCACACAATTAGTGTTTGGTGGCTCGGCAATCACAACCACTAGTGGAAAGGGGTGTACGTAACTACCTTCCAGACTGGGAGACTAAAACATTTGCATTTGACCTACAAGAAAATAACTCATTTGATGACTCAGCGGACCAGACAGTAGCGTAGGAGGCAAGCAAGCGAGCGTACCTTTCCTTTAAATGCGAAGTAATATCGGAGCTAACCAAGCGACAAAACAATTATTTTCACAATTTTTCACACCTACATTTGTGCGATCGCTATTGAAAGCTAAGCGAATTATGTCCTTGAAACATTTAACAGTGACTTTTAACTAGACCTGTATCAAATGTTGCCTTCCAAATCAAAAACTTGAGGTGAAAAATTGCAGGCACTACATAATTATATATGAACTTAATGAATCAAAGATGAGACAGACACAAGACTCTTTAAAACTTAAGGCTTGTTCTTCCAAGATTCAAATCTAGAGACTGAAATAAAGAAGGATCGAGTGTCCAATTTGTATGCACACTTCCAACATGTAAGATACTACCCAAGTCTTCTTAAAATAGAAACATGAAAGTGCATTCAAGGACATCCCTGCTTCTTACACTATCGAAGATGCTCCTCAAAACATCCCAAGACGAAGGTTTATCTTGAAGGACCCTCAGGACAGTAGTTGTCCTTCAAAAGTTTTTAGTCAATATTTGCAGCTATCACTGCATGACGTGCATGTAGATGTGTCCATGTTTCCAGGTTCAGTACTGAAGAAAATAGGATTGGTAGGTAGGGATTTTCTTCTTTTTTAAATTCATGTCTTTTTTTTCAGATTTCGGCTAAAATGTTCCAACAAATAAAGTTTAACAATGCATTGAGACTATCTCAAGGACCCGTTTACCCAATTGCTTGTGGACAAATATTTCACCCGATTTCCTGAAGAAAAAGCTTCCGAAAATAACCTTAAAGTTTAGAGGGTTTGAAGCTTAGGTGTAAGATCAGAAATTTTGCATCCTTACCGAATAAAAAGTGTTAGGGTTGGTGGGTTTTTGCTATATTGTATGGTCGGTTAGGAAACTGGTCATACTTTTTTTTCTAGGCCTTAGGGATGATAATTCTCTCATGATGGCTTGGGGCTTTTATCTTTATAACTTAAACAGTACCACTTGATCGAAGGCAAACCACTTTGGCGTGTTCTCAACAAGCCCAATAACATTCCCAAAGGTCTGCACTCCTTCACAGATCTTATATATCTGTCAAACTAAGGAACTGTAACTTTGATTTGAACAACACACTCCACACCACTGGGTATGTATACAATCTATGGAAGAAATATTGTATCTGTCAAGGATGGTCAGAAAGATATTTTGAGCAAAATTGGGCAGACGTTTAACTGTCAACCTGCTAAGTAAATCTTTTGGCCCAAAATTTACAGTGGTTACACAGTGTTAGGCATCAGAGGAAGTGCTTTATAAATAGTTGGTACTTCAGTCCAATGTCAATGAGTCAACAATACAGAAAGACTGACATGTGCTACAAATGTACGTGTTAAAAAGCCATTCTGTAACTTGTTTAAGAAATGCTGCACAGAAAACTTGCCCAAAATACATGCAACATCTGACTGATTCACTGTTTGGCTTAGCCATGAGTTTTGTTTCATTCAAAGTCACTCAACATCTTTTTGAAACATACAAGTTGTAAATCTTTCTTTGATATACAATCACACCTGTGCTAGTGATCATCTCTACATGAGGACCACCTGGCCTTATAACGGCCACTTTTTGAGGTCCTAAAGGACATTTTTCCATTGTTCCAATAATTTTCTACAGTGACCATTTTCTTTAAGTCTATTGAGTCTATTGACTTGACTTTAATAATGTCTTAAAACAGTTAATTAAACACATCTTCAAACACAGTAGAGGCATGCCTTGAGCAAATTTCCTTAACCGTTGCTAGATGTCTTGGTTTGCACAAGGTGTTGTTGGAGGGCAGGGCGGGGTGTTTGGACACACCTGATTTGACTAGATGACGACATTACTGACCCCCAGGTCAACCTTAATGAATAGGTTACACACGTCATCGATAGGACAACAGTTGGGCAACCTCTTGAGCTTAGATCTACACTCTGGCCTTTTTCTCAGAAGAAAAAAAAACGGATTTTCAAAAAAGGTGAAGGGCAGGTTGCCACGTTAGGGATTTCCTGAAAAACCCCCTCTAAAGATTGCTAAGCTTGGCTGCCGTCGCATTTGTTGTTTCCAAAGCAAACGTACCAGAGGGATCAAACAAAGGGCGTGTGGTTGTATCAGCGTAGAAGTGCCTGTTTGCTGGGTGGTATCAGCTGACTATTCCTTTGAGATGTATTTTGGGGGGACAACACACAATGCCCAGCCCAAGTAATTGAGAACAATGTGACTATAAATAGGGGGCCTATTTAAGCTTCACGTGGTGGAAGGTGGGACTTACACGTGGACTACGGAAGTTGGCCTTTTGACCAGTGACACGTCTGTTAAGTTACTCCATTGTCACATGCAGACAGAAATACCTCTGGATTAAACCGTGCTAAATTTAACTACTGACCAAAGTACTTGTATAATTTGTGACGTCACTTTCTGATGCAAGAATAGTACTTTTGGGCAGATTCAGGTGTGTGTTTTTTAATTCGCCATTCAATATTTACCTTTAGAATTTAATGGACTTTGTCCAACCAGGATGTCTAGGATCAATTGCAATGTTTTAACCAGACGCCACGAAACAGCGACATAAAATCGACCAAACAAACAGGCTCGAAATATTATTAACCAACAACACACGTTGGAAAACAAAATGTCCAACAAAAATGCTTCTAACAGCAAAACGAGTAAAATCAGAATTTAATACCCATAGATTCTAAAGCTGCTATGAAATAAAATACAAGCGAAATGATAAGAATTTGTATTGGAGCCAGAACCTTTCCTTAAAATTATTATGTTATCAACAAGACAATATCATATTCATATTGTCCTGCCTCTGGGATAAAAGTCAATCCCACGGATAAAAATCTTGTGAACATGGGAACTAATTTATGCTCATTAATATCGACTCTCGTTACCAGACGTTTAATTGCGAGGCTTGGTGAAACAGACACAGGCAGCCATTTTTATTTCTCCCCATTTGGAAGTAACCTCCACTGCCAAGTGGATCAAATAGTTTCGGGGGTATTTTTAGCCCCCCTGCCCAATGCCACTGGGGACAAAAATTTCTCCTCTATCTGGGAGAATTGACCAAGAATGCTGATAGGCGTTCCCTGGTTCCCTACTGACAGGCTTATGGCTGGGTTTAATGAGCCACGAGGTAGTCAGGCAAACACACTGGAGCTGTACAGTACCTCATTATTAGTCTGCCACAGGGGCGGCGGGGGGGGGTTACATAATTGTACTACATATAAATTTATATAGCAGGTGCATGAGACTGAATTATATGTGCATGTGTACACATGAGGTATCACAAACAAGTTGGAAGACAATTGGCAGCATGCAATCTTTCAACGGGTTGGCATTTTCAAAAACTGAAAAAGAAACTGGTTTAGACAAGATTACGCTTTTATCTTGTATAGAACGATCGTTATCTGTACGCTTTATCTGTGCTTGAAGCCTAAGTTGTTTTTTTTTTGGAAAATAACATGGCATTTTGTGGTTTAATAACAACAAATGTTTCCCCAGGAATCAAGAGGTACTGGGTTCAAGCCCCTTACATGCTCTTAAGTCCAATGTAGTAATTCCTTCAGATATTTCCTTACTCCATTCAGGAGAAATTGGTAGCTTCAGGTAGAAGGATAGACCTTGGACAGGTGTTGGTCCCTTGTTTGAGGACAGCCACACATTATGTTAAAGAACCCACCGCACTTATCATAACAAATAGAGGTCCTTCCTGGTGTGATAGAATCAAATATTACAGTCTCATAATATTTGGGAACTCTCAGTCTTATGATGTTTTGCACAAAACTGCTCACAAGAAGGATTATTCCATTCGAATTGAAAGCAAGGGGGGGAGAATGCAACATAATACACTGGGAGATACATGCAGGTGTTTCAAGTATAACAGGCATTTCTGCCTTAGGAAACTGTTTCTTGTTTTGGTACATAGCTGTTCAATGGGGTGTGACTTCAGATAACCTCGCTGGGGGTCATCTGTTAAAACATATACACTTCACACATGGCCTTCCCACATGATAAGGACCACACCAGGAAGGAGGGTGGGGGAGGGGGTTCTGGGAACATGCCTCTGAAATGTTTCCCCTGCCTGGCCAATTTTTTCCACCTCCCCCAAGTGTATCCTTTAGAGGTTATGTGACCAGTGATAACAGTAACTGAACTGTAAGAATCTCAACATGTTGATAAAAGATAAGGACCTAAATCTTCTCCAAACAGATCCAGTAGATGTTTATACATGGTGTAGCTACATAGTACATGGTGTAGTTTTGTTAAAACAATAAGCGGTGGTTTTATATTCACAAAACTGTGATACCATATACCATATTCACTTTGTATGAGGGCCTGCAAGCCCTTTTTCGTAAGGCGTAATCAGGCCGTTTTAGACTTCGTAATTCGTAGGCAGCCTCCGCAAAAATCAAAATCGTAAAGTCGTAATCAGCTCTGACACTTTAACGTAATTCGTAATAGGCAGCGAAAATTTTGCGTAATTCGTAATCACTACCCCCCCCCTTGCAGGCCATCTTGTATTCCTACAGAATTGACCATGAACTTCAAACACTACAAAAACCTCAATTTCCCTCCTGCCACGAACGAAAACCAACGCAAAAGTAAACGGAACTTCCTCTAATTCTACCAGCATCCTCAGTCAAACAAGAGGGTTCCTTCCTTTGTTCTGCACTAAGAAGAAGCTTTCTAAGAAATGCCACTACAGCGAGGGACTTTACCCCACAGGCTGACCTCAAGAAACCAGTCCACACTTTAGGGTCTGCTTTGTCTCAACTTCTCAAAAACACATTGTCACCTTGTGCTAGATGTGGTGAAGTCCAGTGCTGTAACATCACACTGTTCAAAGCAAATGTACTGGGTACTCTTATGTTTTAGATCTCCTTTTCACCTATTATAACTCAGAGCGTAACTTTCAACTCTTAAGTGTTGCCATAAATCAGAAATTGTCTTGAGGGTAGTTGTCACCTAGATATAAGCATGCACATGCTACTAAGAGATCACAAAAGGTCACCAAGCTATCTTGGTAACAGAAATTCATCTGTCTACATGTATGTTTCTCTAGCATTTTTCCTGGCATGGTGACTGTTGGTAGAAGTGACAAAATTGGAAGGTGTTTCAGTCAGTTACATGGCGGATTGTGACAGTTTACATAACAAATAGCCAGTGTTTGTGATTTTTTTCACGCATTGTGGTAAACCGTCTTGGCGTTGAATGGTTCAAAGGGCAAGAAAAGACAGCGTTAACAGTAAATGAAACGCAAACCCAGAACATGGACTGGTGCAGCTAGACATCAGAAAGACCTGCACAGCTCCAATTTTAACTGCACTAACCTGCATATACCCAGTACATGGACCAGTGCAGGTTAGGTGCAAGTAGACATCAGAAATACCTGCAGAGCTCCAAATTTTACCTGCACTAACCTGCATATACCCAGTACATGGACCAGTGCAGGTTAGGCGCAGGTACATGTAGACATCAGAAATATCTGCACAGCTCCAATTTTACCTGCACTCCTGCATATACCCAGTACATGGACCAGTACAGGTTAGGTGCAGGTAGACATCAGAAATACCTGCACAGCTCCAATTTTACATGCACTAACCTGCATATACCCAGTACATGGACCAGTGCAGGTTAGGTGCAGGTAGGCATCAGAAATACCTGCACAGCTTCAATTTTACATGCACTAACCTCCATATACCCAGTACATGGACCAGTGCAGGTTAGGTGCAGGTAGACATCAGAAATACCTGCACAGCTCCAATTTTACCTGCGCTAACCTGCATATGCAGGACTGGTATTTTGAGCCCTAACTTATCAAAGACTCTTATTTCACACTCGGCAAGTGACTATCTGCAAAAATAAGGCCCTCATCAGAATTCTAGGTGTAGTCGTGATCCCCGCTGGGGTAAAAAAGATTACCTCAGAGTCGCAGTCTGACACAGCGGCTTAGCGTACCGTCGTGAATCAACCGTGGCTATTTTGGGAAGACTTATCTTTGACGGCAAACACCCCTGCCACTTTCTTCAATTGTTAACACCTTGTTCTGGACCCATGCTACACCAAAAGCCAATACAATTTATACCACGGTGCTTTACAAGTCTAAAAACTTTGTATTAGTGCTGCATACCTAAACCCACATTTAGGTTCAGGTCCAGATTCAAGTCCAGAGGTTTAGGTTCGTCCGGACCTAAACCCATGGCATATAGTGATATACAAAATTGCATGTTGGCAACCTTGCAATGTTGTCTGGGTGAAACTTTGGCCACATAACATGGAGGCCGGTACTTGATGATGCCCAGTACAATGTTTTCTTCATTTTGCAGCGAAGATTTTGCAATCTACGGAAGGTTTTAGGTGGTTTGGAAAGAAAAGAGGTATGTGAAATGGTCTTTTATGGTGATAAGTCTGGACTCGGTTCTTGACTTTTAGGTTTTTTTTTACTTGAACCTAAGCATTCTTACAAGTCCGGATCCAAGTCCAGTGAACCGGTATGCATCGCTACTTTGTATTCACTTAGACAATGAGTAAAATTTGAAACAAGTAAGATGAAAAAACAACAAAAACCAATGTCCTTCTAAAATAAAGGCCCAGTCCTGGTTGGTACCCTGCTATACAAATCATACCATGTCATGTGTATATAATATTTGTAAAGTGCTATACTGTAAATGTCTACATCTTGGCAGACGTTTTTTTTATAAATTGTGTGCAGTCTTTGGAGTGACCTCTCTACCACGAAATCCAAATACAAAAGTGTATGACTTTCCATCAAAGTAATACTAATTAAGTGTACATGTACTAAATAACTGTTACAACTGTGAACACAACAAAAACCTCATTGCGCCTCCGACCATGAAATAAAGTCTCTTCAAATACAAACAAAACTGTATGGAATTGTATGTCAACAAACACTATAAATCATAATAATTCTACATTGTTTCTCATCTTTCAACCTGTGGGAAATATTACAGGTTCCATTATGAGGAACACCTAAAAGTCAAAACTCTAGCTATAGAGGTCTTTTCTGGGGCACTGACAATAGCACAGTTAGCCTGCTCTCCCAATTCAATTTGGCAGATTGCTTGCGGTACATTATGCCATTAGTTGGAATTTCGTGAATGGAAATTACCTTCCCAAATGACATTTGCCTGCAAGTGTTCACCTGTGTTCAAACTATTTCAACTACGTGTACTCTATATTCTTCTTTTCTGGTGTAAAATTATTTCCATACATTTTGAATGTATAGAACGTATGTCACTTTAACTTAGTGTTTAGTATATTTAAGGATTGCAGTGTATAGCTATCAATATGTATGCCCGTATAAAACCGACAGCCAAAACAAGAACAGGGCTGGAATTGGAAATACATTTTTCTGCATATTACTTGCACTGGTGCAGGTAACATTGAAAATTACATGTACCTGCACCTGAAAAATTTTACGTGCACCATCTGAATGCAGGGAGTATGGATCATACCAAAAACTGTTCAAAAACCATTGCCATTTCTTTCTTTCATAATTTCATAGTGCCAACAGTCAACGCAGCTAATGAAAATCCACATTTGTATGCAAACCCAGTACATTCACTGGTGCAGGTCGACATCAAAAATACCTGCACTAACCTGCATATCCACGTGGTATTTCCACACACTAATTCCAGCCCCAAAAGCTGACTAAGCTACGGGAGAGAGTGAGTGAGTGTGTGTGAAAACAACCTCTATTTCTCAGAAAAGATATCCTCATTACCCTTCACTTCTCTCCAATTCTATTTCCTCCAGTAATCAGATTGTGAAATTACCACACATGCTGTTACCCTGTTCCATTTGCTTTTGTACTCATTCATTAAAACCTGCGACGCACACATTAACATGTAAGTAAAGCTCATTATGCCGACGAGCAATTCCATTTTCCCTCTGGCAGAAATTGGGGTTCCCTCGCATTTATCAGAATTTCACAGTTAATTGCGGCATCTGTAGTTGACCTCTTCTTGTTCATCAATGTTAATGCGCTCCCCTACATCGATCTGTATTGCCTCCTTTCGCATGCACGTGCAAAGCTGCACTTCAAATGTCACAGTAACAGTAGGATATTAGGGCTGACGAAGCCTATTAGAAGTTCCAATCGTTGCAGATTCCCCCGAAGGCTGCCTATATATTGTACAAGACACACCCTGCTTCAGATACCCAAATAAGTCCACAGTAATACCTACACCGCTCCCCGAGCTAGTCACACTATATCAGACTATGTAACGAAGCTCTTCTCCAACATGAAATACGAGGTGCGCTACTCCATAGCTATACTCTAACTTGCAGTTTCTGACCCCATATTAATATCAGAGATACCGGGGTCGGAATTTGTGCGGTGTTACCGCGCGTGACAACGAATGGTCAGAGATTTGACCCCCATACCGACCGTGGGACGGTCCAAGGTCAGTCTGTACTTAGATATAGAACTAGGGCTACTATTGACAGGGTAAGAAATCAACGTCAACTCTAGGGACAGTGTCGCTAGACCAAGTTGGACGGCAAAGGCAGAAATTTCACTGTTTACCACTGACAGAGGCCTAGGCACCACCAGGACCTCTGTGGCCACAAGTTTGGCTTGATCACTACCATTTAAGTGCACAGCATCTCTCAACAGCTGTCCAAGCCTATTGCTATTTTAGTCTGGAGCACGTAACAGTTGGGCATATATGCTGACGAGAGGCAAGCCTCCTTGGCTAGAGTTACACGACCTTACAGCTCCTTTTCAGCCATAACATCGAACGCCTGCATCGTATAATATATTAAGCACTGGTCATACATTTTATCAACCCTAAGAGGTAGGTGGTGCTAAATATCATTGCATGTTGTGGGACTTCATTGGGCAAGAAGCCGATATCGGGTCTAAAACGATCTAGAACCATAATAGGAAACCTAAAATGGCAAACCCATTATAAAAGTCCGTTTACAAAGCAATTAGGAAGAAAAACAAAACGACCACACTTGACACTTCATGTTTCATTTCACATCTGTCACCAAACAGCTGCGACCGGACCTATCCCAGCATGCTCGGCTCACCCCAACAACAGTTATCTACTTCATCACCCATGATCCTCTCTCAGGGTTCTCACCAGGATTTTTTCACAGCGTAGGGGTCAGGTATAGAAGGGCAACTTTCTGAGGCGCAAGTCACGTACCGAGTCCCCAAAACATGGGCCTGATATTCTCCCCCAAAAATTTGTAACTCATATCAACCACTTAAGACACTATTTATTGTTTATTGGGGGACAGATTTTGTTTTCCCTCAGTCTGTTATAGCTTCATTCTTAAGTTATATTTTCATTTTTTTTAAGATTAATGAAGCTTCTGCCCCCAAAAACCACCCCTACGCTGGTTGAAACACAGTGTAGGGGGCTAAATCACAGCGTAGGGGGTCAAAATCACAGCGTAGGGGGCCCCTACGCTCAAACAGCCTGGTGAGAACTATGTCTCTGATGCTGCTGTCAACCCTGGGAAGGAGACTAGCTCTAAAGGAAGACTGATGGTAGCCCCTAATTTGGAACGTAGATACGTAATTCCTTCTAGCTTATGATGCCATCCATTTCGTATCTCTTTAAACACCCCCATCCATATCATTATGAGGTAAATGTCACAAAAATCATTGACATTATGTCATAATTACATCTACACACACCACACCACACATACACACATTTTGGACAATTATGATAAAAATATGACTTGTCCATCCATATAATCCAATTCGCAAACTGCTATGTCGTACGTGCAGTAAGTATCAAAATAAAACCAACCTGCCAGACTCCGACAATTGCATTGGCGATCAGAATAAGCAAGATGACAAAAGGTTCTACAAAGGCTGTGACTGACTCCTCATCCTCTTCAAAGAAAGCTAGGATCTGTGAAAAAAAAATTATATTATAAGTCAACGAACTGTTTGTAACATTTTAATACACATGTATGTAAATAATTCTAGTTCAATTCATTCAAATATCATTTGGTTGGTGCTAATCAGTTTTGTTTCATTAAAATAGACGAGAAGCACAGATGTGCCTGTCTTTATCTCCTTATACATGATATGGTGTTCCACTGACCAGCAATGGCAAGGGATCAAAACAGGTGACCTACTTCTAAATATGGACATGATTGACAGTTGGACAACTGCCCAGGAGAGATAGCCTTACCAGACTGCAGGGGGTTCAGCAAAACATGCGTACTTCTTTAAAAATAACAACTCTTATGTAAAAAAAACACAATGCCACCATTCTTTCAAGATGCAGCTTTTAGCATCTAAAAACTTGAGTACATATAGACATGCAGTTTTTCTTTCTATCTCTTTGGGCTCATTTAATATGTATTTTTTACATCATACTCATAGCAAATACAGTATAGACTATAAATTATAATGGTAATTAAAAGGTTTCACACTACATAATGCATAACGTACAACAAAGTGCTCAATACAAAATTATCTTACAGTAATAAATTTTTCGTTGTAAAATCTGCTATCAAAAGAAGTATGATTGAATTTCTTATTGATATGGTGGATTATATGTTTGACCTTTGGCATATAGAGAAATATTATATTTGCAACTTACAAAGGAGATGATAGCAGCTAACAACAAAATTTTGACGAGCAAGTCGTCGAACTGCTCCAGAATCAGTTGCCATAGTGGTTTGCCTGTGTGGGGAAAGTGACAAAATAAGACATTTTCACAACCGTGATGATACAAAAACACGTTTGCCTAGTTCCACATATCGCCCCCCTCCCCCTTACGACAAAAATAGAAGGCGGCCATATTTCTACCGAGCAAAATTCCACGCAAATACCGAACGTGAATAAAAGGTTTTTGAAGGTTACCTTCTTCCGCCGGCAGCTCTGGACGTGGAAAAGAGAAAGAGAGAAAATTCGTTAAACAACGCTGACGTATAATTTCATCATTCGGTACAAAATGGAGTACATTTCTAAAACAGGAAGTAAAGCACACGCTCACATGGCAGTGTATTTCGAAACACACATTCGGTCACAATTCTAGCACTTATTTTTGCTTCCTTGAACAGAGGAGTTCTACAAAGATACACCAGTGATTAGATAGACAACTATGCTATATAAATATCCTTTAAAGAAAATAAGGTTTTGTTTGAAGCGGTAGGTCTGATGCCCTTTCGTTAGACAAAGGTTACGACGGCCATAATAGCCGGCCGGGCCCATCCCAACCAACCGGCCGGGAGAGACAAGTCGACTGCACCGGTAGGGTAGAGATATCGTACACGGGAAAATACGGGGGGTATACAGGGGACAGCGGCGTACCGTTTGGCCCAAACTTCTCCTGGGCGACTTTAACTTGCGCTGGCGTTAGTCCTACTGTTTCTTGAACGTTGAAGTACTGCAAGCACTCCTGCGTGGTCTTACACCACGATTGATCCATCTTTCCAAAAGGTCCCTTACAACCCGGCTAGAAGAGAAATCCTCTCGTCGCCTCTCCCCACGATGAATCGGCGACAGCTCCCAGGTACCGTGTCGCTGCGGTATGACCGTTTCAACCCTCCTCCTAGGCGGACGGTCTCCAAGTCCACTTCGTGCCACCGGCGAGACTCAACCTTCCAGCTGCAGTGAATGACGCTCAGCCGACACCGGCCCCACATACCATGTGGTAAAATGTGGACACCAATCATTGGTCCAGACGTCGTCACGTGGCGCTCACGCCGCCACCCGATTGGTCGGTATTTTTGCCCCAATCAAAAAGACACTGTGACTTGCTATGACGTCAAAAGGTTAAAGGAGTGGAACGTCATCATAAAGCATCCCTATTAGAAGCCATATGTTGCAGGTGATGACAGAAGAGAAGTGTGTATTCTTGTCGACGTTGTTGAAAGTGTAGCTTATACTGACTAAAGTCATTTTCCTGAATCTGCGAAAAGCTTGTCACATAGCCAAATAAAGGAAGGCTTGGATTATTAGCAGATACAAAAGGTGCCCAGATTAACGATTATGCAAGGTGGTCTTGCGTATGCGCCATGTTTGGTAATCTTGGGAACACTTTTCGGGACTCAAGCTCAGCATTTTACAAAGAACCCGGCAGAGTTGAAATAAAAATTAGTAATTGATTGATTGTGAATTTGAACCCAAAACAATTAAATAATGGAGTTCGAAACAGCTGACAAAGTATAACGTTAAGTATCTTTAATTTTCAAAGGAACTCAACACCTTGCCTTGTCAAGGGCCAGCAAAAGAGTATGGGTAATGCAATGTCACAATTGCCTTAACAGCTAACAACATGCTCTATTAATATGTTCATATGTTAATGTTGTGTGACGTTTATTTTTCACTGGTTGGTTTTGGAGTTTGGCTACCTTACAAGGAGACTTCAAGGTCGCACGCCCTGGCCTGATGAGGACAAATAAAGGGGTTCAAGGATGGAGACAAGTTTTCAGATACTGAAATTTTCCGTTCATACTTCTATTTTTATTGTCTTCTTTTGTTTACTTCTCTCCCTTCTTTCATGTGTCACCATAGACCTATACTTTGCCGTAGCCACACCCATATAGCCTCCTTCCCAGACTTGTTGGGTTGTGGTGTTGATTTTTTTTCCGGGGGCGACGCGAGTTTAATATGCCGCGGAGGGACGGTTTTGCCGCCGAGTTTGCCGGGAAGATCATGACTTTGAGTCCGATGGGGTGGCATCTAATCTCCAAATACTGGCATCCAGGGTACAAAACCGTCCCTCCGCGGCATAATTCGCGTCGCTCCCCGAAAAAAAATTAACGTTTAAACCCTGTATTGGTCTGGTTAGGCACTTTTACTAGTTTGAGGGTGCTTACATCGATTTTACTTGCATTAAGTAATTGTGAGAAATTCAACCCTTCATTTCCACAACTAAGATGGATTTTTTCAGTTTTAGTTTCAATAACAAGTCAATAAACAGCTTGAAATCACGTGGCATCTGTAATAAGATCTGTTTATGTTTCTTATCGACCAAGTGATGGAAATTTCAAACGTCATGAAACATCGTCCCTGACATCATATCGTTCTGCAGACCGCTTTTTACGGTATGCCTGAACTGGCACCACAGCCGACCACAACCAGCCACAGCCGACCACAACCAGCCACAGCCGACCACAACCCGCCACAGCCGACCACAACCGGGTCTCATATGCAGTGTACATGAGACAAGGTCCTTACACTCAGAATACATGTACATTTTCTATCAACCGTGAATAGAAAACATGCAATTTACCATTTTTACCTCCATGACATGTCATGGAGGTTATAGTAAAACGTTAAACTTTATTCCAACACACAATTTACAGGGATCGACTTTTCAGCGACCACTGTCGCCTTCATCAGGATAATTATTGTGTGTTGGAATAAAGTTTAACGTTTTACTATGATTACTACCAACACAGATGAACTTTCATGATAATCATGGAGGTTATATTTTCAGTTGCGTTTGTCTGTCATTCTGTCACTCTGTCATTCTGTCATTTGTTGGTCAACAAGATAACTCAAGAACGCCTTGGGACTGCAGCGAAACCTGTCATGGAGGTATGAAATGGCCGAACTCTAGTTTTTTTTTCTTCATTTTCCCCTCTGTTATGGAACTAGAGATAACTTAAGATAACATTATAGTACTCAAAAAGCTATCTATATCTATCCATCCCTCTATCTATCTATTGATCTATCTACTAGTATCTGTCTATCTGGCTTGTTTTCTCTCTCTCTCTCTCTCTCTCTCTCTCTGTCTCTCTCTCTCTGTCTCTCTCTCTCTCTCTCTCCGTCCCTCTTTCTCTCTGTCTTTCTGGACTCGTCGGACAATTTTAGACGTCAGACCATCTGCCATAAATACGCTGTAAAAGTTTCAGCAAATGAGGTTCAATCAAGTTGAACCTCCTTGGTTTCCGGAATACATTTGGTATTTGAGAAACCCCACTGTCGTGGTAATGAGGGCCATTATTTGACAACTGCTTATGAAAAATGTATTGAATATATGGGATAAGTATCCGGTGGCGGAGGCGGGACTAATAAAGGCCTTCACCGCCCACGCTGTAACATGTGGCAATTTCAAACATCTGCTCTGTAGCTTGCAAAACAAGTCCCTACCGTGGCGCGAAATGACAAGGAAACCAGCCGTCCTTCCTTTTGTGGTGGACACCCTTTGTACCCCGTATGCGACGTAATCCAGACATCTGATTGGTGGACTGATAGATTGATTTATATCACTTGAATGAATGACAATTTCTGGTATTACACTGTAGGTGGATGGCTTGAGGAAGATGCAGTGCTGTACAGTCATGTTTGTGGTGGACACCCTTTGTACCACGTATGCGACGTAATCCAGGCATCTGATTGGTGGACTGATTGATTGATTTATATCACTTGAATGAATTACAATTTCTGGTATTACACCGCACGTGGATGGCTTGAGGAAGATGCAGTGCTGTACGGTCATGTTACCGCGTGGTGGGCATTCTAGGCGCAAGACTTTAGCGTAGAAAGAGTTGATGGATGTATATAGCCTCCATACCAGGCGCTGTATGTGGAATGTGATTGCCATTTTGTAGAAATCTTTCCCACCGACCAAAAAGTTGCACTAATCAGAATTTGATTGGGAAGATTGGGATCTTCTATATATCGTTTGCTGACAGCCTGCCCAAATCAACGTTTGAGGTCTTGATGAGAAATAAAGTATTTACTCTTTCTCTTTCTTCTTATTAATTTTAAATGAAGCTATGTCTTGTGAGCTCCAATTGCAATCGTGTGCCACAGACTGAGGGTAGCCAAACGATAGAAGGTCGTCAGCCTAGCTGTGACCGGTATCAGCCGGTCATGACCGGCACAGTGGGGGGCCGGGTGGGCTTGAACTTGACTGGCTGCTACTAGTAAACTTCATTAACGGCATACAGTACTAAAACAGTTGGTGGTAAAAATCTGCTTTATGTGTTTGCGTAGTTATCATCATGTTTCATCATGCCGTGTTTTTAACCGTTCCTGTTAGCATTCCCTTTCCAAGCCCTTGAGTACTAGAAGTAGAACATGGCCGCCATTGTGACTATCAAACAGACTTGTCAGCGCGGTCTGGGCCGTGAGTTGACATATCACATTTCACTCATCGCAACTTGCGGTCAGTCACCTCTAAGGCGCACACGTACGTGTATTATCTGAACCTTCAACGTGAACAACGTGGGCTGTGGAGCTACAGTGCATCGGTCATGAGCCTCTGAAACAAAAAGTTGTAGAAAACGATATTTTTCCTCATGGGGACGGATGTACTTTTAGCATTATGTTGGGTGTGTTTATCTGTGTGTTTCCTTGTGTGTATTTGTATGCACTAGAGTAGCAGGAGGGTAGGGGGAATTTTGTAACCACAGATTGACCTTAAGGTCAAGTTGGCAATCAAAAAAACTATAAATACTTCCCGGTGGCTTAAAATCTTCAATTTCATGTCTCATGTGATAATACAGAAGTCCGTACTGCAAAGATTCAGCTAGTATTAGCCATCAGCATAAAGTCAACCGACCAACCAATAAATTGTTCTCGTGTATATGTACGTACACATTTCGACGACTTTGCCAAATATGCCACGAAAGGCTGTGTCAAGTCACAGGTTTGCTTTACAGAGGTTGACAGGGATCAGTAAAACGCCAGCTTGTCACATTCTGTAGTTAACTATTAGAACTATATCCAGATATGACAGGGTATCGTGTAACAATGGTGAAGTATCTGTATCCGTATCAGCCAGCCGTATAAGTTATAACCGCTCTTCGCTACGGTCCAAGAAAATGGTGGTGGGGAAAATTGTGACCTTTTTTCATATGCCTCATTTTCTATCGCTACTCCCAACCAACCGAAGTAGCGACAGAAGCGGGGCATATAAGAGAAAGGTCACAATTTCCCCACCAACATCTGCTAGGATAGTAGCTCTTCATCGCACTTAGCCGTTAAGGCAAAGGGTAGCCTGGATGCCAGACTGTCTCCAAGGTCTTACACATCGTCATGCCAAATTGTAACACAGCGCCATGAGTTAAATTCTAAACAGTCTGACACCCAGGCTACCTTTATCATAAATCGGTTACACATACATGTGTACGTATGTCTAAAGGAAGAACGATTTTTTAATCTTAATTTTAAGCTGTCAAATCTGGAAGTTACCAGGGGTTCTTGTTATTTTTTATTCGAATTCCAACCAAAAGCGTATGTGCACCACTATAGTGGAAGATTATAATTTTCTGTATCAAATGTTGTCCGGGAAAGTTATAATGTATGGAACATGTATTTTTATTGGTTTGCCGGTAATCGTACGCCTATATTGATTGCAAACCTGTAGTTTTTAATATACTAATGTTTTGTAAATTGGTCTACAATTCAGTTGTTTTTAACTGCGAAGAACCAATAAATCCATCTTGAATCTTGAATCTTGAATATAATAACCAACTCTCAGTGAAACAGATCTTTGAGCTTCCAAGCAACATGGTTAAATGGAGGAAACTTGTAGTCGACAGATGATAATGATGCCTCACCAAACTTGTTCATCATTAATTTCCCACATCACGGTCTGTACAGCAATCTGTGCATGTGACAAACTCTGGAGAAGTGACCTCTGTCGCTGGAAGCCGACAGATAGTTGAGATGCCATCAGTCATAATTGACAGCTGGAGACAGACTGTCCATTCGTGGACGTCATTGATATTCCCTGGCGGTCCTGGAAATTGGTTAGAGTACTCTTTTCAGTCATTTCGTAGGAAAGCTACTAATCTCCGAACAGATCTTTAGGTGACTGCAAAGACAGTATCAACTTGGCAAGACAGTATCATAGTACATAAAGCCAATAAAAACGTCACCTTAACACGTCAAAAATAAGCCGCCGCCTAAACATCTGCTTGTTGAAGAGTTGGGAAGTTTCCTCATTTCGAAGTTACTTATGACTAGTACTGAGAAATTGACATTCGTTTTAAATTATGCTTATCAAGCTCATTTAGACTTACAACCAAACGACTCATAACCAAGAGACTGGAAAGAAGTTGAACCTATGCAGTAGCTTTAGAAATAATGTTTTAGATCAAGAAGGTTAAATACAATACTTGTATTTAACCTCCTTGTTGTAAATTATGTACGTTACTATAATTTTGCATCTGTATGCCTGTACGTATCCCGACAGGGTATGAATGTACAATAGGCTATCTATTACCAATATTGTTATCATTATAATTTAACAGTGCAGTGTTGAATGTACTGTGTGTGACAAGGGTCTTGTTTAGGACGGAAATGTTGGTGAATTGAGGTGTGCGTTCACTTGAACGCGTGCGCAGAGGCCCCTGGGAAGAGTTCGTGAGAACGTGCATATTTAATGAGGGAGTGTGGTCTCTGGGGAGGATCTAGCCTTGGTCTAAACCCTGACGCCTGAAAATGTGAGAGGGGGCCCCGCCCGACATGTTATCCAGCCGAGCGGCGGACCAGCAACAAAACAGCGCATCGTGACTGCCAAATCCGAACGCCGGGCTATGCCCAGAACGAGTGGCATTTATGTAAGGTGCCATTTATACTTCTGGCAGCAGCCCTAAAACAGTGCTCACGTTGCTCTGGTTTTCACTGCACTGCAGCAAGAAGCTGACGGAAAAAAAAAACGTTAAAAACCCCACTCTGCCCTGGAGTACCCTGTAAGTTGGTTGGACAAGTGCCCATCAGACACGGTGTCACAATTCTCAGTCAAATGCACATTCCCGACATTGAAGTCAGTCTTGCTATTTTTGAGATGGCGTCCCGAGTGTCCTAGTTTCTGCCGCACACACAGACTAGTATGTGGTGATCCTCCAGTTGTCAACTGGCGCTGCAGTCAGTTGGAGTATATAACACGAAACTGTAATCCAGTAGTCCTGTACCCTGTACCTTGTAGCTAGCCTACCGATCGGACGTTCACCGTTCACTGTGTGTGACCACCAGCCGAGCCTAGAATCTCTACCAGAACGTGCGTTCAAAAACAGTAAAATTTAACCAAATTGTGAGATATTATAACTACCCACCGTACAGTTCAGACGCCCGTGCGAGTCTCCTAGCCAATTATTTCCATTTTTGCCGAATTCTACGATCTGTCACTGTACCCTCGTAGGAAGACATGGTGGGGACTTTAATAGCACCGAGCCTGCTGCATAACATATTCCTTAGCGCCCTTCATAAATTAGCTAGAGCAAGGCCATTATTCTTGGCTAGAGTTTGGACTTCGTCTCAGAACGTACTACGGCAAAAATGCCTAGTGGATAGCTGGTGGATAGTCACCCTCTGTTCGAATTTTAGAACCACTCTCCAAGTATAGATCTTTTGGTGGCAGTATCAAATTGGCTGGGCAGTAGCACCCATTGCCAGGCAGTTGAAAGATACCACAATACAGAAAAAGAAGTCTGCTAAAAATGCCTGAAAAATAAAACACGTCCAAAATACACCGAAGCCCACTGACGAAAGCTAGTGGATACTAGCTGAAACGTCTGACGTTTTCAAAACCATATCCAGTTGCTTGAGTAACTGCTTTTTGGCGCTTTGCTTTAAGAGTATGTTAGAACCCCAGGATTTCATTTGAGACGTATTGCAACAGCTACTCTATGTACAACCATCAGACGGCAGTACTAAGCACCAGCCTCCCGACCCGACACATATCCGACATTCCGCCACGTCTGTGTTGTATTTATGACAACTTTGTATCATTCGAGCTGCTTGACTACCTACTGACCTAAATACCATTTTGCATTCAAAATATTTGTTCTTTCAATGGAGTATATTGATCGTAGCAGCAAATGTTGTATAAGTCGTTATCTGAATACTACTGTACACATGTAGCTAGTTCTTGCGATGCCCTCGATGTTTTTAAAAGGGTCCGGTCACATATACGTCGTACGATCGTCGTATGATGGTCGCAAGATGATCGGGAAACGAGGACACCTGCATGGGATAGTCATATACATATGACGAACCAATTTTAGTTGTCTTGTTGATGAAAAAGTTTTATCAGTGTTATTTCAGCCGTTAAATTGACAGTCGGCACCGGCCATATACAGTAGAACATATATAGTCCTCAAGCTAACCGACATCTATCACACCTCAGTCGTCCCCCAGTAAGACATCTGGAGTCGCATAAATCCCGTTTAGAACTTTTATTCAGGTTGTCACAGGCTATATTTCACCCTACGGTCTTGTCTGTACAATAGACGCCATGATAGCATTGCCCCCCCCCCCCTCGTGTATAGCTGCCCGTACAAATATGCTGAATGTCACATTTCTAAATCAGGATATCTCCGTCATCGACGTTGTTACAGTCATAGGATTTCGTCTGCTCTTGAAATTTGTAAGTTTAATCACACCTTAAAACATGCGTAAAGGCATATACCTTTGGACATCCATATTTCATTTGATATAACTGTAGAAATTGTAAAATCATGCTGGGGAGGATATTAAATATGTCTTTGTGGCTTTTAATATTTCTTCCGCCCCTTGCACGTTTATTTCTATTGTAATATTTTGTATAACTTTTATTATGTATATGCTAATAAATAAATAAATGAATAAATATGCGATGGAAGAAACGGAATCTTTATTAATATTTATACTTTGTGATGTGCCTAAAGAACGAAGACACTCACTCAAACCTATATTGTGAACACAAAACGGTTTATGATTGACTAAATGTTCAAATCTGCCTACAAAAACATACGATTTTACAGAAAAATCTATATTTTGCATGTTATCATTGCATTTTGGAACGTACATTTGCTACTATTTGTTATTGATTGTATTATTCTTTGTTAGTGGTGAGGATAAAATTAGCAATTCTCTAGAGTTGTCCACCTCTGACTTGTACTTTTTATGTTGTTTGATAAAAAAGGGGTCATGCTTTACCCCATCCATAAAAAATCCATCCAACTCAGGATCGTGAAAAAGTATGTTTGTATATGCCCTTTCATCTCACCAATAGATTCGCCACTTTTGTTAATCAGATTATCTTCTTACTGCTCGATATGCGTTGATTGCTGACGTCACGCGTATAATAAAGCCTGTACTGCTTGAGTTCATTTCAAAAGGGAAGTGGCCGCAGGGGAACCATCTGTTACACTGATCGGTTTAAATAAGACGCACCAATCAGGAAACACCGACAGGCTATGACGTAAACGGTGCACCTGTGGATCTCCTGAAAGGCCCTAAAAGGCAGATCAGTCATCAGCAAGATAATACGATATTCTTTGTGCGTGAATCATCAGTTTTAATGCTCTTAAAGGTACGATAAAGATAAAGCAAGGGCATTATATAGTGTTCTTGGGTAAGGCCACAGCAAGTAAATTTTATGGATGACATCCTCCCCAGACTCCAAATCTAATGCGAGCGAGCAAAAAAAAAACTAGGCGGGCCGAAAAAAACAAGGTTCCAACAATTTAAAATTTTGACTTTGTACAAATAGTTTTCATTCAGTGGGAACACCACATGTACACAGCTATCATCACATATCACTGCATCAAAGTAAGAAACAAAACATTAAATCAGAGCCTTTTCTTGTCTCATAGTTATTTGCCATCCACCTTCCGGCATGGCAACAGACATCTTTGCCCATTAGTATTGGCATATTGACCATTGTCAGAAGGCAACAAAATTTCTTGTTTTTTTTTCCAAAATCAGGCTAAAATTAATGCGCGCGCTGATCGAAGCCATCTATAAAAATTACTTGCTGTGGCCTAAAGGTAGTCCCGTAGGGGTTTTGAGGCTGTAGAGGCAGTGGCACCTGTTGCATTCTATTCCTGGCAGCTGGAAATGGTTCTATAGATAGCTTTTGTTTTATCTGTTACCTCACCAATGGTCTCCTACCACCGAGGACGCTTTCGTTAAGTCTGCATCATCTCTCTAAGGCTTATAGGCGTTAGTTTCTGACGTCAAGCTTTAAGGCACAGCGCCCTTCACTCAAACCTAACACGGCTACAGACTCGGGAACCGTTTTAGAGTTTGGCGACTGTTGCCCTACTTCCATAGCCTGGGTTCCATCCTGGTTAGTTTACGTTCGCTCCCACAGTCGCTACCACCAACGGACGTAAACTACCCAGGATGGAACCCAGGCTACTACTTCCAGAGGCATCCAATGCAATTCGAGGAGGGCGGCAAAACTAAACAATACTCTAAATGATCTGTCTGATATAGGCATTTACTGCGATTCTTAGCACATTTTCGTCATCATTTCATACATATTTGAAATAGCCCCAAATTATTAGTCTCCACCAGACTCCTTTGTAGAGGCTGAATAAATAGTAGAAATCGGCCCCAAAATGTGAATGTAACTGACCAGGGGAGTTAGCCGCCCATAGAGCGTCCAATTTGCCTGCACTACCAAGTCATAGCTACGTACGGAGGGTGATTGTCATGACCCACAACTCAGGATCCAAAATCTCTAATACACAAACGTTTATTTAAAGGTTAAAGCACATGGCATGCCCGTAGCCAGGGGGGGTTCGGGGGGTTCGGAAGAACCCCCCCACAAGGCTCAAAGGTCCACTTTTTGGTCCACTTTTTATGTAAAGGTCCACTTTTTGGTCCACATTTTATGTAAAGGTCCACTTTTTGGTCCACATTTTATGTAGAAAAACTGCTCCCTTTGTCATTGAATAAAAAATCTATCTCTGATTTTTTTCTTGGAAATCCTCTTGAAAATGCACGAAATGCCATTTTAGAAGGTTCATTTTTCAAAATTTTCCCCGGACCCCCCTAGGAACCTCGCGCCTTCGGCGCTCGCCTCGCGCCTACGGCGCTCGAGGTCCCCTCAAGCAGTGGGAAGAACCCCCCCATTCAAAATCCTGGCTACGGGCATGCATGGCCACCTTAGAAAATGTGTATACAATACACACACGTGTTCTATCGTGCGCACACCGACAGTACAGATCTAGACCCAAAAAACGTTCTTGTCATCAAATGATAAATCATCTACAACTACACAGTGAAGTCAGTGTGAACGTGACAGGACACTGTCCTAGATACCTGGCCAGTGTAGCCTGGCTGCCAGACTGTCTCCAAAGGTCTACAGAGGGTGACAGAGGGTGACAGAGGCCAGCTACTCGGCTCTAGGACCATGCAACATGCCACAATGAAATTTTACCACAATCCCCTTGAGCTAGGCTACTCTGGCTGTCACACAATATCTTCGGGAGTGTGGAACTGGAATTGTGTAGGCCCTGAAAACAGCCTGGCACCCTGGCTACATGGAGAAGGGGTTGCCATCTCGCCACGCGTGCTAGGGCCTGTCATCCAGGCTTGAGACAGAGATACATGTGTCCAACATCATCAGACAGAAGTCAGCCGGTTTATATGACACGATGACAAAGATAGCACGCCCTGAAGGTCACTGGGCCATGGCCACCTTAGCCAACGCCCGGGCAACTTCAGGCAACTGTCCGCAATCCATCTATCCGCCAGATCGTCCAGCAAAACATCCACGAAGTATGAGCAAGCAACGGTGCTCGATCAAAAGATAACGAACGTTCGTTCACCCGATCAGGCGATCTTGACAAGGCATTTCTTATAACAGACGTATTTTATGAATGAGAAGCATGTGGATTGCGATCTTGGCTAATGGTTACCACTGACATCACTACATGGATTACGTTTCGGCGGTATCCATGGAGTAGACGGTGGGAGCTTAGGAAGATGTAATCCTTGCACCTGTTGGCTGCCGTCCGAGGCATCCTCGTCTGTCATCCTATCAGAAGGACGCAGACTTAGTTACAACATCGGAGAGTCAACTGTCCTTGGTGAAACTTTCCGGGTTCGTAGAACGTACTACGGATATTTTTCGCGGTTTTCGTTGGATGTTTGGTCAACGTTGCATCAGAAACGTTGCCTGTTGCAGACGGTGTCTTTTCCGACACAGCATTTGAAAACTGTACTATGTTGACTTGATTTCTGCATGTCACTTCTCTATCTCTTCATGTCAAGGTTTGAAGACAAAACGGTTAAAGGCCTAGCCTGGGTGTCATCTGATTTGTAACACGGCAACCCCGATAAAAATTTTTCGGGGTCGCCGTTACAAATCGGATGGTACCTAGGCTATTAAAGGCCTACAGGACGCTGAGAAACCTGGCAATGGTCATATCGGGTGGTGGTCAATCAGCTGATATAGATCTCGTCACGTCCTTTCAAGGGTCTTCAAGGTCCCGCCCGATATAATCATGTCATGCCACCCGGCGTATGTCAGTCCCCATGACTATAGACGGTGAGGCCACACCGTCTTAATTTTATGGATGACATCCTCTGAAGACCCCCAAACTAGTGTCCGCGGGCGAATAAGAAAAAATTCCGGCCAAAAATAAAAATGCTACTAAATCACAGGAATACAAAGCTGGTATTGTGAATTTGCGACAGTACTTAGCGACGTATACGACAAGCCGGCACATGCTGGACGTGACCTTTTTTTTTTTTTTACAACAGGCGAAAATCAATGCTTGCGCGGATGTCATCCTTACAATTAATCGGTGTGGCCTAAACTCGTACATATGAAGTACGGGTACTCTACTCTCCAAGCAGAGGTTTGGGCTTCGGTTTATTTTTGACTTGTTTTAGGCGTTTTGTATGGCTTTCATTTTTGTACTGGTATCTTCAAAGACGTTTTAAAACGTCCTTAGTATCTTTTACGTCAGCCAAATTTCTGATCCTGACAAATTTTGGCTCTTTTGCGTAGTGCGCGCGTCTGTAGTTCAGGGCAAGGGATAGGGTTAGAGCTACGGTTGGTGTTAGGGATAGTTTTTGTTGTTGTCCTCCTACAATTCGTGTCAGGTATACTTTTTTTATATTCCAACATGTAATCACCAGACGTGGTGACTTATATTAATGCCGCCACCAACACAAGGGACAATACAATACTCATTTTCACCTGAGCGAAGTGAAGAAATTCCCCAAGGGCACAAGCTAGATCGGCGGCATGTCAGGACTCGAACCCGGGATCTCTTGGTTCCGAGTTGAGCACTCAGCCGCTACGCCACACGACCCCACGGTCAGGTATATTGGAATCCCCTATGTAGTGGCGGGGACTCGGGGGGCAAATAAAATTATCTGGCAGGGCAAAAATCTGGCTTCACACCGGACGTAGCCAGGGGTTTAGCCTGTGATCTTGTTGGCATGAAGGTCCGGTAACCTTGGGCATTTGTCCGGAGTCTTGCACGCGGCAACATCGCGGACATACTGGACACACATTCTCACATGCTGCCATAGTATAAAAGCAAATAAATACAACCAACTAGTGTTACTTATAGGTGTAAGTACTATATTTGTTCACCAAACTACTGACACATTTGATGCCAGATGCAGAAAATTATGCTACTCCTTTATTAATAGGCTAAACAACACCAACAACAGCATAATACAATGTCTTCTGAGGTCAGATTGTCAGTATAGAAATTCTTTTTTTAAACATGTACATAAGATGCTGTATGTATAGTTTGTGTTTCTGTGTTTGTACCGTTGTTTTCTATGGGTGAAATACCTGAAATAAAGACATTCATGTATTCATAAAGTGACAACTGTTTCTGTTATATATATATATGTGTAATATAACGGAAGGGACGTCATTGATTTAATCAATGAGCTTTCTTTAATTGGCGCTCGGAATGGATGACTGTTTGTATACGATATCTGTAGCTGTAGTAGCGATAACACAAACATTCCAAAATATGCAGCAAATGACATATCCTTGTTATAGGGGGAGTGTCTATCTGTTAAACTACGTCTATCGTGATAACGATGACGGATGGGACTTTAATTGGTGGAGTGACACCTTTAACGTTCTATGAAGACGTCACACTTTACGCAAAAGCGGCATAATTTATATCTAAACACGGTGCTTCCGTTCACCGTTGACAAGGGAATTGGCTATTTCTGGAGATTTCTCAGATCTTATTATAAATTCTGACCGCAGATTAGGGTAAATTTTTTTTTATGGTATTCCAGTGAACACGCACGCCGGAAGCCCGGCAGCTGTGTCAATCATTCCATTTCACACGAACACAGCGTGCAATTCAGTCCAAAGCTGCTAGGAGGCAGCATTGCAACCACCTATGTACACCATGGCTTCTTACGGACTGGTTAGCTCCGGTTGGAGGCCGACCCTCCCCCGTTTTGAAATAACTCAAATCCTACGTCATCCCAGCTTAAAATGCCACTGATAATTGATAGCGATGTTGCTGAATTATCGTACATTAGACTTGTAATTGGCCCGAGGACATGCGAATCCGCAATGGAGGTTCACGAATTCTCGATTTGCCCCCAGCGCACATCAGATGGAGCCGACAGTTTTGATGGAGTGGGCAATTGTGCAACGTCCTGGCACGAGACGTGGATGACCAAATCGGGGATATCCGTCAAGTTCTGCCAGGATTACGGGACTTAGGCACCCTTCGGGGGACCCATCTACAATTGGAGATGAAAGTCTATCGTGCAAAGTTGGAAAGGAAGGGAATACAAGTGCTTTCGGTTCGGATGACAGTTTGATAAGACCGATTCCAAAACTCCGCCCACCTCCGTGAAAACGTGGACACACACAAAAACAACATAAAAATGCAGCCACTCTCTAATTGGTTGAACCGATAATTGTCGTTCTCTCATTGGTTGAACTACTAATTGTGATGGACAGTCAGGATCGGCCTTCAGGCTTGTTGTTCGTAGCTTCAAGTGCACCTGTCAGGTGCGTCTGAACTCTCGAGATCCAATGTAATCAGGAAAAAAACATACCTCATGCAGTTGGAATGCTACACAGTGTCAATGCCATTCTCAGCTCTTTCGATAAGGTTGCACACAAAGAATTTAACCTAAGACCTTTAACGCAATCCCCCGGTGCTATATTTGACTGTATTAGACAGGTTATTTTCCACACTGCGATATTATGATGTACTAGCTATAGTTCCGGCGCCATATACGTTGGTTGCTTTCGAGCCAAGGCCATGAGTAAATTGAGCACGAACTTTACTGGTAGAATGTGTGTATAGTCGATCTATGTACGATGCTGGAACAATGTACGGTGTCTTTGTTTATTTGAAATTGTATTCAAACAATGAATGAATGAATGAATTTTTATTTCCGTGTCTTGCGACTTTTGTCGCCCAGCCCATATGGGCTTATAAGACACCAGAACATAAACATGAACATAAACATAGGTACAGAAATCATAGAAACATCAATCCAAGTCCAAATCGAAAGGTCAGACTGGAGACATTAAATGAAATTAAAGTATAAAAATACAACGTTGTACATAACATAATTGGTACATAAAAGTCAGAGGTGCACAAAGGCAACTCAAAAGTACACAAATTTAACTCGAAAGTAAACAATTCGTTTTTTTTAACCACTTATTTCCACACTCGATGCGGGTGAAAATGAGCACTTTACCTAGCTTCGGTTAGGGACGTCCTCTCGAATGGGATGTAAAGCCGTCCGTTCCGTGTTTGAGGCTAGCCACACCTCGAGCATGTTAAAGATCCCACCACAGTACTTAGCGAAAAGAGTAGGGGTCCATCCTGGTGTGAGTGGATCAAACCTTAAAGTCCGGTATTATGCAATGTTTACAGACCTTACTTTGCAAACCTGTTGTTTGTAAAGCCTAAAGGTAGTTTACAAACAACAAATAACTTGAGCTATAATAATGATTTGGATGCATAGAGAGTAAGTATTTTTCCAGATTTTACTTTTTGCTGTAGGTTTGTGTGTCTGTTTGCCCAAACAGGGTAGGTTGAGTGAACGTGGGAAGATTGACAGGCAGAATGACAGGTCAAATTTAAAGATCGGACATGTAAAGGCGGTGAACTTGAAGGTCACGATAACTCAACATACATCCCAGGTGTTCGAAATCCCCGATTTCTTGTCTTATTCATGGCTTCACCACAAAAAGACATATTGCTTTCTCTCATGTTTCTTCTCCTCCTCCTGCCATTTCGTTAAATGGACACAATTTCTTCATATTTGGGCCAAATTAAAAATGACATGAAATTGGGCATGAAGGTACAGTAGCCAAATACCCCCAGGCGTTTAAAAAATTTTTTTTAAATTGTTTTATTTGTTTTTCCTCTTGTCCATTTTCAGGCAAAAAATTCCAACAGATGACATTGGAAGATTCCATTGCTGCAAGGGGTATAGTATAGACTATTGGCAGCCATCGTGGGATTGATCCATTTTTGGTACGGGGGATGTGGTGAAGCCATTTGCTGCATTTGCTCCCGAGCAAATGTCGGCCGTTCTACTTGAAGAATGCTTCCCCAATAACGCACAGGACAAGAGAGGTAGCTACTACCTCGATATGGTTTTATTGCAATTCTTTACTTTCCGTCGAGTAATGTGCCACAGTTACAATACAGAATACAACACGGCTTCTAAAAACTACGGACTCCACATGAAAGATACGGGTACAAAGTCACAATCGCTCTACAGAACAACAAGGAGCCATGAGAAAGTTGAAGACCGTAACCTGTGTTAGACATCTTAAACCAAACAGACACTTACAGACATGTATCAAGACGTTGCAGGGTCAGTCTCCAACTTTCTTACGTTAGCACATGTTCAGTGATATTGATAAAGGACGTCATCCAATTTTATAGCATCTACTCAGCTTGCATTCCTTTTTGTCGTGATAACAGCTACAGCTGGCGTACTTGTCTTATTATTATTATTATTATTTTTTGACTAGTTGCTCTATTCTTCCCACACAACACACATGTAGGTTTGTCATCAGCACCCATTGGAACATTTAAACACACAGAGGGTCCCTCGTTTAGAGTTACGATGTTATAGATATGTTACAAGTGTTTCGACCCCTTTTTGGGGGGCCGAGGGTTGATCCAAAAGTGATATGCCCGAGAATTTGTCCTCTGTCAAGAACTGTACCTGTTTTTACTAGGACGAGGGCGAAGCCTTGTCACTGACTAAGAACAGACGTGGTGAAATTTTCTGTGTCCGTTACCACAACACGATTGTGGGACGTCAGCCGAAATACATACACCGCCACTTAGACCACCAATGAGGAATATGTTCAGGAGAAATGCCCACTTTTTTCTCTCTTGTGGAACGAAACTGTTATTTCAAACACGGGTTATTAAAGTTGTTGAAAGGTACAGGGTCTTTGCATGGGACCACAAAGTCTTCACAAAATGAGCCAATCAGAAGACAGATTTCGCAGGCATGCCATATTTGGAGCGGACCAATCGTAGTCTATTTTACATTTAAATTGCAGCTAGACATATTCAAATATAGATGACAGACGTTAGTACGACAAACGGAAGTGACGTATACATCTTACCAACGAACACATCGACCGACATTCACAAGTTTATCTATACCGCATTAGCTACTCAAATGTACAGCCAATACAAAGTTTCATCCATGTTATCTTGTCATTCTTATAACTTTTGGGAGTTAACCACCTGTCCATCTTAATACATCGGGACAAAAATACCATTCCTCCATTCAAATAGGGATACACTTAGCAACAGCGCCCAAACCCTAGAGAAAAAGTAAAACAGGTTTTGCTTACCGCAAACCTGTAAATTTAAATAACAAGAAAGAGACGAATCAGCTCTAGGCGGACACTATTTGTCCTAATAGTAGTCAGTGTATATACAAATTCAATCTGTGGACAGGAGTGTTTGCAAATACAGGTTATATAGGGACATAGTTCAGTTTACCTCAGAACTTAAAACCGAGAGAATTTGGTCCGACTGTGACAGTTTTTGACAAACACAATCATACAAGAACCAAATAACGAGATTTATATATCTATATATACGTAACACACAATGTATATATTAGTTAGAGAACTTTCTATTAGATTTTCTATTGTTCTTATAAAACAAAACGTTGTGTTTTACACAATTCCCACCCCTTCAAAGATACAGGCTCCAAAATATAACACCACAAAGTGCTAATCGGGTTTGTAAGTGTAAGATATTCCTGGAATATAGTACGGGAATGTAGTCCAAGGTAAAATTTTGGGGCGTCAGGATTACGACAGTTTCAGCACTAAGGACAGATGCCATAGTGCATTAAAATCGCTTCTGAATCACTGACGTAATATTTTCTTCTTCTACAAAACAATAACAGATTTTCCCACCATTATTCAACATACATACAAGCTGAAATAAACTAGTGAGGAAGCGAGCATGGGAGCCCTAGTAGACTAAAAAGGATGGCACCCAGGCTAAATTTAAATTACCTCAATAGACAGGATATTTAGTTTTGTGAGCTGGGGAAGCAGCTAGTTGTGTGTAAGTACTACCGTTGCTGCTAATTAGGAAGTCAATGCCCAGAAAACCATCCTCAACGTTTCATAATACATATGTAACATTTACGCTGCATACATATATATTACAATCTCGTTTCTAATACAGGGCTTTTTTAAGAAGCATAATACACAGGGGTATCTCTAATATATGCATATACTGCAACGGAAAAAGTGATCTATGTTTCCCCAAACGACTACAGACGCTTCTTGATTTCATAAATTGTACACGTATATATTTATATATATTTATCTATATGTCTATGTTATGTCACAAGCCAGAAGCCACCCTACCTGTGCGGACGTTGCGTCGACGTCCAAAAAGCCCTGTACGTCAGTATTGCTACGATGAAGACAGCTGCCAATCAAGTTTCTTTCTCAACACACAACAAATGTTTCTCTAACTACTTACCTAGGTCCAATCTCTTAACTACTTCCTTTAAACACAGACTACAGATTGTTATTGGCGTTATACCTCTACATCAAATTCCTTGTTCGCTATAGTACCAAGTTAAAGTTGTTGAGCAGATTTTTTGTTCCAACCACACACCGTATGTTTTTCAGCAATATTTTACCTCCTAAAGTTGCTGGAAACATTCCACAAAACTACTACTATACCGACTGGCTTCAGCAAGATCTGGAAATGTGACTCCGATAGAACGAAGATATGGTATTTGAATAGTTCCTTTTCCGACACTGTATACACCCATCATAAGTCTCTATACATTTTTTTGCAGTACATTCAATGAAGTTCTACTGTCAAAAATCCAAAGGTACTTTGCAATGTAATAATACCTGTGGTGACTATTTTTTCCCGCCTAGACTTGCAGTCTCGTACTTTTCTCTCAGCGACCGCCCAAAGATTGTCCGTTACATCTTTCGACGAATCAGTGTCATCCGTGCTCTTGGCCAATCACCTTGCACGCACTTGCACCTTCGGGTCAGTGCTTTTCTTCTCCAGAACATCAGGTAGCTCACATGCACCAACAAGACTCCCACATCTCTTCGAGAACACAACATGAAGCTACGTATACAACGATTGGCGGCGAGATCTGCATAGTCACGGGTAAAGGAGTGCACACAAGGCTGGGAACAATCACACACTGGCAACGGGTTGTGTACCGTCTGGATGGGGGAGGGGGGCATCAGATACAGCAGCGAGGGATACACGCGTGGTGTTATCACACCACACCACAACCGCTGTACCGAACACACATTCAACATGCTTTCTTCTTAGTACAGCGTTTGTAACATCTATTCAATCTTTATAACGGAAGCTCTGGCTTGAGATTCCGTCGCAACAATGGTCTTCAGAATGTTGGGTGTGTTCATCAACAACTGGATACAGTGATGGTAAACTTGAAACAGTGAACCCTAAAACGTTGTTTTTTGTGTTAACCTGTACCTACCCGTCTGAAACTCAAACCATGGCGCCACGGCAACGGTACATTATAACGTAGAAGGTGAATGACCATGAACTGCTGCTGAATAGACCGATCCCGGCTGTCCATTACAATTAGCAGTTCAACCAATGAGAGAATAGCAATTAGCGGTTCGACCAATGAGATAGTACGTACACGTCCGTCAGCTATTTGCATATCTATGATTGACGAAAGTGGGCGGAGCTATGGGGATCGGTCTATTCTTCAAACTGCCAGACAGGTATTTATCCAAAATGTTTCCCCCAAGACCGTATCATCCATTGGCTGGTTGATTTTTGCACTTTGATTGTCTGGCAAAATGCAACGTACCTTATTAACTCTAGATGTGATTGGTTAGAACGCTACCACGTGATTGTCCGGCAATAGTGATTGGTTGGTTAACCGTTGCCGTGTGTCGCCCATGGTTCGTTGTCCAAAGGGGTAGTGTACCAGTACTTGATTAAATTAACATGTTATACATACACGTACAGTGGTGCACATGAGTTAAACACGATACATTCAAAGCACAAATTTCTTCTAGCTTGAGAAGTTGACACCATCCAAATGTTTCTTTTTTTGTATTTATACAATTAGCAGTCCTATAATTCTATCTAAATAATAAGTAATTATAACTATGTTTAAAAAAGTGATATTGGTCATAATTTTTCCAGTGATGGCAATGGATGCATGGTAATAATTAGTGGAGTTCTCTGGTACATAACATACATGGAGTGATCAGTTTCTGAGCTTTTTCATTGAAAAAATGTTAGCAGTGTGCTCATGGAGAATTTAAGTCCAGAAACAGAGCACTTAAAGCATAGCCTGGATACCAGCCTTTTAGGTTTCGTACACTCTTTTTGTTGCATCAGTACCAAAAAAGACTGAGCCCATCTGTTAACGACATCATGTAATAAGCTAATTCAATCCACTGGGCAGGTCTGCTGATTGGCTGACCACTCAGGTTTGGCCAATCAGCTTGCCTGTTTAAATTCTGAACAAATATTCAAGTGACATACAGACAAAGTATGCACAGGCCCAGTCTTTTTGCAAGAGAAGCGACATAGAGAGCATATGAAAGGTAAAAAGGCTGGTGTCTCAGCTACGTTGAGCAATGGAATGGTCAGCAAAATGGAATGTGAGACAAAGACTTGAGAATATAGTTTGGAATGTACATGTTCAACCCTATCTAGTCTGATGTGCTAATAATAATAATAATAATACGTGGTGGAACCAAACAGAATTCTTGCACAGATATTTAGAAAAAAAGAAACATGTACACCAACTTACGGTGGAAGACAAAGTGTTGGAACAAAAAAATTTCTTTGCAATACTGCGAAAAAATCTCTGCATCGTGCAGGTAATAATAACATTGCATGCGCAGCTGCCCCGACCTTGGCTATGTAGAAGGAAAGCTACTGAGGTTCTGAGAAAGAGAGAGTTGTACAAATACAGGAACGTTTTTTTTTTAAACTAAACCTAACACAGCTATCTTTCTGACTGGTCACAGCATTCTGCCTAACTCTACTCTTTACCAAGTCAACCACAATGATCGCCTAACTCTACAACAACCACGGCCAGGGCAGTTGCTTTGAAAAGTATTTACCTCAGTATACGGGCAACACTGCATGACCTTGCTTGCTATAGTATCTTGCAAACAAGGTGTGGACACATAATATGTATATACAGCCTACATAAGTTCAGAAACGCTACAATGTAGATATGACTAGAAGGGAAGCTCATCGTTTCTTTTGAGTACAAAGGCAGAATCCCATTTCGTACAGTTGGCAGGCTGTAAAACTTAAAAACTCCTGGGCTGATGATTTAAGTTTTGCAGAAAAAGTCAGCAAACATTGTACGTTTTCTGCAAAGAATTTTGATTTTAATTTTGGTTGCCTAGAAGCTCATGTATATGCATTGATGAAAATGATTACAGAAAAAAAAATGTTATGTCGAAATAACATGTACTTGTGTGTTTGTATTTGTAACGGGATTCTGCCTTTCTGCTGCTTCCATTTCCATTCCATTGCGAGTTGGACTGTTATTACCATTGTAAAGGTGGTCCTTTGGCCAGCAGTGTGGGGAAGAGAACAGGGAACAAAAGTTAGCCGTCAAGCTTTGTGAATTGTGGTGGGAGGTTGGGTTACTGCCACGAGTCACATACGTACCCTTCAAACTGTGAATTATCTTTTTATTTTTTGGTGCGAGTTCACAGTATATGATAAGTTTTCGAAAACACATTACTTTCAATACTTCTGTCCACCAGTTAGTAGAATATTCTTCGATCAGTGACTGTTTTTGAAAGGTAAAATCATTTACCTCCAAATTTTTTCAGTGTCGACTGTACACCTTGATCACGGATTGACCTAGTCTCGCGAGAACACAAGACTAGGTCGAGACTTGTGAGACTAGGTCACTCCGTGATCAAGGTATACAGTTGACACCGCAAAAATTTGGAGGTACATGATTTTACCTTTCAAAAACAGTCACTGAGGTTCATCAGTCACGTAGAATTTTAATTTCAGTCACGTAGAATTAAAATTCTAAAATTCTACGTGACTGATGAACCTCTTCAACCATTCTGTCCACCTATCCTACATGCTACATAGTTTAGCACAATGAAACACTTCTGAGTACAACTAGCCTCTGTCCAAACCTATTTCAGCAACCAAGTTTCTTTCCTCCCAGCAGCTAGAAGAGGTTATGACAGCAGGCTAGGTACTACTGATAATGAAATCACATCAACTGCTGTGTAAAATTATCCCTGGGTCTCTACCACAACACATTTATTTCTACAAAATACCTACCACTGGTACCTATAGTGTAAATCTAGGGGGTGGTAAGTTGAATGTGTATTGGTACCCTGTTGTCCAGTCTATTGTGGTTTGGACTGGCTCTCTTCGGGGTTGCAGGAGCTCTTTGCCGCCCGACTCAACTTGGCTTCCCGGTAGGTTTTGCACCAAGAAAGTTTAACTAGCCCACCACAATAGACACATCACAGTAGGGCTTAGAGCCTATCAAACTCTTGTCGTGCAAAACTCCTACCGGTGCAAAACTCCCACTGGGCAGCCAGTTGAGCTGGGCGGCGGGAAACTACCGGTACTACTCCAAAGAGAGCCCACCCTAACCTCAACAGACTGGACACCAGGCTAGGGTATTGGTGGCGGCATGCAGACACATATATATACATGCGACTGTATAGAGTTGGCTACCTGGATGTGTAAGTGCTTGTCCTTTAGCCAAAGACGCCCCCGAATACGCCCACAATGATCACGATCAGGACTGCACAACACACTATGATCATGATCTTTTTCTGTTGGAACAAGCGAAGAGAGAGTAAGACAGAGGTACAGTGTATGTTTGCTGTCGACACATATTAACAGGTAGACAACAGTACGGCTGGTGACTGGTCCAAACTTGGCACGGCTCGGCCAAGTTCCAACATGCGTTCTTACACGTAAAGTCAAGTGTTGTCCGTAGCTTTTTCTGGACTTAAAAAGTCTACACATATTGCAGCTACCTGGCCAACAGTTATATTCCGTTTCCACCAGATGCCACAACTGCTGAGTGACTAAATATTTGACAGATTTCATGGACAAAGAACAAAATCAAGGGTCACACAATGCCAATTTTGGTTGTTCAATTGTTGCTCAGCGATCGTCATCAATTGCAAAGGAGGCCTTACTGGAGCGAAAACTACTGGGTACCATCCGGATTTTCGCTCTGCAATGCTCGAAAAAATAATTTTTTCGAGCGTTGCGGAGCGAAAATCCGGATGGTACCCAGGCTAGTGTCCATGTGTCCATCTCAATTCCATGCACTATGGCATCTGTCCTTGGTGCTGAAGCCAGGCATCATTGAATGTCTGGCACAACCGACTGTACTTTAGGCCCCCTTTCCACTAGACAGCAATTGTCTTGTTATGAGGTGGCAAATCAGCACAATCATTCTGTTGTGACCACTCTAAACACGTCCTAACGGAGGTTATGATGACTTTACGTTGTATTCGTATCATAAAACCATGACTGCGAATCCACCGACAGCATTGCACTTGAAAGTGGATATAGACTTGGCTTGACACCTGATCGCGAAAGGTGTGAATTCAAGAATGATAAATTATCCTTGTGGGACTTGTTGGATGAAATGTAATCTGATTTGCACTGTCTCATAATTAATCAAGACAGTCAAGGACATTAAGTCAAGGTCAAGGACAGGCTACAGCCCTCAATGATTATCACGAGTTAAGAGACTTTATGTTTTGATGGCTCTAAAATGACTTAAGTGTGCTGTCCTGAGGACAATTGACCGATTCTGCACTGTCCATCACAATTAGCAGTTCAACCAATGAAAGCATGGCAATTAGCAGTTTGACCAATGACAGCATGGCAATTAGCAGTTTGACCAATGACAGCATGGCAATTAGCAGTTTGACCAATGACAGCATAGCAATTAGTGGTTCAACCAATGACAGCATGGCAATTAGCAGTTTGACCAATTACAGCATAGCAATTAGTGGTTCAACAAATGACAGCATGGCAATTAGTGGTTCAACCAATGTGAGAGTGGTTGTACATCTGTCATATATTTGTGCTCTCATGTTTTTATCTTGCGTTTCTGTGTTATGGCAGAGCTATATATGTGAACAGTTCAGAGTCTAGTCTGTGTAAAAGACTAATTAAATGGAGGGGAACCATTGGTCACCACTAGCAGAGATTATATTTTCATAAGTCTTGATTTATGCATTTTGGAGTCATTCAAAATACAAAATAAATGTTGAAATGTTTGCAGTGGTTTTATTTTTGAGGTGACTTCTTACTGCCAAATCATAAAACAGCGAATATGTGTTTGATTTTTACTTCTACTGTACTTCCAAAATTTCAAACATGGAGAAAAAAGACGTTTCTCATTTCTACCACGAAATAACAAAACCATTGCGAAAATAACTGCATTTACTGCGTTAAGGAAATGTGATTTGACATCTAGAATTTATTAAAACATACAGCATGCATTATAAAAGATTTCTACTTCTGTACTAGTGTCACTTACACAAAGAAAGCAGCAAACAAAAACCAACAAAACAACAAATGTGCAAAACTCATTGGGCGTTTATTGTCCCAATCCTCCATAACATGAAAACATCATTTACTGAATAGACACAATTATAAAAATTGTTAATTAGTGAAGAAAAAGACAACTGAAGTAAACATGAATTAAAACGTGTTGAGAATTTTGGAAGGCATATTTCCATACCAGTAAAATAAATTCCATGAAACATATATATAAAATTATCATGATCAAAACCAGCTGTCAGTTCCAAAGAATTATATGCTGTCAAATAATAATTGCTGGGCCTTTACTATTTGGCCCATATTATGTACAAGTAAAACATTTTTCCTTCCATGTGTTCGTTGTCCATTTATCATTATACAGTAGAAGACACCTGCCATGTTTTCTTCTACTTAAAGTGGAGCAAAACTCAAAATCGAAAAGCGTGTTGCCAGGGTACTATACTATCCTAAATATACCCAAAAGTCACGTTTTCACCAGTTTTATATTAGTCTGTCATAGTTAAGATTTTTACCACTGGAATGCCATAGTTTCCTCACCTTTGAAGTTTGTAATGTACAAAAGAGACAAGAACAATTCTTAAGCACATGACGGGGGGCGCCACAGACTTCCTGTAACTGCTCACCGAATCACATGTATAACATGACGTCACGTAAGTGGTGAATTTTTCATTCCTTGACAAAGGCTGGATTTTGTACAATCTAAAATTTGGGTAAGTCCAATTTCTTATGCTGGACATTACATTTTAAACTTGCTTCATGATGCATGAATATGGGTTATTGAGCTAGCTTTTCTGAGACTAGCTTTTGAGGAATTTTTTGAAGAATTGGACGGGGTCAACAAGTTTACAGTCTTTGATGAGTTTGATATACATTGTGTAAAAGAACTGTATGGTTTAACAGACAGGCAAATATGACGTCCCCACGGCTCGATTTTCAAATGGTCGGAGAAACCGTAAACTATGACCGACTCATGTAAAATAGGTGCTAACTTGACATTAGGATACACCTAGTGTAGTATAGTATGCTTTTAAAATTTGAGTTAAGCTCCCCTTTAAACATGACGTTAACTTTGGCACTACCACAAATTACAAAAACCAAAAGAAAATTCTAAACCTATACAAACAAACATTTCCACTGGGTTCACAAAGATACTGGCATTCCGTATTATCGATTTTTTGCTCTCGCTCCAAAATAGGACTGCCTAAATACAAATCTTTCTTCTTTAAACCATGTCGTGGAATCGGACAAGTATCTGTTAGTTATCATACAATTCAGATAAATTATCAAATCATACACATCGTTTTCTTTTTTTAAAAAGCAGCATTTTTAAGTGAACAAATGAGAGTGGTGAAGACAATCTACTCAACATGAGCTTAAGTCAAAGAGAGCAACAGATCCTATCTACAAGTGAGTGTACGAACACTCTTGCATACTCTAATACATTCCTTTAGCTAACTATGTACAGCATGTAACAAGGGTAAAGCCTTCGGATTAACAGTTCTGAGTACGTCCATTCAGTTCCTATTTGTGGCACCCAAACTTAAGTTTATCTAAAAACCTGACTTTTGAAGTTGTTTCATTTTGCTTCCAAACAAAGTTTAATTTATGGCCTCATTGCATATCCCATTTTAAACACTTCTTCGTATCATAAAATTTTTGTGGCGATCTTTGTTCCAAATGTGTCTAAAAAGTTATCATTATAGCCTTCATACATTTTGTTGGTGGGTGTTTCATACAACATGAAAGTTAGTTCTCATCCGTTTACTTCAATATATCTTTTTTTAAATCCTGATACAAAACATCATATTTTGGTACAACGTCTTCCACCATTTTTTGTTTCTTGCTTCTGTCGAGAGTTGCCAAGAGTTTTCCGTGGGTGGCCGAAAGTTGAGTTCGTGCCCAGTGAATTGTAAAAGCAACATCTGCTTGGTCTTCGTTGTTGCAAAGTTTGGGTCGTCCCACATTGTAACCTCGGAACAGAATAACGTCAGGCATGCTTTTCCCCTTTTGTAATGTACGCAGGTCTGTTACAATCCAACGGACAAGCCGATAATGAGAGCTAGTAGAACCAGTAGTACCACCACACAGCCAGCTATCATGAACATTTTCTGTTTGAAAGAAGGAAACAAAAACAAAACAGAACAAAAAAACAAGATTTAAAAGTTGTCCGTCTTGAACGAGACTTTTAGGTTAGATTAGAGTGATGATTGGTTTATGGATTAATTGATTTAAGTCTTTCTTGAGTGAGAATTTAACCTGATTAAATTGATTTGCATGCAATGTTCTGGGTAGGCCACCTTGACGTTTGCACAGATTTTGAACCCCCAGAGCTTAAGATTCCCACACGTTAGTGGAGATACAAGGTCAGCGTACACCGTCGTTACGCTAACGAGGAGACACTACCACTATCACCGCAGGTTAGGGGTGTGCGCACGTCAACCGAACCCCACTGATAGCCCAATTATCAAGGCGATCACTCCGATCAGCACCACCACACAGATCGCAATCATGATCTTTTTCTGTCGTGAGAAAAAAAACGGGGACAAAGGAGAAAAAAAGTGAGTGAGTGTGGCAAAGCACAAGGCTTATGTTCAGAGAGCTTTGCACGTTTTGATCTTTAGTTAAATCTTTACCGTTAGCATCTGCCTGTGCCACAGACAGACGCGACAATGATAATCACAATGACTCCGATCAGGACCAAGATGCAGACAGCAATCATGATCTTTTTCTGTCGAGGGAAAGAAACGTGACGGTGTATGTACATATGACCAAGCGGCAAAAAATTACAAAGCTTTTTTGCCCAAATTATACATTTTCGAATCGAAGCATGCTTTTTAAATCAGACGACGAACACAAGCTACGATGTCTCATGATGCGACCACAAGACACACGTACGGAAAACCATGCAAACATGAAACACAAAATCCACGTCAACCAAGGCATGCAGAAATCACACATAAATCACAAAGTAAAATCATAAAAAAAACACAAACAAACATGCAGTATGAAAAAGTGGAAAATCATATCGTAGACCGATACAAATATGCACTCGAAGCACAAAAACGAAAAGTAAAAGTATGGAGAAAATCAAACACAACCACAACGGAAATCAGAATGCAACTGAAAGAAAACCTTACCCTCCTAGCTTTACTTTGGTACTTGACGGCTTTCTTGGTATCCCCTACGGCTGTTTCCACGTAGTCGACCGCATGCTCCACATTGTATTCAATTCTGTCTATCATTTCTCCCTGGATCATGCAGAAGTACAATCGGTAAGTTACGTAGCGACACCGTGCCTACTCACCCGTCTAGCCTTACTCTGGTACTGGACAGCCTTCTTTGTGTCTGCCACGGCTGTTTCTACGTAATCGGCAGCGTGTTCCACATTGTACTCAATCCTGTCAATCATTTCGCCCTGTTTGTGACACAAAGGGGTGGACAGACGTGTGATGACAAACACGGCCAAAAGAAACGGTCACAACAACAACGCTGGAAAATGTGGAACTTTTTTTTTCCATCAAAACAATTAACAGTTAACCATAGATTTTCTAAAAAATGATTCTGCATGACACAAAAAAACTTACCTCCATTGTAATGGCACATGTATAACATTAATAACAACTTCAAGGATTTCGAAGACAAGTGGATTGTAAGGGAAGTGTGGTTACATTGTGTTTACCATAAAAATGGACACTTTGAATCCTAATCTACATGTAGTTACCTGAAATGTACCTACGTGGAAGATGAATGAATGAGAAAAACAAATATCTCATCACTTAAAGAATGGCATAGCTAGGTGCTGCAAAAAGGTTTTCATCAAAACATGAAAAGCACAGCCTTTTTTTTTGTTACTTTTGTTACTGTTACCACACCAATTTAATTTGTTGGTTCTCGGTTTTGCCTCTTCATTTTTTTATACTTTGCAACAAAAAAAAAGATTCTGGTTCTGAATCAACTCAAATATGCTCATATGTTGCTTCCAACAGTTGTGGAAAGTCCTATTCTTCCTAGTTGTTCCATCTATCATTGCAGTAGTTTGATTAAAAGTTCAAAATTCATTGTTTAAATATTAACCCAGCCTTTTTGTGTCGACTTCATGGCTCTTATCGTAGCATTTGGGGCTATAATAGGATGCCTAGACCTGTTTTTATTTCAATTTTTTTTGTCCTGTTGCTTCATATTTTTTCTGGAAAAATCCGAGAACCAACAAATTAAATTGGTGTGGCTTCAGCATGGAAAACTCCCCACATTTGTAACACAATGAATGGGTGAAAATCCTGCACAGTGGAAATACGATATGAAGAAGTGAAGACAGGAACAAACAAGACTCCACAGAAACTGCCACGTAGACGCTCCATGAGTGATAAACCAAGGGCCTCCCTGCTCTAAGACTTTTCAAGTTAAATGTTAGACATTGTGTCTTAACTTGCATTGCTGTATCCTTATCCATATCAATGTATCAAGAAATACACATCCAGCCACAATAGTACAGTACAGTACCTCCTTAGGCCACACCAATTTAATTTGTTGGTTTCGGATTTGCCTCTTCATTGTTTTCTGATTTGCAAAAAAAAAAAGATTCTGGTTCTGAATCAACTCAAATATGCTCAGATTTTGCCCCCAACGGTTGAGAAAAGTCCTTTTTTTCCTAGTTGTTACAGTTTTTCCATCTATCAATGCAGACTGAGTGGTTCAAAATTCATTGTTTAAAATATTAACCCAGCCTTTTGTGTTGATTTCAAGGCTGTTATCGTAGCATATGGGGCTATAATAGGATGCCTAGACCTATTTTTTTTCGCCCTGTTGCTTCATATTTTTTCTGAAAAAATCTGAGAACCAACAAATTAAATTGGTGTGGCCTTATCATAGCCCAGATGCCAGACTGTTTCCAGGGACTGCACAGGCCAGCTCCTCAGCTCTAGGGCCAACATTCCCTCAAAGGAAATTTTACCACAGCATCTTGAGTAAGACTCAGAAACTGTCTGACATCTGGGCTACATTATCATTGTATTTTGTAGGTTTGCCATGTACATGTAACAGTGTCCAGTTTAATTCCGGAATTCCAGTTTAATTCCGGACTAATTCCCATATCTCAGCAACCTTACGTCTAGATGGGCTAATATTCTAAGATATGTAAAAATGATGTAAGAAATATGTAGTAGCCATCGGTGACCCCTTGGGAATTCACCCAATTCTGCAGAATTCTGCAGAATTCTCCAGAAATGGAGCCAGAATTCTGCAGAATTCTGGCTCTAGTTCCCAGAATTCTGCAGATTAACCAAATTCTGCAGAATTCTGCAGAATTCTGGGAGCTAGAGCCAGAATTCTGCAGAATTGGGTTAATTCCCAAGGGGTCATCGATGGCTACTACATATTTCTTACATCATTTTTACATATCTTAGAATATTAGCTCATCTAAGATATGGGAATTAGTCCGGAATTAAACTGGAATTCCGGAATTAAACTGGACACTGTTATGTACAAATCAGTTTACAAATAAGGCTTTTGTCTTCAGAAGAAGACAACAATATTACATTACACTCTGGTGATTACCAATAATATATTTTCCCAATGCTATCTGTATACACATCTACAATTACATTATTACGTCACAGTTTGTTTACCGCAATGAATGCCGGGACAGTTTGTGGTCAATCGATGTTTATATTGTACAGGTCTGTGTGTTTGTGTAGTGTTTCGCCTTACCATTTTCGTCTACAGTCACACCTAAATCACCCATTACGGCATGTAATGCTGTGTCAACAAAACTACACACAGCAAAAATCAACCACACCTGACTGTGAAAACTTTGAAATGATCTTTATTCTTTAACTGACAGTTCTGGAATGTTCTTTAGAACAGGTAAACAAACTGTTACGTAATAATGTAATAGGTCCATTATTGCCTTGTTTAGCACCAAACTTGTATCGGTTGTGGGGTCAGGCAGCAATGAGAAGGTCAATAAGGGTAATTTTTTATTTTTTTTTTAGATTCCAACATCTAATCACAAGACGTGGTGATGGCACACTCAAGTTTTTTCCACTTGTATTAATGCAGCCAACAACACAGGGGACAATACAATACTCATTTTCACCTGAGCGAAGTGAGGACAGTCGTGTAAAGTGCCTTTCCCTAGGGCACAAGATCGGTGGCATTTCAAGACTCGAACCCGGGACCTCTTGATTCCGAGTCGAGCACTCTGCCGCTATGCCACATGACCCCACGTGAGAGTAAATTTAAGTTTATCAAGCCCACCAATCTATTTACTAATGGACAAAATCTTGCAAATCAGTTACTTCAAAACAAAGAGTTTGTTGTTTATTTGTTTACTTGTTTATTTGTTTACTGTTGCTTACCTGCTGTTCTACAAGCATGGCCATGTCCATGAACATGTCGTGGAGCTCCCTGATGCTGCTCTCCAGCTTCATGATGTCGTTGTGCCGCGCCTCGATGTCACTCAGGGCCTGCTTTGCATGTTGGGTGTCCATGATGATCTGTGGGGACAGTACAAGGTACAGTGGTTAGTATTCATGCTTGGGCCGCACCGATTTAATTTTATGGATGACATCCGTACGCATATTGATTTCCGCCTGTTCTCAAAAAAAAAAAAAAAAAAGATTACGTCCTCTGAGGCTCTAGACCTGGGTAGTCCATGGTAGTTAGAGGAGGAGTAACTCTGGAGGACAGCACCCAGGCTGCCGAAGCTCCACGACTCTAGAACTCAGTACATACGTACAGTGCTGATTCATAAATTCCTGCAAAAAGCCAGCGTGTGTCGGCTTGTCGTACACGTCGCTACGTACTGCCGTAAATTCACAATACCAGCTTTGTATTCCTGTGGTTTAGTAGCATTTTTTTGGCCGGAATTTTTTTCCATTTGCCCGTGCGCACTAGTTTGGGGGTCTTCCAGGGATGTCATCCATAAAATTAAGTCAGTGTGGCCTTAATAAACTAAGCATGTTCAGGGTTTGAAATAATTTTTTTCTCAGGTTGCCCACAAGGCAAACTTAGCAAAAAGCTAGAATGCCCATCAACATTTCAGGTTGCTATCAGCACCGGCTGTTCATTTCAGAAGGCAAGCCACAAGCTAGGCCACCTGTAAATGTATAGCTCACATGCTGGCCGAGGTGGGACACAGTTTATTTCAGAAGCCGTAACTTTTGTGCCCGACAACCCGGCGTCTCCAATAAGTCTCCCACAGAAACCATGACTTGTGCAGTGAGAGCACATATTTCGAACCCTACTGTTGGTAGAATGTACTGTGCTTGTGCGAAACCCAGATTTTTCACAACCTCATTGGATGATGTTTAGTCAACGTTGCATCAAAGTATTGCCTGTTGCAGACAATATCTTTTCTGACACAACATTCGAAAACTATAGACGAGATGTCAGTTTTAAATATGAGAACACAACCCTAAATGAGACGTTCTACCATAGTGTTAAACAATATATTGCAGGTTTTACACAGGCGCTGTACGATCTTCCGACATGCTAATAAAATGTACTGGTCTGGGACAGATAGATAAGAACATAGCAAGTAAATTTTGTGGATGACATCCTCTATAGACTCCAGATCTAATGCGAGAGCGCAAAAAAAGCAAAAGTTGGCAAAAACGAAACAAGCTGCCTGACTTGTCAAACAAGTTGTATGCCTGTCCTTGGTGCCGAACACAATGTGCACGTGGACAAACCTGTCCTTGGTGCTGAACACCATCCACACAAGAAAACGTACCTGTCCTTGGTGCTGAACACCATCCACACAAGAAAACGTACCTGTCCTTGGTGCTGAACACCATCCACACAAGAAAACGTACCTGTCCTTGGTGCTGAACACCATCCACACAAGAAAACGTACTTGTCCTTGGTGCTGAACACCATCCACACAAGAAAATGTGCCAATGAATTTGTTATGAACTCAAGATATTTTCGTGTGCATGAGCTGATCAAAGTTAGAACCAACTTATGACACTGGAAAGGCCAATTTTAGGTGAGGGAAAATTCTTAACCTGGGCTCCTTTACAATACATGTACATTGTTGTACATGGTAGGCATTCTATTTCATACCTTTCACATTTGATTTTACAGCAAAATGTCCACAATAGCCATTCCATTGCTTGCTTCAGCTATTGATACCGAAGTTCAGGTACCCAATGATGGCAAAGGTATTATATCTTTTTCCCGATGCACTGGTGATACAATACCCATGGCAAATGGGCGACTTTGCTAACTGCAGAGCCAAAAAAAGCTGAATCCGTACGTATGTGAGAGAACCTTTTTATGCATCTTGGCCACATCTGGTGTCATCCTGCACTTATTTGTACAGCACAGGAACTTGACAACAGAAAAAAAGAGAGAGCTCTTGAGAATGGGTTTTCAGTTCATTAGCATGGCAAGATGTAGAACTGTTCCAAATGAATTTTTCTGAAGGCAAAATAAAAAAAAAGGACTAGAAAGGTGACATTTGGAAAGAAAATCCATTATGTTAACCATCACATGGCCTAGCCCAAGCCTAACAAAGTAATGCTCTGTTAATTCTTACTCAAACACATTCATATTAGGTTACCAGCCCCTCTAACTGTCCTACAACTTGCTACATATATGATCCAACACCACAGCCTGTCTGCTACTGCACCAGTTACCATGGTGACAGACATCTGGTTCAGGTTATTCACCTTATATGTTTAGAAAAGAAGAAACAGAGTTAAAACAAGATAATTTCCTTCTGCGAAGGTAAGCATTAAGAAAAAAAAGAGTAGCAACTTACCCCAGAGGTGAAAATTGCTGGGTTCCCACTCTCTAGCATCTCTTCTAGTTCCTCATTGGTGGTCTGCTTGCCGGTGATCTCCAGCTGTCGCTGGATGCGCCCTTTGCAGCGCTCGCGGTAGTCTGTTTGCGTGGTGTTGTAGTCCGTCATCACCTCAACAAACTTACGCGAAAGGGTGGAATGCTGCGGGTACAGACAGTCACTTTCACTGGTCAGAACATACAAATTTCATTGGTTTACATGTACAAATGTGTAAGTTTTGAAATGTGTTTGTGTCAGTTTTCACGTATTACAGTATTGCTCCAAACACAAAATTAAAACACTGTAAAAACCTCCTTTCCACTCCATTAAGTCCACCAAATCTTTTACCCTTTCATGGGTTGTCAAGCTACTCTCAACTTCACCCCCTTACTCCTGTGTCTGACCTTTTGATCTCCGTCATACTGCCTGTCAATCTTCCCCAACCCACGTGCTGTCAACCTACTCTGTCCAGACAGACACTCAAAACAATACTTCCATTTATTAACTGTCCATTACAAACATACTTCGTCTGGGGCTTGATGGCGTGCTGCCATCAAGCCCCAGATGTATTGTGCAAGCACGTCTAAGTCTAACCCTTGGAAGACGGGGAACAACAGATAATAAACCGGACAGTGAGTGAGTGAGTGTGTTAGTTTAACCTTTTTTATCCCAAAGGTGCCAAAGTACAACAACATAATAGAAATAGGGCTGTGTGTACCGGTACGCAGTTGATTAGGTACAGGTCCAAAATACCTAATCCGTCAGTACCGGTACTGTACCTGTATAGAGTTACACTTATATGTCTAACATATGCTTATTTTTGACCTAAAATAGTGAAATAGCTGGTCCTCCATGCATTAAAAAAACAAAAACATCTTCGTTTTGCTCATATTTTGTCTCCATAAACAAAAACGTACCCTTTTCTGTCAAGTTTATTTTATGTTTTTCTCCTTATTGAAGGAGTTCAGAAGTACATGTCAATTGGTCAAATTCTTCAGGTACAGGTTCATGTCTGGACCTGTACCTGTACCTAAAATTTGTTTAGGTACACAGCTCTTAATAGAAAGAAGGTGTACAGGTGACGTTACCTGAGTTTTACGTATCCTAAGATCTGCGGAAGCCTTGTTGGTGCTCTCCTCCTGTTCTATGTTCTGCTCAATAACTGGAAGACAAGATAACACAAGAGTGATGCTTCATACCTTGATTTTACATTATTTCGATTTCCTTGTTTGTTTAGCATGTTGGCAAAACGTATTGTGCCTGTGCAAAACCCATATTGTTCACGGTTTTTGGTTGCGATGTTTGGTTTGAATTGACATTGCACCAGAATTACAGATGATATCTTAATTGATGTGTCATCATCTATACAGATGATGACACAACAATTGAAAACTATAGGTGAGATGTCATCCTTAAATACGATCTTAAATAAAACATGCAAACACAGGACGTCCAGCTTTAGGTCCCATGCTCATTTTTACATGAAGTAATTGAGCAAAAAAGTGTTAAAAGTACCTTTTCCAAGGATACAACAAAGAGGACTGCAAGGGATTCGAACCCAGAACCTTTGAATTCTGAGCCAACAACAATAACCAAAGACCACCTTGCCACCTTAGACTGAACTCAGTGACAGGTACATGTATATAGCAAGTTGAATGCTCACCTTTAAGCTTGGAACGGACCTTGTTGGCAGTCTTTTTGATGTCTGCCATTAAGTCCTCAAGCTCTTCTTTTGTCTCTGAAAAACACAGAAAGGAAAATACTGATCAACTAGGGCTGACTTACATACTATCAATATTGACGGTGGCGACAGGTGCAGGAAAAAGAAAGTCCAGGAATTATTTGTTAACTGTAATGATAAGTTCACGGTACAGAAGTGAATGTGAAAACAGCTAACATTTTTTATTAACAGTATAGTGAAAAATTTGGGAATTACAGTTAAGTCCCCACAAAAATAAATGAACAAGTACATCATACATTCTACATCATTCATATATACAAGAAGACTGATAAAATCTCAAGAACAAAACGCAGGCTTTCTGCCGAGGACTGTTGAAGAAGTGAAGATATGACAGCTATATTGTACACCGCCCCTGGCGAACTGTCTCATCAATAAACATTTGTCTGAACCCTCCGCCAGGGAGCGGGCTTCATGTGGGCTTCATGGTGAATTATTCAGGAGGAGGGCTTCATCCTTCACTGTTCCCCGGCATCATACAGGCCCTGGTCAGGGCTCGAAATTAAAGTTAGTCCAATGGCCAACCGGTGCAATAGCTCAATTGGTAGAGTGCTCACTTTGTAACTGGGAGGTCGTGAGTTCAAACCCCGGCCAGGTCATACCAAAGACTTTAAAAATGGTACATACTTCTTTCTCTGCTTAGCACTCAGCACATATGAAAAAGAGTGTGGGAAGGTCAAACACACAGCACTACCAGCGGACCAGCCCCCTGCTGTAGTACATTGCACAATTGTGTGTCGCCCAAGGGCTACGAAATGGAGATGGGCACCACCCTACGCTCGGGCAAGAGCACGGGAGACCTTCTTCTTCTTCAATGGCCACTGACCACTAAAATTTAGGCTGGGACAACTAAAAAGACACTTTTTTGGGACAATAGAAAAATAATCAACATCAGAATGTCAGCACTTCTTTTGTTTATCAGGCACACGTCCTGGCTTTTGGATCCGGAAAAGTCCCCCGAATTTCCTGTCTACTCTGCAATTATAGTGCGCCTGGGAGTGAACATAAGCAAAATAAAGTTGACTTTATGGCTCCAATCATAGCATTTGGGGCTATCAATAAAAACTATCATATATAGGATGCCTGGGCCTGTTTTTTTCACCATTACTTCATATTTTTTCTAAAATAAATCAGAGAATGAACTAGTTAAATTGCTATGGCCTTATTTTCCAGGGCTCAAAATACTTTTTTCCGCATATCTGCAATTGTGGCTGATAATACCATAAAATACCTGGACCAAACAAGTTTTACCTGCACTACAGTTTCTTTGCCTTTCAGTTCATCAAAATTCTAAGACCCTCGACCTGTCATTCTGCCTGTCAATCTTTCCTCCTCCAACATACTGTCAATCTACTCTATCTGGTAAAAACAGATACAGAATTCCACACCCAAAACTAGACTTCCGTGTTTGGAAGTCAAAATTCACATACATTATTAATAACCTAATAGACAATTATCATCAAAATTGATTGTGGCTTAACTATAGTTTATTTATGGTTATAATTTGCCTCTTGATGAAAATATGTTGACTTATTGAGGTTATATTAATTCTAGTTACCCAGGCCAAGTCGATACATTACGCATAATGACGATCTTCCGACCTCAAAGGCCACAGGCCTATTCACTAATGATCTGATCAATACAACCAACCACCCCCTAGGCACAATACTTCAGAGTGCCACAAGCATATATCTATCATTGCAGGCCAATGAGTGACTTGTCAATTAATTAAATCAGGGCACCCCACAAGCCTAGTGGGCACATTGATTAGATTTGGTCAGTAGTGATGATTACATTGTACCTTCTGCAAATTTCCAATCACTCTCCCCCAGCCAGACTGTCTATTCTATCCCTATACGCTGGCTGTATAAACTCGATTGTCTCCTCTTCAGGCATTTCCGCGCTCGCAAATCTCGCAGTCGTTTTGCGGTCTACATTCTTTTTCCTCCATGATAGCGCTCGACAATATGTTTAAGGGTAAGAGGGCAAACCCGCCCGCCATTATAGTTATTCCCCGAAGATTTCTGAAATGAAATTATGCCCCATGTTTTATTGAAACATATTGCTGCATGACTGCTAGGCTTAGTGAAGAGATGCTATTTCAATGCAGACCTCAGAGTCAACTGTGTTGTCCCTTGTCTGACATTCTGATAGTTTTGGGGCAAGCAGAATCAGCACCACTGAACTAAAACCATTGCAGATCATTCCAGATCATTGCAACGGATGTAAAATTTCATTTTGGGTTAGTTCGAAAACATTTTATTTGCGTATATACCTGCACTGATGCAGGTAACATTGAAAATAACGTGCATCAAATCTAATTACCTGCCCCACTCACTTTAGGAACTTGAAGCAAATAATCACACTAAACATTGCATACAAACAGTTGCCATTATTTCTGTTAAGAAATTTTTTTACTTGATAGGTGGTGATAGTCAAAGTAGCAAATAAAAATTCCACATACACCTACATTTGTATATAAACCCAGTACATCATATTGACCAATGCATGTTAGGTGCAGATAGACATCAGAAATTATTATTCTGCTTTCAGAATGTTTCTGGTAAGTCCACAGTTTGTATAAAAGAAGGCCTGTAGTTGGGAGATAGGCAGGCGAAGGCAATTAGGATTCTGCAGTCATCGGCCGGCTACCTCAATTTTCATCCTCACTTCAGTTGGTTATTCAGGAGTGGCCTCGTCCTACTCAAAGGCATTGATCCTGTCGACCTTGGGCCCACGGGGCCCTCAAGGTGTGCAGACTAACTCGTCAGGGCTCGAAATTAGTGCTGCATACCTACACCCAATTTTAGGTTCAGGTCCGGATTCAAGTCCAGAGGTTTAGGTTCAGTTCCGGACTTGTAAGTCCGGACCTAAACCCATGGCATATACAAGATTGCATGTTGACAACCCTGCAATGTTGTCTTGGTGAAACTTTGGCCACATAACATGGAGGCCGGTACTTGACGATGCCCGATGGCAATGTTTTCTTCATTTTGCAGCAAAGATTTTGCAATCTACGGAAGGTTTTAGGTGGTTTGGAAAGAAAAGGGGTATGTGAAATGGTCTTTTATGGTAATAAGTCCGGACTTGGTTCTTGACTTTTAGGTTTTTTTGGACTTGAACCTAAACATTCTTACAAGTCCGGATCCAAGTCCAGTGAACCGGTATGTAGCACTACTCGAAATTCATTTTTGGCGACGTCTCAGGGAGGAGCCTAATCGTACAGTATTGTGTGCAGTTTGCAAGAATTCTAGGAATGGTACAGGCATTTTGTCCACAGGCATGTAGAATGTCCACAGGCATTTCTCTGACCCACATCTATGCCCACATTGCTGGAACCCTTGGGAAGACCTCTCTGCCCCAGATGGCCCTACTTTCTGTGACCCCGGGGCTCGTTCATTATACACTCAGGGAGGAAGTGCACTGTATCTGTCTACCAAGTCTTCCTCAAAATCATGAAATGATGACAGTGCCATGCAAACAATAACCCTAATAGTAATACATGTAGCAACCACTGTCGCCATGGCAATGTATGTTTTCATTGCCAGTCTTGTTGAGAATAGGTGCACTAGTGCACCCAACCTAAAAAATTAGGTGCACCAAAAATTTTTTGGGTGCACCATATAAAGCAAAACCTAATTACAGATCTTACTGCTCCTCTTCTGAGCTTGAATCTGAAATAGGAGCTAACTTCAAAATCTTACACACAAGTACTACAACAAAGATTATATTATTTTTCTGACACTTAGTATATTGTATATATATATGTGTGTATATTTGATATGTACAAAATGCCTACAAAAATATTTGGGTGCACCAGTGCACCCACAGAAAAAAATTGGGCGCACAGCTCCAATTTTGGGTGCATGCCCCCAGTATTTCGAGCCCTGCAACTCACACACCATCTAGCTTCAACTGGACAAACAGTCAGGCAGGATAAAGAGCGAACGGGACTTGTGCATTCTGGGCGTATGCCGCGGGTTAGACGCTCTTGACCCGGGGTATTTGTCGTATTGATTGCGTGAACGAATCTCTGAAGCACGCTGGGAGGATCTGTAAAATCTGTAAAACACATTCTCAATCTGCACACTGGGAAGATGTATGTCAATCATACGTGTATGGCCGACGTTCTGCAGCAATGCGTGATCCGTTCTGCCAAAGGGATTTCGCGAAACGGCACGGTATTGATGTTATTGATGCCGTCATCATACGGGAAAATCGGAAGCTTACGGCGGGGCCATAATCGTCGTACGGTTTCGCTATCGTAGAATTTTCAAGCAGGCCATAGCAGCACTATAACCGCTAACAAGGCTCTAAGACAGCCTTTTCTGTATAACATAGGCCATGGCAAGTAAATTTTATGGATGACATCCACCGCAGACTCCAAATCTAATGCGATAGGGCAAAAAAAAAAAACAAGGCAGGCCAAAAAAACAACATTCCTACATTTTCAAATTTTGACATCATAAACCTTGTTAAACAAGAAATGATACCCATATTGTGCTAGGTTTACTGTCAACTATTACAACATCCATTGTCACTGAAAAATAAATCATTGTACAAATGGCTTTGATTCAGTGGGAACATCACATACAAAAGGAATGAAATACATCACTGCAGCAAAAGACAAAACATTACATGAGAGCCTTGTCTTGTTTCCTCTCTTCATAATTATCTATCTGCCATCCATGCTCCGGCACGGCATCTTTGCCCATTTTCGGCATGGTGACCACTGTCATAGTGCAACAAAATTTCTTGTTTTTTTTTCTTCCAAAATCAGGCGACAATCAATGCACGCGCTGATGTCATCCATAAAAATTACTTGCTGTGGCCATACTAATAAAGCAGATTTTTCAGGACACTTGCACAACTATCCCAACACTGCCCCCAGTTTTGTGATCTTAATTTTTTTCTTATTCTGATTCTGAATGATTATTATACGACATATGCAACCGAGCCCTAGCTTGGCCACAATGACTTTTATGACGCAACTAAAACGTCTGGAGCCTTTTTCATTAGGCCTCCGACATGGTCGTTTTACCTATGAGGACTAACATCCAATTAATATTTGCGGTAGGACACAGCACTAGACTGTTGCATGCACATCTCATAAAGCAACTAATAGAAGAACAGTTTTCATTTATAACTGAGACACTGAGAACAGAATCGCACAAAGATAACGGAAAAATATGCACAGAATTTCTGCAATATATGGAGGATTCGAAATTCATTTTTAGGAGTAGGTGCACTGGTGCACCCAACCTAAAAAATTAGGTGCACAAAATTTTTTGGGGTGCACCATATAAAATAGAATAACTAGAATGATGGCAATAAATCTACTTATGTTTCATTTCTAAAGGAAAGTACTACAACAATGATTTCATTATTTTTAATATGTTATATGCTACTATACATTTAGCATCTTTACATACTATAGTATTACAGTACATAAACCTACGAAAATATTTGGGTGCACTGGTGCACCCACAGAAAAAAAATTGGGTGCACAGCTCCAAATTTGGGTGTACTAAGGTGCACATGCACCCAGTATTTCGAGCCCTGATACATGTATGTCTAGTTTTTTCCAAAGTATTATTTTGCAACTACACATATCAGTTTTCCATCCAGCCCCTAAAAAGCCCCTAAAGTAAAATAGTTACTTAAAGCCTATCCCTGCAAAGGTAAAACAAGGTAAAACTAGAAAGGCCAATATTTGCTTTGGAGCAAATATAGCGATGGGTTCACCACATTTTACGACATGGCAGGGAAAGAATGAGAAACACAAGGGAAAACAATGATTTACATTGATATAACTATAATATGAAGTAACATACAACTAAAACAACAGTTGGATAGCTATTCCCTACTTTATTGGTTAGGATTTTTAATTGCATAATGCAAACTGTTGATTTTCAAAAAAAAAAAAAACGTTCATGCCCCGCATTCCAATGCTGGAGCAGAAAAGCTTGAAATACCTACCAAAACACTTGAATAAAGACATACTGTCAGTATGGAAATGCTCTGTGCAGGTGTTAATCAAGTTAAATCCCAACAGCCAATCAGCAAGAAATGCTCTGTGCAGGTGGAAATGCTCTGTGCAGGTGTTAATCAAGTTAAATCCCAACAGCCAATCAGCAAGAAGTATAGAGGAAAGCTGCATGCCTATTGGTTGATGCCCTGCATTCCATTGTGATGACTCATGCCCAAACGTGGTAAACAAGGCACACTAACACAGTAATACATTTGCTATAACACAGCCAAAAAACTCAAATAAAACCATTCTAAAAGCCTGTATCACAATAATTTAAAAAACGCCTAGGGGTATTTGCCCACTGTACCTCCATACCAAATTTCAGGACCTTGGGCCCTAAAATGAAGAAGCTGAATCCATTTAAAAATGGCAGGAGAAGGAGGAGAAGGAGAAGGAGGAGGAGAAGAAACATCAGAAAAAGCAATATGGGTTCACCACCACTTCGTGGTGTGGTGAACCCATAACAATTCTCCTGTGCAGTGCAAAATATATGGCATGTCCTTATCTGAATCTGTGTCAAGCAGGCACTTTGATAAACTGTTGTGTATCTCCATCATCAGACATGCTACAGTACAGCAATGATTTTCAATTTCAATTTCAGCCTGAGGTAGACTGTACATCATAAACCTGGGCTCAGGGCTGGAAATACTGGATGCATGTGCACCTTTAAGTGCACCCAAAATTGGAGTTGTGCACCTAAATTTTTTCTGTGGGTGCTCCGGAGCACCCAAATATTTTTGTAGGAATTTTTAACATTAGAAATGTTAGTATATTCTTGGTCTCTAAGTATCAGAAAAATAATAAAATCTCTCATTTTAGATTCAAGCTCAGAAGAGGAGCAGTAAGACCTGCAATTAGGTTTTATTTCATATGGTGCCCCCCAAAAAATTCTGTGCACCTAATTTTTTAGGTTGGGTGCCAAGTGCACCTATTCCCAAAAATGAATTTCGATCCCTGTGGGCTTGAAAAACCACCTGCCTATCCAGGTTCAAATAAGTGTGGGTAAAATTGGAGCTGTACAGGTATTTCTGACATGTCTGATATAACCTGCAACATCCCTGTATTGAATATATATTATAGCTGTGGATTTTTCATTGTAGTGTTTGCTACTTGACCTACAAAATGCCAAAGAATTGAAATGGTTTCTTAACAGTTTCTAGCTTGATCCATACAAATTTAAGTTGATCCCATTTCCCGTGCCTGACCTTTTGACCTGACATTCTGCCTGTCAATCTTCCCTTGCCCACATGTTCTCAACCTACCGCCTGGACAAGAATACATAAGCACAAACCCTCAGACAGCCCTCCCAAAACAATACTTATAAATTTGTATTGCCTATTGGGAAGGCTAAACAGGGCTCGAAATACTGGGTGCACCCAAATTTTTTGCAGGTATTTTTGTACATATCAAATGTATAATAGTATGCAGGTCATATTCTTGGCATCTAAGTGTCAGAAATATAATAAAATCTTTGTTGTAGTACTTGTTTTAGATTTTTAAAGTTAGCTCCCATTTCAGATTTAAGCTCATGATGCATACAAGATCTGTAATAATTTATTAGGTTTTGTTTTATATGGTGCACCCAAAATATTTTTTGTGCACCTAATTTTTTAGGTTGGGTGCACCAGTGCACCTATTCCTAAAAACGAATTTCGAGCCCTGCTAAAAAAACCTTGATGCTACCTCTCCCCATACCCTAAAATGGAACAGTCCTAGCATACATGTACATGCATGAGTTAGTGCCTCTACCCAGCCACTGTAAAATTGTATCGGTGATTCCAGGAAAGGATAAGGTCTACTCAATAAAGCAGTCAAGGAGAGTTGGATACATTGTCAAGATCTCTAAATGATTTTTACAGGAAGCTCTAAGCTTCACTTGTGTTCATGTATTCAATAATTTTACGACTTATGTTTGATGCAATGGATGAATATGCAGAATCAGATACATATTATAATATTCCACTCAATTCTATTGTAATTTTGTCTATGGTAGGTAAGGCCATACCGATTTAATTTCTTGGTTAACGGATTCGCCGCTTCATTTTTTTCAGATTTGCAAATAAAAATAAAAATCCAGAATCAACTGCAAAATGCTCATATTTTGCCCTGAACAATTGAAAACAGACCATTTCATCCTAGTTGTTACAGCTATTCCATCTTGTAATGCAATGGTATCATTAAAAGTTCAAATTCATTGTTTAAATTTTGAACCAGCCTGGCGTATTGACTTCATGGCTCCTATCGTACCATTTTGGGCCATAATACGATGCCTAGGCCTGTTTTTATTTTTGTTTTTTTGTCGCCCGCCCGCTCCATTATTTTTCTAGAAAAATCCGTTAACCAAGAAATTAAATTGGTGTGGCCTAAAGAGTAGTTAACACAACATACACATGTGCATGTGCATGTGCATGACATTGTATGGTACTGTTTAATATACATATAGTAATGGCTAGAATTGAATTTCTGAGATCTCCTCATTCTTCTTAGGCCACAACAAGTAAATTTTATGGATGACATCCTCCACAGACTCCAAATCTAATGCGAGCGGGCAAAAAAAAAAACAAGGCGGGCTGAAAAAAAACAAGGTTCCTACATTTTAAAATTTTGACTCAATCATTGTACAAATGGTTTTGATTCAGTGGGAACATCACATATACACAGCCAACATCACATATCACTGCATCAAAGTAAGAAACAAAACATTAAATCAGAGCCTTTTTTCGTCTCCTCAAAACTGGCCTTAGAGAGAGATTTTCAACCCTTCCTAAAATGACTGTGGTGACTAGCAGATGGAGGTCTGAGATCTCTGCATTCTAGTTACGTATGAATTTCCCTCAGCATCATGCTTAATGCATGGTCCTACACAGCACAGTGGGATTACAAACATTGTGGCTGTAAAACTAAAAGCCTACGTCACGAGACACATTATCACAGCCATTAAATCCTTCATAAATCCCACAAACGTGACCTCATAATGTCATTTGGTAAATTCCAGGAAAGACAATGTATATTACAATCATTACCATCATAAAAAATATGTAGTCAACTTATATAACTCTTAGCTCATACAATGCAAATGGTTCTGCTAGGATAATTGGAGAGGAAACCTCCACCAATTTTCTCTGACATGTTACAAGCTCTTGTTATTCCATTGGGTACCCTACGACTGCCACATAACTTGGTGAATTCAAAGAGCCAGGGCTTGAAATTCTACCTACATATGCTGGTAAAATTGGAGCTGTGCAGGTATTTCTGATGTTTACATACATGTACATATAAACCTAACCTGCACCAGTCTATGTACTGCACAGTACATATAGGTGTGCATGGATTTTTATTACCTGCATTGATTGTTACCACCTGTGATGTATAAAAGAAACTAGAGTTCCACGACCACATACCTTCGCCAAATGATGTTAAATCTTTATGACTGAAAAATTATATATCATTCCCCCAGATTATGCACATAGGATCCTCATTTCCATGAATTATATCAGTTGATCATATTCTCCACCAAAAGAGTCTTATCTTAACAAAAAATGCTATTCTAGCATGTCCTCATAAATTATGCAAATGAGGTCCTTATTTGAATAAGTTATGTTTAATGATGTTCACCTTCACATAACTTTTTTCTTAAATCAGTCGTAAAAGGGTTTGACACTTTTACACCCAGTGCACAGATATTATATAGATGGATGATTGTAAAGTTATCAATAATAAATGGCTTGATAATACGCTGCCTTGGAAATGAACTTGACCTCACAGTTGAGGCTATTCCATTGCAAAAATTTGCATCACGATGACTTCTACCAACACAGATGAACTCTTCTTTTAACTGGATATCTCGTGACTGATACTGTCTTTCGGTAGCAGAGCAAGCAACCAATAGGCATGCAGCTTTCTTCTATTCTTCTTGCTGATTGGCCGTTGGGATTTGATTGGGTTAACTCAATTAACACCTGTACAAAGCCATGCCATATTGACAGTATGAACTGCATTCAAGTGTTTTGGTAGGTATGTCAACTTTTCCTGCTCCAGCATTGGAATGCGGGGCATAAACGCTTCTTTTTATCTTGAAAATCAACAGTTTGCTAAATCCTAACCAATAATGTAGGGGATAGCTATCCAACTGTTGTCACTTCATACTATAGTTATATCAATGTAAAGAATTGTTTTCCCTTGTGTTTCACCTTCTTTCCCTGCCATTTCGTAAAATAGTTCCAAAGCAAATGTCGGCTTTTCTAGTTTCATGCTTGCATTAGTTTTGGGGTGCCCAGAGGATGTCATTAATTATAACCAAACCAGTATGGCCTAAGCTATTTATATACTATTGAAAGACAAAATCATGACTACAGTACTTTGACATGATTTAGGATCCAATCACTCTATTGGACTTTTCAAACGTACCATTTTGTGTGCGCTGGCAGCACGAAGAACATATTGAGTAACAGACAGAGGCAAGCCTTCAGTCTACTTTATTCAATCACTCCGTTAACCAGATTGCGATCAGCTCTTTCCGAAGTGCTTTCCTCCAATGTTCTAGAAATAAAGAGGGAAAAATTGCCCAGGTAATGCTCCGAAATTGGTTAGTCCATTATCTGGCAGACCGGGATGGCTATTTCTGGTCCGACCTTTGGACTTGGCCTCTAAAAGTGAACGATCGGGCGACGGCCAACAGAGGATGTTAACACGGAAGTGCGCCTAAATCAACGAACGTTTACGGACATGCTGAATATTAGCTCTAGGTAAGAACCGTTTCTTTGTGTTGAATCAAAAGTTGTAACATTAAACGAACTAGAATTTAGAAAGGTAACATTTGCATTAATGTTTACCTTGAAGTTAATTCTGTTAATTCTTACTCAAACACAGTCAGGTACCGGTATATAGTGACAGGAGTCTAAATCCCTCCTGCCATTAAGTTGCAACACGATGTAACCCAACACCAGTTACCATGGTGACAGACATCTGGTTCAGGTCATTGACCTTATTTGTTTGGAGAAGAAGAGGAAGAAGAAACAGAGCAAAAACAATTATATGTTTTCCTTTGTAAATATTATTATTAAAAATAAGGTCATGATGGAAAATTCATACTATGAAAAATAAGAAATCGGACATCTCAGACTTTCAGAAAGTTATAATTTATGATTTTGGGACTACGTTCAAAGACCTCCCCCCCGGGACATAATGCGTCACTTTCAGGTGTGACCCCCCACACCAATCAACTGTCAAAATCACCTCCCACCCACCATGCGACCAAAGCAATTAGGCCACACAGAAACAGACAGACCCATGTGTCTCAGCCACCCAAAACAATACTTCCAATGCTAAGAAGTAGCATTAGAAATGGCCTTCATGTAAGGCTGAGTTTAACTTTTGCGACTGTGCTTGGACCAAGAAGATTCAACCGTATAGCAACCACAACGTGAGAATTAGTGATGCATACCTAAACCCAATTTTAGGTTCAGGCCCGGATTCAAGTCCAGAGGTTTAGGTTCAGTTCTGGACTTGTAAGTCCGGACCTAAACCCATGGCATGTACAAAATTGCATGTTGGTGCCTTGCAATGTTGTCTGGGTGAAGCTTTGGCCACATAACATGGAGGCCGGTACTTGACGATGCCAATGTTTTCTTCATTTTGCAGCAAAGATTTTGCAATCTACGGAAGGTTCAGGTGGTTTGGAAAGGAAAGGGGTATGTGAAATGGTCTTTTATGGTAATAAGTCCGGACTCGGTTCTTCACTTTTTGGTTTTTTTGGACTTGAACCTAAACATTCTTACAAGTCCGGATCCAAGTCCAGTAAACCGGTATGCATCACTAGTGAGAATACTGCTTAACCAGTGGCTACAAATCCTGTGATGAATAGTCTGAGGTAAAAAGAGGAGGATATTATCACCAGTGGTGGTGACAGACTGCTGCTGCACAAATACTCATCCCAGTTGAGTCAAGTCTGCGTCATCCCTGTTCAACCCAACCTGCGTCACCAAAACCATAGATAGGCCAAAGCATGTCAATTTTATGGATAATCTGACATTCCCTTCTAGGGCTTGAAATACTTGACTCTTCATACCTGTACCAGTGCAGGAAACAAATTACCAGACAAATTTTACCTGCACCACTCAGAATTTAGGAAGTACATATACGGATCACACCAAAAGCTGTTCAGAAACTATCGCCGTCAACACAAATGAAACACATTTTACCACATATGCAACGTGACACAATTATAGGAGGAGTAATAATGCATTCTACAATGTATGGTGTATTACCCCACGATCATACAATACAGTTCAAATACTTTCGCAAGAACTCAAAACACCTGCAGTAAGTCTGGAATCTTCAATGTCTTGTTAAAAATACAATAAAACCTGCCAAGGTGACCTGTCCATGGTGACCTTTTCTCTGTCCCGAAAATAAGAAATGCCTGCATTATAAAGAAACCAGCCAGTTTGCCTCAACTGCTAGACAATGTTTTTTGCTCAATGTAAATTGTTCCATGTGCCACCCTCCCCACATGCATTCACCACAGAACTGAAGATGCTTACAGCATTTGACACTAAAACATCTTGACTTGGAAACCATTTGTGCCTTAGGGGCACTTTAGACTGACGACGGTTCGATGGTCGTACGAATGTTTATCGTCAAGATGTTGCCGGCGACGGTATTTTACCACCGTCTAAACACGATCAAAATAGTCGCACGACGGTAATCCTCGAATCGTCATCACTACCACCTCGGACCCTATCGTGCGATCCTTCAGCGGGGGTCCGAGGAGGATTTTCCACCGTCTAAAGTGAACCGTCGCCGGCGAAGGAAGTGGGAGGTCATTGGCCTTATGCAAATAAGCCTGCAAGCGTTATTTCATGTCCAAACACATCGCCTGTATCATTAAATGTCGTCAAACCAAAGACTTTATATCGTCATACGTGTCTAGTACAATCCCCTGCCACCAATCGCTACTTCTCTGGTACGAACCGATCCGCCGATCCACATTTCCCGGCCAATGTAGCCAGGCCGACGGCAGCACCGAACGCCGGGTTCAAACCCGGAGTATTGCCCCGCTCGGTACATGTGCCATATACCCCTTCTTTGCTGGGCACAAACTCGGTGTCTCATCAACAGGACAACGAGTTAAAAGCAGAATAAAAACAATCTGCTGCAGCATGCCGAAAAAGGGGGTTCTCTCGCCATTTTGAATTGGCGCGCGGCGTGCCATCTTGCGCTGCGGGTGTCCGACACACTTTCTGGTCATGTGTCTAAAGCCAGCTGTCGCCCACAACGTTTGTCGTGCGATCGTATACCGTCGTCAGTCTAAAGTCGGCCTTAGTCATGTTGTGACGCCACCCTCTTCCAGGAGACCACCTGTCCAAGGTGGCCACTTTTCTTTCGTCCGCTGGGTGGTTGCCTTATTATTGGCAGGTTTATTTGACTGTAGTTCCATGTTCTTGTTTCATGATGTAATTCAATCTGGTATTACCCCATGATCAATACGGTTCAAATGAATTTGCAGAAACCCAAAACACTTCCAGGAAGTCTGAAAACTCTGATATCTTGTTTAAGAAGACAAAAACGCTGTTGAAGCTGACATTCTCACCATTCCTGTAGTGTATCACACTAGCTAATGACTCCCCCACCTTGCAGTGGCATCACCCACACTTCCCAGTCATTATTTAGCACATTCATCTATAATGTATGAACCACAGAGAGGCTTGCTCATTGATTTTCCATATTCCCCGCACCTCTAACCATTACCCACTGATAGAGCCTGCATAAATCGGGGCTTACCAGGCTCCGGCTTTTCAGAGCTAGAATAATTCTCACTCCGTCAAAATCTACCTCCAGGATTTTATCGCCTTTTTATTATTTTCCCTTAGTTAGCAGTGCCGGAGCATCTATGCATCTATTAGGCCACAGCAAGTAATTTTTATGGATAACATCAGCACGCATTAATTTTCACCTGATTTTGGAAAAAGAAGAGAAGAGATATTTTGTTGCCTTCTGACAGTGGTGAATATGCCAAAAATGGGCAAAGATGTCTGTTGCCATGCCGGAAGGTGGATGGCAGATAACTATGATTATGAAGAGAGGAGACAAGAAAAGGCTTTGATTTAATGTTTTGTTTCTCACTTTGATGCAGTGATATGTGATGTTTGCTGTGTATATGTGATGTTCCTGTCTGTTGCCATGCCAGAAGGTGGATGGCAGATAACTATGAAGAGAGGAGACAAGAAAAGGCTCTGATTTATTGAAATTTGTTTCTTACTTTGATGTAGTGATATGTGATGTTGGCTGTGTATATGTGATGTTCCCACTGAATCAAAACCATTTGTACACTGATTGAGTCAAAATTGTTAAATTGAGGAACCTTGTTTTTTCCGGCCCGCCTTGTTTTTTTTCGCCCGCTCGCATTAGATTTGGAGTCTGTGGAGGATGTCATCCATAAAATTTACTTGCTGTGGCCTAAATTGACTAAGATTGGCCCTGTTGGAATGAGAATATGAGCATAGGGCTTCTGGTGAAAAAGACTTTTTGAGCCGAAAATTTGCGAACAAAACATCCCTTTTAGCCTGCCTGCATCAATTACTATAGATACTTGTCATACAGAATACGACACTACGTATATAGCGATTTTATAGAAATCTGGATTCTCCATTTAGCATCTTTCGAAACAAACCGAAAATTTTTATTTTAAACTTGTACCTTCAAAGATGCTGTCAAGACTATAATCATAAAATCAGAACATTTACTTATTTAAGGGAGCACCAATTTAATTTGTTGGTTCTCAGATTTTTTTAGAAAAAAGCGACAGGGCAAAACAAATAAAAATAAAAAACAGGTATAGCCCCAAATGCTACGATAGGAGCCATCAAGTCAACACAAAAGGCTGTCAAACAATTAATTTTGAACTTTTAATCAAACCACTGTATTGATACATGGATAAACTGTAAAAACTATGAAGAAAAGGACTTTCCTCCACTGTTGAGGGCAAAATATGAGCATACATGTACAAGTAGTTGAGTTCATTCAGAACCTGAATCTTTTTATTTTTGCAAATCAGAAAAAAAATGAAGAGGCGAATCTGAGAACCAAGAAATAAAATTGGTGTGGCCTCACTTGTTGAAATATTGCCATTATTAACCAATAATTGCTAATCATCGTCAGAAGTGAAATAGGTCAGTGCTCTTTATCAGATCTAGATAAGCAGCTACAATGTAGATAAAGATAACAATAGACCTCTTTGAATCTTAACGATCATTTCAATTCAATTATCTTTCACAGGTGGATCATGTATAATGGAGGTTGAAGAGGACTACAGTTTAATAAGATGATTCTGTGCTGAAAAAAAAATATTAATTTTGAATCGTTCTTCCTGATTTAACCAGATTGACACTCGTAATCACAGCAAAAATGTTGTCAGGGCTTGAAATCCTTTTTTCTGCACACCTGCACTGGTGGAGGTAACATTGAAGATTAAATGCACCAGACAAATTTTACCTGCACAACTCAGACTTTTAAAAGTATGGATCATACTAAAACTATTCAGAAACCATTGCCATTATTTCTTTAATACATCAGAGGTGAATCAAATAAAAATCCACATTTCCGTACACATACAGTTGTGTATAAACTCAGTACATGGCCCAGTGCAGGTTAGGTGCAGGTAGACATCAGAAATACCTGCACAGCTCCAATTTTACCTGCACTTACCTGCATATACCCAGTACATGGACCAGTGCAGGTTAGGTGCAGGTAGACATCAGAAATACCTGCATGCACAGCTCCAATTTTACCTGCACTAACCTGCATATACCCAGTACATGGACCAGTGCAGGTTAGGTGCAGGTAGACATCAGAAATACCTGCACAGCTCCAATTTTACCTGCACTAACCTGCATATACCCAGTACATGGACCAGTGCAGGTTAGGTGCAGGTAGACATCAGAAATACCTGCACAGCTCCAATTTTACCTACACTTACATGTACCTGCATATGCAGGTAGTATTTCCAGCCCTACAGACTGACACCCATGATCACAGCCAGCCTAGTTTCAATACAGAATTTATAAATGTTCCAATTTTACCTTCAAATTGAACTACACTGAAAGTGAATACATGGCATAGTGTAGTTATGATATACTGACTTTGCTGTATGCTCTGACTATATCTCTCTAGATCTATAAATTACATGTACATATTATCCTCGAAAATTAGTCAATTTCCTCTATACCTTAAGGCAATTAACTCCAAAGGCCCCCTGTGCTAGAATTTCTCTAGAATATCATCTACAAGAATGATAGATCGGGTTTTTTGATGGAGAGGTCGGCATTGAGAGACGGGGATTCAAATCACGTCCACATCCATAACGCGCTATAAAATCATCCGACACGTTTTTGAATGCCATTAATAACCGCTGCGCGCGGGGCAGCGGAGGGACTATCGGGCGGGCGGCGATACGAGCGCTAACAGCCGCCCCTCAGCACGTAACTGGCGTGCAAATCCGGCGCAAAAGGGTTTTTCTCCGAGGATTAACTAACGAACTTCTGGGCACGGAGATGGAGGAACTAGAGTGGATTAGTGCGCAAATGGGACATGACACGCCCGGTATGGGGCCGGCTGTTGGCAGCTTCTCAACTCATTTACAGCTCGTGTCAGGAACGAGATGGCTTTATTGTGCTGCAAGGCGTGCCAACAGAAAAAGACTGTCTGCATTAAAAGGCATGCAATGTCTAAGTAAATTTTCTGGTCATTTTATAAAAATGTAGAAAGCTGAATCAACCCTATTCCGTAGCATACCCAGGGCTCGAAATTCATTTTTGAGAATAGGTGCACTGGTGAAAACCCAACCTAAAAAATTAGGTGCACAAAAATTTTTTTGGGTGCATCATTATAAAACAAAACCTAATCAGGCCACACCAATTTAATTTGTTGGTTCTCGGATTTTTTCAGAAAAAATATGAAGCGACAGGGCGAAAAAAAATAAAAATAAAAACAGGTCTAGGCACCCTATTATAGGCTTAAATGCTACGAAATGAGCCATGAAGTCAACACAAAAGGCTGGGTTAAAATTTAATACTGATATCTATGAGGCAAAAGTGTAGCAGACGGAAAATGGTTGATTGTTTTATATCAAAGGCTGGTTCTGGCTATCTATTGGTGTTATGTCAACTTATAAAAAAAGGGATTCCTCAGGGCAAGTACATGTAGCTTGTTTTGGGGCTATTTCAAGTATGAAATGATGAGGAAAGTGTTAACAGACAGTAAGTTATACAGTACTGTATCAATGAACTTAAGTCTGCAACGTGTTTAAACGACCAGCAAAAAAAAAACATGCACTTCACATAAACATAATTATTTAACCGTACCTATCAACATTAACACTTCCAATATAATATAAATATTATCATCTAAAATTGCTACCCCGGGAAGTTACATGAATATTTCATTGCGTAGATTTACCTCCAACCTACTGTAATTTCTGATATTTTCACTGTGTTTTTTATGTTCACTGTTCATGGTCACTACTGTAAAGTGAACTTATCATTATCCATTATCAAATCATTTGTCTTTCGCCTTGGGCCCCTCCCTGCACTTGCTGCCACTGTGAAGTTCCGTGAACATGTCCTTTTTAGCAAAATTTCACTAGACAAAAGTGTGAAAATTAAGTGAATTACAGTATATGCAAATGCAATAAATAAATCACTCCAGTGTGCAAAATACCTGGTTGCCCAGTTGCCCCGGGCAACCAAATTTTACTTGGGGAAACCTATTTTTGAACCTAGGTAGCCCAGTGTGCTACCTGAATTTTAAGAATCCCCCCCACCCCCAAATCATGCCTACTTGGCTTGCACCACTGTATCCCGCAAATGCTTTTTAATTTTAGGTATTAATGGCTATTAATAGTATTAGTTAACTAAAGGCTGTTAGAATAAGTGTGTAACATTACTTAATTTGAGGAAAGTATAACGTATAGGTGGGGCAACCTAAAATTCTGATGGGCAACATAATTTTTTTTTGTTCAAAAAAGTATTTTGTACACTGTGCAAATGCGATAAATCAATCACCCAGTGCCTGTGACGTTACTGATTTGTCTGTGTGTTCCCATCTGTATTTACATGTACACAACTCTTACAACAACCAGACGTACATGTCCGCATCAGTTCTCCCCGCCAATCTACATGTACACACACAAAAATCAATACCCGTCCTGTTACGCCGACTTCTGAAGTCTGGGTGAAATCTCCGAAAGCCTCTCTTTGTCCCATACGGGTCGGGGAATATGGATGTAGGCCAGAGCGAAAGTTTGAAAGGTTCAGCCTCGGACAGGCATAAGCCGTGGGGTTAGATCAATGCTTCGTCCGTCCTGCCTCTTTCACAATCAATAATATAAATTCAGGAAAAACCTGCCACAAAAAAAAATACCTGCTGCTAGTGCTGCATACCTAAACCCACATTTAGGTTCAGGTCCGGATTCAAGTCCAGAGGTTTAGGTTCAGTTCCGGACTTGTAAGTCCAGACCTAAACCCATGGCATATACAAAATTGCATGTTGGCAACCTTGCAATGTTGTCTGGGTGAAACTTTGGCCACTTAAATGGAGGCCAATACTTGACGATGCCCGATGGCAATGTTTTCTTCATTTTGCAGCAGGTTTTAGGTGGTTTGGAAAGAAAAGGGGCATGTGAAATGGTCTTTTATGGTAATGAGTCCGGACTCGGTTCTTGACTTTTAGGTTTTTTTGGACTTGAACCTAAACATTCTTACAAGTCCGGATCCAAGTCCAGTGAACCGGTATGCAGCACTACCTGCTGCAAAATCATTTTCTGTGGCAGGTAGTAGCCTCCGTAGCAGGCTTATAAGTTATAAAACTGGGGGTTTGGTGGTCTTCGGCTGTTTTCTGATTAGCCAAAAAACGGGGGTAATTCAACCAGGCCGGCTATGTTGTCTATATGCAATCAGAAAATAGCACATAAAAGCTCCCAAAGACCATGAAGACCCCCCAAACCCCCAGTTTTTGGCATGCTATGGAGGCTAGCAGGTAGATATTTCTACAAAGAAAATGTCTGAGAAAAACCCAAAGGTAGCCTCACAGTCACATAAGAAACCAATAAACCACACAGATCAGTGCAAATGGATGCAGTTATACTATGCTGGAGGGTAGAAAAGGGGTATAAGATTAATTACAGCAGCCAGCGTCCTAAATATGGCTAGGAAAATTGGCTATGAGTAATGGATGACCCAATATTACCTTCCTTCTGACTATAAAGGGTAAAGCATTTCTTTGTGCCTCTTGGAGATATACTGTAGGAGTATATGATTATATAGGGAACAGCTCAAATAGTACCAATCGAAGATGGTGCAGTGAAATAACCTGGGTTCAGACTGGCACCACCTGAAGCTAGCAATAAAAAGTTTCAGGGCAGCAAAACAGTCATGACAGTAAATATTCTGGATGAGGAAATCTGTCTGATATTGAAATTTACTGCAATTTCTTAGCACATTTTCATCATCATTAAATTTTCATACTTGAAGCGTTTGAAATAGCCCCAAAAACAAGCTACGCAAGGAGTCCGTTTATTCATTGGTACCACAAATAAATAGCTACAGTCAAACCTGCCTATAGTGGTCACTCAAGGGACTGGCCAAATTTGACCACTATGGCCAGGTGACCACTATAGAGAAACAGCCGGTTAGTTGACCCCACCCCCCCCCACCAAAAAAAAGGGACACATGCTTTGAGTACCAACAGTGATGTCTTTATTCTGAAACATATGAATACATACATTTGCAAAGGCAAACCCCTTTTATATGTACATGTCTTAGTTCAATAATTTGTTGTTCTTTTGCTTTAGTTGTACTTTATTTTGTACTTGCTTGAAAAAAAAAAAGAAATATTGCATGGAAACATTAACTTGACATCAAAGATACATACACTCAACATATTCAGTTCATCTATTCTGGGACAAATTATGAAACCATTCACATAATTTAAAACATACAAAATCACTGGTTGTCATTTACTGTTCTTGTGTACATACTAGTACTACATGTGGCTAAAGAAAAGAAAGCAAATCAAGCAACAAACTTTCAACTCCAAACAAATTTCTATCGACTGCAAAATCATTTAATCTAAGCTCAGCTTTCGACGATTTCTTCTCACTCTCTCTGCCAGTCGAATCACTTCCACCTTTTGGAATAAGTTTGGCGTCCGTCTTTCCGCTTTCGCCATCGTTTCTCCGCAATCGCCACGTTACTAGTAGTTGTTGTTGTTGTTAGTCGAAAAGTGGAAGAGAACGACATCGCCATCTTTTTGTTCTTTGGTGAACACTTGCTTCGCGCGACCGACATACGCCACAGCGAATTCCAACCACGTAAATAAGTTATTTTGTACCAAGATGCTGTCTATTTAGTTAACAGCAAAATAATTGTTCGTCAGTTGCCAGTTACTTTCCGTTTTTGGTTCGTTTTTGTAACATGAAAACTTAGCGAAAACTACTCCTTTGTTTACGGCTTTGGTTTCTCCCCGCGTGGTTGTCTGCCTCTACCATTATGCCAATGTGGTAGTCAACAGAAAATTTTCTCCTTTCAGACTTATATCTTTTCTAAAATATCCACTACAGTATTAAATTTACATCTACAATTAACTGTAGTAATGTATTTCAAATGTTTTCATAATGTAATTACGTCATTTGACGCTAATGAGGTTAAATAAAACTCGGTGTATCTACCTCCATTACAGTGGAGTCTTCCGATGACCCCAATTGACCTCCCTCTGCAGCTAACATGCGCGCCATCTTGGAAAAATACGAAACGCATTTTCGAGCCAAATTTCTTGAATTATGCCCATGAAAAACGGAAGCTATGCACGTATCTACGCATTTCAAGGAATCGAGAAACCAAATATGGATATCCTTAAGTTTTTTTGTAAAGATAATTGCCGTAATCTTCGCCGAGCGGCCGTGTCCATTGAAAGCTCCATGCGGCACGCACGGCACTGGTGTTGGGGAAAACGTAACGCAGATATCAAAGACGCCCGCGACCGCAGAAACTTTGTGTCAAAGGCCAGTTTTCCTTTATTTCATACACATATGGAGTCTAATTTTCAGTTCACATTTTAGTAATGTAGCGATCGGAAAATTATCACAAGGCTCATAACGGTCGTAGCCCGAGGTGGGGTGGTGTTACGGCCGTGGTGCTTAGCGGGTTACGGCCAGCCGCGACCGCTATCGGCGGTGTTGACATGCCGGCGGGACCGGAATGGGGTGACCGCTGACCGCGTTGAACAGTGACCGCTATAGACACGATTCTTAATGCTTACGTCAATGGGAAAAATTCAAGGGACCGGCAAAAACTGACCGCTATGGCCGAGTGACCACTATACAAAGGTGACCGCTAGTACAGGTTTGACTGTATAATCAGGCTACGATACGAAACACACAACCATTTAGGTGGTACACACAAAGCAGATTTCACGCAATATCTGAGTAGAACAGGTTAAAAAAAAGGATTTCACACTCTCAACTATAACGCAAGATTTTGAAATGGTATTTCTTAGATTGCACGAGGAAAAATATAATGCGAAAAAGTTCTCACGTATACCTGTAAAACGGAGACAATTTGCATTTTCTGTCCATGTTATCTGTGAGGTAAATGTTATCTTTGGAGACATCTGTTGGCAATCTGGTGTGTGTTGAATCAATGATATTCATGGGCCAAGGCAATGAACCTGACAAATAGCCTGAAACCCAGACTATATTCCAGCTCTTTCACTCCTTAGTTTCATAACTTCCGTGAAGAATAGTCTGGAACCCCAAAGGCAGACAAATCCATTTCAGGGCTGTAAAACTGGACCTCTAGGCCACACCAATTTGATTTGTTGTTTCTCGGATTTTTTCAGAGAAAATATGAAGCGACAGGGCGAAATAAAAAAAAAGGCCAAGGCAACCCATGAAGGCCGGAAATGTTACGATATGAGCCATGAAGTCAACATACCAGGCCGGTTTATAATTAAAACAGTAGATTTTGAACTTTTAATGAAACAAAGTTTAAATGCATTGTAACATTGAAAAAACTTTAAGAACTAGGAAGAAAAGGACTTTCTTTAACCGTTGGGGCCAAAATATGTCTTTCAAGTTTCATTGAGCATTTTGCAGTTGATATAGAACCTCAAAATAATTTTTTTTTTAAATCAGAAAAAAATGGACAGGGCCGATCCTAGAAACAACAAATTAATAATGGCCTGATGGTATCTAATTTTTGGTGGTACCAAAAAATAAAGGGAATTCTTGCATAGCTTTTTGGGGGGCTATTTCAAGCACCTCAAGTATGAAATGGCAGTAAAAGTTAATATCAGACAGATTTCCTCATCCAGATTGTTTTCTGTTTTGCCGCCCTGAAAAAATTGCATATCGGTTGCCTTTAATTATTCCATCGAAGGTGTCAGGGTAAAAATTGGAAAGGCTGCTTGCACACACTGGGGGACATGCAAAGACCGAAATACTGTATCATGAGCTATCAGCACTTCTTGTCTCCAATCTATAGCACACAGGCCTGACTCTAGCGAGGCTCGCACGATGGTATCTGTACCCAAGGTAGGTGCAATACCTCGCAGGTCAAGGTCAACGCTGCATGGGAAGGTCAAGACGTCCTTCATACAAAGCCGATGAACTGAATTAATAGATACTAGAGTACAAAAAGCACTTAGAGGGTGCAAACTACTGTGACTAAGTGTACAGGAAAGTGTAACTTAAAGCAGAACAACGTGAGGGTTTAATGTCACCATGGTAACTGGTGCTGTAGCAGACACCCCGTGGTGTTGGATTACATTATGTAGCAAGTTTCGGGGACTGGTCAACATGTATCGTGTGAACTAAGCTCACGTGAATCATCATTTTAGGCACTTTTTTCTGTGAGAAACAACAGACCGAACCTGACTGTCCAACACAATTAGCAGCACAACCAATGATAACGTGGCAATTAACACCTCGACCAATGAGAAAGCGGATGCACGTCCATGAAAAATCTCTGCATTTTTGACGTGGGTGGGCGGGGCTATGGGATCCAAGGTGGTTTTAAGTTTGCGGTTGAAACAATTATATAGTATAGTAGTAATGCATTGTCATGATATATCGTAACAGCAAAAATAAAATCAAAGCCAACATTCTGAGATTTACTGCATACATCATAAAGCTACATTGAATACAGAAGATTGAGAATTCAATTGGGGCTGGCTTCTGAGTTGGTCATAAAAAACGATATCTACATCTTTGTGACATCTGATTTATCGGGGACTGTTCGGTTGTCATTTCCAAGTTGGCAGCTTCAAGAAAGGCATCCGATATGCCATCATTTAATGACTGATGGGTTAATAAAATACCAGTTATTGTTACTTTTTCTTTAGTGGAAAGGGAAGGCCAAACTTGCACTATGCACTGAGCAGACCATATATCAAATTTGATAACTGTTTCTTTTCTTTCTATCTCAGACATTATAGTAATGTGTATGTGACAAATTACTTTGAATTTCCTGTTGATTATCACAATGTATACACATGGAAGGGGTTGACTCCCTTTTGAGAAATGAACTAATCCAAATAATTTTATCATAAGTCCTTCCCACAAGGGTGCTTGTAGGCAAAACAGAAAATCAAGATTTCATACTTCCATGAAATTTGAATTAAAATTTTAAATGTTTTATTATCTTTACCTTGGCATGAGGAAAACATTGTTTTGCTTTTTTCTTCTTATGTTTTCTACGAACAAAAAAGGTCAATGACCTGGACCAGATGGCTGTCACCATGGTAGCTGGCGCTGTAGCAGACACCCTGTGGTGTTGGCTTACATTATGTAGCAAGTTTGAGGGGCTGGTCACTAAACCTGGCATAATGAGCAAGAATTAACAGAGCAGTACATGTAGTTTGTTAGGCTAAACCACGTGAAGGTTTAATATTGTGCCTTTTCTTTGCAAATGTTACTTTAATTTCTAGTTTTACCCCTACTTGTAGGTTGCCTGTCTATATGTGTACCAGTGTTCCATAGCCGGCTTTCCTGCGAATCTGATGAAATACGACCGTAATACAAGCAAATGGGCCGCTCTGGGCAGCACCGCCTGATAGGATTTTCCCAGACACATATAAAAACCAAAATGAAGTCATCTCTCTGCCCCTGAAGAATAAAACCTACACAGTCTGGGTGGGGAAAAAAAACGTATTTCCCAGTCGTTTTCTACCCCCAAAACCGAGGGTGGTTCTGTCGTTATCTCCTGATCTTTGAGTAATTATCTCCTAGACATGAGAAGACTGCAGGGGACTGCTGCGGAATACTGATTTCTTCTGCTAGACATAAATCTTTCATGGGAGAGACCCTTCCCCGGTGAATACCCACATAATGGGACACATCCAGCCGGCTTGAAATGCCATCTTCCCACAACCGACATTTTCGGGAGACGGGCAAAATATCCCGTTGGAACTTCTGCATGTTCCGGCAGTTGAAAATTGAGCGTAGCCTATTTCTCGAAGAATGGCGTCATTCGAACGGTTGATGGGGTTTGAAAATGGAGATGCAGCGTACTATACATTTGTTAACTGTCGCAGTCATTTTATTTCAGGAAAAGATTTTCGTGGTGCTTTAAATTCAAGATTGGAACACTGATCTGCAGTAAGGTATTCATACATTTGGAAACACATATTTGTGGTATATCATAAATTTGTGGTCATTGCAAAAATAAAACCATGACAAAGTTTTTACATTTATGGTATAGAATCAAAATAATAATATTACAAGACAAACCTACTGTATTAACATTAGCATTAATTCTTCAATATTTATTGGAATACAAAATACAGCACAGGCCACGAAATACGCATCAGTTTTCGCGGGACGTTCTGCGAAATACCGCGGTACGTCCTGCGGTATATCGCGAAACGCCGTGCGGAATATCGCGAAACGCCGTGCGGAATATTGCGGAAGGCCGTGCGGAATATTGCGGAAGGCCGTGCGAAATATTGCGGAAGGCCGTGCGTAAGATTGCGGAAGGCCGTGCGTAAGATTGCGGGACGTCCCGCAGAATTTCGCAGAACTGTCCACTGGTAAATGGAAACGCCGCTGCGAAACTTCTTCTGCGTAAGAAATCTTTCGCAAGATTTCGGTCGTTAATGAGCAGCCTTTGTATTCTGAGATTTACATGACACTTATTCCACCTCATTTTCACGTATTTGTTGATAATTTGTGGACAATACCGGGGATTATCAGCGCGGCGGGTCCACGCTGCCACGGCTGTGCTTGGGCGATTGATGTTTACTATTTGATACGCTGAGTTTGTTCCGATCCGTGAGATTCCAATAAACATCTCACATAACTACGAACTAGTTGGAAGAATGATAGATGCATGAATGCCTGTGTATGATTTAACAAACAAAATCTGACGCTATTATAAAAACTGCCAGACGCTCTTCTCCGCTGGAACAACGCAAGCTGGAGGTCAATGACCTGCGGTCGAACACGTAATGTGTATCGTCAACATTTTCTGCAAGGCATGACTTCGCCGAAGAAACCACTTTTTAAAATTTTAAGCTTTAAATTCTTAGACTCTGTGGCCAAAAATAACGAAGTTTGATATTGTCCCTGTTTGCAAGGACGCTATATGTTGTAGAAGCTCCTTGCTGTTTGTGATTATCGATTCAGAACTACGTGATACATTTTAGAGCGAGGCATTTTCCCATAGCCACACGCACATATTATACTTGATCGACAGGCGTTTCCCTTTGAAGAAGTTGCCGCCCCTGCCGTCGGCGCCAACAGTCTAGCTGGGCTGCTCCAATGATTTCGCCCGTCTTCGTTACAAACACGATCTTCACCGACTATAACCGAGGCTCTGTGATTGGTGTCTATGTGACAAATTTATATTCGCCTATCTTCGTTACAGTCCCGATCTTTACCGACTATATGTATAATCTACTAACGTTACTAGTATTATCTAGGTTCTCTATTCGAGTGTACGTGTATAGATTCAGGCGTTCGTTTGTTGTTGCTGACGGAAGACTCGTGGTAATATTCAGAGTCGAACTAACGTTTTTGCATATGAGAATTAATATTATTGTGCCAAGCGCGAAGCATAATTCAAGGGTTCTTTACGCCCCATGGCTTTGTTGACACGCATCAAAAATTGATACATTTCGTTCGCCACGCTGTTGGGCCGGGCGTTCCCACGCACGTCGCCATAGTAACAGCACGTAGCAGCAGCGGCACTGGTAGACTCCCTGGCGCCGCAGACCACGTGGCGTTCCGGCGCGCCAATCACAGCGCGCAGACGGGGACCCGCCCACCAGCCGGGCCGCAGAAGAGTTGAGACTCCGCCCAGAGACACCGCCTGAAGATTGTTAGACGACAGTAGCTTGTTCCGCCCTGCACGGCCGGCGCGGCTTTGTAATTTTCTTGTCCCGATTTCATCCCAAAATTTTTCACAGAGTCAACTTTTATAGTCTGAGAACAAATGAATCTGCGTCAAATTTTGCATAAACACGTCAAGTTCGGGTTGTCCCGTACCGTGTTTATTTATTTTTCGGGTGCGTTGCCCTTTTTTTTTTTTGGCAAAAAAATCGACTCCATTTTCATCGCACCCACTACATCGCACCCTCTACATCCTCGCGCAGGTTTATTCAAAACTACACAAACAATACATGAATCTGTTCCTTACAAATGTATTTCTCAATATATCCGAATCCAAGATCGCTATATTTACAAATTGTACGATTTTTCACGATCAAAATTGTCCGGCATTTCTGGACGCACGTTACGAAGCGCTCCCTCCCACTCGAGTGCAACACACGTCCACCGCTACGAACCCTCTGCATTCTCGCCAATCCTCGCGCTAATTAACTCAAAACCACACAAACTACATACGAAACTGTTCCTTAGAATGTATATTTTAAACATCTAAATCCCAGAATGGTAACTTTGCGAATTGTACGAAATTTTACGGTTAAAAACTGATTGGTTGTTGCTCGGAAGCCAGCGGCGGCGTGGGGTGACGGACAAAGAGTATTTCTTTCAAAATGCTGTTTTGTTTTGTACGACCAAAAATAGACTATTCTAGTAAATAAATTCAGGACTGAAAGAATCTTTCGGGAATACATATATACTGTATTTGTATGTGGGTTTATTGTGTATTTGACACAATTTTGGCGTTCATTCCACCGGGAAGTGTTCCGCGATCAGCGTGGGTTTCAAAACAAGAAACACAAGATCAAGAAACAAAGCTCCCGCTAATTAGAACCCTGTAACAATTCAGACCACAGCGATCATGTTTTCGATAAATATATTTGTGTACATGCACGTTTCAGAGAGGTAGAAATCTTAACTCAATCTATTAAACCACATTCTAGCTCAGGAATGTACGATCTTCACTGTTGGGTAAAAAATATCGGCAGATCTCATGAACATTTTCACTCCGCGCTATAGAAAATGTAAACAAACCGGGTGTGATCTTTCTCCGCCCACGGCGCGGGTGGCCTGCATATGAAAAGGACGTATTTCTGCGGAAACGCGGCCTTACGGAGAGGTGTTCTGCGGAACTTTCGCAAAGTTCTGCGAAAGTGCTCTCAGGTGCACTGCGGGACGTCGTGCGGAATACCGCGGTACGCCCTGCGAAATACCGCAGAACGCCGTGCGTAAGATTGCGGAACGCCGTGCGTAAGATTGCGGAACGCCGTGCGTAAGATTGCGGAACGTCCTGCGGAATATTGCGGGACGTCCTGCGGAATATTGCGGGACGTCCTGCGGAATATCGCGGTACGTCCCGCAGAACTTGATGCGTATTTCGTGGCCTGTACTGTATGCTATCAGTGCTCGAAACACATGCATGTACACACATATGCAGGTTAGTGCAGGTAAAATTGGAGCTGTGCAGGTATTTCTGATGTCTAGCTGCACCTAACCTGCACTGGTCCATGTACTGGGTATATGCAGGTTAGTGCAGGTAAAATTGGAGCTGTGCAGGTATTTCTAATGTCTACCTGCCCCTAACCTGCACTGGTCCATGTACTGGGTATATGCAGGTTAGTGCAGGTAAAATTGGAGATGTGCAGGTATTTCAGATGTCTAGCTGCACCTAACCTGCACTGGTCCATGTACTGGGTATATGCAGGTTAGTGCAGGTAAAATTGGAGCTGTGCAGGTATTTCTGATGTCTAGCTGCACTGGTCCATGCTTCAGATTTATAATTATGATGCAAATGTAGGTGTGTGTGGATTTTCATTTGCTGGGTTGACTATCGCCATATATGAAGTATTAAAAAATCATTATCATGGTAATTTTAAACACTTTTTACTTTATGTGCTCTAAATTTTGAGTGTAAAATTTGTCTGGAACAGGTCATTTTCAATGTTAACCTGTATACATGTATGTGCAGGTATGCAGAAGAAAGCCCTACTAGCAGCTACAAATTGGTTGAAACATGCATGTATGCAAATAACAGCACGACATTCTTAAAAGCTCGCGTTGGAAGCGTAATCCGAGCTGGCAGGTTAAACCCTTGTCTAAACTGTCCCGCTCGCGCAGGATTTGAAGGCACTAGTTTGTCTGGATTATGGGGATTGTCTGAGTACGGAAATCACCCTGCCAGAGTTGAGGTATTTTGTAAAGCTTGTTGTACTGGGTTTTCTTACATATCAGATAAAATACTACAAAGGATGATACATTGCATTTGCACAAGGAACAAGTTGAACAGCTCTATAATCAAATTTGGTACTGGAAATTCATTTATTTTCCCTGTATTTTCAGGGATTTAAAGACATCCAATGCAATTTCAGGGTGGCAAAAGAAAAAAATATTCTGAATGAGAAAATGTTTTATATTGCAGTGGTCGAAATACTTTTTTTCAGTGCTCTGCAATATTGCAGAAGAGTCAAAATTTTGTTCTGCAATTTGGAAATACTTTCTGCAAATACACAAGCGTCTATACTACAATCTTGCAGGTTTATAAGCATGAACTATTGATTGATATGCAAATTAGTGAAGACAAATTTTTGGAAGTCCAAAAGGAAACAAAAGATAAACAAGTCCAGACAAGGTTGATGTAAATTAGTGAAGAAGCTCCTGTTGTTTCAGAACAGGAGCTTAAGTGTTGTCTGTCCTTGGGGCCAAGAGCACCAAATCCCAAGTGCCAATTTTTACTGCTGCAAAATTGCAGATTGTATAAATTTTTCTTCTGCAATCTTTGAAATCCATCTGCAGATTGCAGACTGCAGACAGGTATTTCGAACACTGTATTGACACTTAGGCCATGTTGATTTGATTATGTGGATGACATCGTCCAGGAGCCCCAAAACTGATGCGCGCGTGAGAATAAAAAAAAAGTTTTGCAAAAAAAAAGTTCTTTTCTTTATGAAATCTACGTGGTCATGAGGGTTGAGCAAATGGCACAGAATATGGTCTGGCGAATAATCTAGTCTTCATGTTCATCTCTTTACAATTTCGTCTTTCCT